>NC_058521.1:576787259-577424759 GCF_904849725.1 Hordeum vulgare subsp. vulgare
CCACCATCAACTAGATGATTTACTATCCCATCAATTTGGACATTAACATTGGCACACCCATTCATGACCGCTAGCATATCCGCCACTATATTGAATAGTGTGGGTTATAACGAGTTACCTCGTCGCAATCCCATCTTTGTTTTGAAATAGTGTCCATCGTCATCATTGACCTCAGTGGCAACACTACCACGAGAAACGAAGCTATGCACCGTAGCACGCCACTTTGCAGAAAATCCTTTCATTCTGAGAGTCTGTTGAAGAAAGGGCCAATTGACTTTGTCATAAGCTTTTTCAAAGTATATTTGGAGTACCACCCCATTCAACTTTTCTGGTGTAATTCATGGACTGTTTCATGAAGGATAACAACTCCATCTAGGATGTGTATGCCTTGCGTAAAAGTTGTGTGTGAAGGGCGAACCACATGTTCAACAATTGAATTCAGCCTAATAGTCACAACCTTCGTGGATATTTTAAAACTAACATTAAGAAGGTGGATAGGTCTATATTGTTGTATCCTTTCCGATTCATTGACCTTAGATAACAAAATGATCTCACCCAAGTTGAAGAAAAATAATTCTAGATGTCCATCATGAAGGTCGCTAAACAAAAGTAGGAGATCCGGCTTGATGACTTCCCAAAAGTTTTGATAGAACTCTATGGGAAAACCATCTGAGGGCTTCGTTATGCTTCATTACGAACACCGCCTTTCAAACTTCCTCCTCGGAGTATGGGATTATTGTTAGAAGGTTGTTTTCCTCATCAGAGACCTGGGGGACGTCGTCTATTCGGGACTCATCCATCGATAAGTTTCCTTCCTCTCGGGTTCCGAACAGACTTTATAATAATTAATGATGTAAGATTTAAGTTGCTCATGTCCCTCAATCCTGCCTTCGTCCTATTATAGGGAATGAATAATTTTCTTTCGGTGTCTACCATTGATGACTCCATGAAAATATCTAGTATTTGAATCACCTTTAATGATAAACTAAGAGTTAGAATGTTGGCATCAATTGAGTTCCCCTTCACGCAGCATGTTAGCTATCTGTGCATCCGAATGATTCTTGCTCTCGATTTCATGCTCAGATAGAGGTCTAGCCTCTAGATATTTTAGATATTTTCATATCTAGACAAATTTAAGTTAAGTAGTACAGAGAGAATATTATTTTTTGAACGAACAGCAAACTAATATAGTTGACAAGTCGTTGCTTGATTAGGTAACATGGGCGATGTTCATTACAGAAGGAGAGAAGGAGCAGCAATGTTTCAGTAACGTGGGTGATGTTTATTCGGCCTCGTATATATATGAATAAAGAAAAGAGGCAGGAAACGACACAGTTGGATGATCTGTGACCTTTAAATCCCGGCAGCTTAGCGAGGAGGTGTGAGTGTGGTCGCCACACTTCACTTGCTCCTCCTCGCCTGCCCCTTCTTCCCCCTCTTCTGCACCAGTGGCAAGTCAAGAGACCACTGGTTGCCGTGCCTCTCTTCTCCGGCCGAGACCGGAAAGGCAGAAACCTCCGATGGCTCCCTCCGCCAGGCGGCCATTGTCCCTGCCGCCGGCGCCGTCGCCTAGGCGCGAGGATCGTCGCCGTGGACACCGCCGGCGCCGGAGGCTCCTCTGGATGGAGCGAGCGCCTCCCATGATGCGGAGGACGGGTTAACTGATTCGTTGGAGCTGTGTGCAATGCAACCGTGCATGCATGTAGGCAAGTCTAATGCTTGACTGTTCTGTTAGTTCGACTTGGTTGTAATTGCCAGATTCCCTTTCTTCTGTGCGTGTTCTTGGCTGGCGGAGCCCTCTTTACTTTTCGTTTCCTATATATGCCATCTACCCGTCTCCGGATTTCTCCTCGGCGCCTTGTGTTCTTATGTTTGTCAGTTTGTTTAATTCCCTCCTATCTATTTGTGCTGCTGGCTCGCTGGTTGATTATTTTCGATGCTTTCTCTGCATGACTTGTAATGTGCAAACCGATCTCTCCACCAGGCATCCAGTGGAGGCGATCAGAGTCGGAGAGTGATTTGTGAGAGAAAAGGCAAGCGCGCGGCCGAAAGAGTTTTTAGTACTAATACTATTACCTTGTGCTAGCTGCTAACTATGAATGAGTGTCACATCTGTTGGCTTTTAATCCGTAGATCAAAAGACGAGAACAGCAGCACACATACGTACGTGCAAAGCTAGTAAGCTAGCAAGCAGGTAGCTGGATGGATATACAGCCACATATGTGTGTGCAGCCGTATCGTTTCTTCAACCGGCTACGATCGACACGACACGATTTTGACGAAACGAACATGAAGGCACGAATCGATGTATGGCCACAGGCTCGTGTCGAGCACAGGCTCGTGTCGAGCCTGTCAAACTTTGTATTGCTTTTCGTTTCTATTGGTGTTACAAGCACCACCCCTAGGATGCCTTTTATACACATCCACAAGGTACTATGGAAATAGACTAGGACTAGGTATCCTAATACTACTAGGACTTGGTTTGACTTTTTTTTCCTAATCCTATGTGTAAAGGGTAACGTGATTAACTCACATTCACCCCCTAATCACGATGTCCTTACTTCCGACCTGGGTCCCAGACACGATTGCTGCTTCTCATAACTGTTATCATCGGCATCGTCTTTGCCGTCCCTTGCAGCATTTCATGGACCGTCTTTACTGTCGTCGGCTCGTCCATAGCTTGATGACAACATTCATTTTTGATCGTGTCTTCAATCTTCACCTCTTCTTTGGTGCTTTGTAGACTGTCCTTCGGATCATCGAGGACACATCTTTTGAACCCGAGTGTGACCATGCTTTGGTCTAACTTTGAATTCCAAACTCTTGGCGCTTGCATCAGTCCGTAAAGTGCCTTCTTGAGCTTGTCAACTTCCGTTTGTTCGTCTTTCTTATCGTAGCTGAGGGGTTGTTCTACGTACACTTCTTCTGTGAGATCACTGTTGAGGAAAGCGGATTTAACATCCATATGATGAACCTTCCAATCCTCTTGTGTTGCCAAAGCTAGGAGCACTCTCACCGTCTCGAGTCGAGCAACCGGTGCAAACACCTCATCATAGTCAACTCCTTGATGTTGTACGTAGCCATTTGCAACGAGTCTTGCCTTGTACTTCACAATAGCACCCTGTGTGTCCTTCTTTAACTTGTAAACCCACTTCAAACCAATAGCCTTTTGGTTCGGAGGTCGGGTTATCAAAGTCCACGTGCAATTCTCTCAACCGCCTTCATCTCCTTATCCATGGCGTGCTTCCAGCTAGGACTTTTTCTCGCCTCTACGATGTTCGCCGGCTCCTCAACTCCGAACAGACATAGTCCAGAGTACTCGAGCGTAACTGGTTTTGTGTACTTGTAGACTTTCTTGAGCGTCTTGTAGTGACGAGGCCCTGAGGAGTCCATTGTAGCTTGCGAAGGAGGTGACACAAATTGTGTCGGTGTTGATGCACTTGAGGAAGACGGCTGACTCCTGGGCCTGTCATCGACATCCATGTCATCGGCGTAGTCGTCGTGACCGTGACCATCATCTTGATTGTCGTCATCACTATGCGCCTCGTTGTCGATGTTGTCGTTGAGATCTCCGCCTGTGTCGTGCGCGTCGTTGTCGCTATCTCCTTGCGACCTATGTGCTTCGTCGTCGGTGTCGGCACCATGATGATCACTACCATGGTGGTCACCTTGGTCGGGCGTCTTGCCAACCACCTGGACATCCTCCCCTGCATCATCCTCACTTGGAAATTCAACCGTGAATATGTTACCGTTTGGAGCATCGTCGGTTGCGGCGCTCCAATTCCACGCTTGGTTTTCTTCAAACACGATGTCGCGTGAAATTCGTAGACGCTTGGTTTGTGGATCGTAGAAGCGGTATGCCTTGGTGCCGGAACTCCTCTCGTATTCGATGAACACCATCTTCGTGCTATGATCGGCAAGCTTTGAGAGGTGCGGCTCCGCCGTCTTCACATGTGCCACGCACCCGAACGTTCGTAGATGAGACACATTCGGCTTACGTCCGTAAATTGCTTCATACGGAGTATTGCTGATCACCGCCTTTGTTGGAGCCCGGTTGAGAAGATAGACCGCCGTCGAGACAGCTTCTCCCCAAAAAGTCCCCGGCAGATTCTTGCTCTTGAGTAAACTCCTTGCCATGTCAACGACGGTTCGATTGCGCCTTTCAACGACCTCGTTCTGTTGCACCGTGTAAGGTGCCGTGAGGAACCTTTTTGTCACGCCCAAGATGCGACCCTATCCTCAATTTGGCCCGAAGGCCTCGTCAGGGATAGAAGCGCATCTCGTCGTGTCGCAAGAATGGATATCGTTACAAGTACATGTACTGAAAAGAAGAGATATATAAAGAGTTGGCTTAACTCGCCACAAGCTACATCACAGTCACATCAGTACATTACATAATCATCAAGAGTAAGAGCAGGGTCCGACTACGGCGAAAACAAACGACAAAAGAAGAACGACGTCCATCCTTGCTATCCCAGGCTGCCGGCCTGGAACCCATCCTAGATCGATGAAGAAGAAGAAGAACAAGAAGAAGAAGAAGCAACTTCAAATGATCAATCAACGCGCTCGCGTCAAGTAACATTTAGCTGTACCTGCAACTGGTGTTGTAGTAATCTGTGAGCCACAGGGGACTCAGCAATCTCATTTCCAAAGGTAGCAAGACTAGCAAAGCTTAATGGGTAAGGTATGGTTAAGTGGTGAGGTTGCAGCAGCGGCTAAGCATATATTTGGTGGCTAACTTACGAGTACCAGAAACAAGAGGGGGAAGGTCTACGCATAGCGGACGTGAACTACAGATGATCAAATGAATGATCCTGAACACCTACCTACGTCAGACATAACCCCACCGTGTCCTCGATCGGAGAAAGAACTCACGAAAGAGACAGTCACGGTTACGCACACAGTTGGCATATTTGAATTAATTAACTTCAAGTTATCTAGAACCAGTGTTAAACAAAGTTTCCACGTTGCCACATAACCGCAGGCACGGCTTTCCGAAAGATTTAACCCTGCAGGGGTGCTCCAACTAGTCCATCACAAATTACCACAAGCCGCATAGAAATCCTCAATCACGAAGCTCGCGATCTCGTCGGATTCCCTAGTGGAAAACCTCAACTCTGAGATTTCCCAAAGCATCACCGGAATCCCGATGCACAAGATATCTCATCAAAGGTAAAACTAATCCAGCAAGGCCGCCCGATGTGTCGACGATCCCGATAGGAGTCGCGTACCTCGTTCTCAGGACACGACGGATGAGCGATGGTTACCACGCCAAACGCCGAGTTGCCCCGGGTAGCGTTAATCAGCTGCTCTGTTTTGGACCACCACTCATGAGGAGCACTGGCCCGGGGGTTGATTAAATTATCCTCGGGGCCCGGGAAGTCCCTATGCAATTTTATTAGGTGATTAGGCAAATGTAGTACCAATGTTGGGCCTTGCCAGACCAGCTTTAACCTAAAACGAATTATCAAGGGGGTCCCCATAACAACCCCGATCGTGTTAGGAGCGCTCAAATATGGAACATAACACCGGTAGCCGAAACTAAGGGGGCAAAGGTGGAACAAAACACCAGGCTAGAAAGGCCGAGCCTTCCACCTTTTACCAAGTATATAGGTGCATTCAATTAATTAGCATTTAATATGGTGATATGACAAGGAACCCATGTTATCACATGGAAGCAACTACACCTGCAACTAGCAACGCTATCAACAGGGTTAAGCAAGCAGTAACATAGCCAATCAGTGGTTTGCTAGGTTGAACAGGTTGAAGGTTTCATGGCATTGTTGAGAGGCTGATAATTAACATGTGGTAGGCAACGAGACATAAACGGGAGCAACGGTAAAACTAGCATGGCAATGTTAGTAATGGTATCTGGGGAAATGATCATCTTGCCTGAGATCCCGCTTGGAAGTAGAATGCCTCCGTGAAGCAGACGAACCGACGTAGTCGAACGGGTCCTCACATCCGACACGCTTGCGGAACTCTATCGATACGGAGGAAACGGAAACAAGCATCAACACACGATATTCACCACACGTTGCAACAACACAAATGATGCATGAGCAGCTAAAAACATGCAAGTCACGGCATGACAATTCACACAATCAAACACTACACATTAAGTGAAGTTCAATATGCAACGAGTTGCATATTGACGAAACTCCACGTTTATTAGTTAGTTCTATCCCGATTAGATACACGGCAATATTAAATGTGGTTAAACATGGCAAGAGGTGAAGCGCAATTAAACTACCTATCTAGGCATTTTAAATGAGGTCGGAAACGTCATATAGCATCTCCGAGACGACCTCACATGTTAATTTACGATTCTGTCCAGAACTGAACTAATGCATTTAATTAGTTTTTAAACAGAAAAACAAATAGGTTCACGTGATTCTACGCGTTAAGGCAAGCAATCTACACATAAAGAACATCTCCAACGGAGCTACGGTTCAAAAGATACAAGCACCGCAAGATATGATGGCATGAATGCAAAAATGTGTGCAACGGCGGCTACGAGCACTTCAACACATACAAACAGCAAGGGAGCATGAATCTACATGAGTTTCTAAGCATGTTTCATGTAGGACACGATCAAAACGGAGCTACGGTTCGAAAACTACGAGCAAAACAAGAAATGACCACAATCTGCCAAAATCAGCCACATAGCATTTTCAACGCGTCACAACTTCGGCTACCCAACTCCGATATGCTCAAGCAAGGCATGGCACGGAAGAGGGAAAGAAGCACTACTACGAACAACTGACAACAACTAGCATGGCAGCAAGGAGCACTAGGAAAAGAAGTCACAAAATGACATCTCACACACTATCTCAGACTTAGTGAAAATAACACCTCAAGAAGGTGCAGTTTTCAGCCTGAAGCAATATTGACAGCAGAAAAACCTATAGCTACAGGTCTCCAAATGGCATGAAACTTAACAGAATGCTAGAGAAACATAAGGGGTACAACTAACTCCATTGGACCAACCCCAAAAGAGCTACAGATCACAAGATGCAAGCAAGACAAGACAGCAACAAAATATAACAGATTCCAGACTTAGAAATATTTCAGCTCCTCTGAAACAGCACTATTCAAGCAACTTGAGGGCAGTCAAACAACACCTAAACATGCATTTCTATTGCAACCAAAAATACCAGGAGCTAGACAAAACATCCAAGAACAACTTCCTAGTTGACAACTAATTCAAACGAGGCACAGAATAAATCCTACGAATTAATCAAAAGGGCATCACGGCAAAATATCGCGCGAACTAACTTACTCAAAAGCTTAAACTAATTGCATAGAAAAATCCATGGGATTTTTCTACCCCGGATACACATAAAATATGTGGGGTTTGCAACACAAAATAAAGCCACACATTAATGCGAGATAATACCTATATACGGGAAAATAAACTACCGGCAAAATCCTACACGGAAAAATACAAATGACTGAACTAAAATACACGGATAAATAGTCCCTAAAACATGAACATTTAAACTACGGGATACGGGCAGTCCGGATCGGCTCGAAACATAAATACGGGCACTAACCTAATGGGACAGCATGGTAAACAGAGCATTTGGCACGTTAAACTACGTTAAATAAATATGCAAGTTTGGTAACCGTATTCTACGCAAAAATCTACACCAAAAGCATATACAAAACATCGCGATCCGACTTACGGATGAAAAGATACGACGTTTTAAATATACGTCTATTTCCTGGAATTTATTAATTCCTAAAAAACCTAAATGGGCCAAATGGGCAGCGGTAAATAACAAAATAAAAAAAGGCGGGGAATAGCTCACCTTGGGCCAGCTCGGGCCGGCGTGGGGCGACCTGGGGAGCAGGAGGCCTCGGTGGCCTGCTCGCGCAGGGGAGTTGGGCCGGGGCGAGGCGCCTGCTGGAGGAGGCGGCCCACGAGCGGAGGGGCAGGCCCGGCGCTGGCGAGGCCCAGCTGGAGGCAGCCCAAGGGCGGTCACGGCGAGGGAGCTCCTCGTCCTCCCATGCTCTCAAGGAGCACGAGGAAAAGACCATGGCGGCGGCTACAGGAGGGCTCGGCGAGGCCGGCGACCTCCAGCGAGGAGAGGGACGCGAGGGGCGTCGCGGATGGCCGGATCTCGCTGGATCCGGGGCGGTGGCGGGGCTACAGCCGGCCGGCGACGAGAGGCGGCGGCGCTGGGCCGAAGAAGACCACGGCGGCCGGTCCCTTGGCGGCGGGAGACGAGGGATAGGGGGGCTCGGGCTGCCGGCGGCGCCACGAGGAGGAGCGGGGCGGTGGCCGGCTCGGGTCCTGCGCGAGCTCAGACGGGGAGGCGACCTGGGACGGCGGCGCGCAGGCGAGGTCGCGAGGGGGCGCGGCCATGAGCAGGGAGCTCGGGGAAGCTCGCGGGGGCGGCGGTGGATCTGGGCCGGGACGGGCCTCGGATGGGCTTGCGGGCCCACGACGGCTGGGGGAGGAGAGAGGCTCCGGCTAGGGGTTTTGGGCGTGGAAAATGAGGCAGGTTTAGGGGGAGGCTGTCCGAAAATTAGAAGGGGTCTATAAATAGGCAAACGGGGGGGCTCGGTTAACCGGAATTGCGCTCCGGATCCAACCGCGGGGTCGGATTCGGACGATTCCGAACGCGGGTATGGGTACGCGGCCGTGGAGGGGATAACCAGAGACGAGAGGGAGAACGGGCTGCGCGGCGACACAGTTTTAAACACCGGAACACGTCCGACGGTAAACCGAATACGGTGCCGCTACGGTCGACCGGTCGGGTACCAGACGGTCTCCGATCGCGACGAAATTCGACAGGCAGCCTAGCTATAACTAATCGCGACCGCGTGCCAAGTTTCACCTTGATCAGAGAAAGTTTTAAATGCACTTTAAAAACAGGGTTTCGACGGTGCCGCGGGCGCGTGCGTGTGCGGTCGGACTTAGAACGGACAACGACGGGGACCAGCAACTACTAGCGGTTGCAAGTTTTGAAAACTGGCGGCAACGGAGATGCCGATGCAATGCAGATGATGCGCATGATGCGATGATGACACGACAAAATAAAACAGACACACGACAAAAACGGAAAGAAGGGGGAATCTTCTGGAACGTCGGCATTGGGTTGTCACACTTTTTATGCCAATCTTCTCGCAGTAGTCGTTGAATTCGTTCGACGTAATCTCTCCGCTGCGATTTGTCCGTAGAGCGCGAACCTTCATCTTGTGTTCCATCTCCGTTGCAGCCTTCAGCTTCTTGAATGCTTCAAACGCCTCATCTTTAGATCGTAGGAGAACGACCCACATATATCTCGAGTAGTCGTCTACCACAAGGAAGAAATACTTCTTTCCCGCGTGAGTTACCGGGGTGATAGGGCCACATAGATCACCATGGAGCAGCTCGAGTGCATCACTTGAACGATAGGTAGACTGAGCAGGGAACGGCGTGCGGTGCTGTTTTCCAACCAAGCACCCGTCACATACTCGATCAACATGGTCGATAACTGGCATCCTGGATACCATCTCCATCTTTGACATCTTCTTCAAGGCGTAGAAGTTAACGTGTCCAAATCTAGCATGCCATAACTGTTGGGGATATTGCTTATTAAGTGACCCGCCCAATATGGGCCGGGTTACTAGTAAGGCGATTCATCCTTTGGGCTACTTGGGCCTCAGCCTGGGCGGTTCAAGGCCGCGGGACGGTTATGATTTATGGAAGGTCTCTGGGTTTTGCAAGATGGCGACTTAGAGACCACGGTGGTCACGATTTGTAAGGAGGAGGGGACTCTTGTAAACCCTAAAGCCTTGACCTATATATAAAGGCGAGTCGGAAGGAGGAGGGTAGGTTAGAGATCATCGAGTGCTACGTTAGGCGAGTTACTCCTCCCTTGTAATCGAATCCACATCAATACACACAAAGCAGGACGTAGGCTATTACCTCCTCACGAGGGGCCGAACCTGGGTAACCCACCGTGTTCCTCCCGTTTAACCCCTTTGAGTCGCCACCAAGGTGCGATGGCTCCCGTACTAAGTCCTTTCACGAGGACATCTGCCGTGACAAAACCACGATAGTTGGCGCCCACCATGGGGCCTACGCACGGTGGAGTTGAGTTCTCAAAGGGAGCCCTACCAGGGTTTGGGAGCTATGCGACGGCGCTCATGACTCGGAGCCGCCGCGGGATAACCTACATCGACAACCAACGATGGGGACCTGAAGCGAATTCTCTCGAATCAGGCTACAGGGCCCCCTTCGGCAAGATCAACGTCTTCATCGGCATGATCGGATCATCCGTTCCTGAGCCGGACATCTCCACCAACATCGTCGAGCCGGCTAGGTACATCCGCCCAGTCATAACACAGCATCTAACTCGCCCGGTCTTTGTGGGATTCACGCAGGGGTCGGAGGAGCCAGAACACGTGGCGGCTCAGTAGGTCACCCCGGTCAACTTCGACGATGAGTCATCCATGGGCGATTCAGATTCCATCCAGTCCCTCCACGGAGACGGTCTCGGAGGCTTGTCACTGGCCATGGATCCGGAAATCCTTGATCGAACCCGCCGCCAGATCGCCATCTACATGGCCGGGGCAACCCAACCCGCACAGAACCCCACCGGAGGCGATGGGACCGGCGGAACGTCCAGAAGTGCGTCTACAGTCCTGGTGGACTTAGCGGCGGAAATCACGAGACTAATGTCAACTCCGCTCACGCCAGAGAACCAAGGGGAGATAAACGCAGAGTTAGCAAAGCTGAGGGAGGCGATGGCGAAGGCCCATCAGGATGCTGAGATGGAGTCCGCCAGGATTGAGACTCGACAAGCCCAAATCACGGCCGAAAGGATGCGATTGAACACCGACAACTGGCGGCTCGAAAGACAGCAGCGCGCGTCCGACGCCGTCCATCAGCGGAGACACCAGGGTCGCCTGCCCCATGACCTCAACCCGACTCGCCTGTTCGACACTCCTCAAACACCCGGGATGGGAGCCACCCCAGCAGGAGGGCCGGGCCGCCCGCCTAACCCGCCGATTCAGCCGACTGAGGGTCAAATTCGTCGTTTCCGGACCCCTCGAGACCACTTCTCCAACCCGGTGGATAACGTGCTTGCCGCAACTCGCCATCTGGAGTCTCTTCCGGTCCACGACAACACCCCAGCTGAGATTGAAGCGAGGAACGCCATCGAGATGTTGAAAACGGCGGTGGTTCAAAACGCATAGTTCTCACACAGCCCTGAGAGATTGCACTCCACCCCTCAGGCGAGCTACACCAGGAGTAGGCCGGAGGATCAGCCAGCCGTAAACAGTGCCCCGCGACACTTCCCGCAGGACAACCCGCCCGAACGGAACCCGCCGGGCAGAGATCTCCCCAACATTCAAGATGCCCAGGCCCCCCTCGCGGGGACCGGAGGGCGAGTTGGGGTACCCTTCTTGTCCCTAGCCCTTCGGAACGAAAGAATGCCCAAGGATTTCAAAGGACCAAGAAAGGTGCCTAACTACACACCAGATCTCGAACCAACATCATGGATCGAGGGCTATGAGATCGCCATGGACATGCTCGACGTAAATGAGGCGGTTTGCGCCAGATATTTCACCATGATGCTCGAGGGATCGGTGCGCACTTGGTTGAAAAACTTACCTCCCAATTCTATCCAGTCCTGGGCCGAGCTGAAAGAGCGTTTCATCAAAAACTTTCGGGGAACCTGTAAACGACCGATGAGGATCGTTGACTTACAACACTGCGTACAACGCCCGGATGAGTCGGCGCACCATTGGTCACGGCGGGTCGCCAACACCAATGCCAATGACGGCAAAAAGAAGAATCGAGGTTTCAGTGGGAAAAGGCCGCGTAATTACGAAGAGCTACTCAAAGGCCCTTGCCCGCACCACGCTACGGCCGACGGCCCGGCGGGCCACTCTTGGGAGAACTGTTTCGTGATGCAAGAATTTCGGGTTGAGGCAATCAAGAAGAGCCAAAACGAAGATCCGAACCGTCGCCAGGACCAACTCGCCGCGCTCAACCAAAGGCAGAACCCCTTCGGCGGTTTTCCCGAACAGGAGGCTCAAGGAGGCCCGCAACCAGGCGGCGGCCAGTACCCGGTGCACCACCAGCGGCGGTACAACCCGCCGGGAGTTTTCCAGCAGCCACCCCCACAGGGGGCTCCACAGGACCAGGATGACAACGGGGGCTTCCGCAACAATCCCAAACAGCTAAGTAATGGGCAGTACCACGTTTTCACCACTAATGCTTGCAGGCGTGATAAAAAGGTAAATCACCGGGCGTACAACGTAACTGAGCCGGCGATTCCCAGGTATCTCCACTGGTCCGAGCAAACCATAACGTGGAGTAGAGAGGATCACCCGCCAAGAATAGATAACCCGGGCAACCTGGCATTAGTCGTGGCTCCCCAAGTGGGGGGTTACACCTTGTCAAAGGTATTAATGGATGGTGGCAGCAGCATTAATATCCTATACTTCGACACCTTTCGGAGGATGAATCTATCGGAAAAAGACTTGATGCCTTCAACCACGGTTTTCCACGGCATTGTCCCGGGCAAATCGGCTTATCCCATAGGCCGGGTCAGGCTCTCAGTAGCGTTTGGAACTGTGCAGAATTACAGGTCGGAGTCCCTAATCTTCGAGGTGGTCAAACTGAAAAGCCCGTACCACGCGCTGTTCGGACGACCGGCTTACGCCCGCTTCATGGCCCGCCCGTGCTACGTCTACCTCAAATTAAAAATGCCAGGTCCCAAAGGACCCATCACGATTGATGGAGATAGAAGAATCGCAAAGGAGTGCGAGGAAGGGGACGCGGCTTATGCGGAGGTCGCCTGTGCGGCGGAAGAGCTCAAAACCATCGGGCCAATGTTGACCCGGCAGACATGTCACCACTCAAGAAGCCGACTACAGATTCTGAGTCGCCCCTGAAATTCAAACCGACGAATGATACTAAGACAATCGATTTCATTCCTGGCGATTCATCCAAACAGTTCACCATTGGGACGGGTCTGGATCCCAAATAGGAAAGCGCACTCATCGAATTCATCCGTGAGAATCGGGACATCTTCGCATGGAAGCCCTCTGACATGCCGGGTGTACCGAGAGAATTCGCTGAGCACCATCTTAATATTGACCCAAAATGCAAACCTGTCCAACAGTACCTTCGCAGATTTAACGAGGAGCGACGGAAGGCGATTGGAGAAGAAGTCTCCCGTCTTTTAGCTGCCGGGTTCATCGTGGAAGTCTTTCACCCCAAATGGCTGGCTAACCCGGTGTTAGTACTCAAGAAGAATGGCACTTTCCGTATGTGTATTGACTATACGGACCACAACAGAGCTTGTCCCAAAGATCCTTTCGCTCTTCCCCGCATCGACCAAATCATTGACTCGGTGGCGGGATGCGAACGATTGTGCTTTTTGGACTACTATTCAGGTTATCATCAGATCAAAATGGTCGTGGAAGATCAGGAGAAGACGGCCTTCATAACCCCCTTCGGGGCCTTTTGCTATGTGTCCATGCCATTCGGGCTCAAGAGCGCAGGTATCAACGTTGCATCCAGAACTGTCTTCATAACCAACTTGGCCGCAACGTCCATGCTTATGTTGACGACATTGTGATCAAGACCCGTCGGGAGGAGGCACTTTTGGAAGACCTTAAGGAAACCTTTGATAATTTATGGGTATATCAGATGAAGCTAAATCCTACCAAGTGCGTTTTTGGCGTACCTGCGGGAAAACTACTGGGTTTCTTGGTATCAGAGCGCGGCATCGAGGCTAACCCGGACAAAATTGAAGCGGTTACCTCCCTCGGGAAGCCGACGAATGTTAATCAAGTTCAGCGATTGGCGGGTCGCATTGCGGCTCTAAGTCGTTTCGTGAGCCGCCTCGGGGAAAAGGCGATTCCTCTTTATCAATTGTTGAGAAAATCCGACCGATTCGTATGGACAGAGGAGGCAGACGAGGCGCTTCAGGCCTTGAAGCATCAATTGGTTAACCCGCCGGTCCTGGCAGCCCCAACTGAAAAGGAGCCTATGCTCCTGTACATAGCCGCAAATTCCAAAGCAGTCAGCGTGGCTGTGGTCGTCGAAAGAAAGGAGGAAGGAAAGGAATACCCGGTACAACGCCCGGTATACTTTATCAGTGAGGTGTTAACTCTTTCCAAACAGCGATACCCACATTGGCAGAAACTGGTCTATGGGGTGTTCATGGCGAATCGAAAGCTTAAACATTATTTCCAGGAGCACCCGATCACTGTGGTCAGTTCCGCCCCCCTCGGCGACGTCATCCAAAACCGAGAGGCAACAGGGCGAATCGCCAAATGGGCAATAGAGCTTGGGTCTCATCACATACAATATACCCCCCGCACGGCCGTCAAGTCCCAGGCACTAGTTGATTTCGTTAACGGTTGGACAGAACTTCAGGCTCCGGAAGATCGGCCTGACCTTACCTATTGGACTATTTACTTTGATGGATCCAGGCAGTTGGAGGGCTCAGGGGCTGGTGTGGTGTTGATATCCCCTCAAGGAGATAAGTTCTGCTATGTTCTCCGGCTCATGTTTCCCTGCACAAATAATGCGGCGGAATATGAAGCTCTGCTTCAGGGTTTGCGACTGGCAAAAGAGATGAACCTAACCCGAGTTAGATGCTTTGGGGATTCAGATTTGGTGGCGCAACAGGTTTCGGGTACCTAGGACTCTCGGGATCCTATGATGGCGGCTTACAGGCGACCTGTATCTGATGTGGCGGGCTATTTTCATGGGTACCAGGTTGATCATGTTGATCGGCGACTCAAAGAAGCAGCGGATGCCCTCTCGCGACTCGGCTCACACAGAAAACCGGTTCCCCCTAATGTTTTTTTGGATATCTTGCATAAACCGTTTGTGACTATACCCACGGAGGAGGAATTGGCGATACCGGATCCCGAGTCTCAGCTTGTGGCGGCTCTCCATGTCACTCCGGATTGGGCTCTTCCTTATCTAGCTTATCTCACTCGTGGCGAGTTACCCACCGACGAAGTTTTGGCTCGCCACATCGTTCGACGTAGCAAATCCCTGGTCATCATTAATGGCGAGCTATATAAACGAAGTGCTTCAGGGGTCTTTCAGCGGTGTGTTTCTTCCGAGGAAGGATGTGTAATCCTAAATGACATTCATTCTGGAGACTGCGGGCATCACGCCGGGTCACGTTCTTTGGTATCAAAAGCCTTTCGACATGGTTTCTTCTGGTTGACGGCTCATGCACATGCAGAAGATATAGTACGGCGGTGCGAGGGGTGCCAACGATATGGGAGACAGGCTCATGTGCCGGCTCAAGAATTGAGGATGATTCCCATTACTTGGCCTTTCGCGGTCTGGGGGCTGGACATGGTCGGTCTCTTTAAAATGTCCTCTAACAAGAAAACTCACTTATTGGTGGCAGTTGATAAGTTCACTAAATGGGTTGAGGCGGAACCTGTTGGAGCTTGCGATGCGGAGACCGCGTTCAAATTTCTGAAGAAGCTAATTTTCCGTTTTGTATATCCGCACAGTATTATCACGGACAATGGTACTAACTTGTCCCAAGGAGCGATGCTGGATTTTTGTCGTCGAGAGCATATCCGGCTTGATGTTTCCGCAGTTGCTCACCCGCAGTCCAACGGGCAGGCAGAGCGGGCGAATCAAGAAGTCTTGCGAGGGATTAAACCTCGGCTCATGATTCCCCTGGAAAGAACTCCAGGGTGTTGGGTTGAGGAATTACCTTCGGTATTGTGGAGCATCCGGACCACCCTGAATCGATCCACGGGGTTCACTCCTTTCTTTTTGGTCTATGGAGCAGAAGCTGTCCTTCCTACTGACATAAGACATGATTCTCTTAGAGTCGCCGCATATGTGGAGCAAGACAATGAGTTGGCGCGTCAGGATTCCTTGGATGCCTTGGAAGAGGCGCGTGACCTAGCTGTGGCTCGTTCGGCTATCTATCAGCAAGATCTGCGGCATTATCATAGTCGCCGGGTTAAGAGTCGGACCTTTCAGGAGGGCGACTTGGTACTTCGTCTGATACAAGATCGGGCAGGCATGCATAAGCTCTCGCCCCCTTGGAAGGGGCCTTTCGTCGTCAGCAAGAACCTCCGCAATGGCTCTTACTATTTGATGGATCTTCGGCCTGACCGACCGACTACAGAGGCTGAGTCAACTCGCCCCTGGAATATTGCTCATTTGCGGCCTTACTACACTTGAGCTCTTAAAGCTCCATGCTTTGTAAGTTTTTCAGTTTCATTATGAAGTAATAAAATATTCTCCGACTTGGGGGCTTCTTCTTTAAAAAGAAATGCGATTTGTGTCATCCTGTTGCGACCTTATGAGCCGACAGAACATGCATTTAGGGTGGGTGCACGAGCTTTCTGACTCGCCTCCCCCTGTTGCGACCGTATGAGCCGACGAAACCTGCATTTAGGGTGGGTGCACGAGCTTTCTGACTCGCCTCCCCCTGTCGCGACCGTATGAGCCGACGAAACCTGCATTTAGGGTGGGTGCACGAGCTTTCTGACTCGCCTCCCCCTGTCGCGACCGTATGAGCCGACGAAACCTTCATTTAGGGTGGGTGCACGAGCTTTTTGGCCCGCCTCCCCCTGTCGCGACCGTATGAGCCGACGAAAAACTGCATTTAGGGTGGGTGCACGAGCTTTTTGGCTCGCCTCCCCCTGTCGCGACCGTATGAGCCGACGAAAACTGCATTTAGGGTAGGTGCACGAGCTTTCTGGCTCGCCTCCCCCTGTCGCGACCGTATGAGCCGACGAAATTACTCTTATTATGATTTAATCTTGAAGGTTTTTATCCTTTCTGCATATTTGTTGAAACTATTCGTAGTTCATTTGTTTTCATAGATGACGTGTTCAAAGTTTAAAACAAGAGGGTGCTAAGATTTGTTTCATCCTTGGCGGATTAAGCATTATAGAAGATTCTTATAAAGGCGGACCAAATATTTCAAATCGCCTCAAAAAGCGGTATAAGGGTCTTTCTTGCAGAAGATGTCATCAAAAAATAGTACTAACTATTACATGGCTCGCGGGCCAAATTCAGGAAAGTCTACTTCACTAAGTCCTGGCGTGAGCTCTGACCAACTTCGATTTGTAAATCGCACAAGACCCAATTGCACCTGGCCAAAGCAGCAAAGTCGTCTTCATCGGTCAAAATTGATGCCAAGTCTGCTTCCCAGTCGAAAGGATTCTTGGGTCGCCGAGGAATTAGGTTGGTCACCACGAAGGTTGGCGGGCTGACTTTCTTATTCTTACTGTCATAAGCCGCTTGATACTTCGTTAAATCAAGACTTGCGGCGAGTCGAGTTGCAGCCAACCGAGAATCCTTGACAACTTTCTGGTAATCCTCTTCAACGAACTCCGATCCATCATCTTTAAGCTGAGGGAAGCCAGCGGCTACTTCTTCCAAATTGATTTCCGGGGCATACGCTAAGCAGCGACTCAGGGCCGTCAGGACGCCTTTCCGGGCGGCTGACCGAGTTAACTCGCCAATCTGGGGAGGAAGCGTGGACAGACATCCAAGTACCTTCTTGATGGAAGTAATAGGCTCTTTTGCACCCATTACAACTTTGACGGTCAACACACTGCCTGTGTACAGTTGCTCTGTCAGCGTATAAATCGCCTTCAGCATCAACACACAGTCTTCTTGCAGGTTGGTGACTCTTGGACCTGGAATTTGATAACCAGTAACTTAACATCAGAAATTTGGCCCAGAGGAGGGGACAAGGTTGGAGATTTAGGTAAGACTTACCAAAGATGGCTTGCGTCATGTTAGAGATATGACGTTTTAAGCCGGATAACTCCTGTTGAACAGTCACCAGCTTCGCCTCAGCTTTCTCTGCTCTCTTCAAAGCTACGTTTTGGTCAGCTTGAGCTTTTTCTAACTCGGTTTTGAGTTTTTCCAGTTCAACGAGAGCCAATTTATACTTATCTTCCAACTGAGTTCGGGCGTCTTGTTGTTCAGCTAAGTTTTTCCTTAAATCGCCCAGCGCCAGTTCGGTCTGAGCAAGGTTTTCCTATTGAAAGTTTAAAATAAAGACAAGTCTCAGAATTATTGCAAAGCAATACCCCTGACACTTGGGGGCTAATGTATAATTTCTCAAGAAAAATTATACAGAAATCAAGACCCGGCTCATCTTTTATTGATGACCCGGCCCTTGGGGGTTACTGGTCGCGAAGCTTTTTCTAAAATTTTTAAGACCCGGCTCATCTTTTTACTGATGACCCCGCCCTTGGGGGTTACTGGTCGCGAAGCTTTTTCTAAATTTTTTAAGACCCGGCTCATCTTTTTACTGATGACCCGGCCCTTGGGGGTTACTGGGAATAGTATAAAGTATAAAGTTTACCTCATGTTTGTTGTTTAACATCTTTAGCAGATTTCTCTCCATCTCATAGCTCGCCTCCACGCGACTTGCGAAGTCAGAACAGAGTTCTTTAAACTCCAGATTTGCATAGTCGGAAAGCTTCGCCTTGGAGAGCCCAGACTCGGGAATTGCCTGAGAGGAGGATGCTACGTGTTTGGACAGAACTGTCGCCGCCGGCTTGGAAAAGCCAGAACCAGTAATGACTACAGCATCTGGGTCATCCGCTGTCGTCAATATGTTCGGCGATTTAGGAGCATCCGCTGTTTCTTTCGGCGACTCAGGAAGATCCACTTGAATTGCCGGCTCAGCATGACCCGGATCGTCTTGAGTCGGAGTTGATTTCCTTGGAAGTTCGGAAGTTGCATCAGGGATTGATCCACTGGTTTTCCTTTTTTTGGCTTGTGCCCTAACAAAAGGGAATAAGCGTGTTAAGGAATTGAAAAGATCGTTATTCTCAAAAGTCAAGGCGAAAGACTTACCCCGGAACTCGAATCATCGGTGGAAGTGTTGACATCACTGAGTCGCCGGAAGTGGGAGGAGAATTCTGCAGGAATTATACATCAATAATACAGGCGGGTTGCAGATGTAATCCAAAGAAGCACGAATAATGGTTACTCATAAAAAAAAGGTACCTCGCTTGGTTTTCTTTTGTTTGTTGCTGGTAAGCCAGATATCAGATCGCTAGAGTGACTTCGTGTCTTCCGGTTTGAGGCGTGCTGTGTTTTCTTCAGTAAGAAATTTGGGTCCAAATGGGCATTTGGATGTGAGAAGGGGACTTTCCCACATATTCGTCGGGCCGGCTTAGGTGGAGAAGGAGATGAATCGGAGGAAACAGA
Organism: Hordeum vulgare subsp. vulgare; assembly: GCF_904849725.1. Taxonomy (NCBI): domain Eukaryota; kingdom Viridiplantae; phylum Streptophyta; class Magnoliopsida; order Poales; family Poaceae; genus Hordeum; species Hordeum vulgare. Next base: position 576,806,446 of record NC_058521.1, read on the forward strand.
AATTACCTCAACAGAGTCTTCTTGGCTTTCGTTATCTTCATTCTATTACAAGAAGAGTGAGAGATATAAATAAAAGGTCAAAAGTAATAGGTGGCGAGTGAAAAGAGGACGGATTGGTACCTTTGAAAGTGCGTCGCCGACTTGAGATTCGTCGACTTCAGATGGCTCAGCCGCAGCAGATTTGCCTTTGCCCTTGTTTTTCTTAGAGGGCGACTTAGCAGTTTTCATGGCTTGCTTTTTAGGTCTCCTGGACCAGAACTTATCGCCTTTCTGGAAAGGTATATGTTATGAAATCATGATGGCAATAGAACAGAAGGAATAAAAACCAAGGGCGGGTCAGCTTTGGTTACCTTGGGCGCCGAGTTAATCTTGCAGAAGGGCTTAAGGCCGATTTGGCCGCACTTTCCTGCGGGCTCGCCGGTCAGCTTTTTGATGATGGCAACAATGTCTTTCTCTGTTAATGTTGTGTGAAAGTAGCATTGGGGATGATCCAGAGTGCCGTCAAATTCACACAGTAGACCATGTCGGCGGCTCAGAGGAAGAATCCGCCATTCGACCCAGCAGCAGATCAGGTCAACCCCGGTAAGACCATTGTTCGTCAGGGATCTCAGTTCAGACAATATTGGGATGAACTCCGACTCTTCTTCCTCGGTGAGCTTGTCGGGGAGCTTGAAGTTAACCGGAAGGCGGGTTGGCCTGTAGCCCAGAAGCTTATTCTCACCAGCAGGGGACGTTTCTTGACAATAAAACCAAGATTCACCCCAGCCCTTGGGATGGCTAGGCATGATGAGTGAAGGAAACGGACTATCCCTATGGCGCTGGACGTTGACGCCGCCGAGTTCCAAACTGGGGCCGTTGTGGAATTCCGTCTGGCGATTCAGATGAAAAAAGTGCCAGAATAGAGGAACGGAAGGCTCAATCCACAGATAAGCTTCGCAAAGGACTTGGAACTGGCTCAAGTTGCTTATGGAATTGGGTCCCAAATCCTGGAGTCGGACGTTCATGAAGGTCAAAGCGTCCCTAAGAAATTTGGATCCGGGCGGCTTAAAACCCCGTTCCAAGTGTTCCACAAAGACTACTATTTCCCCTTCTTTGGGGTTAGGGAGATCTTCTTCCAACCCGGTGCGCCATCCAATGACATCTTGAGGATCCAAACAGCCCGCTTTCACGTAATTAGCTAAGACAGCATCATCAACTTTGGTAGGAAGCCAATCGCTCTTGAAAACGGCACCGATGCTACAAATAGGTAGAAGTATGATGTTACATGTCTTGGACATCTACTATATGAATCGGGATCGGTTCATGTTAACCCGCCAGACTAAGAGGCCAGGTTGGGTTGATATGGCGACTTATGGAAGTAGGGTTATTTCCAAAGGCTATATTACTGAGGATGGTAAAATCTATTCGTTCCAAAGCACTAAAGGGGGATGAAGGTTACAAACAGTTTTTTGCAAACAGTAAATGAGGAATGGATCTGCCGAACAGATATGAAAACCTACGAATATGACTGAGCATGAACAATGTATTATCAGGTGACGCCCCGCGTTTGGAGAAGACATTGTGTTCAGAAATTCGCAAGTACAGCGGATGGTTAAAATTATTCAAGGCACTGGCTACCCTATCGGTGCTCGGACTAATTGATTCGAGGGAAATGAATAACTATGAGCGGAAAGCTTCAAAGCTACGGCAATGGCGGAAATACAAGCAAGGAATAAACCTACTCCTAAGAGGGGGAACGAGGGCCTAACCTGATGTTCTCGATCAAAGAAGACCGGCGGTGACAGAGATCGCTGGAGAAGCGCGGGGGTCCCGACGAACGAAGAGACCTTCGGCGGCGGGGGAGCTCGGGGCGAGCAACGAGGTGGTCGGTGATGATGCGATGGACAATGACGGCGGACGGATCATCCGAGGTGCGAAGCTTGACGATGGCAACGGCTTGCGGGCGACATTGAAGCTCCTCGAACGGGGGCGGAAGTTGCGACCGGCGGCGGAGCCCTCGGGAAGCGATGAGGTCTTTTGCTGCGATAATGGGGGGGGGACTGACGAGACTGGTAGGTGGCTAGCGCTAGCCTTGTCCCTTCCGCCTATTTATCAAGACGGGCGCTGGAATCGAGGCGCCGTGAGCGGGAACCGTTGGGGAATAAAAAGATTCGCGATGATGACGTCCGAAAATTTTGGGATAATGATGCACTAAAAGATCCGTTGGGATTATGTTAAATTTCCCGAAGATCGAGGGATAAGGAAGATGCCAACAGGAAATGGATTGGCGACTCTAAGATTTTTTCGGTGCCGGATGGCGAGTTAAAATTTCTGACGTATTGAGGATGACGAAGGAGTGAATCGCCTTCAACTAAAGCGGAAGCATTGGCATGAAAATTCAAGTCAATTTGGGGCCTAATGTTGGGGATATTGCTTATTAAGTGACCCGCCCAATATGGGCCGGGTTACTAGTATGGTGATTCATCCTTTGGGCTACTTGGGCCTCAGCCTGGGCGGTTCAAGGCCGCGGGACGGTTATGATTTATGGAAGGTCTCTGGGTTTTGCAAGATGGCGACTTAGAGATCACGGTGGTCACGATTTGTAAGGAGGAGGGGACTCTTGTAAACCCTAAAGCCTCGACCTATATATAAAGGCGAGTTGGAAGGAGGAGGGTAGGTTAGAGATCATCGAGTGCTAGGTTAGGCGAGTTACGCCTCCCTTGTAATCGAATCCACATCAATACACACAAAGCAGGACGTAGGCTATTACCTCCTCACGAGGGGCCGAACCTGGGTAACCCGCCGTGTTCCTCCCGTTTAACCCCTTTGAGTCGCCACCAAGGTGCGATGGCTCCCGTACTAAGTCCTTTCACGAGGACATCTGCCGTGACAAAACCACGACAATAACCATGAATCATCATCACTCTTGGCAAGCCAACACTCCGGTTGAGATTGATCAAGGTTGAGGATATAGAGCCTATTCTGTGTGCGATTAACACGAGCTAGCACGTTTCGGAGGTTGTCGAAGATCATCATCACTCCGTTCTCGATATTCACCTTGCATCCATTCTTGTCAAGCTTCCCAATAGAGATGATGTTGTTGCGCAGCCATGGGATGTAGTACACTCCGGTGAGTATGCGATGTTTGCCTGTGAGACCCTCGAAGAGAACAGATCCTTGCCCACAAATCTCCACATTTGAACCATCACCAAACTTTACCGAGCCTTCAACATCATATTCTAGCCTGAGAAATTTCTCCTTGCATCCCGTCATGTGGTTACTCGCACCTGTGTCGAGATACCACGACACGTTGTGATCCCCGGATAACTTAGGTGTCACATTCTTCTCATGAAGTAGCACCTTCCGGCTTGGTTTCACAACCACCGTTTCAGCGAGATCACAAACTTCGGCCATCAGAAGACCTGGACCTCCGTCTTCCTGCTTTGCCAAATTTGCCTTGATCTCCCACTTGTCAGGCTTCGGACAATCCTTTGCAAAGTGACCCATCTCGTTGCAGTTATAGCACTTAACCTCGGATGAATCCAAGTTCCGTGGCTTCCGCCCTTTAGATTGGTTCGCCTTACCACGACCTTGTGGCTTGCCTTTTTCGGTTTGTCCGTCACGCGTTGCGTTGCTTGAGCCTTTGTTGCCATCACACCTTCCTTTGCTACTTGGGGACTCCCAGTCTGCACGCTAGTACATGAGTTGGTCACTACCTCCTCCGTTGCCTTTCCGACAGCCAAGAGCATTCTCTTCCCACGTCCGCAGGCGTCCAATCGCCTCCGTTATGGTCATGTCGTCGATGTCGTAAAGCTGCTCGAGCATGCCGATGATGTACGTGAATTTGTCAGTCACCAAACTGAAAAATTTCTCCACAATCTCGGTCTCCTCGAGCTTTGCACCAAGCGCGCGGATCTCTCCCACCACAGTAGTGAGAGGCATGGCGTAGTCGTTCACCGATTCAGTTTCCTCCATCTGCAACTTGTGAAATTGGCACTTCAGCACTTGTGCCCGAGCCTTGGTGACGCGATCTTCTCCGATCCTCATCTCCTTGAGTGTGTTCCATGCCTCCCTTGCCGTCTCGAACTCCGCCAATGTCATCAGCACGGAATCCGGCATGGACTGGGCTATGGCAGCCATGGCACCTTTGTCGGACTCGTCATCGACGTCGTCGTTCGTGATTGCCTGCCACACTCGGAGGGTTCGGAGAATAATCTTCATCTTCACCGCCCACACGCCGTAGTTGGCGTCCGTGAGCATCGGGTATTGGATGGGGATGTTGCGATGCGCTTGGACGTTGGCGCCGCTCGTTCCTCCACCAGTGGTTGCTGACTTGACGCCCTTCTTCACCTTGTCACCATTCTTGTTCTCCTTGGCACCGCCCTTGCCGGACTTAACCGACTCAGCATCACTGTCCGTCATCATAGATCGTAGATCGTCGAGGCTCTAGATACCAATTGTTGGCTTTTAATCCGTAGATCAAAAGACGAGAACAGCAGCACACATACGTATGTGCAAAGCTAGTAAGCTAACAAGCAGGTAGCTGGATGGATATCCAGCCACATACATGTGTGTGTGCAGCCGGATCGTTTCTTAATCCGGCTACGATCGACACGACACGATTTCGGCGGAACGAACATGAAGGCACGAATCGATGTATGGCCACAGGCTCGTGTCGAGCCTGTCAAACTTTGTATTACTTTTCGTTTTTATTGGTGTTACAAGCACCACCCCTAGGGTGCCTTTTATACACATCCACAAGGGACTATGGAAATATACTAGGACTAGGTATCCTAATACTACTAGGACTCGGTTTGTCTTTTTTCCTAATCCTATGTGTAAAGGGCAATGTGATTAACTCACAACATCGAGTACCTTGAATCCAACACTTCCTATGTTTCGAAGAAACTACACATGTGGAGATCCTATGACTTTAGAGGTGGCTTGCAGGTAGGCCTGGTTGGTTTTCAAGAACCTACATATGAGTTATGATCAACAGCCCTTTGAGAGTTCAGCCAACCACTGAACACGTCCAACTATCTTAAGTCATGAATGATGTATAGTGGATGGACGCAAAGAACTACCCAGGTTCGAGACACCTTGGTGGTCTACCACACTACTCCAGCTTTGTTGTATTGCAATGGTAGAGAGCTACAATGTGTGTTACAATAGTGAATCGACTCCTGTCTTCTTTTTTTGTGTCAAAGAATGACCCTGTGAGAAGTCTCGGGCTCCTCTATGTATAGTGGCTAGAGAGGGTTTGCCGGAGGCTTCTATCGGTCGAAGGTGCACTTGAGTAGGCTAGTATAGCCAATACCATGTAGGTATGGCCATCCGTGGCATACTTGTACTGCTGTACAAGCGATGATGTCGTCCTTCCGGGGTCAGGGGAGTATCCACGGAATACTTACCAGTTGCCCTACTTCTCCGAGACTGTAGCGGTGTAAGAGGCTAGCGAATTTGGACGTACCAATAGTCCATGGCTTTTGCCGTAAGGTAGCCGCCCAAGGAAGCATGTAGAACAAGGATTCTCATCTCCCAAGTCACGCCGAGGGCCTCTTCTTCCCGGAGACACCTATGCATCTTTCCGTATGAACTCCATGAAGGGAAAGCACACACGTCTCGAGCCTCCCGCTCGGTTTAACGGGGTCTTGCAATACCATATGGATATTGCATAGCCCTTCCGTCCCATCCTCTGGTCTTATGAAGAGCTTTTAGATTTGCTCGTTCAATCCGGTGTGCCATCCTGTCACCACCCTAGTTTTCTTTACTCCGACAGTAGCCCCCGGGGACATTTTCCTCTTTCCCAAGACCCGTGGCGAAGAGGAAGATGGTGCCTAAAGTAAACCCTGGTGGTGACGTATAGCAGCGAGGGAAACCACCCTTAGACGATCGACGAATCCGTACTCAACTCAGTCATAAGAGGAGGGGTTAATCGAGTGAGGAGACGGGTCGTCGCCTCGGTTTATGTAATGCTTTCACTATCCTCGGTATGTTGCAAACTGCCATGTGTCGGGGTGAACTGTTGTTGCCTCACCTGTCTCTTTCATTAAAAAGGGGAAACAAAACGGCGGTGCATCCACCGCCTTCCTCCATTACCGCTACCTCTTTGCAGGATGTAAACATTCATCCCCCCTTGTAACACCCAATATGTGGTCATATCCTCACGGAAAGTGGAAAGTCTCTGCAGGGATAGAAGTGCATATTGGAGACGCTTTTACTAGGTGGATATCATCACAAATACATGTACTAAAGAGAAAATAATACAAGATAAAGGCTTACACTCTCCACAAGCTACAACATGAATATCTTGGCACATCAATACGTAGAAATCATCATACAGAAGAGCGTGATCCTACTACGGATGAAAACAAACGAAAGAAGACGACGTGCATCCTGCTAATCCGATGATGCCGACCTCGGACCCATCCTATGATCTCGAATAAGAAGAAGAAGAAGAACTCCAAATAGATCAAGCATCGCTCTCACGTCAATATATTTCTTTACTTCTACTTGTACCTATTGTTGTAGTAATCTGTGAGCCATGGGGACTTGTTAATCTCATTACCAAGGATACCAAGACTAGCAAAGCTTAATGGGTGACGAGTGGTTAAGTGGTGAGGCTGCAACAAGCACTAAGCATTTGCTATCTCACTAACTTACGACTACAAGAATAACAAGAGTGATTTATGCATAAGTGAACATGAGCTTGTAATTGTCAAAAAGTGACCCTCAACACCTACTTCGGTCAATCATAACCCCACCGTGTTCTCTTTCTGGTTTAATTATAACAAGAAGAGATGGTCACGGTTACACACATGATGGTGTGTTTTAATTGAGTTTAGTGTCAAGTTCTCTTCAACCAGATATTATAAATTTCCAAGTCACCACATAACCGCGGGCACGGCTTTTTGAAAGATTTAACCCTATAGGGGTGCTCTAAGTAGTCCATCATAAATTTCACACTCATCCGACGGGAACACATCACACCATGATAACACGATGCTTACGATAAGGAATCCTGATGGACAAGCCGCTCGTCAAAGGTAAAACTAAACCCGCAAGACCGCCATGTGTGCCAACAATAATTATAGGAGACGCACGTATCTCGTTCTCATCGCACGATCATGGGCATGACGTCAGGTTGGCTGGGACCCCGGTTGCCGAAGGAGCGCCGGACATCGCCCATTTTGGACAAACACTCATGAGGAGCATTGGCTCGAGGTTGTTGATTAATTATCCACGCGTTGATCATTCCCTGTGCAAATCTTAATTTTTATTAGACAAATGTAGTACCAAAGTTGGGCCTTGCCAAAAGAGTTTTATACTAAAACGAATGATTAGAGGGGGCATAATACCCCAAGCATGTTAGAAGCGCTCATCAAGGAGCATAACACTGGTATAACGAAAACTTGGGCAGAAAAGTGGAACAAAACACCAAGCAAAAGACTGAGCCTTACACCCGTTACCAAGTGTATAGATACATTAACTAAATAAACAAGGTAGCGTGATATCCCATGATGTCCTTGTCCCTACATGGAACAAACTACACCTGCAACTAGGAGCGCTATAAGAGGGGTTGAGCAAGCGTTAACATGGCCAAAGAACAGTTTGCTAGGACGATGGATGGCTAGAGGCTTATCACGACATTTTGGGTGGCTTGACAAATAAGTAGTAGGTAGCGAGACTTAGTGATAGCATCGAGACAATTAGCAAAACAAAGATAGTAAGTATATCTAAGGTAATGGTCATCTTTCTTGAAATCTCTTTTTGAAGAAGAACGAATCCGTGAAGTAAATGAACAGACATAGTCGAACGAATCCTCACACTGTGAAACGCTTTCGGGAACTAGGGAGACGAAGCAATCCGAAAACGAGCAAACTATATGATGAACAACCAAGTATGAATATGGCATGTGCATAAACAAGTATGGTGCATGATCTATAAAAATGGGCATGGTATGTCAAAACAAAACATTAAATACTATACATTAAGTGAAGTTCAATATGCAACGAGTTGCATATTGACAAAACTCCGCATTTGAGTCATTTAGTTCACTCTCGATTAGGTACACACCAAATTTAAAATGTTATTTACCATGGCAAGAGGTGAAGCAATAAGATAAACTATCTATCTAGGCATTTTAAATAAGGCCGAAAATAACATATAGCATTTCCAAAATGACCCCATGAATAATTTTCGAAAGTGTTTCAGATCTGTCTAAAACAGATTTTATATTTATTAAATAAGAAAATAAAGTGCATCATGTTATTCTACATGTTTTCTAATCGAGTTACATATAAAATTCATTTCATTCAGAGTTAAGTTATTTAGATATTAAGTAAACTGTTTTAATATCTCATTAATGCAAATTAATACAAACAATGCTTTTAAGTTTTTTATCATGGATGAAAGTTAGATATTATGAAACTACATGACTTTTCAAACATTTTACACATAAAGTTTCTTTAATTCCGATACACGATTAATTAGTAGTTAGATGCATGAACTTGAGGGTCAGCTAAAATCACAAGAACTGGAAAAAATCTAATCTGGACGAATCTGAAGAGGAAGCCCAATAGGATCGAGTGCTGGAAGCGAACAGGCGCACATGCGATGGATAAGTTGTGGAAATTCTCACCTAGTGGGCTAGAAGCCGATGTCGGTGGAGCGGCCTGACAATGGGAGTGTTGGGCCGGCTGGGGCGTGGGTGAGGTGGGCCTTGGCGCGCGTGGCCCATGCAGGCGTTGGCTGACGAGCGCCTCATCCTCAGGGACAGATACGACGTGGGGCCGAGCAACGGTGACGCTGTTTGTGACACAGCTGTAGGCTGGGGCGTTGCTCCAGCGGTGGGGATGGGTGGATCGGACCTTTGGGCGCGAGATCTAGTCGAAGTCGGGGCTTAGAAAAGCCAACAAAGAGCTCGGTGATGGCGTCCATGGTGTTCTGTGGAACCATAGAGAAAGATATATGAGCATGGGAGAGAAGAAGAAGATGGAGGAGGAGAAGGTCGGGGCAAGGTCCGGCCTAGATGTCGGGCGTTCCAGCGGCTGCGGCAAGGGGTCGACCGATGGTGAAGCCAACATGATCCGGCGTGGGGTCGGCCGCCGTGGGCGCTGATACGTCCATTTTGCATCATGCTTCCATGTTGACATTTATTGCTTCTTGGGCTGTTATATTACTTGTGGTACCATATTTATGCCTTTTCTCTCTTATTTTGCAAGGATTATTTGACGAGGGAGAATTCAGGCAGCTGGAATTCTGGACTGGAAAAGGAGCAAATCCTAGTCCACTATTCTACACATCTCCAAATGCCTGAAAATTTACGTGGATTTTTTCTGGAATATATTAGAAATACTGGGCGAAAGAACTACCGGAGGGGGGCCACCAGGGCTCCACAAGCCCCCACTCCGCCACCACCCCCCTGGTGGCGGTGGGCAAGCTTGTGGGCTGCCTGAAGGCCCACTAACCCCCCTCTTTTTCTATATGAAGCGCCCTGGTCTGGAAAAAACCAAGAGGGAGCTTTTTTGTGGTTTCGCCACCGCCATGAGGCGGAACTTGAGCAGATCCAATCTAGAGCTCCGGCAGGACGATCCTGCCGGGGAAACTTCCCTCCCGGAGGGGGAAATCCTCGCCATCGTCATCACCAACACTCCTCTCATCGGAGGGGAGGCATCTTCATCAACATCTTCATGAGCACCGTCTCCTCTCCAATCCCTAGTTCATCTCTTGTAACCAATCTTCGTCTCACGACTCCGATTGGTACTTGTAAGGTTGCTAGTAGTGTTGATTACTCTTTGTAGTTGATGCTAGTTGGATTACTTGGTGGAAGAGTTTATGTTCAGATCCTTGATGCTATTCATTACACCTCTGGTCATGATTATGATTATGTCTTGTGAGTAGTTACTTTTGTTCCTGAGGACATGGGATACGTCATGCTGATAATAGTCATGCGAATTTGATATTCGTTCAGAATTTTGATATGCTGCATGTTGCCTTTTCCTCTAGTGGTTTTATGTGAACGTCGACTACATAACACTTCACCATATTTGGGCCTAGAGGAAGGCATTGGGAAGTAGTAAGTAGATGATGGGTTGCTGGAGTGACAGAAGCTTAAACCCGAGTCTATGCGTTGCTTCGTGAGGGGCAGATTTGGATCCACTAGTTTAATGCTATGGTTAGACTTTGTCTTAATTCTTCTTTTGTAGTTGCAGATGCTTGCGAGAGAGGTTAATCATAAGTGGGATGCTTGTCCAAGTAAGGGAAGTACCCAAGCGCCGGTCCACCCACATATCAAACTATCAAAGTAACGAACGCGAATCATATGAACATGATGAAACTAGCATGACAGAAATTCCCGTGTGTCCTCGGGAGCGTTTTTCCTCCTATAAGACTTTGTTCAGGCTTGTCCGTTGCTGCAAAAGGGATTGGGCCACTTGCTGCACCGTTGCTACTACTTGTTTCTTGTTACTCTTTGCTTGCTACGTTTCACCTCGCTACACAATCACTTGTTACCGCTACTTTCAGTGCTTGCAGTTATTACCTTGCTGAAATCCGTTTATCAGAGCCTTCTGCTCCTTGTTGGGTTTGACACTCTTACTTATTGAATGGACTATGATTGATCCCCTATACTTGTGGGTCATCAAGACTCTTTTCTGGCGCCGTTGCCGGGGAGTGAAGTGCCTTTGGTAAGTAGAAATTGGTAAGGAAACATCTTTATACTGTGCTGAAATTTATTGTCACTTGTCACTATGGAAACTGTTTCTTTGAGGAGTTTGTTCGGGGTATCTTCACCAAGAAATGAAGCACGAGGAGTTGCTCCTCAACCTGAGGTACCTACTGAAAATACCTTTTATGAAATTCCTTTGGGTATGCTTGAGAATGTGCTGGCTAATCCTTTTACAAGAGATGGATCTTCACATCCAGACTTTCATCTAATCTATGTAGATGAAGTTTGTGGTTTATTTAAGCTTGCAGGTTTGCCCGAGGATGAGGTAAAGAAGAAAGTCTTTCCTTTATCTTTGAAGGATAAGGCGTTGACATGGTATAGGCTATGTGATGATACTGGATCATGGGGCTACAATTGGTTGAAATTGGAATTTCATCAAAAGTTCTATCCTATGCATTTAGTACATCGTGATCGGAACTTTATTTATAACTTTTAGCCTCGTGACAGGGAAAGCATAGCTCAAGCTTGGGGGAGGCTTAAATCAATGCTATATTCATGCCCCAATCATGAGCTCTCGAGAGAAATCATCACTCAAAACTTTTATGCTCGGCTTTCTCATGAAGATCGTACCATGCTTGACACTTCTTGTGCCGGTTCTTTTATGAAGAAGGATATTGATCACAAGTGGAATTTATTGGAGATAATCAAACGCAACTCTGAAGATTGGGAGCTGGAGGAAGGTAAGGAGTCAGGTATGAATTTCCAGTTTGATTGCGTTAAATCTTTTGTTGAGACAAATACTTCAAGAGATTTTAGCGCTAAGTATGGACTTGACTGTGAGATAGTAGCTTCTCTATGTGAATCTTTTGCTGCTCATGTTGATCTTCCCAAAGATAAGTGGTTTAAATATCATCCTCCTGTATAAAGCAACATAGCCAAAACCAATCTAGTTGAGGAGAAAATCATAGCTTTTAGTGATCCTGTTGTTCCTTGTGCTTACACTGAGAAACCACCATACCCTGCTAGGATAAAGGATTATTCTATAGCTCCAACTGTGATATGTAGGGGTTACATTAGACCACTTGCACCCCCTGAAGAGATTAGAGTTGAACCTAGTGTTGCTATTATCAAAGATCTCTTAGCCGAAGACATAGATGGGCAAGTTTGGAAGACAACCCCATGAAAAAGAGTCGTCTGGTAGAGATGAAATCATTGCTCTTGCCTCTATTGACGTACCTCCTACGGATCCTTTAGAGAAATATCTCCTTGAGCATGAAAATGATATACATATGGAGGAGAGAGATGAGATAGATAAAATTGTCTTAGAACAATATCCTATTCTCAAGAATAATTTGCCTGTTGAACTGCTTGGGGATCCTCCCCCACCAAAGGGTGATCCTGTGTTCGAGCTTAAACAGTTGCCTGATACTCTAAGTATGCCTATCTTGATGAGAAGGAGATATATCATGTCATTATTAGTGCTCTCCTCTCAGAGCGCGAAGAGAAGAAGTTACTAAAACTCTGAGGAAGCACCGCACTGCTATTGGATATACTCTTGATGATCTTAAGGGTATTAGTCCTACTCTATGTCAGCACAAGATTAAAACGGCCCTGACTTTAAACCAGTTGCTGATCATCAAAGGAGATTAAATCCTAAGATGAAAGAGGTCGTTAGAAAAGAAATATTAAAGCTTCTGGAAGCAGGAATCATTTATCCTGTTGCTCATAGTGATTGGGTAAGCCCAGTACATTGCGTACCTAAGAAGGGAGGTATCACCATCGTTCCTAATGATAAGGATGAACTAATCCCACAAAGGATTATTACCGGCTATAGAATGGTGATAGACTTCCAGAAACGGAACAAGGCAACCAGGAAAGATCATTATCCTTTGTCGTTCATCGACCAAATGCTAGAAAGGCTATCAAAGCACACACACTTCCGCTTTCTAGACGGTTATTCAGGTTTCTCGCAAATACCTGTTGCACAATCTGATCAAGAGAAAACCACTTTCGCCTACCCTTTCGGTACCTTTGCCTATAGACGTATGCCTTTTGGCTTATGTAATGCACCTGCCACCTTCCAAAGATGTATGATGGCCATATTATCTGACTTTTGTGAAAAGATTGTCGAGGTGTTCATGGATGACTTCTCCGTTTACGGGTCTTCCTTTGATGATTGCCTCAGCAACCTTGATCGAGTCTTACAGAGATGCGAAGAAACCAACCTCGTCTTGAATTGGGAGAAATGCCACTTTATGGTTAATGAAGGTATCGTCTTAGGACACAAAATTTCCGAGAGAGGCATTGAAGTTGATAAGGCTAAGGTTGATGCAATTGAGAAAATGCCTTGCCCCACAGATATCATAGGTATACGAAGTTTCCTAGGTCATGCTGGTTTCTATAGAAGGTTCATTAAAGACTTCTCTAAGATTTCTAGGCCTCTTACCAACCTCTTGCAGAAGGATGTTCCTTTTGTTTTTGATGAGGATTGTGAGGAAGCCTTTGAAATACTTAAGAAGGCTTTGATAACCGCACCTATTGTTCAACCACCTGACTGGAACTTGCCCTTTGAAATCATGTGTGACGCTAGTGATTATGATGTTGGTGTTGTTCTAGGACAAAGAGTTGACAAGAAGTTGAACGTCATTCACTACACTAGTAAAACTCTAGACAGTGCCCAAAGAAACTATGCCACTACGGAGAAGGAATTTTTAGAAGTCGTGTTTGCATGTGAAAAGTTCAGATCTTACATAGTTGACTCCAAAGTCACTATTCACTCTGATCATGCTGCTATTAAGTACCTCATGGAGAAGAAGGACGCTAAGCCTAGGCTGATCAGATGGGTTCTCCTGCTACAGGAATTTGATTTGCACGTCGTTGACCGAAAGGGTGCTGATAACCTTGTAGCAGATAACCTGTCTAGGCTAGAGAATGTCCTTGATGACCCACTACCTATTGATGACACCTTTCCTGATGAGCAATTAAATGTCATCCGCACTCCACATAGTGCACTGTGGTATGCCGATTATGCAAACTATATCGTAGCCAAATACATACCACCCAGTTTCACCTATCAACAAAAGAAGAAATTCTTCTTTGATTTGAGACACTACTTTTGGGATGATCCTCACCTTTATAAGGAAGGAGTAGATGGTGTTATTAGACGTTGTGTGCCTGAACATGAACAGGGACAGATCCTGCAGAAGTGTCATTCCGAAGCCTACGGAGGACACCATGCTGGAGATAGAACTGCCCATAAGGTATTGCAATCACGTTTCTATTGGCCCACTCTCTTCAAGGATGCCCGTAAGTTTGTCTTGTCTTGTGACGAATGCCAAAGGATAGGGAACATCAGTAAACGTCAAGAGATGCCTATGAACTATTCACTTGTCATTGAACCATTTGATGTCTGGGGCTTTGATTATATGGGACCCTTCCCGAGTTCCAATGGGTACACTCACATCTTATTTGATGTGGATTACGTTACTAAGTGGGTAGAAGCTATCCCCACTAAAAATACTGATCACCACACCTCTATTAAAATGCTTTAGGAAGTCATATTCACAAGATTTGGAGTCCCTAGATACTTGATGACTGATGGCGGTTCACACTTCATTCATGGTGTTTTCCGCAAGATGCTAGCTAAGTATGATGTCAACCATAGAGTTGCATCTCCTTATCATCCTCAGTCTAGTGGTCAAGTTGAGTTGAGTAATAGGGAGATCAAGTTGATCCTGCAAAAGACCGTCAATAGATCTCGAAAGAACTGGTCTAGCAAACTTGACGATGCACTATGGGCTTATAGGACTTCTTATAAGAATCCCATGGGCATGTCACCGTATAAAATGGTTTACAGTAAGGCCTGTCATTTACGTCTTGAGATGGAACACAAAGCTTATTGGGCAATCAAAGAGCTCAACTTTGATTTCAAACTTGCCGGTGAGAAGCGGTTGTTTGATATCAGATCATTAGATGAATGGAGAGCCCAGGCATATGAGAATGCCAGGTTGTTCAAGGAAAAGTTTAAGAGATGGCACGACAAACAAATAGAAAAACGAGAGTTCAATGTAGGTGATTATGTCTTGCTATACAATTCTCGTTTGAGATTCTTTGCATGCAAGCTTCTCTCTAAATGGGAAGGTCCCTATGTTGTCGAGGAAGTATATCGTTCCGGTGCCATCAAAATCAATAACACGGAAGGAAATTTTCCTAGAGTGGTAAATGGGCAAAGGATCAAGCATTACATCTCTGGTACTCCCATAAATGTTGAGACCAATATCATCAATGTCATAACTCCAGAGGAGTACATAAGGGATGTTTATCAGCCTGTTTCAGACCTTGAAAACGAAGATGTATCTGTTTCGGCAAGAAATTGGACTCCGATACTTTTCCAATAGGAAATTTCCTCAGTTTTGGAATTTTTGGAAAATTAGAAAAATAAAAAGCAGTCCGAAGAGCGAACGAGGCGGCCACAAGGGCCCACTCCACCACCACCCCCCTGGTGGCGATGGGCAAGCTTGTGGGCATCTCGTGTGCCTCCCGGACTCCGTTTTCTTGCGGAGGACTCCTTCTGGCCCAGAAAAAATCAATATATAGTCGCACGAAGGTTTTGATCTTCGTATCGCGTAGTTTTCCTCTGTTTTCGTTTCGAGCTTGTTTCTGCCGCAGATCTAGATCATCATGACTTCCCCAAACGCTCCTAAGGACAAGATCTTCGAGAAGGTCATCAATCCCTACCTCACGGAAGTGCTGAAACACCCTCAATCTATCAAGATGAGCGAGGGGATGTTGCACATCCGTGATGTTGAGGGGCCTAAGAAGACTAGAAGCATGGAGACGAGGCTCGAAGTAACGGAGCAACAAGTCTTCAAGTGCCAACGGATGGTAGAGCATGGACTCAACGCCAACCACACGATGATCACGGAGTTCACTGGCAATCACAAGATGGATGCCATTGATATTGGGAAACACCTCTCCAGGCTCTATGATAGGGTTGACTAACTTCAGGGCCAGATCTATGACCTGCAGAATCAAAACTTTGAGTATGAGTACAGATTTAAATCAATAAGGTTGGCTGCAGATTTGAGGATTCCGGTGAATCTTTCATCCTGCCATGATGGAGCACCTATGCCTTGGAAGATGGAGGATCAGACCGCTCCAACAACACCACCATCACCACCAAAGGAAGACAACTAAGCATTGGTATGGGCAATCCCCTTGGCTTCTGCCAAGCTTGGGGGAGTTGCCCTGGTCTCGTATCACCTTTATATTTTTTTGCTTTTACCTTTGTTTTAGTTCTTTCCTTTTCAGTTTTTATTTCTTCTTTTAGAGGAATAAGTCTTTGGTTTTAGTTTGAGTCTTTTGCTTTTGTCTCTCCCCCGATGTATTCGAGCTTACGAGCTATATAATAAAGAGTGTCTTAGTCAAGGGCTTTGCTTTGTGCCATAATCAAAAGTATGAAAAGAACGATAGCATGAAAGATCATGAGACGATCTTATGGAAAGTGATTACTTCACTTATGACAAGTATGATGATTGAAACTTGCTGAGAATAAATCAACATAGACCTCAGTCATTGTTGCAATTAATAAGAATTAATAAGGAAAGAGAGGTTCACATATAAATATATCATCTTAGACACTTTTTACAATTGTGAGCACTCACCAAACCATTACATGCCTAGGAGTAGATGTTGGACAAGGAAGACAACATAATAAATTGTGTTTGCTTGGTTCCAAACAATGTTATATGATTAGAGATCCCTTAGCATGTGACGATTGCTTCCACCTCATATTAGCCAAAACTCCCGCACTAAGTAGAGATACTACTTGTGCATCCTTAAACCTCCAACCCAGTTTTGCCATGAGAGTCCACCATACCTACCTATGGATTGAATAAGATCCTTCAAGTAAGTTGTCATCGGTGCAAGCAATAAAAATTGCTCTCCAATATGTATGATCTATTAGTGTGTGGAAAATAAGCTTTGTACTATCCTGTGATGAGGAAGACATAAAAGTGACAGACTGCATAATAAATTTCTTTGTCACAGGAGGCAATATAAAGTGACGTTCCTCCGCACTAAGAGGACACACATTCAAACCTCAAAAGCGCATAACAACCTCGGCTTCCCTCTGCGAAGGGCCTATCTTGTACCTCTACTTTTTACCCTTGTAAGAGTCATGGTGATCATCACCAATTCCCTTTTTGCCTTTGTCTTGGCTACCGTCACATGCTTGGGAAAGATCTATATTCATATATCAACTTGGAGTTGAGTACTCATGCTTTATTGTTGTTGACTTTACCCTTGAGGTAACCGTTGGGAGGCAAAACTATAAGCCCCTATCTTCCTCTGTGTCCAGCTGAAACTTTGACACCATGAGTACCACGTGAGTTGTAACAATTGTGGAAAACGAAAGAGATGATTGAGTATGTGGGTTTGCCTTACAAGCTCTTATTTGACTCTTTCTGATGTTCTGATAAATTGCAATGCTTCAATGACTATGGACTATTGTTGGTTACTTCTCGGTAAGGTGTTTGCTTCATGATTTGCTTTGTGAAGGAATTGTTACTTTCCCATAAGAATCTTTATGATATATTGTTGTTCTATGTGTGATCATGATGCCCTCATGTCCGTATTATGTTTTATCGAAACCTTCGTCCCTGAACATGTGGACATGTTTATGGAACTTGGTTTTCTCTTGAGGACAAGCGAGGTCTAAGCTTGGGGGAGTTGATACGTCCATTTTGCATCATGCTTTCATGTTGATTTCTTATTGCTTCTTGGGCTATTATATTACTTGTGGTACCATATTTATGCCTTTTATCTCTTATTTTGCAAGGATTATTTGAAGAGGGAGAATTCAGGCAGCTGGAATTATGGACTGGAAAAGGAGCAAATCCTAGTCCACTATTCTGCACATCTCCGAATGCCCTGAAAATTTACGAGGATTTTTTCTGGAATATATTAAAAATACTGGGCGAAAGAACTACCGGAGGGGGGCCACCAGGGCTCCACAAGCCCCCTCTCCGCCATCACCCCCCTCGTGGCGGTGGGCAAGCTTGTGGCTGCCTGAAGGCCCACTAGCCCCCCTCTTTTCCTATATGAAGCGTCCTGGTCTGGAAAAAATCAAGAGGAAGCTTTTTGGTGGTTTCGTCGCCGCCACAAGGCGGAACTTGAGCAGATCCAATCTAGAGCTCCGACAAGACGATCCTGCCAGGGAAACTTCCCTCCCGGAGGGGGAAATCATCGCCATCCTCATCACCAACACTCCTCTCGTAGGAGGGGAGGCATCTTCATCAACATCTTCATCAGCACCATCTCCTCTCCAATCCCTAGTTCATCTCTTGTAACCAATCTTCGTCTCACGACTCCGATTGGTACTTGTAAGGTTGCTAGTAGTGTTGATTACTCTTTGTAGTTGATGCTAGTTGGATTACTTGGTGGAAGATTTTATGTTCAGATCCTTGATGCTATTCATTACACCTCTGGTCATGATTATGATTATGTCTTGTGAGTAGTTACTTTTGTTCCTGAGGACATGGGATACGTCATGCTGATAATAGTCATGCAAATTTGATATTCGTTCAGAATTTTGATATGCTGCATGTTGCCTTTTCCTCTAGTGGTGTTATGTGAACGTCGACTACATAACACTTCACCATATTTGGGCCTAGAGGAAGGCATTGGGAAGTAGTAAGTAGATGATGGGTTGCTGGAGTGACAGAAGCTTAAACCCCAGTCTATGCGTTGCTTCGTGAGGGGCTGATTTGGATCCACTAGTTTAATGCTATGGTTAGACTTTGTCTTAATTCTTATTTTGTAGTTGCGGATGCTTGCGAGAGAGGTTTATCGTAAGTGGGATGCTTTTCCAAGTAAGGGCAGTACCCAAGCGCCGGTCCACCCACATATCAAACTATCAAAGTAACAAACGCGAATCATATAAACATGATGAAACTAGCATGACAGAAATTCCCGTATGTCCTCGGGAGCGTTTTTCCTCCTATAAGACTTTGTTCAGGCTTGTCCCTTGTTGCAAAAGGGATTGGGCCACTTGTTGCACCGTTGCTACTACTTGTTACTTGTTACTCTTTGCTTGCTACGTTTCACCTCGCTACACAATCACTTGTTACCTCTACTTTCAGTGCTTGCAGTTATTACCTTGCTGAAATCCGTTTATCAGAGCCTTCTGCTCCTCGTTGGGTTCGACATTCTTACTTATCAAAAGGACTACGATTGATCCCCTATACTTGTGGGTCATCAGGAGCATGTAGCATGGCACAGGAGGTGTAGCGCGGTTGTGGGGCTCGTAGGCGGCTATAGTGGCGGTTCGGGCCCGGGCGGGATGGATCTCGACCTCGCAGCCCTATCGTGAGGTGGGAGGTGGAGTTGCCGCTAGAGGTTGGGGCGTGGATTTCAAGAAGGCTTAGGGTTTCTCGATTTGGATGAGGGGGTTGTCCATTTATAGCAAGGGAGGCTATGTTGAGGGTTTTAGTTCATTTTCACACCGTTTGATCGCAACTGGACGGTCCGGATTTGAGGGGGTTAGTGTGAGGCTTTGGTGGGCTATGTTAGAACGGTTGGGCTACAAACAAAAGGTGCAGCCTCGCAAAGGTTTCAAATAACAAAAATATCTGACATTGTACATGTTATAGTGCCATTATAGTTTATCCATTGGGGTATCAAACGAGCTTTGAACGCGACGAAATTTGGCAGGAGGCCTACCTACAATATATTAAGACAGCATGCCAACTTTTACCCCATTCCGGGAACGTCCTATTCCCACTTGTAAAATAATATTTTAACGATGTCGCGGGCGTGTGCGAGTGTGTTTCATCCCGAAATGATCAATGAAGACAAATGGGAGAAAGGGCAACAACGAACGATGCAAGTTTTGAAAAATGACAGCAGTGGAGTGTCGATGCAATGTGGATGATGCGATGATGAATGCGTAAAACGAATAAAAGACACGACGATAACGAAAAACATGGAAGGCAGCGGGAGCTTTGATTTCGAGCTGTTACAACTCTGCCCCAGTTACAAGAGATCTTGACCGGGGATCTTAGAATGAGAAGAGGAAGAGTAAACAGAAAGAGGAAGCGGTAAAACTTAGTTCCTTATTTGACAAACGAGTGAAACCAACGCACGTTGAGGTTGCAAAGAGGTGATAAAAAGACAAGGAGCAAGAAAGAATTTGGAACCACTCGGGTTGAAACTAGATATATAAAGAATGACATAAAAAGAATACAGACAACACTCTGCTTAAATGAATAAGCAAGGAAAAGAACATGGTCTCGACAAAATGAGATGATGGGTCGAAGAGAACAACATCACAATGCCTTGGGAACAAAAGAACAGAAGCTAGATCATTGAAAAGAAAAGAACAGAGAAGAAATGAAAACTTCTACCAAAATTGAATTTGAAAAGCATCCCTACAAATAAGGATTGAACAAAGTTGTTGAAAAAACAACAACGAAAAGAAAAGCTTGTTGTGGCTTATGGAAAACATCCCAAAATTATGAGGTGACAACAGACCACTGTTGGTGTTAAAACCGATTGATCTCGAGTAGGAGGTCCAAACTATGGATCTAGGGTCGATCCATAACAAGAGTCAAAGAAGTCGGTGATTTACCTAGGTTCGGGCCCTCTTGATGGAGGTAAAACCCTACGTCCTGCTCTTGTTGTTATTGATGGAATAGTATATAGTACATAGTTGATCTACTGCGAGATCAGAGTTTGTGGTCTAAACCCTAATCATAATGAGCTTAATGTGTCCTACGAACTACGGCCCTCTGGCTTATATAGATAACAGGGGTACTAGAGTTACACAAGGTCGGTTAGAATAGAGAAGAAATATGTCGATTACTACATCGCTTTGGATTGTACGCCAAGTCTTCGAAAGAGTCCATCTTGAGTCTGATACTTCTACTGACAGTTGAACAAGCCCGGGAGTCCGGCCCATGAGAATAGGCAGACGGCCCAAGGACCCCCCTAATCCTAGACTCCCTCAGTAGCCCCTGAACTAGCCTCCAATGCCAAAACCTTCCTTTGGTTTCTTTATAGGGACTCTGGCTTGCGAGGCAAGTTCCTATCTTCCTTTAACCGATGATAGATCCGCTGCCGATGACTTCCCCTCCTTTAAATGCACAGACAAATATGTATATACAGACATTTTAATTTCCAGGCTGACCATTCGACAATGAGCAGCGACTTTCCCTATTCGAAAGACCACGGTTCGTCAAGGCATGTAACCTTTCATGAAAGAGCGGTTTGAGACCATTTTACTGACATGTTCCATCATGGAGATCGTGTCCCTCTTTTCCAGGGATATGGTTTATGGTTTGGATTTATCCCACGCGCCCATAATCCCATGATTTTATTGGGAAGTGGTGGAGTTTACAGCGCAGTGGCAGGGCCTTCGATATTCTGGCAAGCCATAAAAGGTAAAAACCGTCACGTCACACCCTTCACGCATCTCAGATCTCGCACACCATCGCCATTCCCTGCTCCCAAAGCTTCAGTGCCCCGGCTACCCTTCTCCACCCAGCCTATCGAATCACTTCATCAATACAGCAATGGCAAGCACCAGTTCCAAGGGCAAGTGGGAGGTCTCCTCTATCACTCAGAAGGATATTCTGGAGGTGAAGATCTACTGCTATCTTCTGAAGAACATAACCCACCATGTACTGGAGAAGGACCAGGTAATCCCCACTCCCAAAGATGGGGAAAGAGTTGTTTTTATTTTTCATTTTATTCGGGGCTTAAGTTTTCCCCTGCATCCATTCGTTCAAGGAGTCATGTTCTACTATGGGCTTGACTTCCATGATCTCCCCCCGAACTCCATCACCCACCTTTCAGCCTTCATAACTGTGTGTGAGGCATTCTTGCGGGTCCAAGCCCACTTCGGCCTTTGGCTGAAGTTCCTCAATGTCAAGCTGAAGGTCGGCAACGGTGATCGGGTGGACTGTAGAGGGTCGATGATCAGCAAGCTCAGCGGGGCCACATGGCCAAAGGGTACATTCATCGACACCATCAAGTCATGGCAGAAGGAGTGGTTCTATATCATCGAGCCGCGCAACTCACGTGAGGCAGCTCCTCTCGTATTTAGATCTGGCCCTCCCACCTGTCTCGTGTCCTCGATAGAGAAGGACGTGGATTGGGGGGAGGAAGCGGAGGCGAAGGCACTCACGAAGAAAATCTCCGATCTACTGGAGAAAATCGAGCCCACAAACATGATCTAGCACTTCTCCCCTGCATCGTGACCTTCTCCCCTGCCAATGTCGGCCCTTCCCGATGTGGGACTTCAATCTGGAGGATCTGGATAGTGCAGCGGGGTGTGTGCGGAGATTTTTCCGCACTACTCGCGAGAATCAGTGGAAGGCACTCTTTAAGCCACAAAAGACTTGGCCCACCGAGGAGGTATATGAGGGCTTTTCGCTCCTCAATCCTTTAGGGCCAGTAAGGTTTTTACCATGCTTTTTAGATTCCATCCCTTCCTTTTTTTTATAAGGTACTTACTTCCTCCTTCGCTTATGCTTGTAGATCTGAGTGAAAAAGTCCAAACAGATTAACTGTTCGGCACCCCTGCAGATCTCGGTGATAAATACCTTAACCCCATTGCTCGTGACCATGTTAGCCAAGAAGTCGTACATAGCTCCAAGGGAGAAGGAGGAGCAGAAGAAGGGGAAGAAGAAGATCTGGGAGGGTCTTCCTTCAAAGGGTCCACCAGATACCAACTCCGAAGAGACACTGGCTCCTTCCAACTTGGAGGGAGAGGAAGAAGAGAATGAGGAGGAGGTGAGAGACTCCTCCCATACAGAAAAAAGGGCGGCGTCTGAAGATTCCGAGGGAGATCAAGATCTTGTTGTTCCAAAGAAGCAACATAGGTCCCCCATGGCCCCATTTAAGGATATCCAAGGTTCATACGAGGAGTCCGAGGATGAAGCATCGGTCCCCCGAAGGACCCTCAGGGTGAATACCCGGGCACAAAGGTATTTATCCGAATAAATCTTTCCTCTAGGTGTCGTGGTTCTAACTAGGCTTATTTCCCATATTGCAGCCCGCAGCGTGACTTCCCCACGCATCAAATTTTGGAGGGGGATTCCCTGCCACCCAATCTGGCTGAAAGTGGGACCAGTTCACCCCATACACCTCCCCTGCCACCGAGGAGACCGGGAAGGTGGTATCCAGGGAGCCCCCCCCCCCGCGCCCCCACGTCGAAGACTACGTCCAGGGGTGACGACATTATGGCCAAGGTTAACACTTCGGCCACAAAGGACCAGGAGGATGATCTCCTCCTATCGATAAAGGAGGGAGAGCTCAGACCTTCTCAGTCTCCTCCAAAGACAACTCTAGAGGGTCCTCCCTCTACGGCGCCATTAGTAGTAGTCTCTCTGTGAAGCAAGACTACTATGGCGCATCCGGAGACATCCATGACGGAGCAACTCCAAACTAGATGGCCTAACTTAAGGGAGTAAGGTCTCAATGATCCTTCCATTCCTGAAGAACGCCACACTCATCTGAGTGCGGTATTGCAAAGCATTCGGTCCATTCAAAATGGTCTAAAGAAGCTTTTGACGCGCTGCTAGCACTCATGAAGGTAACGTGCATACTTTTCCTTTTGTCATTATACATTGTCTAAAAGCAATATTATGCCTAGTAGCCCCCAAGCCAATTATGAGTTTGGAAAACTCATGCGGGGGTCAGAATAGTTCATAAAAATGTGCATCCCCCAAGGCTCTGATGGGTTGATGATAAATACCCTATCAAAGGATTTCGAAAAAATCTGAAAACTTATAAAGTTTTAAAAAGTGCTTTTATATAGGCTTCTACATTAGCTGCAACCCCCAACTCTTTTGAGTTGGCGGAAATGAATCGGAAACTAAAGGTTTCTGAAGAGGGGCTGGATCGCATCAATAAGCGTTTTGAAGATGCTCAAAGCAAGTGTGCAACCCTTAGCTCTCTTATTGAATTGTTTGCTATCTTTGTCTCTAAAGGTAGTTTATTTGAATGAATACCACAGCTGTTGTTGCTGGCTTTGACCAACTTAAAGCCGAACTGGGCAAGGCCAAGAAAGAGGCTACAGAATAGAGGGCGGCGGCCACACAGGCCAAAGCTCCTAGTGATAAATCGGAGGCCCGGGTTAGTGAAGTTCACCAAGACCTAAATGAGGCCATCACGAATAATGAGACCCTCCAGCAGAAGGACAAATAAAACACATTCGAACTGACGTCGGTGACCACTGCACTCCAAGAAGAAAAAAAGAGGGCCCACGAACTTTGGAAAGAGGCCCATCAGATCAAGCATGTCGCAGATGGTAAGCGATATTTACTACAATGTACATTTGGCGGCCAAATATTTGCATTGCTTACTCGAATATGGAGTTATCTCGGTGCGATTGCAGATCTTGCAAAGAGTCCGGTAGAAGCTGAGAAGTGCTATGATTCTCACGAGGGTGTGGCACAGTAAAGGCTATTCTAGGCACAATTCCAAAATATGGAGCATCCTCAGCTAGTGTCCGATCAATTGAAACAACTGATGGAGCTACACAAGATGACCGAGCCGGCCATGAATGCCTTGTGCATCAGGTTGTGGCCGACAGTAAAAGTTGATTACTGCTTCGCCACAAATCGATGTCATGAAGCGTTCGGTCTATATCAAGAGAGCTCAGATGTTCTTTGCGAGCATAATGACACACTTGCCAAAGTTAGATCCTTTGAAGATGGCCACCATGCCTCCGCCGCATGGGAAGGAGCACAGACGGCCGGAACTGTATTTCCCTACAGCCATGGAAAGTGCCCGAGCTGTAGAAGAACAATGCTCCAAAGACGTGGTCTTTGAGTAAAAATCCTATCCTATAAAACTGGTTGTATAATACAATGCCTTTAAATTTTTGCATGGTATACCATGTCTTTTTAATTGCAACTCTTGTTTTAGTTGTTTTGATATTGGAAGTTTCCAGTCATCGGCTTCAGCCCCCCGCCAGATTCTAGCGGGGGTGTTTTCATCTCCCGCATTGTTACCTTTAGCCAACGTCTTTGCACCCTAAAGCGGTAATGTGGGAGAAAACCCGGCAATCAGACTATTTGTCTTTAACGGTTTCATTTAACCATAAGAGCTTGACCTTGGGTGCTAAGTAGAACCCTTTTCGAAATTTTTGATATTCGGCCTATGCCATGGTGTAAAAATGTGTAATCACTTGATCTGAATGATTTCAAACCTTTCGCGGAACGCGATGAACCCTAGCGGTTCTTTAGTTTAACACTTGTCTTCGGATCGCGGACCAGTTCTCGCCTATCATGTCGATCAGTTTTTGGCTTTCTCCACTCAGGTACTTAACCAGACTAGCTGTAAATACAATTGAAGTTGTTCTCCCTTTACCCTTTTAGCCGAACTAGCAAAAGCAAAACTCCTGAGGTATTTCATGAGGGAAGGTGCTGCTATGAGGAGTGTATCCCTATTTAGCTATCATGGTATGTGAGTACGACGGGGCGCGAGCCCGTATATGCTCCTTGACGAATAACTTCGGCCTAGGAGTCATATCCCCGGCCTGTACTTTAGCTTCTAAAGTTGCAATGTGTTCCTTAGTCCGAAGGGATCACTCGGTGTTACCATTGACTCCTGAGGTATGCATAATGGGGTACGACATTAAAGCAAGCGAATGTCATACGAACAAGGAGTGCATGGTACCTAGTGTGGAAAGGGACAATGTCGAAGATCAAATCTTTGCTGCGAAATTTGTTGGGTGAGACAAACACTACCTCTAGGGTTATCGTGCCCAAACAGCAAGCCTCGATGTCAGGAATTACTCATTTGAATGTGGTTCTGCTGGGTTTGATTCTTGATGGATCAATGACCATTTTCTGCATTGTATCCTCATAAATGAGGTTAAGGTTGCCGCCTCCATCCATGAGGACTCGTGTGAGATGGTACCCGTCAATGATGGGGTCGAGTACCAAAGACGCTGACCTCTGATGACCCACAAGTGTAGGGGATCTATCGTAGTCCTTTCGATAAGTAAGAGTGTCGAACCCAACGAGAGCAGAAGGACCTGACAAGTGGTTTTCAGCAAGGTATTCTCTGCAAGCACTGAAATTATCGGTAACAGATAGTTGTGTGATAAGATGATTCGTAGCAAGTAGCAAGTAACAATAGTAACAAAGGTGCAGCAAGATGGACCAATCCCTTTTGTAGCAAGGGACAAGCCTGGACAAACAATTATAGGAGGTAAAGCGCTCCCGAGGACACATGGGAACTTCTGTCAAGCTAGTTTTCATCATGTTCATATGATCCGCGTTCGCTACTTTGATAGTTTGATATGTGGGTGGACCGGTGCTTGGGTGTTGCCCTTACTTGGAAAAACATCCCACTTATGATTAACCCCTCTCGCAAGCATCCTCAACTACGAAAGAAGAATTAAGACAAAGTCTAACCATAGCATTAAACTAGTGGATCCAAATCAGCCCATTACGAAGCAACGCATAAACTAGGGTTTAAGCTTCTGTCACTCTAGCAACCCATCATCTACTTACTACTTCCTAATTCCTTCCTCTAGGCCCAAATAATGGTGAAGTGTTATGTAGTCGACGTTCACATAACACCACTAGAGGAAAAACAACATACAACGCATCAAAATATCGAACGAATACCAAATTCACATGACTACTTATAGCAAGACTTATCCCATGTCCTCAGGAACAAAAGTAACTACTCACAAAGCATAATTATGTTCATGACCAGAGAGGTATTGAATATCATCAAGGATCTGAACATATAATCTTCCACCGAGTAATCCAACTAGCATCAACTACAAAGAGTAACTAACACTACTAGCAACCTTACAAGTACCAATAGGAGTCGCGAGATGGAGATTGGTTACAAGAGATGAACTAGGGTTTGGAGATGAGATGGTGCTGATGAATACGTTGATGGTGATGAGTCCCCTCCAATGAGAGGAGTGTTGGTGATGACGATGGCGACGATTTCCCCCTCCGTGAGGGAAGTTTCCCCGGCAGGACGGCCCTATCGGAGCTCTAGATTGGTTTTGCTCAAGTTCCGCCTCGTGGCGGCGGCGATTCCTTCCGAAAGCCTCCCCATGATTTTTCTGGAACGAAACCCTCCTTATAGCAAAAGATGGGAGCCAGAGGGCCAACAGGGAGCCCACAAGCCCCCTAGGCGTGGCTAGGGGGTAAGCCGCGCCTAGCAGGCTTGTGGCTTCCTGGTGGCTTCCCTCTGGTACTTCTTCCGCTCAGTATTTTTTATAAATTCCAAAATAATTCCTCGTTGATTTTCACGGCTTTTGGAGTTGCGCAGAATAGGTATCTCAAACTTTCTCCTTTTTTAGGCCAGAATTCCAGCTGCCGGCATTCTCCCTCTTCATGTAAACCTTGTAAAATAAGAGAGAAAAGGCATAAGTATTGTACCGTGAAGTGTAATAACATCCCATAAAGCGATAAATATCAACATAAAAGCATGATGCAAAATGGATGTATCAACTCCCCCAAGCTTAGACTTCGCTTGTCCTCAAGCGGAAACCGAGATCAATAAATATACCCACATGTTTAGAGATAGAGGTGTCGACAAAACAAAATACAGACATGCAGGCATCATGATCATAATCAGAACAGCAATATCATCATATAATCTCTTATGGTAAAGTGATAATTCCTTCACAAAGTAAAGTATGGATCAAGAACCTTATTGAGAATTAACAACCAATAGCCTATAGTCATTGAAGCAATTGCAATTTATCATAACATCGGAAAGAGTCAAGTAAGAGCTTGTAAAGCAAATCCACATACTCAATCATCCTTTCGTCTTCTACAATTTCTACAACTCACGTGGTACTCATGAGATCAAAGTTTCAGTCGGACATAGAGAAAGATAGGGGCTTATAGTTTCGCCTCCCAACTATTTACCTCAAGGGTAATGTCAACAATAATAATTCATGAATACTTACTTCCAAGTTGACATATGAATATATATATATTTCCCTAGCACATGACGTTAGCCAAGATAAATGCGTAATAAGGAATTGGTGTCGATCACCATGACACTTTTAAGGACAAAAAGTAAAGGTACAAGATAGGCCCTTCGCAGAGGGAAGCAGAGGTTGTCATGCGCTTTTGAGGTTTGGATGTGTGACCTCTTAGTGTGGCGGAACGTCACTTTATATTGCCTCCTGTGATAAAGAACTTTATTATGCAGTCTGTCGCTTTTATGTCTTCCTCATCACAGGTTCGTACAAAGCTTATTTTCCATACACTAATAGATCATACATATTTAGGGGGCAATTTTTATTGCTTGCACCGATGACAACTTACTTGAAGGATCTTCTTCAATCCATAGGTAGGTATGGTGGACTCTCATGGCAAAACTGGGTTGAAGGTTTATGGATGCACAAGTAGTATCTCTACTTAGTGCGGAAGTTTTGGCTGATATGAGGTGGAAGAAAGCATCACATGCTAAGGGATCTCTAGTCATATAACATGGTTCGGAACCAAGCAAACATAATTCATTATGTTGTCTTCCTTGTCCAACATCTACTTCTAAGCATGTAATAGTTCAATGAGTGTTCACAATCATAGACAGAGTCAAAGATGATATATTTATATGTGAACCTCTCTTTCTTTATTACTTCCTATTAATTGCAGCAACGACCAAGGTCTACGTTTGTCCACCCACAACAAGTTTCAATCAACATTCTTTTTATATGTGAAGTCATCACTTCCCATAAGATCATTACATGATCTTTCATGCTTTTGTTCTTTAATCATTCTTTTCTTTAGATCATGGCATGAAGCAAGGCCCTTAACTAAAACACTCTTTATTATATGTCTCACGAACTCGAATACATTGGGGGTGACACAAAGCAAAACTCAAGCCTAGAACACTAAGAACTTTATTCTACTAGAGAAAGATAAAACCGAAAAGGATCGAACTAAGAAAAGGTAAAGGCAAAATATGTGATGATGATACGATACCGGGGCAACTCCCCCAAGCTTGGCACAAGCCAAGGGGATTGCCCATATCCATGCTTAATTGTCTTCCTTTGAAGGTGATGGTGGTGGAGTTTTTGCAACCTGGGTTTGATCCTCCGTCTTCCAAGGCATAGGTGCTCCATCATGGAAAGATGATCGAGTCTCCGGAATCCTCAAATCTACAGCCAACCGTATTGATTTAAATCTATACTCATACTCATAGTTTTGGTTCTGCAGGTCATAGATCTGGGCTTGGAGGTGATCAATTCTGTCATAGAGCCTGGAGAGGTGCTTCTCGATGTCATTGGCATCGATCTTGTGCTTGTTGGTGAACTCCGTGATCATCATGTGGTTGGCGTTGAGTTTGCGTTCCACCATCCCTTGGCACTTGAAGACTTGCTGCTCCATTGCCTCGAGCCTCCCCTCCATGCTTCTGGTCTTCTTGGGCCCCTGAACATCACGGATGTGCAACACTCCCTCACGCATCTCGATAGATTGAGGGTGTCGCAGCACTCCCGCGAGGTAGGGATTGATGACCTTCTCGAAGAACTTGTCCTTCGGAGCTTTTGGGGACGCCATAGCGATCTAGATCTGTCTGCACAGCAGCTCGAAACGGAAACAGAGGATATTTGCGTGATACAAGGGTCAGACCTTTCGGGACAATATATAATGATTTTTTCCCGACCAGAAGGAGTACTCCGCAAGAAAACAGAGTCCGGGAGGCACACGGGGTGGTCACAAGCCACCCAGGCACGGCTAGGGGGTGGCCCGCGCCTGGCAGGCTTGTCGCCTCCTCGTGCGCTTTCCGGACTTCTTTAAATTTTTCTATTTTTCTAAAAATTCCAAAACGGAGAAAAATTCCTACTGGAAAAGTTTTGGAGTCGGTTTACTTACCGAATCACATACCTCTTCGTTTTTGGAGTCTGAAACAGGCTGATAAATATTCCTTATGTACTCCTCCGGAGTTATGGTATTAATAATATTGCTTTCAACATTTATGGGAGTACCTGAGATATAATGCTTGATTCTTTGCCCATTTACCACTCTCGGAAAATTACCTTCTGTGTTGTTGATCTTGATGGCACCGGAATGATATTCTTCCTCAACAATGTAAGGACCTTCCCATTTAGAGAGAAGCTTGCGTGCAAAAAACCTTAAACGAGAATTGTATAGCAAGACATAATCACCTACATTGAACTCCCGTTTTTGTATCCTTTTATCATGCCACCTCTTAACATTTTCTTTAAACAACTTGGCATTTTCATACGCCTGAGCTCTCCACACATCAAGTGAGCTAATATCAAATAACCTCTTCTCACCAGCGAGTTGGAAATCAAAGTTGAGCTCTTTGATTGCCCAATAAGCCTTATGCTCTAGCTCAAGAGGTAAATGACATGCTTTACCGTAAACCATTTTGTACGGAGTCATGCCCATGGGATTCTTATAAGCAGTTCTATAAGCCCACAGTGCATCATCAAGCTTCTTAGACCAATTCTTTCTAGACCTATTAACAGTCTTTTGCAGAATTAGTTTAATCTCTCTATTGCTTAGCTCTACTTGACCACTCGACTGGGGATGATAGGGAGATGCAACTCTATGGTTGACATCATACTTAGCAAGCATTTTACGAAAAGCACCATGAATGAAATGTGAACCACCATCAGTCATTAGATATCTAGGGACTCCAAATCTAGGGAAAATAACTTCCTTAAGTATCCTGGTAAAGGTGTTGTGATCAGTGCTACCTCTTGAGCTTGCGTTTGTTTTTACGTTGAAGAGGAAAGGGTGATGCAGCATAGTAGCAGTAAGTATTTCCCTCAGTTTGAGAACCAAGGTATCAATCCAGTAGGATTATCAAGCCAAGTCTCCAAAGTACTTGCGCAAAAACAGCAAACTTGCACCCAACGCTACAAAGGGGTTGTCAATCCCTTCACGATTGATTGCAAGGTGAGATCTGAAGGCGGAAAGTGCAACAAAGTAAAAGTGTAAAGCTGAAAATATGATGTGAAGTAGACCCGGGGGCCATAGTGTTCACTAGAGGCTTCTCTCATGATAGCAAGTATTACGGTGGGTGAACGAATTACTGTCGAGCAATTGATAAACCGCACAAAGTCATGACGATATCTAAGGCAATGATCAGACATATAGGCATCACGTCCGAGACAAGTAGACCGATACTTTCTGCATCTACTACTATTACTCCACACATCGATCGCTATCCAGCATGCATCTAGTGTATTGAGTTCATAACAAACAGAGTAACGCCTTAAGCAAGATGACATGATGTAGAGGGATAAATTCATGCAATAGACATAAACCCCATCTTTTTACCCTTGATGGCAACAACACGACGCGTGCCTCACTACCCCTTCTGTCACTGGGGGGGGGGGGGGTCACCGCACGGTTTGAACCCAAAACCAAGCACTTCTCCCATTGCAAGAATTATAGATCAAGTTGGCCAAACGAAACCCACAACTCGAAGAGAATTACAAGGATATGAAATCATGCATATAAGAGATCAGAGGAAACTCAAATAAGATTCATAGATAATATGATCATAAATCCACAATTCATCGGATCTCAACAAACACACCGCAAAAGAAGATTACATCGAATAGATCTCCATGAAGATCATGGAGAACTTTGTATTGAAGATCCAAGAGAGAGAAGAAGCCATCTAGCTACTAGCTATGGACCCGAAGGTCTATGTTGAACTACTCACGCATCATCGGAGAGGCAATGGTGTTGATGAAGAAGCCCTCCGTGTCCGAATCCCCCCTCCGGCAGGGCACCAGAACGTTCCCCGGATGGGATCTTGTGGAGACACAAGCTTGCGGCGGCAGAAAAGTATTTTCGTAGCTCTCTCTCGTGGTTTCAGATTTTTGAGGGATTTATAGCCGGAAGAAGTAGGGCAAAGGAGCCACGGGGGGCCCACAAGCCTGCTAGGCGCCCCCCCCCCCCCCCCCCCCCAGGCTGCGGCTAGGGGGCTTGTGGCCTCCCCTGGTGCCCTTTGCCTTGGTTCTCAAGCTCCCTGCGTATCTTCTGTTCCGGAAAAAATATCTTTTCGGAGGTTTTATTCCGTTTGGAGTCCGTTTAATATTCTCCTCTGAAAAAGGTAAAAAACATGGAAAAACAGGAACTGGCACTTGGCACTGAATTAATAGGTTAGTCCCAAAAAAGATATAAAAATGCATACAAAGCGTCCAAAGTTGACAAGATAATAGCACGGAACCATCAAAAATTATAGATACGTTGGAGATGTATCAAGCATCCCCAAGCTTAACTCCTGCTCGTCCTCGAGTAGGGAAGTTATAGAGACTGAATTTTTGATGTGGAATGCTACCTAACATATTTGTCCGTTGTAACTTCTTTCTTGTGGCATGAATGTTCAGATACGTAAGATTCAAAAGAATAGTTTGCTATTGACATGAAAGCAATAATACTTCAAGCCAACTAGCAAGGTAATCATGAACTTTCGAAATAACAAGGCCAAAGAAAGTTATCCCTACAAAATCATATAGTCTGGCTATGCTCCATCATCCCCACACAACGAATTTAAATCATCCACAACCCCGGTATTGGCCAAGTAATTGTTTTTGCACTCTTACTTTCTCAAACTTTTTCAACTCTCACGCAATGTATGATAGTGAGCCATGGATATAGCACTATAGGTGGAATAGAGTGTGGTGGAGGTTGTGAGGCAAAAAGGGGGAGATGGTCACATTGACTCGGCGTATTAATGAGCTATGGATATGCCCATCAATAGATATCAATGTGAATGAGTAGGGATTACCATGCAACGGATGCACGAGAGCTATAAGTATGTGAAAGCTCAAAAGGAGAACTAGTGGGTGTGCATCCAACTTGCTTGCTCACGAAGACCTAGGGCAATTTTGAGGAAGCCCATCATTGGAATATACAAGCTAAGTTATATAATGAAGATTCCCACTAGTATATGGTGACGACAAAACAAGAGACTCTCAATCATGAAGAACATGGTGCTATTGTGAAGCAGAAATGTGGAAAAAGATAGTAGCATTGTTCCTTCTCTCTTTTTTTTGTTTGGGCTCTTTGGCGTCTTTCCATTTTTTTGTGGGCATCTTTAGCCTCTTTTTTTTATTTCCTCACATGGGACAATGCTCTAATAATGATGATAATCGCACTTTTAATTACTCACAACTGAACACTTAGAGCAATGATGACTCTATGGGAAATGCCTCCGGCACTGTACCGGGATGAGCAACGATCTAGCTTAGCGTATGACGTTGAAACATCTCGCTAGCTATCTTACGATCATGCAATGGTAATATGAAAGTGACGGCACATGTCATGAGACAGAACAGTGGGAGTTGTATGGCAATATATCTTGGAATGGCTATGAAAATGCCATAATAGGTAGGTACGGTGGCTGTTTTCAGGAAGGTATATGGTGGGTTTGTGCACCGGCGAAAGTTGTGCGGCACTAGAGAGCTAGCAATGGTGGAAGGTGAAAGTGCATATATACCATGGACTCATATTAGTCATGAAGAACTCATATACTTATTGCGAAAGTTTTATTAGTAATCAAACCAAGTGCTAAAGGCATACTCCTAGGGGAAGGGTTGGTAGGTGTTAACCATCGCGCGATCCCGACCACAACACAAAGGATGACAGTCAATAATTTAATTATGCTCCGACTTCCTAACATAGCGGTTCACCATAAGTGCATGCTACGGGAATCACTAACTCCAACACAAGTATTTCTAGATTCACGACACCCTACTAACATAACTCTAATATTACCAAATCCATGTCTCAAAACTAATTGAGAGGAATCAAACTTCTCTTTACTAATCAATGCACAAGAATATGGAAGGTTTTAGTATATCCTCTCTGGATGCCTATCATCTTTTGGACTACTATCATAGCACAAGCCAATTACCAAGTTACTGAAAGAGAGCACTCTCAAAAAGATATAAGTGAAGATCGAGAGTTCTTATTTCTCCAAAATATGACACCACTATGCTCTAAAAAGATCTAAGTGAAGCACTAGAGCAAAGTTATCTAGCTCAAAAGATATAAGTGAAGCACATGCGAGCTAAATTGCCTAACTGAAAAGATATAAGCGAAGCTCAAAGAGTATTCTAGAAAATTCACGATGAGTGCATGTATCTCTCAAAAGGGTGTGCAGCAAGGATGATTGTGACACAACAAAAAGAAAAGACTCCTATAATACACGACGCTCCAAGCAAATCACATATCATGTGGTGAATAAAAATATAGCTCCAAGTAACGTTACCGATGGATTGAAGACGAAAGAGGGGATGCCTTCTCGGGGCATCCCCAAGCTTAGGCTTTTTGGTGTCCTTGAATTTGGCTTGGGATGCCTTGGGCATCCCCAAGCCTGATCTCTTTCCACTCTTTATCCCATTGTCCATGAGAACATCACCTAAAACTTGAAAACTTCACAACACAAAACTTAAACAGAAACTCGTGATATCATTAGCACAAGAAAACAAACTACCAACTCTTTAGGTACTGTAGCAAACTTGATTTATATTTATATTGGTGTTAGATTACTGTATTATCACTTTTCCATGGCTAGTACCCCCCGATACTATCCATAGTTTCATCAGAATAAGCAATCAACGCAACAAAAAGAGAATCTGTCAAAAACAGACCAGTCTGTAGCAATATATATACTTCGTATACTTCTGGTATCTCAAAAATTCTGAAAAATTACGACAATTTGGGCAATCGGCATATCAATAGCAGCAGAAAGAATCAACTCAAAAGCTCTTTTTGGATAAAAATGAAAAATAATTTCGTGAGCAAAAAGTTTGTGTCTTTTTCCAGCATGATCAAACAACCATCACCAAACTAGTCATAAAGGTTTTACTTGGCTCAAACACAAAAAGAAACACAAAAACACAATCATAAAAGAATTATGATGGTGTGGACGCAACAAAACAGAAAGCAAAGATAAATTCATTGGGTTGCCTCCCAACAAGCGCTATTGTTTAACGCCCTCAGCTAGGCATAAGGCGATGGAATCACGTATCGTCGTCTTTGGTGCTCAAACCATAAGTAGCCCTCATCATGGATTCATAAGGCAATCTTATTTTCTTTCTAGGAAAATGTTCCATGCCCTCCTTTAATGGAAATTGAAATCTAATATTCCCTTCCTTCATATCGATGACAGCACCAATAGTCCTTAGGAAAGGTCTACCAAGAATGATAGGACATGTCGGATTGCAATCAATATCAAGCACAATGAAATCCACGGGTACATAGTTCCTATTTGAAATAATAAGAACATCATTGATCCTTCCCATAGGTTTCTTAACAGTAGAATCCGCAAGATGCAAATTAAGAGAGCACTCATCAATCTCATTGAAGCCTAGAACATCACATAAAGACTTTGGAATAGCAGAAACACTAGAACCCAAATCACACAAAGCATTGCATTCATAGTTTTTGATCTTGATTTTGATAGTAGGTTACCACTCATCATGAATTTTTCTAGGGATAGAAACTTCCAAGTCAAGTTTCTCTTCAAGAGATTTCATCATAGCATCGATGATATGATCGGTAAAGGCCTTGTTTTGGCTATAAGCGTGTGGAGAGTTTAGCATGGATTGTGTCGGTGAATAATCACAACATATGCCATAGGTAGGCTAGAGTCGGTGAGAACCGAAGGGACAACGGATGGCGCTGGGACGAGGTTGGTACAAGCATGGAACGCACGATGTACCCAGGTTCAGGGCTCTCCACAGAGATAAGACCCCTAGTCCTATCGGAGTGTATGATGTATATGGATGGATTACAAGGTTGCTCCTCGAGCTGTGTTGAGGAGGAGGAAGAGGGGAGCAGCCGGCTCGTCTCTGCCTCTCTCTATGTGGTTGGTGGGTGTGGTATGTTGTTCGACCGACGCTCTGCATGGAGGGTGACCGGGGGGTTTTATAGACGAACCCACCAGCCTACAATATGGATAAAGGGTACAAGAGTGGGACCCGGCTAGCAGCCTCGCCGGCTGGCCAGGGGACCCACGAGGGTGTTGTCTTGTCGCTTGAGGGGCCCGACGGCTGCAAGGTCTCGTCTGGTTATGGGACCCGCCAGCTAGCCAATGAAGCTCTCGCGTAAGGTTGACGCCGAGCATGCGCTGTACGTCCGGCGTCGTCCAGCGAGATTCATCATGGGCAGATAGTACGACCGCCTCCACTGTTCCCCACGCCGAGTGCAGTAATGGAGTGGGAGTTTGACGGTCCGACACTATGTTGGGTGATGGATTAGAGCCGGGGTAGGTCAGCGGCGTGGCCGCCGACGCTCGTACATGCTGGGCACTCCGATCCAGTACCTTTGTTGATGCATAGCTACCTTTAATCGTAGGGTCTCGTCATGACCTACGATCTGATGTGACTTGAGATCCGTGGCCGGCTAGACTGCTTGGCTAGCCGGCTTGGACACGACCGCCTCGTTCCTAGCCGGCTGGCTTGGCCAAGATGGTCGGGAAGAGGTAGCCGTCTTGCCTCTAGCCGGTAGGGGTTGCCTGGCCGGCCAGAGAGTTGGCCGCGTCATCCTCCAGCCGGCAGGCGCAGCCTAGCCGGCCAGATGACTTGGGCCTTGGGAAACTATACTTGGTCATCCCTTTTGGGCAAGGGATAAAGGAGCAGGCTCGATGAGCCTACCCCGGGGTTATCCCCCCGACAATAGTCCCCGAAGCTGGAGAGGCCCGCCGTCTGCGGACAGGCGGCCTCGTCGGCTTGATATTTTGTCTTGGTATTCCTGCCGCCATCCGCGGCAGGGGACACCGGCTCCGAAGCCGGTTGGCTTCAAAGAGACGCCTCGGCTTCGTCATAGGTCGCTCAGATCGCGCCATGTGCCAGGCCCAGCCTGACGTAATGATGGTGATTACTCGTGACGGGACCGGGTCTAGGCCCTGGACCCCGCACGACACCCCCTCGGCCTCTGCACGGAAGATCCTCTGTGGATTTACTCCGCGACGGTTGGGCTTAGGGAAGCGCTACCGCCCATAATACACAGGGTTACTGGGGTTCTGCGCGCACCGGATCCCCTCCCCACGACGCTTCGTGGGGTTTAAATAGGATGCGGGGGTTCCGAGGAGGCCATTCGCCCCCCTTCTCGCCCCGCATCGACGCCCTCTTCCTGCCTGAGCCTAGAGAGAAAGCGTCCGTCCTCGTCGTCTTCATCATCTCCGTAGCCATCGAGCCACCAGCCCTTTCGAGCTCCAGCCACCCACAGCCATGGCCGGCAGCTCCTCCTCGAAGAAGACCTCGTCGTAGGGAGCTTGGCTGGGTAGCAAGATCTGCGAAGGCCATATCGAGGCGCTCCACCATCACTGGCTATTGCCCCTGGCCTCCCAGGTGCTGGTGCGAATCCCTGGCGCCGAGACCGCCCCAACATCTGCCGCGGGAGAGATCGTCGTTTTCGACGAGCACTTCTACACGGGCTTCGGGCTCCCGGCGAGCTCCTTCTTCTTCGAGTGGCTCCACTTCTTCGGCCTGCAGCCGCATCACCTGGCGCCGAATGCCATCTTGAAGCTGTCGGCCTTCTTGGTCTTGTGCGAGGGCTTCCTGGGGATCGAGCCCCGCCTCGATCTCTAGCGAAGCTTGTTTTTCTTCAAGCAACAGTCCATTGCGATGGACAAGGCTGTGCTGGAGAAGCACGTCAGGCCACGCGTGATAACGCCGTGCGGAGCCACACTGGTGCATCATCGTTTGAAGTCCGGCTTCCCCCAGCTGCCGTTGCAGGAGTCCATCAAGCAGCGGCAGAAGGGCTTCTTCTACGTGAAGAACGCCGACCCTGCCCGAGACGCCCTCAACATGCCCCCGTTCAACATTAATCCTCCGACGAAGTTGAACTGGGCGGCGAAGTTCCCGAAGCCAATTCCCGAGGTGGCGCAGATCGGCGCCCACCTCCATATTTTGGAGAAAGGCGGCCTCCGTGGCCGCGACCTGCTCACCACCATGGTTACTCGCAGGATCATGCCGCTGCAGAGGCGGCCCCATCTGGTTTGCCAGATGAGCGGCCGGCACGACCCCTGCCGGACATCCACCAAAAGATTCACCCCCAGCGCGGTGGCGCGAGGGGTGAACCAGATTTCCACCGCCCGTATGGACGACATTGGGAACTGGTCATGGTGGATGATCCCTTACAACAGGTCCCGTCCGCCTCCGGTGGTAAGTGTTCTTTTATGTTCTGTTTTTGCTGTTTGTCTTGCGACTAGCCGTCTCGCTGAGCCGGCAGTCAAATCCTTTGCGCAGCTATTTGAGAAGCTGCAGTCAGCACTCAACCAGCCTGCCCCCGACGTGGCGGCGTCTGACGCCTCGGAGATCGAGGACGAGGGCGTGATTGAGTCCCGCTCGACCTCCTCCGAAGGCTCGGAGAACGCGCTGGAGTCGGAAGGGACGGAGCCGTCTGGTGAGCATATGCGGCCCTCCGTCGTAGATTGGACGGATGATGACGAGACTCCCTCATTCCTATCTGATGCAGCCTTCAAGGAGGACTCCGACGGGGTGGAGGAGGTCACCAGCCCGCCACTGACGCGCGGTCGGCGTCAAAGGGCCGAGGCGGACGGAGCCGACGAGGTGTCCAGGGAGAAGGGCAAGGGTGCCACAGCTTCCAGGCAGGCTCCTAAGCGCATGGCGACGGGTCCTCCGGTCGGAGCACGGGCAGGCGGCACTAAGAAGCGCCGTGGTGGCGGTAGGAGGCAGGTGCCCATCGTCGCAGGGTAAGGATTCCTCCCCCTTCTTTTATTTTTGCCTTGTGTGAAGCTCTATTCCTTAAAAACATCGCCCGGTAGGGAGGTGGAGGACGTGGAGGAATACACCGCCTCCACAGCCGAACGGGTCGGCTGGGTAGCAGCTGATGGTGCCCAGAGGGAGCTTGAGGAGCAGTACAAGCGCCGGTGGGATGCGGACGCGGGGAAGACGGCCGAGGGCCAGTCTCGCCCCAGCCGGGTCGCGAAGCCGGCGGAGAAGCGTATGAAGGCTAGACATGACCCCTCCGTGCATGCTCGCGTGGAGGAGCCAGCTAGGGAGGCGGCCCCAAGGCGCGCCCCGAGGACTGAGGAGGCCCAGCCCTCCGAGCCGGACGCCTGTGCGCCGGTGGATCTAGAGCTGATCCCTGACTCCCCTAGGGTTGAGGCGGCACCCAACGCACCGGAACTGGTCCTGGACGCGCCAGATGTGGCCCCTGATGCGCCAGGGGCGGACATGGATGCTCCAGACGAGGCGCATCCACCTCCTGCCGAGGAGATGACGCCGGCCGGGACATCAGCGGAGCCGGCCGCCATGCCCGCACGTGGAGCCGGCGCCATCGTCGTCCCCACCACGGTCCAGCTGCGCTGGGAGCTGGTGCCCGGGTCGGGAGCCGGCCGATGAAGACTTGGCGAGCGGCCAACCTGGCGCGTGCGAAGTTGCCCGCCGGCACCACGCTCCACGGCGTCCCGGAGCTGGTGTCGCTGTTTTCTAGCAGCCGGTTCAAGGTGGACTAGGCGGCCCGTGTGGTGGGTGGCGATTTGGAGTGTCTGGAGGAGCGCACCAGGGTATGTGCCTCATCTTGGTCTTCGATTTTTTTCCTTTTCTTCTTCTTGCATCAGTGGGGGCGCGCCAGCGCACCCACTTGGTGTAGGCCCCGAGAATCGGGTCGGCCGAGCATCGGTCGGGCTGAATCTCTTTGAGCTTCTTTTCTTGCTTTGCTTCTTTAGTGGGGGCGCGCTAACGCACCCACTGGGTGTAGCCCCCGAGAATCAGGCTGGCTATGACTTAACCAGGCCGAATCTTACTTCTGCTTTTTTCTTGCTTTGTAGGATCTTTATGATGCCCAGGTGCAGGCCTATAACGAGCTGCGAGCTCATAACCAGGTGGCTGATGGCTAGGTTGCCAGGCTCCAAGCCCGGCTGGGCGAAGTTGTCATGGAACGGGACGCCCTGCATGACGCGGACGGCCGGCTCCAAGAGCAGATGGCTCTTCTCCAGGCGGAGAAGAAGGAGCTCGAGGCGGCCAGCGGGGCCGAGCTGGAGCAGTTGCGTGCCTCTCTGCAGGAGAAGGACACCTCCCATTCTGCCGATGTGGAACGTCTTGTGTTGGTTCATCTCGAGGAGATGAAGCTCAAGGACGCCGCCTTGAAGGAGAAGGAGGAGGCCCTTGTCCAGAAGCATACGCAGCTGGCCAAGGCCCTGGACTCGACGGCGTCCCTCCAGGAAGAAGTTGCCCGCCTTAGTCAAGCGAGCAAGGTGCGGGAGCTCGAGGTCCTCGAGAGCGCCCATGAGACCGATGGCGACTTCCATCGTGAGTCTTCTTTTGTTTTGTCTTGAACTTTCTTGGCCATCTCCTCTTCTTACTCGTTTTTGCACCCCTTTGCCTGTCTCAGGCCTCTTCCCTGTGACGCAGGGCGCAGCCGACACGGCCGTCGAGGTGAACCGCGAGGAGCGTCGCGCGGCTGGACAGGAGGTAGATGCTACCTCCAGCTGGAGCGTGGAGGAGATCGGAGTAGGCCCGGGGCCCGCCTGTGCGTCCTAGGCGAGTCTCTGGCTCGGCTCCAGATCGCACGCTCATTGATGGTGGCGGCCATGTGGCCTGATGGCATGGAGTCGGCGTCGATGAGTCGGCTCTCCCGCTGGCTTGCGGCTGGTGAGGATCGCCTTGACGCCTGGTGCGCTTCGGCTGCGCGCGCTGGTGCCTACATGGCCCTGCGCTTGGCCAAGTCCTGGTATCGAAACCTTGACTTGGGCAAGCTCGTCGCTCAGCGCGACGGCTCGGATGCGGAGCTGCAGGCTGTGGAGGAGGCGCTACGTGTGAGGGCCAGCGACATCGCCCCATACGCCGCCTGGGACGAGCTGAACTTGGAGCGAGGTGAAGGCGGCAATGTCATCCCTGAAGTTCTGCATGGCCTTCAGCCCTATGACGCCGATGGCAGCTCCGACGAGACGGTCCATGAGGTGGATAATGCTGCTGCCTCCAGCGGCGCGGCGTACGCCGACTCTGGTGCGGACGGAGCCGGGAGCCCTCGTGGAGGAGACGGCACTACCGCCTCGGTAGCAGCCGGCGATGGTGAAGCCACCACTTCAGGAGCAGCAGCCGGGGCGACCGATGAGGCCGCAGCCCCGTGGTCGGTGTCCTGTTTTTGTTGTCTGAAATTATTTTGTCAGCCCAACAGTTCCACCCACTGGGGGGGTAATGAACCTTGGCCGTGGGCCAATGCATTTTGAATGTATGGATTCAGCACTATATTCGTATTGCCATGCGTGTTGTTTTATATCTTTATCTTTTGATTCCTATTTGACTTCTTTTTCTCTAATTCTTGTACCCCCAAGTTTCCACGAGCCAGCCCGACAGCTGGGAGCCGGTCTATGACTGGGTTGAGGTTTCTGGCCTTGAGAATACAAGACTTAGATTTTTCGAAGCCATCAAGACTTAAAGATTTAGACAAAAACCAGTAGAGGCCGACTAGAATGGGATCGTAAAATAGATCAAGCCAACCCGAGCCGGCAACCTTTTTGTAGTCAAACTTTGCATGCATCCGGCCTTACCTGGCGTCGCCTCGCTAGCTGGACAGCCAGGAGCCGGTCTGTAGTTGTTACGAGGTGACCAGGGATTGGTCCGGCATACACTATGTGTTTTTCTACAACATAAGGAAGGCGTCCGGGCGGCTAGCGATCCCCTGAGCTTACTAGAGCCAGCAAGGGGCTTCGCAGAGTGAGCACTCTAGATATGAATTTTAAAAAGAAGCATAAGGCATGCTCTTTTCATTGCATTCATTGGAGATCCCTGAAGAGGGAGAACGATACATATGTGCATGCTCTTTCCATGTTAGATACTTGCCTTCTAGCAGTAGAACGGGTGAAGCAATGCCGCGTTCCATGGACGTTCCGTCTCCTGGCCGGAGTCGTCCCTCTTGTGCTTCCTTGGCTTCTGGGCATCGATCAAGTAGTATGCGTTGTTGTGCAATGCCCTACTGATGATGAAGGGTCCGTCCCATGGGGATGAGAGCTTGTGTTGGCCGGCGGTGCGCTGGATTCTTCTGAGCACCAAGTCTCCCTCTCTGAAAGAGAGAGGCTTGATCTTCTTGTTGTGGTAGTATCTCAGCTTCTGTTGATAGATGGCCGTCCGTCTCAAGGCCAAGTCCCTTGCTTGTTCGAGGAGATCCACACCATCTTCTCTTTCCTCCTTCGCCTCCGTTTCCGTGTACAAGGTGACCCGAGGCAAGTCGAACTCGATATCCGTAGGGATAATGGCCTCGGACCCGTATACAAGGAAGAACGGAGTGAAGCTGGTCGACCGGTTGGGCGTGGTGCGGAGGCTCCATAGTACAGCCGGCAGTTCTTCGATCCAGCAGCCGACTAACCTGACAAGTGGTGCCACCAGTCTTGGATTGATGTCGGCCAGGATCAGGCCGTTGGCCCTCTCCGCCTGGCCATTTGACTGGGCATGTGCCACTGATGCCAAGTCGAGCTGGATGCCTACCTGGGAGCAGTAGAGCGCCAGAGCGCCTTTGGCGAAGTTGGTGCCGTTGTCGATAATGATGTTGTGAGGGACGCCATATCGAACAGATAGGTATGTGATGAAATTGACAGTTGTGGGGCCATCAAGCTTCTTGATAGGTCTAGCCTCGATCCACTTGGTGAATTTGTCGACGGCTACCAAGAGGTGGGTCATGCCACCACGAGCCGTCTTGAAGGGCCCCACCATGTCCAGCCCCCAAACGGCGAACGTCCATGACAGGGGGATGGTTTTGAGGGCCGAAGGCGGCATGTGGCTTTGTGCGCTGAAGAATTTGCAGCCCTCGCATTTGTCGACCAGATCCACGACCTCCTCGAGGGTCGTGGGACAGTAGAATCCGTGGCGGAACGCCCTGGCCACCAGGGTTCTAGAGGCGGCATGATGCCCGTACTCCCCCTGGTGAATGTCTCTGAGGATCTCCTGTCTCTTTTCTGATTCGACGCAGTGCTCGAACACGCCAGTCACGCTACGCCGCACCAGCTCGCGATTGATGATGGAGTAGGCTGCAGATCTGCGCTGGATCTGCCTCGCCTCCGCCACGTCTTGAGGAAGTTTTCCGTGAAGGAGGAAGGCCAGGATGGGTTCAGCCCATGACTGAGCGGAGGCAAGGGCTGGCTCCGCCTCGACCTGATTGTTAGGGGCTTCTGCAGCCCCCGCGCTTGATGAAGTAGTAGTCGTGGGCTCGAGACGAGGTGCCTCTGATGCCGTCGTGGCACTGGCTCGCCGTCTACCTCCATGACGTCCACCCACTGGGTGTCGAGACGACAGGATTCGAGGTAGGGCGGAGCCGGAGTTGTTGTTGTAGCCGGTGTCGCAATTGGAGTTGGCATAGCCAGCGTAGCCGACACAGGAGTTGTAGTCGGCGTAGCTAGTGGAGCCGACGGCGCTTGCACCGAAGATTCAGCCGGTGCCGCAATTGGAGTCGGCATAGCCAACGTAACTGGCACAAGAACTGTAGTCGGCGTAGCTGGTGGAGCCGACGACGCTTGCACCAAAGAAGCAGCCGGCACGAAGATCGATGCCGACTCTCGAGACGGCTTGAGGAGCTGCTCGAGGGAGACGCCTGCTGGGATATCTTGTCTCATGGAGCCAATTTTGGCCAGTGTATCAGCCGCCTCGTTGTCTACTCTGGGAACATGGTGGAACTCGCAGCCCTCGAAGGGGACGCTAAGCTGCTGGATGAGAAAGCGGTAGCTTGCCATGTTGGCGTCCCTGGTGTCCCATTCGCCAGAAACTTGTTGCACCACCAAGTCTGAGTCGCCGAAGCATATGAGCCGCCGGATGCCAATCTCCTTGGCGAGCCGGAGGCCATGAGCCAATGCTTCATACTCGGCGACGTTGTTGGAGGCGGCAAAGTGGATCTGGAGAGCATACTTGAGCTGGTCTCCTTTCGGAGACGTCAAGACGATGCCGGCTCCCAGACCAGTCCGCATCTTTGAGCCGTCGAAGTGCATCCGCCAATGCGTAGAGTGTGGAGGTGGTGGCTCGAACTGGGTTTCGGCCTAGTCGACTAAGAAGTCGGCCACCACCTGAGATTTGATGGATGTGCGAGGCTCGTAGCGGATATCGTGGTCCGGCATGGCGATCCTGCCCGTTGCATCACGGTTGCCCATGATTTCTGAAAGTGGGGCAGTGCTCACCACGGTGATAGCATGCTCTTGGAACTATTGCTTCAACTTCTTTGCAGCAAGGTAAACACCATAACACATTTTTTGGTAGTGGGGATAGTTCTGCTTGGAGGCGGACAAGACCTCGCTGAGGTAGTAGACAGGGTGCTGCACTAACAGTACCTTGCCCACCTCCTTGCATGGAACTACCAGCACTACACTAATCACGCGAGTGGTCGCTGCAATGTATATGAGTATGGGTTCCCTTTCAGCCGGCGCTGCCAAGATTGGCAGGCTCGAGATGACCCGCTTGAGGTCGCGGAAGGCTTCGTCCGCCTGGTCGTTTCACTCGAATTTCATCATCTTCTTCATGAGCTGGTAGAGTGGAA
This sequence comes from Hordeum vulgare subsp. vulgare, assembly GCF_904849725.1. NCBI lineage: Eukaryota > Viridiplantae > Streptophyta > Magnoliopsida > Poales > Poaceae > Hordeum > Hordeum vulgare. The sequence continues at coordinate 576,850,567 of NC_058521.1, forward strand.
GGGCCTTCTCGCCAAGCCGGCTGACAAACCGGCTAAGGGACGCCAGGCAGCCTGCGAACTTCTAGACGTCTAGGATCCGAGCCGGCCGCACCATCCGCTCGATGGTGCCGATCTTCTCGGGGTTCGCCTCGATGCCACGAGCGGACACGAAGAACCCCAAGAGTTTGCCGCCTGGAACCCCAAAGACGCACTTCTTCGGGTTGAGCCGGATCTTGTACTCGCGCAGGCTGGCGAACGTCTCCCGCAGGTCGTCGAGGAGGTTGTAGTGCTGCTTCGTCTTGACGATGATGTCATCCACATAGACGTGGATGTTTCTGCCGATCTGTGGCAGTAGGCACTATTGCATGCAGCGTTGGAACGTCGCACCAGCGTTCTTCAGACCGAACGTCATGGTGGTGTAGCAGTAGACCCCGAAGGGCGTGATGAAGGAAGCTGACGTTAGCTGTGCTTCCCTGGCAATGGCTCCAGAAAAGTGATGATCCTGCAATCTCTAGTGTTAGCTAGACGAATGCTTATAACAACTAACCTTCTCCTGCAACGACACCAAAAGAATGTTGATAGCACTCCCGAGCAATGAAACTGGAAGAATGTTGTTGATGGCCCACCAGCGCGTGGGTTCGCAGCAGTTTTCGCGGGTAGAGTATTCGACCCAATTTGTTGGTTTGCACGAAGGGAGGTGAGAGTATACTCTCAAGTATTAGCAGCTAAATTTTTCAGATTCAACCACACCTGAAAGATTAGTATCTGCAAACATAGTAGTAACAGCAAAGTAGCGAGTAACGGTAGTGTAACGAGCAATAGCACTGGCAAGGAACAGCAGTAGTGACAGCAGTAGCAAGTACCAACAGTAGCAAGCGACAGTAGTAGCAACAGTAGTAGCAGCAGCAGTAGAGCAAGACAACTAACAGCAGTAGCAACAGTAGTAGCAGCAGCAGAGCAAGACAAGTAACAGAAGTAGCAACAGTAGTATCAGCAGCAGAGCAAGACAAGTAACAGCAGTAGTAGGACAAACTCGTCGGCAATGGGTCGGTGATTTGTTTGGATGATATTCATCATGCAACAGCTATAACACGGAGAGATATGTGGCTAGCTCCCGTTCATCAATGTGATGTAGGCATGCATTCCGTGTGTCGTCATACGTGCTTAGGGAAAAGAACTTGCATGACATCTATTGTCCATCCCTCCCGTGGCAGTGGGGTCCAAAAGGAAACTACGGGATATTAAGGTTCTCCTTTTAATAAAGAACCGGACCAACGAATTAGCACTTGGTGAACACATGAACTCCTCAAACTATGATCATCACCGGGAGTGGTTCCGGTTATTGTCACTCCAGGGTTGCCGGATCATAACACATAGTAGGTAACTACAACTTGCAAGATCGGATCTAAAACACACATATATTGGTGACAACATAATAATTTCAGATCTGAAATCATGGCACTCGGGCCCTAGTGACAAGCATTAAGCATGGCAAAGTAGTAGCAACATCAAATCTCAGAACATAGTGGATACTAGGGATCAATCCCCATCAAAACTAACTCGATTACATGATAGATCTCATCCTACTCATCACCGTCCAGCGATCCTACGAATAGATTACTCACGAACGACGAAGAGCTTCATGGAATCGGAGAGGGGAGAAGGTTGATGATGACGATGGCGATGATTTCCCCTCTCCGGAGCCCAAGACGGACTCCAGATCTGCCCTCCAGATGAAGAACATGTGGTGGTGGTGCCTCCGTATCGAAAACGCGACAAAAACTTCTCTTTTTATTTTTCCTAGGACAAAAGACTACTTATAGAGCTGTAGTTGGGGGCGGCAGGTGCCTGTGGGCCCACAAGCCTGCCGACCGCCACCAGGGGGGTGGTGGCGGAGCAGGGGCTTGTGGCCCACTGGCCCACCCCCTGAGGTGGAACTTGGCGCAGGTATTTTTGATATTTTCCAAAACTGCTCCCCATAAATTTTCAGGACGTTTGGAGAACTTTGATTTCTGCACAAAAATAACACCAAGGCAATTCTGCTGAAAACAGCGTCAGTCCAGGTTAGTTCCATTCAAATCATGCAAATTATAGTCCAAAACAAGGGCAAAAGAGTTTGGAAAAGTAGATACATTGGAGACGTATCAGAGGTCTTCACGCGATCACCTGGATCCAGCTTGATTTGATGGTAGCTTGAATAAGCATCCAGAAACGACAGCACTTCGCAGCCTGCAGTGGAGTCGATCACTTGATCTATCCTAGGCAACGTGAAAGTGTCTTTCGGACAGGCCTTATTCAAGCTAGTGTAGTCGATACACATTCGCCAGGTGTTGTTCTTTTTCAGCACCAGGACTGGATTGGCTAACCAATCCGGGTGGAGAACCTCCATGATGAAGCCGGCTGCAAGGAGCCGGGTAATCTCTTCTCCAATTGTGCGTCGCTTCCCCTCGGCGAAGCGACACAAAGGTTGATTTACCGGCTTTGCATCCGGTCGTACGTGAAGTTTGAGCTCGGCGTACTTCCTCGGAACACCCGGCATGTCCTTGGGGGACCATGCGAAGATGTCCCGATTCTCACGAAGGAAGTCGACGAGCTCGCCTTCCTATTTGGGGCTGAGGCTAGCCCCGATGGTGACGCATTGCTTGGGGTTTGCAGGATCGAGTGGCACTTGCTTGGTCTCTTTGTCCGGCTTGAAGGAGCCCTCGCCGGCCGACTGGGATGGAGGAGAAGGAATCGCCGGCTGCTCGGTAGCCTGGGCCACGAGCCGGTCGATCTGCCGCTTCTCCTCAGCAATCACCAGGGCTTCGGCGAGGCGGCTGCTATCTTGGGTGCACTCGAGCGACTTCTTGTAGTCGCCAGCAATGGTGATGATGCCCTTTGGACCCGGCATTTTCATCTTCAGGTAGGCGTAGTGCGGAATAGCCATGAACTTGGCCAGAGCCGGTGTGCCCAGCAGCGCGTGATACGGGATGCTGAGGTCCACTACCTCGAACCATATGGACTCTCGGCGGAAGTGAGCCTTGTCACCGAAGAGGACGTCTAGCTGGATTTTGCCGATAGGCGAGCAGGACTATCCAGGCACGATGCCGTGGAAAACAGTGTTGGTCGGCAGGACGTCCGTTTCCTTGAGCCCGAGCTTGCAGAGAGTGTCGAGGTAGAGGATGTTGATGCTGTTGCCGCCATCGACCAGCACCCGGGAGAACTGGCAGGTGAGCCTCTTGGAGGCAAAGGTGGGGTCGAGGACGAGCACGTATGGGCCTGGGTTGGGCATCACCGCAGGATGGTCTACCCGGCTCCATGTGATTGGTCTGTCAAACCAATGCATGTATTGGGGAACCGGGGAAACCGTGGCATTTACCTCGCGCCGTCTCTGGCGCAGGCTATGCTTGTCGTCGCCTTCACTGGTGAAGACGACGAATGCTCCATCTTGATGGGGGTAGTCGTCGTGGAGGTGGCCGTCGTCGCGAGGCGGCAGCGGCGGAGCCGGAGCAGGACAGGAGCGGGGGCATGAGGCGCAGCCTGCGCACCTGGGGTAGCTGGTAGGCCATCCCCTTGCGACAGCCGGCGTGCGAATCTGCACTGTCGAAGGGTGTGGGTAGACGGTTGTACCCTGAATGTATCTTGCAGGGGGCGTCAAGCAGCTGCTCGAAGGTCCGCTTGGGCAGCCAGTTTGTATTGCCCCTGTTGGGACGCTTCCGGTGAGGGCCGGCTTGGGGAGCCGACGTCTCGCCCTCCATGCTGGCAACCAACTTGTTGTTGGAGCGCGAATCCATCTGATCCGCCTTGCGCTTGTTGTTGTTCTGGCCGCCTCGACCGTCTCCAGCCGGCTTGGGAGTAGCCGGCGTGGGGACAGCCTTGTCCGAGGCGGTCACCTTGACTCGCATCACCGAGTCGGCCGTGGCGTACTTGTCCGCCTTGGCCATGAGCACCGCTAGAGAGGTGGGCTCGGAGCACATGAGCTTGTGCTTGAGGAGGGTGCCGTCTCAGCAACCGTCGATGAAGTACGAGATCGCCAGTACCTCATGCACCCCCTCACAGGAGTTGCGAAGCTCCATCCACCGAGTGACATAGTCACGAAGGGGTTCATCGGGCCTCTGGACGCACATGGCTAGCTCGCGAGGCCGGCCAGGGCGCTTGTAGGTGCGAGTGAAGTTGCGGACGAACGCCTCCTCGAAGTCCACCCATGAGTTGATGCTGCCGACTGGAAGGCTGTTAAGCCAAGTCCGAGCCGAGCCGGCCAACATGGGTGGCACGTAGCGGACTGCTACGCGCTTGTTGCCCCTGGCAATGCCGACGGCTGTAGTGTAGTCGATCAGCCAGTCCTCTGGCTTGGTGGTGCCATGGTACTTGGGAGTGTCCCGAGGCAAGGCGAAGCCTCGGGGGAATGGCTCCCCTCGGATCCGAGGGCCGAAGCAGGTCGGACCGATGGGACCGTCCTCCTCCAGGAGGGCTCACTGGGATAGGGTGATGAGACGCCTGTGGGCTGATACGTCTCCAACGTATCTATATTTTTTGATGGTTTCACGCTATTATCTTGTCAAACATTGGATGTTTTGTATGCCTTTTATATCTTTTTTGGGACTAACTTATTCACTCAGTGCCAAGTGCGAGTTCCTGTTTTTTCCGTGTTTTTGACCCTTTTCAGAGGAGGATTTTAAACGGAGTCCAAATGGAATAAAACTTCCAAAAAGATTTTTTCCGGAACAAAAGATATGCAGAAAGCTTGGGAACCAAGGCAGGGAGTCCCGGGGGAGGCCACAAGCCCTCATGGCGTGGCCAGGGGGCCGCGCCTCCCAGGCTTGTGGGCTCCCTGGGTCTCCCCTGCCATATCTCCTTCGCCTATAAATTCACTAAAACCCCAAAAAAATCAGGAGACCCACGAAAATACTTTTCCGCCGCCGCAAGCTTCTGTCTCCGCAAGATCCCATCTGGGGCATGTTCTGGTGCCCTGCCGGAGGGGGGATTCGGATACGTAGGGCTTCTTCGTCAACACCATGACCTCTCCGATGATGCGTGAGTAGTTCACCATAGACCTACGGGTCCATGGCTAGTAGCTAGATGGCTTCTTCTCTCTCTTGGATCTTCAATACAAAGTTCTCAATGATCTTCATGGAGATCTATCCGATGTAATCTTCTTTGCGGTGTGTTTGTCGAGATCCGATGAATTGTGGATTTATGATCAGATTATCTATGAATCTTATTTGAGTTTCTTCTGATCTCTTATATGCATGATTTCATATCCTTGTAATTCTCTTCGAGTTCTGGGTTTTGTTTGGCCAACTTGATCTATGATTCTTGCAATGGGAGAAGTTCTTGGTTTTGGGTTCAAACCGTGCGGTGACCTCACCCAGTGACAGAAGGGGTAGCGAGGCACGCCATCAAGGGTAAAAATATGGGGTTTTCATCATTGGTTTGAGTTTATCCCCCAACATCATGTCATCTTGCTTAAGGCGTTACTCTGTTCGTCATGAACTCAATACACTAGATGCATGCTGGATAGCGGTCGATGTGTCGAGTAATAGTAGTAGATGCAGAAAGTATCGGTCTAGTTGTCTCGGACGTGATGCCTATATGTATGATCATTGCCTTAGATATCGTCGTGACTTTGCGCGGTTCTATCAATTGCTCGACGGTAATTTGTTCACCCACCGTAATATTTGCTATTTTGAGAGAAGCCTCTAGTGAACACTATGGCCCCTGGGTCTACTTCCCACCATATTTTGAGCCTTACTCTTTTACTTCGTTGCACTTTCCGCCTTCAGATCTCACTGTGCAATCAATCTTGAAGGGATTGACAACCCCTTTATAGCGTTGGGTGCAAGCTCTTTTTTGTTTGCGCAGGTACTCTGGACTTGACGAGATTCTCCTACTGGATTGATACCTTGGTTCTCAAACTGAGGGAAATACTTACTGCTCCTGTGCTGCATCACCCTTTCCTCTTCAAGGGAAAAACCAACGCAAGCCAAGTCTCCGTCAACGTGCCAATTTCTGGCGCTGTTGTTTGAGAAGTAGCATGGGCGTCCTCGTCACCCTAGGGAACGCGAGCGCCGATCCGAGCTACGATCGGAGAGGCACCTCGCGAACCGGTGGCATGGGTCCTCCCCGGACGAGAAACCTCACACGCCGAGTCGCTCTTGTCGCCTCCATGACACCTGCTCGAAGAATGCTCGCTCTGGCGCTGGGAGCGCCTGTCTTGACATCCCTCGCCCCTCCGGCCGGAGGTGCGATGCAAGGAAGATTCCCCCGCGTGGTGATGACCGCTAGGGTTGCGGCGCGCTCCCGGGTTGGGTCCCGGAGACTCTGACTGGGCCTGACCGGGATCAAGCCGCGTCTGCTGTTCGTTGGTGGCGTCAAGGAGATCCTTGACCCGCTTCTCCTGGAAGGCGCGCTCCTCGCCCTCCAGGCTTGGCATTTCTTCCATGGCCGCCTGCACCGCCCGCAAGTTGGCCGCAGGAGTCTTGTAGACGGGTTGGTCGCCGCCTAGGATCTCGGAAATGAACCGGTCGCGGCCGTGGACCGATCCAAGCCGGCTAGGGGCCTCGGAAATCAGAGCGAGGCCGTATGCGGAGTTATACTCGCGCTGTGTAGCCTCCATCCGACGCTTTGCCGAGGCGACGGCAACGCCGTCCTCCAAGATATGCTTGTGAGCCTCCTCCAGTGAGGCTCGGGCATCCTTAGGGTTTGTGGAAGCGGCGATGGGTGTCTTCATGCCGGCGAGAGCGTCCTGAAGAGTATCAGCGGTGACAGCAGTAGGCTCACCAGCGTCTGCTGACGCCTCGCCATGAGCCGTGCTGGTGCCAGCGCTGATAACCATCACCTCCACGACGTTGGAGAGGCGGCGACATGGTACGGGGTGAAGAACCCCACCGATGGCGGAGGGTCGTCGAAGACGAGTACGTTGCTGGGGTACACGTCATGTGCACGCATCTCAATGATAGAAAGCCTACTAAAGCTGGCGCATAGCGCCTCAACGTCGAAGTCCTCGACGAAGTAGCAAGGACCGTCGTGGAGACGCGGGTCGCTAAAGAGAATGCTGAGGTTCTCCATAGCAGCGACGATGACGCTAGAAGGCACCTCGTCATTGGAATCTTCGTCCGAATCCGCATGGCGGACGGGGACGTCGATCATCATCGGTGTTGCCTCATCGAAAGCGGGCTCCACGGGCATGCAGATCAATCCAGACGCGATGCATCCGGTGGTGCAGGTGCGGGGCCCCGCCCAGCGCGTAAAGACAGCCGATGCCGCGCTCGGCCCCACGGTGGGCGCCAAATGTCGGTGAATACTCACAACATATGCCATAGGTAGGCTAAAGTCGGTGAGAACCGAAGGGACAACGGAGGCCGCTGGGACGAGGCTGGTACAAGCATGGAACGCACGATGTACCCAGGTTCAGGGCTCTCCGTAGAGATAAGAACCCTAGTCCTGCCGGACTGTATGATGTATATGGATGGATTACAAGGTTGCACCTGGAGCTATGTTGAGGAGGAGGAAGAGGGGAGCAGCCGGCTCGTCCGGCTCATCTCTGCTTCTCTCTATGTGGTTGGTGGGTGTGGTATGTTGTTCGACCGACCCTCTGCATGGAGGGTGACCGGGGGTTTTATAGATGAACCCACCGGCCTACAATATGGATAAAGGGTACAAGAGTGGGACCCGGCTGGCACCCTCGCCGGCTGGCCAGGGGACCCACGAAGGTCTTGTCTTGTCGCTTGAGGGGCCCGCCGGCTGCAAGGTCTCGTATGGCTGTGGGACCCGCCGGCTAGCCAATGAAGCTCTCGCGTAAGGTTGACGCCGAGCACGCGTTGTACTCCAGCGTCGTCCAGCGATATTCGTCATGGGCAGATAGTACGACCGCCTCCACTGTCCCCCACGCCGAGTGCAGTAATGGAGTGGGAGTTTGACGGTCCGACACTATGCTGGGTGATGGATCAGAGCCGGGGTAGGTCAGCGACGTGGTCGTCGATGCTCGTACCTGCCGGGCACTACGATCCAGTACCTTTGCTGACGCGTAGCTACCTTTAATCGTAGGGTCTCGTCATGACCTATGATCTGATGTGACATGAGATCCCCGGCCGGCTAGCCTGCTTGGCTAGCCGGCTTGGGCACGGCCGCCTCGTTCTTAGCCGGCTGGCTTGGCCAAGACGGTCAGGAAGAGGTATCTGTCTCGCCTCTAGCCGGCAGGGGTTGCCTGGCCGCCCAGAGAGTTGGCCGCCTCATCCTCCAGCCGGCAGGCGCAGCCTAACCGGCCAGAAGACTTGGGCCTTGGGAAACTATACTTGGTCATCCCTTTTGGACAAGAGATGAAGGAGCAGGCTCAATGGGCTTACCCCGGGGTTATCCCCCTGACAGATTGCATCAAGGAAATACATTCAATCAAAGAGCAATTATCATAATTGAATTCCTTGAAATCCAAAGTAGTAATTTCATTACTACTCAAAGTTTTGATATCCTCTACTCCACTTTCAATGCTTTTAGCATCAAGATAGATAGACTCTGAATCATTGGGGCGTTTCTCAACCAAAGTGGATTCATATCCAGCCCCATCATCATTAGGTTTGACATTAGAAAACAAGGATTCAATGGGAGTCACACCAAGCACTTGAAGATCTTCGTGATTCTCATCACGAGAACACACCTTTTTAAGCCATTCATGTCTAGCACGAATTTGGGCGGTTCTTTCTTTACTCTCATTCATGGAAACACGCATAGCTTTCAAAGTTTCATCCATATTGATCTTGGGAGGAGCACATCTCACTTTCAAAGCATCAATATCAAGAGACATTCTATCAACGGTCCTGGCCAAGTCATCAATTTTGAGTAGTTTTTCTTCTATGGACGCATTGAAAATATTTTGCGAGTTGATAAACTCTTTAATATTACTCTCTAAATCAGAGGGTAATTTGTTGTAATTTCCATGAGCATTGTTGTAGGAATTGCCAAAGTTATTAGAGGGATTACTAGGAAAAGGCCTAGGAATATAGTTACCTCTAAAAGCATTGTTGTGGCCAAAATTATTCCTACCAACAAAATTAACATCCCAGCTCTCATTGCTACTCTCAATCAAGGAAGACAAGGGCATATCATTTGGATCTAAAGGAGCACCTTTACTAGCAAACAATTTCATTAACTCATCCATCTTAGCACTCAAAGAGTTAATTTCTTCTATAGCATGCACTTTTTTACTAGTAGGTGACCTTTCAGTGTGCCATTGAGAATAGTTTGTCATGATATTGTCTAGGAGTTTTGTGGCTTCTCCTAATGTGATTTCCATGAAAGTTCCACCGGAGGCGGAATCAAGGATATTTCTAGAAGCAAAATTCAAACCAGCATAGAAGATTTGTATAATCATCTAAAGACTCAAGCCATGAGCGGGACAATTTCTAATCATCAATTTCATTCTCTCCCAAGATTGTGCAACATGTTCATGATCTAGTTGCTTAAAATTCATGATATCATTACGGAGAGAGATAATCTTAGCCGGTGGAAATACTTGGATATATAAGCATCTTTACACCTGTTCCAAGAATCAATACTATTTTGGGGCAAAGATGAAAACCAAGTTTTTGCTCGATCTCGCAATGAGAACGGAGATAGCTTCAATTTAATCACATCATTATCCACATATTTCTTCTTTTGCATATCGCATAACTCAATGAAGGTATTAATATGGGATGCAACATATTCACTAGGAAGGCCAGAAAATTGCTCTTTCATAACAAGATTCAGCAAAGCAGCATTGATTTCATATGATTCCGCACTAGCGGCGGGAGCAATCGGAGTACTAATAAAATCATTATTATTAGTATTCGAGAAGTCACAAAGTTTGGTGTTTTCAGTCATGGTGAGTTCAGCAAGCAAGACAAGCACACAAGCGAACAGAAAGCAAGCGAAAGAAAAGGGCGAACGAAAAAGGCAAATATTTTTGTAAATTTGTGTTTTCCACAAGTGGGGGAGAGGAAAACGAGAGGCAAAAAAGTAAATGCAAGAGATGAATTTGCGATAGTTACTTGGATAAGCTTCACTTAGAAGAGTCCCCAGTGCCAGAAATTGACACGTTGGAGGGAAACTATTCTTGACTTGATGCTCCCCGGCAACGGCGCCAGAAATTCTTCTTGCTACCTCTTGAGCTTGCGTTGGTTTTTCCCTTGAAGAGGAAAGGGTGATGCAGCACAGCAGCAGTAAGTATTTCCCTCAGTTTGAGAACCAAGGTATCAATCCAGTAGGAGTATCAAGCTAAGTCTTCAAAGTACTTGCGCAAAAATAGCAAACTTGCACCCAACGCTACACAAGGGTTGTCAATCCCTTCACGATTGATTGCAAGGTGAGATCTGAAGGCGTAAAGTGCAACAAAGTAAAAGTGTAAAGCTGAAAATATGATGTGAAGTAGACCCCGGGGGCATAGTGTTCACTAGAGGCTTCTCTCATGATAGCAAGTGTTATGGTGGGTGAACGAATTACTGTCGAGCAATTGATAGAACCGCGCAAAGTCATGACAATATCTAAGGCAATGATCATACATATAGGCATCACGTCCGAGACAAGTATACCGATACTTTCTGCATCTACTACTATTACTCCACACATCCACCGCTATCCAGCATGCATCTAGTGTATTGAGTTCATAACATACAGAGTAACGCCTTAAGCAAGATGACATGTTGTAGAGGGATAAATTCATGCAATAGATATGAACCCCATCTTTTTACCCTTGATGGCAACAACACGATGCATGCCTCGCTACCCCTTCTGTCACTGGGTGAGGTCACCGCACGGTATGAACCAAAAACCAAGCACTTCTCCCATTGCAAGAATTATCGATCAAGTTGGCCAAATGAAACCCACAACTCGAAGAGAATTACAAGGATATGAAATCATGCATATAAGAGATCAGAGGAAACTCAAATAAGATTCATAGATAATCTGATCATAAATCCATAATTCATTGGATCTCGACAAACACACCGCAAAAGAAGATTACATCGAATAGATCTCCATGAAGATCATGGAGAACTTTGTATTGAAGATCCAAGAGAGAAAGAAGCCATCTTGCTACTAGTTATGGACCCGAAGGTCTATGGTGAACTACTCACGCATCATCGGAGAGGCAATGGTGTTGATGAACAAGCCCTCCGTGTCCGAATCCCCCCTCCGGTAGGGCACCAGAACGTGCCCCAGATGGGATCTTGCGGAGACAGAAGCTTGCGGCGGCGGAAAAGTATTTTCGTGGCTCTCTCTCGTGGTTTCAGATTTTTCGGGGATTTATAGGCGGAAGAAGTAGGGCAAAGGAGCCACGGGGGGCTCACAAGCGTGCTAGGCGCCCCCCCCCCCCCCTCCCCCAGGTTGCGGCTAGGGGGCTTGTGGCCTCCCCTGGTGCCCTTTGCCTTGGTTCTCAAGCTCCCTGCGTATCTTCTGTTCTGGAAAAAATCTTTTCGGAGGTTTTATTCCGTTTGGACTCCATTTAATATTCTCCTCTGAAAAAGGTCGAAAACACGGAAAAACAGGAACTGGCACATGGCATTGAGTTAATAGGTTAGTCCCAAAAAAGATATAAAAATGCATACAAAGCGTCCAAAGTTGACAAGATAATAGCATGGAACCATCAAAAATTATAGATACGTTGGAGACGTATCAAGCATCCCCAAGCTTAACTCCTGCTCGTCCTCGAGTAGGGAAGTGATAAAGACTGAATTTTTGATGTGGAATGCTACCTAACATATTTGTCCGTTGTAACTTCTTTCTTGTGGCATGAATGTTCAGATCCGTAAGATTCAAAACAATAGTTTGCTATTGACATGAAAGCAATAATACTTCAAGCAAACTAGCAAGGTAATCATGAACTTTTGAAATAACAAGGCCAAATAAAGTTATCCCTACAAAATCATATAGTCTGGCTATGCTCCATCATCCCCACACAACGAATTTAAATCATGCACAACCCCGGTATTGACCAAGTAATTGTTTCGCACTCTTACTTTCTCAAACTTTTTCAACTCTCACGCAATGTATGAGCGTGAGCCATGGATATAGCATTATAGGTGTAATAGAGTGTGGTGGAGGTTGTGAGGCAAAAAGGAGGAGATGGTCACATTGACTCGGTGTATTAATGAGCTATGGAGATGCCCATCAATAGATATCAATGTGAATGAGTAGGGATTACCATGCAACGGATGCACGAGAGCTATAAGTATGTGAAAGCTCAAAAGGAGAACTATTGGGTGTGCATCCAACTTGCTTGCTCACGAAGACCTAGGGCAATTTTGAGGAAGCCCATCATTGGAATATACAAGCCAAGTTATATAATGAAGATTCCCACTAGTATATGGTGGCAACAAAACAAGAGACTCTCAATCATGAAGAACATGGTGCTATTGTGAAGCACAAGTGTGGAAAAAGATAGTAGCATTGTTCCTTCTCTCTTTTTCTCTCTTTTTTTTGTTTGGGCTCTTTGGCCTCTTTCCATTTTTTTGTGGGCATCTTTGACCTCTTTTTTTTATTTCCTCACATGGGACAATGCTCTAATAATGATGATCATCACACTTTAATTACTCACAACTCAACACTTAGAGCAATGATGACTCTATAGGAAATGCCTCCGGCAGTGTACCAGGATGTGCAACGATCTAGCTTAGCGTATGACGTTGAAACATCTCGCTAGCTATCTTACGATCATGCAATGGCAATATGGAAGTGACGGCACATGTCATGAGACGGAACGGTGGGAGTTGCATGGCAATATATCTTGGAATGGCTATGAAAATGCCATAATAGGTAGGTATGGTGGCTGTATTGAGGAAGGTATATGGTGGGTTTGTGCACCGGCGAAAGTTGTCCGGCACTAGAGAGGCTAGAAATGGTGGAAGGTGAAAGTGCATCTATACCATGGACTCATATTAGTCATGAAGAACTCATATACTTATTGTGAAAGTTTTATTAGTAATCGAAACAAAGTGCTAAACGCATACTCCTAGGGGAAGGGTTGGTAGGTGTTAACCATCGCACGATCCCGACCGCAACACAAAGGATGACAGTCAATAATTCAATTATGCTCCGACTTCCTAACATAACGGTTCACCATACGTGCATGCTACGGGAATCACTAACTCCAACACAAGTATTTCTAGATTCACGACTCCCTACTAACAGAACTCTAATATTACCAAATCCATGTCCCAAAACTAATTGAGAGGAATCAAACTTCTCTTTACTAATCAATGCACAAGAATATGGAAGTTTTTAATATATCCTCTGTGGATGCCTATCATCTTTTGGACTACTTTCATAGCACAAACCAATTACCAAGTTACTCAGAGAGAGCACTCTCAAAAAGATATAAGTGAAGATCGAGAGTTCTTATTTCTCGCTCTAAAAAGATCTAAGTGAAGCACTATAGCAAAGTTACCTGCGAGAGTCCACAGAGGGATCCACCCACGGAGGGTCCAGAAAGAAGAGGCCTTGTCTATTCCACAACGGCTTCCGTCCATGGAGGACTAGCCTTACTCACGGTAGATCTTCACGAAGTAGGCAATCTCCTTGCCCTTACAAACATCTTGGTTCAACTCCACAACACGAAGTAGGAGGCTCCCAAGCGACACCTAACCAATCTAGGAGGCACCACCCTCCAAAAGGTAATAGATGTGGTAGATCAATGAACTCCTTGCTCGTGTGCTTATAAAGATAGTCTCCTCAACACAAAATCACTCTCTCATAGAATATGCATGGGTAGGAGAGATTGATTTGATGGAAAGCTGTTTGGGGAGGCTAGAGATCAAGTTTCAAATGATTGGATTGGAATATCTTGGTCTCAACACATGAGTAGGTGGTTCTCTCTCAGAAAATGGATCTCAAAATGAAGTGTGTGTTATGAGTGCTTCTCCCCCTAATGAGAGGTGGGTGAAGGGATATATATAGGTGGCACACAAAATCCAATAGTTACACACAAAGTGGCAAACTCGATGGTACCGATTAGCACAAAGGTAGCAACTTTTGAATCTCAGTGAGATCGATATATGAAACTCGGTGGCACCGAAAAGGTAGCTAGCGGTTACATGGCCAAACTCGATGGCACCGATACTCAAACTCGGAAATTACAATTTTGTGTACCGAGGCACCCGAAAGTTGGTCAACCAAACTCGGTAGCACTGATTTGGTGAGAATGGCTAGGGTTTCTGTCTGAGGTCAAACTCGGTGTGTGTGAAATGTGGAAGTTGGTGACACCGAGTTTGTGTATATGGAATTTGAGAGAGTGGATATGTGGGAAAAATGACTAAGTATTTTGGTGGCTAACTTTGAGCATTTTGAGCAATAAGTTCATTTTACTACCTCACCCCCTTTTAATAGTATCGGCTTTCCTATGGACTCAAAAGTGATTTCTCACAAATATAAAATGAAGAGTCTTCTAGCTTGAAGCTTGAGCCAATCCTATTCCTTTCTTGTATCAAGGGGCATCTCCACATAAACCTTTAGCCAAAGCTCTATATGGACTGAAATATCTAGGTAAAAGTGTTATTTCAAGAGACAATGTATGTTGTCATGAATTATCAAAATCACCAAGGGAGCATACGTGTTTTCACTGGTATCGAGTTATAGGATAAAGAACTTGTCGGTCCCGAGTTGATCATACCTGGCAGGTGATGTTTTTGCGTTTGTGACCTTATGTAGGACGTTGTTCCGATATGCTTGGACTTGTTCTTCAGGGTGAACACATAGATTATGACCTTTGGTGGTTCGATCCGGTGACAACGGCGCTTGAGTGATGTTCCCTTCCTGAAGTTGTTGTTGTTGAAGAATCCGGTGGTCCTTGTGATGTCAAGAAATGGTTGGTGTGGATATGGTCATTGTTATAGTTTGTCTACCATTGTTTTGATAAGTTTAGATTTTTTCTTTTCCTCGATAAGGCATAACTTCGATATAATATGACTTTGCTATTTGTTATCGTGTTTACTTGTGTGTGTGTTCATGTTGGATGTGTGCATTGTATCTTAATTATGCAGAGGTGAGATGTGTGTTGTGTGTTTGTGCCATTTGATGCTTCATTTTGACCAATAAAATCTACCCTTGTGAGAAAAAAGTGCATACGAAATTTTCTATGAAATGTGGTGCAAGACAAAAAATGTTAATTAAATCCTACAAATATAACAATTAAGATGGAGATTTTTTTTCCTAAGAATATTCTTTTAAAACAAGCCAAAAGACTTGTCATTTGTATTAACTAAGGAGAAGATTTAGACATAAGCTGCAAGATGGCAAAAAGAAAGAAATACTGCTCTTGCGACATAAGAGTACTCAGGTGTTTGGCTCCGGCCAACGTCCAAAGATAGGCCCTCTCTTTGGGACGTGGAGTTTCTCGGCCCGAGCTCAAATGAGCTCACGTGGACAGTAAAATTGAAACTAATTCAAAAAATTCAAAAATACTATTTTTATAAACATTGACAAAAATTTTAATATCTCACAAAATTTGATCACAAAATTACATTAGTGTAAGGCGTGGCAAAATAACAAAATCGATGCTATGAAAAATGCTACTTTCAGAAGTATTTTGAAGTATCATTTTTTTTGCCACGGCTTCCATAAATTTGATTTCATAATTAAAAAAATCAAGCGGTTAGAACTTTTATCAATGTTTGTCAAGAAGTTTCAGTTTTTAAAAAAAAATTGTTTTGGATTTTACTGGCCATCCGAGCTCATTTGAACTCGGGCTGAGAAGCACACTTCCGTTCTCTTTGTTCTTTACAACAACAATGAGATGGTCGGTGTTAGCCGTATTGTGAAAGATTCTAACGTTTTGTTCCTTCCAGATTTCTCAGGCGACGGGCATCAGCACGGAGACAATAGCCTCCAGAATCTTCATGAAAATTGTCTGCATCAAAGAGGTCCTTGGAGGATGGCCGGACGGGTGTCCCTCTATCCCAGTGGGACGGGCCACGTACGTTTGCATTCTGGCATGCAATATTTATTTATGAGATAATTACAGCTGCAGTACATAAACTTTCTGCTTGTTAACGGATTCATACAAAAACAAAAAAACCCCAGAAAAATGGTACAGTAATTAAGACGCCGTACCATTTATGGACAACAGTGTCCGAAACGCGCCGCGGCGGCAGCCACGTCGGAAGGAGGCCCACAATCGTATTTTTCAGAAACCCCCCGTTCTTCTGTCTCGTTCCATAGACCCCCCCCCCCCCCCGTTCCTCTGTCTTGGTCTGAATCGCAGCTGCCCCAGAAACCCTCCGACGCTGTTCCTCGTTGCTGCCTCCGACGCTGCTGCCTCGGTCTCCTTCTCCGTCGGCGGCATTGGTGTCGGCACCGTCGGTCGACGCGGCATGGAGCCGCTCCTCCGGGAACCGGGGCTGTTCCCTCCAGAGTACGGTATGGATCTTGATCTCCCTCCTCCTCCTCCTCACGAAACCAACACGATTGCGTCGCTTTCTCGCCGCCCAATCCCCGCGTAAACCGCCGGAACCCGATGCCCTTATCCGCCGGAACACGATTCCTTGGTTCTCGGCGTCGGCGATGGCATTGCAGCTTGGCGGCGGGTTGTGGGGCCTGATGCGGCGGAAGCCGGTCGACTCCGACAGGGCCCGTGCCGAGGGGCAGCAGCAGCAGCTCGCCAAGGAGCTCAACGTCCTCGAGCTGGTCGCGATCGGTGCGGCGACGTCCTCCCCTCCCCTTCCCCTCCCTGGCGTAGCGTATTTCTGTCCGTGGCGTATTTCTGTAATGGAAAAAAGCGAGCCCCTTTTTTGTGGTTTGGGGACTGCAGGTTTTGCCCCACAGGTCTTGGATCACCCGAGCCGCTACAGATTATTCTGCTTATATGCGTTTCAATACTTACTTTTGCCATGGTACTCTGAATTCCTCTATGTAAACAAATTACAGTGAACAAAATGAGTGAGCAAATGGTACTCTGTTCTGAATTCCTCTATGCCCCCTTTTCTGAATTCCTTTGCCATGGTACTCTGTTCTCCTCTATGTAAACAAATTACAGTGAACAAAATAAATCAGCTTTTACATTAGTATCTTAAAAAACTGGATGCTTATATTAGCACTTCTATTTTTGGTACTACGTGGTTGTTTTGTTTCAACCTGTTAACTGGATCTTGTACGGTATGCTTACATTAGTATTCTTCAGTTAAAACCAAATGAGTGAGCTTCCTTGCTACTGATTATTCAAGCAGGCTGACTAGTACATACTGATGTTTTGTTTTGGTGTCGATGTTTTGTTTCTTCAAGCAGGCTGACTAGTAAATATTGCTTTACTAGTCATTTTACTAGTATCTCGAGTCCGAACCGTGCTGTCATCTACTAGAAAAACTGTTAAGTGTTTGAGATGTAAATGAGTGAAGTTGGAGCAAAGGATTGGTTGAATACTGTCTGCTTGAGCCAATCTTCAGACGTATCCGCCTTTGTAGCCACACTTGACAAGTGTTTCCACCTTCCTACCCTCCATACACTTCCTTTTATTATGGTTAGAACTTAGGAATGTGACTGTTATCATAGATTTTTTTAATATCCGGCTGAGTCTGACCAGGGACAACCGGATTGGCATGGATCCTCAAGGAGTAACGACAATGACAGATGGCATCCGATTAACAGTGCCTTGAAACTAGTTAATTAGTCAAGGCAGGTGAACTACATGAGTTTCTGATTCAGTTAAATGGAACAGCAGCACCCAAACGGAAATTTTGAAAGAAATTTTCAATTTAGTTGACGTTTACGGACAAACATACAAACATCAAACATATCATCAACCCAACAAAATAAAGAAGATGACACTAAACTCTATGCTTGTGTTGCTTTGAAGTTAATTGGAGTTGCAGTTTGCTGAATAAACACCAATAGTCACTGTCACTTGCAAGATCACCAGCGGTCAATGAAGAACACTGCTGGGATGATCATCTATATGCTGCTGATGATAATTGCATATTCAGTCATTTTACTAGTAATTTATTCTTCAAGCAGGCTGACTAGTAATTTATTCTTGGTTTTCATTTTTTCCTACATATGTGCTCTGTTTCCTGTCTAAGTCTGAATATTGTTTTTCTATTTTTTCCTACATATGTGCTTTGTTTCCTGTCTGAGTATTGCTTTTCATTTTTTCAGTTACCTCAGGATAAGAAAGTCTTTTGTTCTCAGTAGAGTTTGAGCATAATGGCATATTCATTGGTGAAGGAATGAATAGATCCTACCTTTACAGCACGATTGCAACCTTTGATTACTGTCATGCAGACACATGGTCACTCTCAATGGTGAAGTACTGTTTGGACAGGTTGGATTACTCGCATGGTTTTCCTGATTTGCAAGTATACTGGTGCTTGCCAGACAAGGACATTGTTGATGGTCTTGTTTGTGTAAATAGTGAAGAGGTTATTGCTGCTATGGTCAATGCAAGTAAGGAAGCTAAGACTCTGCTGGTGATAGTTGATGAGGAGAACAAGATCAGAAGATTTTATGAAGATGTGATCAAAGATGGCCCCCCTCTGCCAGATGTAATTATTTCAAGAGGAGCTAAAGGGGGAGAGGAAGAGGGCAGAAGTGAAGAAGAGAATGGAGAGGGCAGAAGTGAAGAAGAGCATGGAGAGGGAAGAGCAGATGCAGATGTAGAGCAAGGAGAGGAGAGAGATGAAGATGAACATGTAGAGCAAGGAGAGGAGAGAGAGGAAGAGGAGCATGTAGAGGAAACTGATTCTAATTTTGATGAGAGTGACTATGATGTGGAAGACATGGATGATGATATATTCACTGAGAATATAGATGCAGCACTTGGTGATAACAATGAGCAGGAAGGATATATACCAGAGGATGACCTTTTGGATGATGATGATCTCAACCTGTCTAAAGCAGAACTTGAGAAGCTCAACTACAGATTTAGGGCCTACAATCCAGAAGTTGACATGAACAATCCAGTGTTCAGGGTAGGGCTTGTGTTTGGTCCAGAAACAATCAAATGCAGGTGAGCCAGAAACAAGTGCAATGAAACTTCACTAAACTTTACAAAAATTAGAAACAATAGTTAGTCCATTTGCTGAATTTACTACACTTTGCAAATGAAGAGGAGGCAGGAACAAGTGCCAATGCAGGAAGAGCAAAGAAAAAAACAAGAGGAGGTGGAAGAGCAAGAGCAAGAGGAGCTGCAGGTGGAAGGACTGGAGCAAGAGCAAGACCAAGAGCTGGAGCTGAAGCTAAAACTGGAGTTGGAGCAACTGCTGGAACTGGAGCTGGAGCACAAGCAGCAGCTGGAGCTGGAGCAGCTGCTGGAACTAGAGCTGGAGCACAAGCAGCAGCTGGAGCTGGAGCAGCTGCTGGAAGAGGAGCTGAAGGAGGGAGAAGAGTGGAAGATTATCCTCTGTGGCAGCTAATGTTTGGACCAATCCCAAACTTGAATGAAGAGATTCCACTGACCCAAAATGCCCCTAGGACTCCAGACAATTAGTTCATTACTGCTTTGTTTAATTAGTTCATCTCTGAACTGCAAAAATGTCCCAGTTCATACATGAACTAGAAGCTTGCAGGAGGAATTAGTATTTTGTGCTGGTAATGGCACTTGTGGCTACAGACTGTAGTCTTTAACTGTCCAGATTGCTTTTGCTAAAAACTACTACTTGCAGGCTGGTTACATATTGCAGTTCCTCTATATGGAAAGACTAACTTGCTGGCATTTGGTGTTGTGCATCAGTCTAGATGCTAATTAGGGAGCTTACTACTATCTATATCCTGCTGAGACTGCTATCTATATCCTGCTATCTATATCCTGCTGCTATCTATTGACGCCCATCTATTTTGATGTTTTGTTCATGTTACAGACTGCTATCTATATCCTGCTGCTATCTATGTATTTGTGTTGCTGCTATCTATATCCTATTGAGTTGTTGCTGCTATCTATATCCTCCTGTGTGAAGATTTCATTCACTTGTAGATGCCAGATCAGTTGGGATAATTCAGAGATACTTCAGGGGTTATCAGCAAAAATGGCCTTCACACATCAGGACCATCCAGGTATGCGTGGCAGCCTATGTGGCAACTTTAAGTGCGTTTTTGCCCTTAATGAATCCGCATCGTAGTTACTGTACCATTTTTCTGGGGTTTTTTTGTTTTTGTATGAATCCGTTAACAAGCCGAAAGTTTATGTACTGCAGCTGTAATTAGCTCTTTATTTATCTCTCCTGGCTAAACGGATCGAAACGAACAAGCCCGTGGTGGGAACAGCCACGGCTTGTCAAGATCAATCAGCGCCCAACCCCAGTCAGTGCTCTGCTCAGTCCAGTCCAGACATCGGTAAGCGGACGATGCCAATGGCATGGCAGTGCTGGAGGGGATCCGAGTCATCATCCCACGGCAAAAGCTGAAGCTGGGATCCAGAAAGAGAGCTGAGCTGCTGGTGGCATGCAGTTACTGTTCCACCGGCTGCACTGTAGCGGTACACGTACATAGGACGGCAATAAGCAGCACGCAGACGAGGTAGGTTCACGAGTTATTATCATGGCGATCGGTTGCCAGGGCCTCAGTGCGCAGGCAGCCATGATGGCGCACCCACAACGCCAGCGAACGTACGTAGCTCCATCGGCTAGATGCTGGACTGGAGCAGCTCGGATCGCTTTCTGTTCGTGTCTCCGTGGAGAGGGCATCGCCACCGGCAGAGAGCATCCGCCGCGGCAGGCCTCGGAAAAGCCGCCCGCTCTTCCTATGTACTCCTACGTTCTCTCTCTCTCTTCCATCATCGTCGTGCAAAACGTGTCGAGTTCCGGTTGACAGGAGATTAGGCCGCTCCCGCGCACGACTCATTCGTTCGACCTTGTTTGTTTGCGACAAATCCCGCGACCTAGTGTGTAACAGTCTGGACCTATCTTTTTTGCTTTGTGTCCAGTCTGAGTCATTTTCAACACAAACATGCTTCCGGTTTGAATTCAGATGGACAACGAACGGACGGATCTCTTGTCCGCATCGGGGGGCCGTGGCATGCGGCCATCTACCTTCCACCGCCTAAATTAACTACGAACGCACGGTCGGCCCCACCTGTCATCCACCCAGACGAGCAGTCGCCGTCCTTCTTAGATGGGAAGCCGTGGACCGGTCACAGTCCACGCTCCCACTCCAGTCCTGATGCCCCCTCAAAACCAAACACCCAAACCCTGGTTCTTTCCTCCTTTTCTCGAGCTCTCTGCCCACCGGCAACCATGGTGTGGTGAAGCACCGGCCGTAAGGGGGCACACGACCACAAGATTGGTTCGTCCTTCGGCCGCCGCCAGTTCAGCGCCTGGACCACCCCCACGGAGGGCCCCTGCACTGCCCGCATTCACCATCGCCCCTCTGGTCGCCCCCGCGCGCGACCGACAGTACGTCCATGCAGATGTTTGCAGACGTTATTGGGGAATAGTGACGCCGCTCCCCTGAGCGACGTTCACCTACCCAATAATTGGCATCTGCCCGCGGATCGGCCGCCGATCCCGATGAGTGGCCGTGCCTATCGCGAAGAGATCGACCACCATCGTCGTTGCCTGCCTGACGACCTATACTACGACCCAAGGTACGTTGTCGCCACTGTAGGACACTTGGTTTCGGGACAAGCACGACATGCGACGCTCATCATACTTAGTTTTTATATTAATTATGTTCTAAACATTGTTTGCGTATTATTTTGGGCATTTATTTGAGTTTTGCAACAACAAAATCATGTCCATCCTGGACATGATTTGAGGTGCGACCGCGCACCGACCCGACAATAGCCCGATCCGGACATGGGCTATCCCATTGCCGCCCCAAACGAACAAAAGCAGGCGAACGTCCGTTTGGGGGCGTGCCCTGGATGACGCCAAACTAAAACATTTCATTCATTCCACTGAGACTATGAATTCAAAGGTGCAGGTCCACAACAGAAATTCAACACGGAGGACTCAATAATACCAACATATAGGGGGCCCTTGACTCTGTCCTACACATCCACCGACACAACACAGGTCTCATCTCTTCAGTCAACTTGGAACCCCTACAAAAATACCACATCCAAAGATGCATGAGTAAAATCTGCACCAGCGCAATAAGATGGGCAGATTAATGATTCATCCGTTGTACACTGTCACCTGTTAAACCAAGCACAGATTAATCATCGACTACTCTCGTTCACATGGTCTCCACACCGTGCCCGTAGGCTCATCCATCAGGGCGATGCCTTTGCTAGCAAGCTCCTTCCTGATCTGGTCAGACACCTCGAACTGCTTGTTGTTCCTGGCAGCGATCCTATGCTCAATCTGCTCACTCAGTGATTCCTCTGTCAGCCCTGCCCGCTTCAGCGCCTTCTCCTTTAGCTGCTTGAGTACCTGCATTGGATTGGACATTTGCTCGTGTCACAAACCATCATCGTCAAAAGAGGAAATGGGCACGTCTACATAGTGTGGCTTTAGTTCGTACCTCTGCTAAAGGAGATGGTGGCATCAGACCAAGGATGGATAGCTTGTGTTTAATTTCTGCTCCCAGCGCATTCAGAGCTTGAATGTGATCTTCTGGCTGCTTCTGTGGCCGCTGCTGCTTCTGTTGCTGCTTCTTTTGCTGTTGTTGTTTCTTCTTTTGCTGTTCCAGTTTTTGCTGCAGCTTCTGGAAGTAGAAAATGTGTTTGATGAACTACTGTGAACTGGACATAAATTTGTTCCAGCATTCAAAGCAGTGTATTATTGCTTGAACATACCTTCAAATCATTTAAATTGCCGTTTATTGCCTTCAGAAGCTCCATGAAGCCATCCAGAACATCTGTAGTCCGAAGATCATCTGACATTGATTCCAAAAATGCTTTATGGTGGTCGTCAACCAGTTTTTGCTCCTCAGCTGGGACTGGGGCAGATGTATTCTCTTCACGATGCAGAGACACCACTTCATCACAGTCATATAAAGTCTGCAAATTTTTTATATCAATCAAACATTAAAGGTCTGCTTCAAAATTCAGTTGCTCAGACAGACGTGTGTCGAATGCCTAAACTTTGATTTGAAACCAAATAATGACTAATATTATTGATGTTTAAGTACATCACCTGGAAAATGTAGTACACACGATCAGATGCAATCTCAAGTGCTTTATCAGAATGATTCGCATCTGATTTATAATGTGTGCGCATCAGGAAAAATCTCAGCGCCAAAGGATGATACAGAGTTATAATCTGAAAAGAAGAGACATGTGAGATATCTTGGGAAACACCCGACAGGTTTAAATGAGAACTATACTAAAAGAAGTCAGGTATCCATCTCCTTACATCTCTGATCGTGAAGAAGTTATTAACTGATTTTGACATCTTTTGGTCATCGATGTTAATAAAGCCATTATGCATCCAGCATTTGACCTCACTTTCTGGATAAGCCGCCCGGCTTTGTGCAAGCTCATTCTCATGATGAGGAAATATCAAATCTTTCCCTCCACCATGAATATCAAACACATGCCCTAAATAGTGAGCACTCATTGCACTGCATTCAATATGCCATCCTGGTCTTCCGTTACCCCAAGGGCTCTCCCAAGAAGGCTCACCTTCCTTAGCAGCCTGGACATGGTAACTCAAGCATAATAAGAAACTCGCAGTGTGCAAGAGTAAACTCTACACAACAATGTATCGAACTTACCTTCCATAACGCAAAGTCTGCAGGGTTCCGCTTTCTTGTATCGACAGCAACCCGTGAACCAGCACGATTGTGATCTAAGATCCTGCCCGATAAGCTCAGATATTCAGGAAAATTGTCGACGGAGAAGTAAACATCACCGTCTACAACATAGGCCTTGCCATTCTTGATTATCTGTTCACAAACATACACACAACAAGAAGAGTTTTACCAAGTGAAGAAAAATCTTGTGGTGTCACATTAGAACAATTATCACATACAGTATGTTACACATGATTGACTATGATGACAGGTGAAATAAGGTGAATCAGAAACTATGGCTGTGTTTATTTATACTTCATAATCCAAATGGTGACAAACAGACGCAAGTTAGTCATCCTTTTTTGAAAGCAACAAGCTGGAAAAATATCATGGCATCATAGCGTTGGAGGTAATTCTGTACAGTAACGGACATATTGAAAATACCTCTGTGATTAACTTTATGATATTTTCAATATGCTCTGTCACGCGTGGCTCGTGAGTAGGAGGCAGGCACTGAAGCTCAGCCACATCAGCGAGGAACTCCGTGATAAACCGACTGCTCAAGCTAGTAACAGTTTCACCATTTTGATTTGCCCGTTTAATAATCTGCAAAGCCATAGCAAGTTCTGGAGTCATTACAACAATACATGCTAACAAATAAGTATATCTGGAAAAATAATCAGAAGAAGTCCATAAAATTGCATCGTGCTGGAAAGATGAACAAAATGAAGTGTTGATCTAAAGAGGAATAATAGAATGACAGGGACATATAAATGCTAAGTCATCAATTTTCACTAAAAAAGGACCACCCAAACTCTCCATGAATCATGCACCGATGCCTACAAGGGTAGCTGATACTGATAGTCATGGATGACAGCAACTATTACCTCCGGCGAAAAAAGGTACATGTCTAAGTCCAGACAAATTATCAAGCTTCCTTAGGAAGTAAGGAAAATTGACTTAGGGCTTCTTTGGTTCAAAGGAAAAGTGGAGGGAAAATGTAGGAATACAAAAAAAAAATATATGGTGATACTATTCATGCCTTTGGTTTAAAGGAATAGGGCAAAGGAAAAATGGAGGAAAATTTCAAAGAAAAACATATGAATTCTAATATCTACTTGGACCTCTTTTTCAAATTCCTATGCACGAAGAACAAGACAGTAGCCCCTTAGAAATACCTTGTACTCCCTCCGTCTCGAATTATTTGTCTTAGATTTGTCTAGATACGGTAGACACGTTTTAGTGTTAGATACATCCGAATCTAGACAAATCTAAGACAACTAATTTGGGACAGGGGTTGTACATCAGAACCAATATGAAGGGGAGCCTTGGCGCACAGCAAAGTTGTTGCCTTGTGACCATGAGGTCACAGGTTCGAGTCCTAGAAACAGCCTCTTGCAGAAATGTAGGGAAAGGCTGCGTACAAAAGACCGAAGTGGTCGGACCCTTCCCGTGACCCTGCGCAAGGGAGCTACATGCACCGGGCTGCCCTTTATCAGAACCAATATCCAATCAATCAGTCAGATGTAATTGTTTTTGCTTAGAATTGTCTCATTTTAAATTGGAGAGAAATTTCAGTATAATCTGAGACTTTTTACCAATCCCACCAAGTGGTGACAAACTTCTTTGCCAGCCTGCCCAGCCATATGGCGATCACGGTAACATGTACTCCCTCTGTAAACTCTTATAAAGACCTTTTAGGTCACTACTTTATAAAAGTTTACAGAGGGAGTATAGGTTTAGAAGAAAAGAGTGCAGTCCTTGTAAAAGTAGAACATACAATATTAGTCTACACACGAGGCATTCAGCTTATATAAAACAAATAACCTTCCATTTTCTCAACTAGTAAGTGCACATCTGGAACGCTCTGCATGGATTATTACCTTATCATCGATGTCAGTGAAGTTGCGCACATAGTCAACTTCATACCCCAAGAATTTAAGATACCTACATTGAATCAAGGAGCAATATTAAGTACTTTGCCAAAACATTAACACAAAAACAGCAGTAGAAGCCACTTAATACCATTGTTATTCTGCTCAATTACCATATGGTCTTCTAGAAAATGTATCGAGAATTCATTTCAACAAACTGGATACAAGTTTGTTGCATCAGCTAAACTAGGTGCTACAAGTTAAGCACTACCACATGTCGAATATATGGAAGTAACTTAGACCAACTGCAAAGGTACAAAAGGCAAGAGAAATGACCAGAAGTGAAGGGTTTAAGTTATCGCACAAGTTAATAAACACGTAACCATATTCAGAAACTGATGGAACATATGCGGATAAAACATCGTTGAAATCCATGTGAAGGGTACTGAACATAACATATCAGAGCACGATGAATAAACCATAATTCCACAACATTTCACTTGAGTTAGTGGAGCAATTACATTTGCGAGCATAGACCGAATAATCATACATCCAAGCCCACGCCTGGCTCTAGCGCTAAGCTAAACTCCCAACTCCCCACACATTTCGAAGCACCAGATTCAGCAGGCTAGTGGCGGAATTTCCACGACCAAACGCATCGAGCTACAGCGCGAACCGATCTCGGGAATTGCAAATCTAGGGCAGCGACCGGGCACCGGATCGGAGCAAGGAGGTACCTGTAGAGGACGTCAAAGGCGACGTAGGCGCGGGCGTGGCCGACGTGGCTGAAGTCGTACGGCGTGACGCCACAGACGTACATGCCGACCTTGCCCTCGACGCGCGGCACGAAGAGCTCCTTCTTCTTCGTCATCGAATTGAAGAGCTGCAGCGGCGGCGGCGGCGGCGCGCCCACCGCCGCGGTCGCGGGGACGGAGGGGAGAGCGGTCGCAGCCTGCGTCGCCGCTGTGTCCTCCGCGACAGTGAGATTGGAGAGAAGGGTGGCCGCCGGCTCCGGCGTGTTCTCGGCCATCGCGAGGACGGGGGTAAGGGAGGGGCAGACGCGCTAACCCTAGAACCAGCGGCGGCGGCGGCTGGATAGCGAGCAGGGGAGGACAGCACTGAGAAGCAAACGGGAATTTGCGGTCCGATCCCTGCCTTTAATTTGTGGGGATTACTTGGAGAAATTTTAAGACCCTCCTTTTTTTTAGGCAAATTTTAAGGCCCTGATATCTTTTAGGAAAAAATTAAGACCCTGATAACCTGAAAGGAATGGAGGGGATCCAGAGGGATTTTGATTTGCACGGGATTTAATCCCCCAACCCAATAGAAATAAGGTCTTTGTTTGGTTATTAGGACTCGATCCACGTGGTTCATCTTCACGGGGAACTATTTCACATGAATAGTAACTAGCAAAATGGCTTGTGCGTTGTCACGAAAGAAAAAAAAACATAATCTTCAATGATGGTTACCACATTACGTTCACATATCATCACTTGATTTAGAAATTTTGTGCACAAATGCAAGAAAATGTTCCTTCTTTTAAATTTATTCACAAGTTGAAGCAATCTTTACATTTTCAAAAAATATGTATCATGATTGTCAAAAATCTTGGTAACTCAAAGATTTATTCTGAATTCCAAGAATTTTTTCAGAAAACAAACAATAATAATCCGATCCATCCACAGTTAATTATTCAAAATTCATACAGGTATTTTGTCACAAAGACTTAGAAGCATTAATGTTTAACTACATACATTAGATCTTTCGTGGACAATTTTCAAAATATTGAAACAATTTTAAAATCAAGAACATTTTTTACAATTTACAAACATTTACTAAAAATCGTGAATATTTTTTATATTTCGAACGGGTTTAAATATTTTCTTCTAAATTGGCGACCAATTCAAGAAATGATGAACATAATTTTTTATGTTGGAGGATTTTATTTTAAATTCACAAACATTTTTTGAAACGCATGAAGTTTTCCTAAATAAACAAATATTTTTATAAATCAGTAATATATTTATTAAATTCATGGACATTGTTTTGGAATTTGCAAAAAATATAAAAATCCAGCGGGTTTTTTGAATCCTATTTTTAATTCAAAATAAAAAAAATTCAGCATTTTAATACGAAATTCCTATTTTTTAATATGCAAATTTTTTTGTAATTCTAAATTATTTAAATTATAAATAAAAAATGGAATGGAAAATTTTAAATAAAAAAAGAAACTATCAAAACAGGCATTAGCTATTTTTAAAATTTTATGACATTTTTTAAATGCATTAACATATTTTGAATTAGAAAGCATTTTGTTAAATGCCTTTAATAATTTTTAATACATGGAATTGTATTTGAGATCATGGACTTTTCTTATTGTACAAACATTTTTCTAAAATTGCAAACATTTTATTGTACATGCGAGCATTTTTTACAAAACAACGAGCAGTTTTTGAAGTCACAAACATTTTAGTTATTTAAATATGTTGATTTATAATTTTCAGTTTATCAAAAATTTAAAGATTATTTGAAGTTCTAAATTGTTTAAAATAAAAACTAAAATGGAACCGAAAATAAATAAATAAACGGAACTAAAAGCAGGCGCCTGTGCATGGGCCGGCCCATACAGTGTGCTGGATATTCTCCCAGCATGCAGAGCGTAATATAGGAGATTTTTACATGGGCCGACCCAGTCCAAGATTTTTCGCTTTGTGAAACGTTTTCTATTACTTACCGGTGGCATGGTGGGTAATTCATGCAAACTTTAGGGGTAATTTCCAAGACGGACGACCAGAAACCGTATTTGCTTTATTATTAGGGAAAGATTTATGTGTTTGATTTCACAAGAACGAGGAAACTCCTAACTCAAACCACGTCGATCCGCTTCAATTCACGGGCTGCAAAAAAATCGTTTTTGATCCATGGAACGGATCCATGTGAGGTGTGTCTCGAGGAGATGAAACCCTACAAATGGGATGGCGGCACGTGACGGATGCGGGGTGCAGCCGGTGCAAAGTCCCACAACGATGATGGACTTCTTCGAAAACTCTCCTCCTTCTCGCCCTCCTTCTGTGCCATCAAGTTCATCCCGCCCCGTCACCTGAGCCCCGGCGGCTTCTTCCACATCCCGCTTCTAGTTTTTCGACGCAGATGATGACCTATAACATTTGTTCGCTCTCTTTCCATTGGAGTCGCCCACTCGCCGTGGCTACTCATCTCCATTGCTGGCAACTAACGCTCCTGCTACAAAAGGAAATATTACATCTTGGATGCATGATTTCCCACCTTGCAATTGGTTTGTTGGTAATGTCTTCGCTTTTTATCAAAGGAAACATTATTAGCTACCCTCATCGAATGCTTCCCATGCATACATTTTTTCTCATCTAATAACCTAACACAATTTTCTTCCTATCTGAAAGGACATGGAAGTCGCCTAGAGGGGGTGAATAGACGCTTTAAAATAATTACGGTTTAGGCTTCAACAAATACGGGATAAAACTAACGTTTAATTAGACAAGCACAAAACCTAAAACAACTAGGTTCACCTATGTGCACCAACAACTTATGCTAAGCAAAATAACTAACTAAGTGATAGCAAGATATATAACAAGAAACAATATAGTTATCACAAAGTAAAGTGCATAAGTAAATGGCTCGGGTAAGAGATAACCGAGCCACGCGGAGACGACGATATATCCCGAAGTTCACACCCTTGCAGATGATAATGTATGTTTGGAGCGGTGTGGAGGCACAATGCTCCCCAAGAAGCTATTAGGACCACCATAATCTCCTCGCGCCCTCGCATAATGCAAGATGACGTGATTCCAAAAAGGAACCCTTGAGGGTGGTCACCGAACCCGTATAAACAATGTTGGGGCAATCTTCACAATTTAATTGAAGGCTCCCAACAACACCATGAAGCTTCACCACAATGGATTGTGGCTCTGAGATGACTTCAAATGCTAGGGGCAATCTCCACGACATAATTGAAAACCCCGACGCTTGTTCGGAGTTTTACACCACAATGATTGAGCTTTGAAGCACCACCAAGCTTCTGGGACGCCAAAGCACCCAAGAAGAACAAGCTCTAGGGGCACTAAGCACCCAAGAGTAATAAAGCTTCTCAACTTTTCACTTTCACGTATCACCGTGTGATGCAACTAATGCAATGGCAAGAACATATGAAGTGGTCAAGTAGTTCACACTCAAATCCCTCCACAACAACAAAAGATATTGAGGAGTATTAGAGGAAGAACAAGGAGCTCACAAAGAACTCCAAGATCAAGATCCAAGGGGTTCCCCTCACATAGAGGAGAAAGTGATTGGTGGAAACGTGGATCTAGATCTCCTCTCTCTTTTTCCTCAAGAGCTAGCAAGAATTATTGGAGGGATTGAGAGTTAGCAAGCTCGAAGAAGGTAAACAATGGGGAAAGAACACGAGCTCAAGGGTTGAAAACCATTGGGGCAGAAGACCCCCTTAAATAGGTCTTCCCAAATCCAACTGTTATGTTCACAGGTCATGCACAAGTGGTACTACCGCTTGGCTGAGCGGTACTTCCGCTAGAGCGATACTACCGCTCCTCTCCCAGTGGTACTTCCGCTCAAAATGATCAAAGGCACGAGAGAGAGAAACTAAGTGGAAGAGGGGTCGAAAAGGGAGGACGTCGTATCGCCAGAGCGGTAGTACCGCTCAGGCCCGAGCGGTACTTCCACTCAAGATGGGCAAAGGGGCCGAAGATGCCAGAGACAAAAACTAAGCGGAAGAGGGTCCGAAAGGGGAGGGCGGTAGTACCGCCCGAGCAGTACTACCGCTTTCCCCTAGCGGTACTTCCGCTTGAGAGTGAAAACTTGTCCTCGCACTAAAACTGCCATAACTTTCGCATACGAGCTCCGAATTGAGGAAATTCAAGTTTGTTGGATAGCACACGACAAGCTTGTTATCTTAATAACATGTAGTTATGAAAATGCCAATGATATAGAGATGTGAAACCTCTATGAATGAAGAACCAACAAAAACTCCAACATCGAAAACATCATAGAAGATGCACATGAACTCCGTTTTCGATGAACTTGAGCTTGTCGTGAAGGTGACCATAAGCTCAAGAACCCACATAGAGAAAAGCCAACCAAGAACCAAGAAAGATGATGATGACAAGAATGCAATGGTTTGATGTAACACCCCGGACACACCCGCCGGCGGTCGTTACTCCTGGCGGGATCTAGACTGGCCCCACATATCAATACTAGTCTTTTCTATGCACTTTGTCCTCACTCATGCGCACCCGGGATCAATGATACGTCTCCGTCGTATCTATAATTTTTGATTGTTTCATCCCAATATTCTACAACTTTCATATACTTTTGGCAACTTTTTATACTATTTTTGGGACTAACATATTGATCTAGTGCCCAGTGCCAGTTCCTGTTTGTTGCATGTTTTTTGTTTCGCAGATTATCCATACCAAACGAAGTCCAAACGCAATAAAAAACCTAGGGGATTTTTTTGGAATGTTTATGATTTTTGGGAAGAAGAATCAACGTGAAACGATGCCCGAGGGGGTCACAAGCCCCCTAGCCGCGACCTGGGGGTGGGCCCACGCCTGGCAGGCTTGTGACCAATCCCTAAGGCAGTTGGTGCCCTTCTTTTGCCGCAAGAAAGATAATATACGGAAGAAAACCGTGTTAAAATTTCAGCCCAATCGGAGTTACGGATCTCCGGGAATTTAAGAAACTGTCAAAGGCAGAATCTGGGAGCGCAGAAACAGAAGGACACAGAGAGAGAGATCCAATCTCGGAGGGGCTCTCGCCCCTTCGCCGCCATGGAGACCATGGACCAGAGGGGAAACCCTTCTCCCATCTAGGGAGGAGGCCAAGGAATAAGAATAAGAAGGGGGGCTCTCTCCCCTCTCTCCCGGCGGCGCCGGAACGCCGCCCGGGACATCATCGTGTGACGGTGATCTACACCAACACCTCCGTCATCTTCACCAACACCTCCATCATCTTCCCCCATCTATATTCAGCGGTCCACTCTCCCGCAACCCTTTGTGCCCTCTACTTGAACATGGTGCTTTATGCTTCATATTATTATCCAATGATGTGTTGCCATCCTATGATGTCTGAGTAGATTTTCGTTGTCCTATCGGTGATTGATAAATTGCTATGATTGGTTTAATTTGCTTGTGGTTATGTTGCTGTCCTTTGGTGCCCATCATATGAGCGCGCGCGTGGATCACACCATAGGGTTAGTAGTATGTTGATAGGACTATGTATTGGAGGGCAAGGGTGACAGAAGCTTCAGCCTAGCATAGAAATTGATGCATACGGGATTGAAGGGGGACCAATATATCTTATTGCTATGGTTGGATTTTACCTTAATGAACGTTAGTAGTTGCGGATGCTTGCTAATAGTTCCAATCATAAGAGCATAGAATTCCAAGTAAGGGCCACTTTTCCACACTCGTTAAACTAACGTAATTGTTTCTAACCAGCCCCTAGTTTTTATTTACATGTTCTTTGTTCTCTTGCAAACCTATCCTATCACGCCTACATAGTACTTCTAGTTTCATACTTGTTCTAGGTAAAGCGAGCGTAAAGTGTGCGTAGAGTTGTATCGGTGGTCGATAGAACTTGAGGGAATATTTGTCCTACCTTTAGCTCCTCGTTGGGTTCGACACTCTTACTTATCGAGAAAGGCTACAACTGATCCCCTATACTTGTGGGTTATCAATGAACTTCTCGGTCGATCACAAGCACGCTTAACCTGGGAGTTATGTTCGAATGGGCTCCCGGAAAAGAAGGAATTCCTTATTGATATGAGTAGTCTATCATCCCTAATAAGGCAGGCTATCACATACACCACCACTCAGAGGAACCGACGTCCTCGTCGGGCCACAGGAGCGTTCCATCTTGGTACAAACGTCTGTGCATCCAGTCCAGTACATGCACCATGTCGTGTGCCACGACGGGTCACAAACGTCATGAACAACATGACCGCACACCTGTCCGCAAACATCCATGTAACTGCAAGGGTCGGCTCTGATACCGAACTTGTAACGCTCCGGACACACCCGCCGGCTGATACCGAACTTGTAACGCCCCGGACACACCCGCCGGCGGTCGTTACTCCTGGCGGGGTCTAGACTGGCCCCACATATCAATACTAGTCTTTTTTGCGCACTTCGTCCTCAGTCATGCGCACCCCCGCAAACATTCATGTAACTACCGCCGGCTGATACCGAACTTGTAACCCCCCGGACACACCCGCCGGCGGTCGTTACTCCTGGCGGGGTCTAGACTGGCCCACATATCAATACTAGTCTTTTTTGCGCACTTTGTCCTCAGTCATGCGCACCCGGGATCAACTTCCCAGTCGGTCACCCATCCTAGAACTACTCCAAGCCAAGCACGCTTAACCTGGGAGTTCTGTTCGAATGGGCTCCCGGAAAAGAAGGAATTCCTTATTGATATGAGTAGTCTATCATCCCTAATAAGCCAGTCTATCACATTTGAGCTCTCAAGGAACAATGTGATCAAGCTACTCACTTGAGAGCCCCCTTGACAGTACGACAATCTATCCTATTGCCCGGTCTCCCGACTAACACACTGAGACCGGTAAAATAGAAAACCTATCAAGGCCAAACAAATACCTTGCGCATAGTCCACTTGAGCTAGATGATGATGATGTTGTCCTCCTCAAGATGGACCACCTTCCTTGATTGCGACGGCTCGATGAAGACTAGTAGATTGCTCCCCCATACTCCACTATGAGTGAGCCACTCTTCAGCATATCTTCACAAATCTATTGCCACCACAATGGACGGGAAGATTCAAGCATGATCTCTTCGTGATGATCCACTTGAACTTGCACACCGCAAACTTCCATGGGTTGAATGAGATCTTCCCCTTGACGCAAGCCCTTGGAAACACACCTAACCCCACATAGTACTCTCACGAATACCATTGGTTAGTACACAAAGTGTAATGGACAGTGCTTACCATACCATGGGATCACTTGATCCCTCTCGGTACATCTTGTACGCTTTGTGTGTTGATCAACTTGATTCACTCTTTGACTTAGTCTTGATCAACCTTGTGTCTTTGTAACCAATCTTTGGATAAAACCTTGAGTACCACCTTGGTCATCATATAAACTCATTGAAACCAACAGATGGACTTCAAGAAGTGCTTATGGACAAATCCTTCGTATATAACTCAAGGCAACCATTAGTCCATAGGGATTGTCATCCATTACCAAAACCACATATGGAGAAATATGCTCTAACACTATCTATTTGCCAAGGTAAAAGTTGTTAAACATTGGACCGAAAGTTCATCAATCCATTCCAGATGCATGAGATAATTTTAATATTTTTGAAGTAGTATATTGTGTAGTAAGGAAGTAAGGTATTACTTATTAGTTGGAGTGGTTCATCTTGCTTCTAGATATCTATGTCGGTCGTGTCTGGTCATGACTCAAAGCGATATTCATTGTTGTGGTTAGTCATATCAGCCACAAGAACTCCAAATGGATCCAAAAAAAACTTTGCGGTGAGCATTTTGCTTTGTTTAGCGGGCGGAGGCGCGCGCGGTCCATCAAAGAGTTGGTGTGTGCGCATGTTTTCTTTTTGTAACGAGGGAAGAGGAGATAGTGGGTTCAAAAGCAAGCTGGAGACGTGAAATTATTTGTGCATTCAGTTGGTTTATGTAGGTCCTTATGCTTTATTATTCGTAACTGTGAGTCCTTGTTGTTTTATTATAGTTATTTTTCTTGCATGTCTAGCTGATTAGTTTCTTGTGTGGGTGAAAATAAGGAAGGTTATATAGTCTACACATTCCTTGTGCCCAATCATGAACTTATCATCCTTATTCTTTGGATATTTACTTATCATATTAACATCATGATGCCACTAGGTTCTTATAGTTACGCATTACATTTTGAATGCTGATAGTGTGCAGTGTGTACGCAAGACATCCGTGGTCTTTTAGTTGATTCAACTATTATAAATAGAATAATTTGGTAGTTAATATCTAGTTATGTTTATGAAATATAATCTAGATTTCTAGCTGCCATGTGGCACTGATGTTTCTTCTAGCATTTTGACTTCTCTCGAACTTTTGATTCATGAATCTGACATGATCTTTTCTAATCAAGTTGCTTGTGTCATATTAATATTTTCCAAATATTAAGTGGATGCCAGGTTTTAGGAATAAATTTTGTGGAAAATCGGCAGAGATTGGGCTTGTATATGACCTATTTTCTACAAATATAGGTTGTACATGATGCCTATGGTGAGCTTGCATTGTTGATACTTCTTACATAGTGGAATACATGATGATGCATTTTAAACATAAGAAACATCACTTTATACACCAATTCACGTTACTAGAATAGACTCCTACAATACACATGATAATGTGTCCATCAATTAACCCATGAATTATAATCCAGATATTTCTAGCTACCATGAGGCATTGATGTTTCCTTTAGCATTTTAATTTCTCTCAAACTTTTGATTTGTGAACCTAATATGATTTTTTGTGATCGAGCTGCGTGTTTCATCCTCATATTTTCCAAATATTAAGTGGATGCCCGGTTTTAGGAATACTTTTTGTGGCAAATTAGCAGAGATTGAGCTTGTATATGACTTACTTATCTACAAAGATAGGATGTACATGATGCCTATTGGTGAGCTTACATTGTTGATGCTTCTTACATAGTGAACTACATGATGACACATTTTAAACTTAAGAACCATCACTTTATACACCAATTTAGATTACTAGAGTAGACTCCTACAGTACACATGATAATTTGTCCATCGATTAACCGAACAACTAGCATCAGTTAGATGCAGTAAAAATTCCATGGTTGCCAAACATTTTTTTATCTCCCTGTCGGTGCTAAAACCGGCGAATCTCGGGTAGGGGGTCCCGAGCTGGTGATCTAGGAAAAATGGTAATAAGAAACAAGGAGGGCAATGTTTTACCCCGGGTTCGGGCCCTCTGAAATTGGTAAAACCCTATGTCCTGCTTTGATTATATTGGTTGGAGCGGGTACAAAGTACAAGATGATCTACCTCGAGATTGTATGATTGTGTTCTAAACCCTAAGGCTTGTGTTCTTGTCCCTAAAGACTAAAAGCCTTTGCTTATATATGCACCAGGGATACCTAGGTTACACGTATGATCGGCTATCATCCAGGATAAACATGTCGACTACGAAAACACTCCTTAATGTGCACGTTAAGTCTTCGGAAGTTTCCATCTTGCCTATGTTGAGGACCATAGCTTTGGCAGTCCTTCCTTCTAGTGGTCAGTGGGCCATCATCCCAGCCATTGATGACAGACTGTCAGGGTTTACACCCCTTAGTCCAGGACACCATCAGTACCCCATGAACGGGTCATCAAAGCCGAGAACTATGCCTTCATAGGAATGTCTTATTCTTCAATGTCTTCAGCTTGACAGGCGAGTTCCTTCTTCATTGTCATGTGCTCGGATCTGAAGTCTTTAATTGTCTTTAGACCACTCATTCGCCTTCCAACTTGACAAAGTAGTTGTGTGCCCTAGTTTCAACTTTACTAGTAAAAAGACGGGATGCTTCGGGAAAGCCCGTCTGCTTTTAGAAACATGTTCAATATGTCCGAGGACTCGCTTTATGTTGGGGAACGTTGCATGGGAAACAAAAAATTTCCTATGCACATGAAGACCTATCATGGTGATGTCCATCCACAAGAGGATATTAGATCCACATACCCTTGTAGATCGCTAAGCGGGAAGCGTTAAGAAACACGGTTGATGTAGTGGTACAACTTCATGATTCAAATCACCATTGTCCCATGATTGGTGCCACGATCTGTTCCGATCTAGCGCCGAACGGACGGCACCTCCGCGTTCAGCACACGTACAGCTCGATGACGATCTCGGCCTTCTTGATCCAGCAAGAGAGACGGAGAAGTAGATGAGTTCTCCGACAGCGTGACGGTGCTCCGGTGGTGGTGATGATCTACTCCTGCAGGGCTCCGCCCGAGCTCCGCAGAAATACGATCTGGAGGAAGAACTACGTGGTATAAGTTTGAGTTGCGCGTGGCAAAGTTGTGTCTCAAAAAACCCTAAACCACCAATATATATAGGAGGAGGGGAGCGGCTAGCCTTGGGGCTGAAGGGAGCCCCAAGGGCGCCCGCCGAAGGGAGGAGGTGGACTCCCACCCCAATTTGGTTTGGGGGAAGGAGTCCATTCCTTCCCTCCCACCTCCCTCTTTCCCTTTTTTCCTTTCCTTTGGTATTTTTCCCTTGTGGCGCCATAGCCCTCTTGGGCTGGCCTCACCAGCCCACTAAGGGCTGGTGCGCCACCCTAGGGTCACTAGGCTCACTCCCGGGTGGGTGGGCCCCTCCCGGTGAATACCCGGAACCCATTCGTCACTCCCGGTACACTGTCGGTAATGCCCGAAACTTTCCGGTGACCAAATGAAACTCCTATCTATCAATCTTCGTTTCCGGACCATTCCGGAAACCCTCACGACGTCCGTGATCTCATCCGGGACTCCGAACAACCTTCGGTAACCACACATATAACTCAACTATACTAAAACATCATCGAACCTTAAGTGTGCAGACCCTACGGGTTCGAGAACTATGTAGACATGACCCGAGACACTCCTCGGTCAATATCCAATAGCCGGACCTGGATGTCCATATTGGATCCTACATATTCTACGAAGATCTTATCGGTTGAACCTCTGTGCCAAGGATTCATATAATCCCGTATGTCATTCCCTTTGTCCTTCGGTATGTTACTTGCCCGAGATTTGATCGTCGGTATCTGTATACCTATTTCAATCTTGTTACCGGCAAGTCTCTTTACTCATTCCGTAATACAAGATCTTGTGACTCACACTTGAGTCACATTGCTTGCAAGGCTTGTTTGTGATGTTGTATTACCGAGTGGGCCCCGAGATACCTCACCGTCACACGGAGACACAAATCCCAGTCTTGATCCATACTAACTCAACGGTCACCTTTGAAGGTACCCGTAGAGCACCTTTATAGTCACCCAGTTACGTTGCGATGTTTGACACACACAAGGTATTTCTACGGTGTGAGTGAGTTATATGATCTCATGGTCATAGGAATGAATACTTGACACGCAGAAAACAATAGCAATAAAATGACACAATCACATGCTACGTTCATAGTTTGGGTCTAGTCCATCACATGATTCTCCTAATGATGTGATCTAGTTATGAAGTGACAACACTTGCGTATGGTCAGAAAACCTTAACCATCCTTGATCAACTGGCTAGCCAACTAGAGGCTTGCTAGGGACATTGTTTTGTCTATGTATCCACACATGTATCTATGTTTTCATTCAATACAATTATAGCATGGACAATAAACGATTATCTTGAAACAAGAAATATAATAATAACTATTTTATCATTGCCTCTAGGGCATATTTCCAACACTTAATTCAGTCTTAAAGACTCGCCAAGTAGGCAGGGTTGGTGAGTTGGTTTAAACCCTAACAACTTTATCGAACAACCACTTCTTCAAACAAGACCATATCATTTGTCACACAATGTCTTTTGTGGTTAATTAGCAGGGAGGCTAACCCCTAATTAGGTGGCCATGTCGTCAAGCTAGAGATGGCCGAGGACAACTAACAGAGCGGCGGTGACTCGCTAGAGTTGACCTATGGTCATCGGTTGGGTACGCTCAGGGCATCGGAGGGAATCCCTCACTCGTCTGCATCCAAGGAAATAGACGGCACATCGCGGGGTGGTCGGAATCGACGCCATCTACAAGCTCAGCAGCGGCTTGATTCGGACGACGAGGAATCAACAACTACAACAGCTTATCCAAGCGGGTCAAAGCGGGGATCTACGGAGAGGCTCATGGCACATCGGATGGCAGGCTCAGCGGGCTCGGGAAGGCACCAGAAGCAGCAGAATGACGGTGGCGATCCACGGTCACCGTTGATGAGGAGGAGCTCAATGGCTTCGATCCTGGGCGTTCGGGCTTGATTTCTCTATCGTCGAGATGGGGAGGAGCACAACGAAGCTAGTGGACATGTCGGGGGGCCTCGGCGAAGCTAGTGGACGCAGTGGCATCAGTCGGCGGCGACGATGGCGCTCGGCTGAAAGGACGTGGATGTCGCCTAGAGGGGGGGGGGGGTGAATAGGCGCTTTAAAATAATTAAGGTTTAGGCTTGAACAAATGCGGAATAAAACTAACGTTTAATATGTCAAGCACAAAACCTACAAACAACTAGGCTCACCTATGTGCACCAAAAACTTATGCTAAGCAAGATAAACAACTAAGTGATAGCAAGATATATTACAATAAACAATATGTCTATCACAAAGTAAAGTCCATAAGTAAGGGGTTCGGGTAAGAGATAACCGAGGCACGGGGAGACGATGATGTATCCCGAAGTTCACACCCTTGCGGATGCTAATCTCCGTTAGAGCGGTGTGGAGGCACAATGCTCCCCAATATGCCACTAAGGCCACCGTAATCTCCTCACGCCCTCGCACAATGCAAGATGCCGTGATTCCACTAAGGGACCCTTGAGGGCGGTCACCGATCCCGTACAAATGGCAAATCTTGGGGGCGGTCACCGAACCCGTACACGTGGCAACCCTTGGGGGCGGTTACCGGTACCCGGACAAATTGCTCGGGGCTATCTCCACAACCTAATTGGAGGCCCCGACGCTTGCCCGGAGCTTCACACCACAATGATTGAGCTCCGAGACACCACCAAGCTTCTAGGATGCCAAAGCATCCACGAAGAACAATATCTAGGGTACTAAGTACCAAAGGTAGTAAGCTTCTCAACTTCTCACTTCCACGTATCACCGTGGAGAATTCAAACCGATGCAACTAATGCAATGGCAAGAACACACGAAGTGGTCAAGTCCCTCACACTCAAATCCCTCCACAACAACAAAAGCTATGGAGAAATATGAGAGGAAGAACAAGGAGCTCACAAAGAACTCCAAGATCTAGATCCAAGGGGTTCCCCTCACATAGAGGAGAAAGTGATTGGTGGAGATGTGGATCTAGATCTCCTCTCTCTTTTCCCTCAAGAACAAGCAAGAATCATTGGAGGGATTGAGAGTTAGCAAGCTCTAAGAATGTCAACAATGGAGGTAGAACAAGAGCTCAACGAATGGATGAGGCCAAGGGGGAATTAGACCCACTTTATATAGTGGGGGAAGGAATCAGACCGTTACCCCCACTTACAGCCCGAGCCCAGCGGTACTACCGCTGGCTCCAGCGGTACTACCGCTGACCCTCCGGCGGTACTACCGCTGGCTGCAGCGGTACTCCGCCGACTAGCGGTACTACCGCTGGGCCCCTGGTAGTGCAAATGCACTACCACCGCCAAGAAAGTCTTCGCAAAAAGGTCCGTCCATGAACAACCGCTAGGTAGGCGGTACTAAGCTCCTGGAGCGGTACTACCGCTGACCAGGGGCGGTACTACCGCCAGCCAGCGGTACTACCGCTAGGGCCAGCGGTACTACCGCCAACTCTAGCGGTACTACCGCTCACCACTGCAACAACCATAACTTTCGCATACGAGCTCCGAATCGAGCAAACCCAAGCTTGTTGGATTCAGGACGACAAGAGCTATCCAAACAGCGATGCAGATATGAAAATGCCAATGATATAGAGATGTGAGTCCTCTATGAATGAATAACCGGCAACAACTCCAACATCGAAAACATCATAGTAGATGCATATGGACTCCGTTTTCGATGAACTCGAGCTTGTCACGAAGATGACCATAAGCTCTAAAACTCACAAAGAGAAGCACCAAACAAGAACCAAGAAGTATGATGCAAGGATGCAAATGGTTTGAGCTCTCAACGAACGATACGATCAAGCTACTCACTTGAGAGCCCCCCTTGATAGTACAACAATCTATCCTAAACAGAAAACCTATCAAGGGCAAACCTATACCTTGCACCTCGTCCTCTTGAGCTAGAAGATGACGATCTTGGCTTCCTCAATATGGACCACCTTTCTTGATTGCGTTGGCTTGATGAAGACTGGTTGATTTCTCCCCCATACTCACTATGGGTGAGCCACTCTTCAGCATATCTTCACAAGCCCATTGCCACCACAATGGACGGCAAGCTTCAAGCATGATATCTTCGTGTTGATCCACTTGAACTTGCACATCGCAATCTTGATGACGATCACAACTTGACGTCATACTTCATGGGTTGTATGAGATCTTCTCTTTGACGCAAGCCCATGGAAACACACCTAACCCCACATAGAACTCTCACGAAGACCATGGGTTAGTACACAAACACGTAATGGACAATGCTTACCATACCATGGGATCACTTGATCCCTCTCGGTACATCTTGTACGCTTTGTGTGTTGATCATATTGATTTACTCTTTGTCTGAGATCTTGATCAACCTTGTGTCTCTATGACCATTCTTTGGATAATACCTTGAATACCACCTTGGTCATCATATAAACTCCTTGAACCCAACAGATGGACTTCAAGAAGTGCTATGGAAAAATCCTATAAATATAACTTAAGGCAACCATTAGTCCATAGGAATTGTCATCAATTACCAAAACCACATATGGAGATACATGCTCTAACATCGGCCATGGCCAGGAGAGGGATACAGGGGGAAGGGGGAGGAATGAGGGTGTCAACTCGATCGGGACGACACCGTGGGGTATATCCCCAGCGTCAACATGGCTCGGGGCAAGTAGGAGGTGGCTGGAGATGACTGTTCGCTCGACAACAAGCTGCATGTATGCTCTGGCGAGAGGAGGAAGACGATAGGAGTTGCGTGGGCTGGGCTAGGTAGGTGGGCCGAACAAGTAAGCTTTTTCCTTTTTATTTTATTTCTGTTTTCTGTTTTCTCCGATTTGTTTTAATTTGGTTTTCAAACCAAACTATTTTATATGCTTCTGAGAATTATTATGTGGGCTAATATAATTATTACAAGATCCCACAAAATGTTTTAGAATTATTCGAGGTGTTAAAATAGTTATATTATTTATTTAGATCCAATTCAAATAGTTTGAGTTAATTCAAAAATCCCATAATGACTTTAAGAAATGTGCATCACCTTTGGTTGTTGTTTAAAACAGTGTCCAAAAATCATGGACATTTTTATAAAGGCCATATTGGATCCATTGAATTTTTTTTGAGTTGAACTCATTTGAATTTTATTTGGTGCTAGGGTTTGACCATCCCCATTTCAAGCTCAAAAGAAAAATTAACATGATGTAAGATGTTGATGCAATTAATTACAAGCAATCATTCTAGGGCTATGACACATCGCTCCCATCTGTGGCCTCGTGTGTGGTCCATCACTTCGACCGCAACTAGAGAGATTAACTGTCGTGGATTCTTTTTTGGTTTGTGTTTGCGGTAGGTCATGGTGTGAAATTATTATATAGTATAATTTGAGTGCATGTGTAAGCATGAATGCCTCCCGCCGGTTCGAATTTGGGGGGGGGGGCGGATATATATACTATGTGTCTTTAACCTCACTCTGTGTGGGGACTTTGTGATTAGTGAGGATGCCACATCAAAGTTTGTGTGTTGGGTATTTAAACATGACACAACATTTGTTGGGATACTTTGTATGGGAAAACAAAAAATTTCATACGCACACGCAAGATCTATCCATGGAGATGCATAGCTACGAGAGGCGGAGTATATCTACATACCCTTGTAGATCGCTAAGCGTAAGCGTATATAATGTGGTTGATGTAGTTGTACTCTTCAGGATCCAATCCGATCCAACACTGAATGGACAACACCTCCGTGTTCAGCACACGTGCGGCTCGATGACGTATCCGCCTCCTTGATCCAGCGAGCGAGGGCACAGTAGTAGATGGGTTGTTGAAAGTGCGTTATATCGATTAGAGGGGGGTGAATAGGCAATTTTTAGAATTTCATCGCTGAGGAAATTCCTTGTGAGGAAATTCCTCAATGATGAATTAAGTGCAGCGGAAATAGCGTAGGATCAGAAGTGCAAAGACTACTACACCAAATTACTTGGTGAAGATTATGAGAATCAGTTTCCATAGTAAGCAGGTGAAGATTATCTTAAGTGAAGAATTTGAGGTTGAGAAAATTCAGAGAAAGTCTTCAAGCAAATTCTTCAAAAGTGCATATCAAAGTCTTCAACATACAATTTGAGGAATTGAAAGAGTTGAAGAAATAGAACCCATATCACGATGAAGACAGTTGTTGATGACCCAGTTCCAACTACTGTGACAGTTGTACGTTTGGTTTGGAGCGGCTTGGTATTGAAACCAAAGGACACACAGTCCCTACCGTATTCTCCTAGAGCTAAGGACACACAGTCCTCGCCCAACACTCGTGGTAAGTCTTCAGGGCAGACTTCCAAACCCTCACAAACTCGGTCACCCGACGATCCACAATTGAGTGCTGGATGCTCTAGACCATGACGCCTAACCGTCTGGAGGATGCACAATCCTCAAAGGTAAAAGGCTTTAGTTACACACAGGAACAAATTCTTCAGTGATGCTCAATCACATGGTTTTTGGTTTAGGGTTTGGTGTTTGGGCTATTTCCTCACTTGATGATTTTCTCTCAAAGACTGAGGAATTTGGGTTGCTCTAAATGACAAGTGTCAGTTTCTCTCGGAGCAGCCAACCAGCTAGTGGTTGCGGGGGCGGCTATTTATAGTCTGGGAGCATCCCAACATGATTTAATATAAATGCCCTTAAATATTGTGACCGTTGGGTGGATAAGATCAGTGAGGTGGCGCGTGTCGCGGCAACGGTCGGAACTTTCAACTGTGAAAGTCCTCATGTCTCTCATATTCCTCACTTTGAGGCTTTGGTTGGTTTAGGCTTGGGTTGAGCATCATGAGTATATTCATTCCA
Organism: Hordeum vulgare subsp. vulgare; assembly: GCF_904849725.1. NCBI lineage: Eukaryota > Viridiplantae > Streptophyta > Magnoliopsida > Poales > Poaceae > Hordeum > Hordeum vulgare. The sequence goes on from NC_058521.1 coordinate 576,893,925, forward strand.
TAGTATTACTTAGACCCCCTTTAACAGTACGACGTTCCTATGACTCAAGAGTAAAGAAAATGAAACATAAAGAGTAATCTCACGCTTCAGAGTCTTCAGACAGTTTTTCTTCAGGAACCACCGAATTCCTCATCTTCAATATCTTCATGAGGAATATCAATTTCATCGAAATTTCTTCACAATCAAAGTCGTCAAGGTAAGATTAAAATCTTCATCCGAAGACATACATTTTTAGGGGTCGATATTCATCGTATAACTCAAACTCCTCATCGACTTATAGAGCATGTGTACACTTACAAACACATTAGTCTCTTAACCTATAAGTCTTCAAACCACCAAAATCACTAAGGGCACTAGATGCACTTACAGTTGTCAACCAACATGAAGGCTTGGTGGAGATGGTGGTGGAGCTATCCCGGTAGAGCTACGCCGAGCACTACCGAAACCGCAAACGGAGGAGAGAATGATCTAGGGAGAGAGAGGGGCACCAAGGGGTTGGTGTGTCCTCTTGGGGCGGCCCCTCCCCTCTGTATATAGGTGGAGGGGCATGGGGAACATCCCTTCGAAGCCCTAGGGCTCAGCCAAGTGGGAGGAGGTGGAATCCTGGTCCTCCGCCTTCCCTTCCATACAAATGTGGACTTTCCACCTTTCCCAACTGCATGGGCCTTGAGGGACTTGTGCGCCTAGCCCAATAAGGCCAGGGCGTCTCCGCTCAGCCCATGCAAATCCTTGGGACATGATGGAACCTTTGGTGGACTTCCAGACTCCTCCAGAATTTTCGGGAACCTTCTAGAATCTTCCCGGTACAATACCGGAAAGACCCAAAATTTTTTGTGTAGCCAAACTATGACTATGCATATATAAATCTTTACCTCCAGACCATTCCGGAGCTCCTCGTGACATCCGGTATCTCATCCAGTACTCCGAACAACATTCAGTCCCCATCATACATAACCCAATAATACTATATCGTCACCGAACGTTAAGCATGCGGACCCTCGGGTTCGAGAATCATGTGGACATGATCGATACACCTATCCGGTCAATAACCAGTAGAGGGACCTGGATGCTCATATTGGTTCCCACATATTCCATGAAGATTTTTATCGGTCGAACCACGATGCCAATGATTCAATCAATCCCGCGTGCAGTTCCCTTTGTCCAGCGGTATGTTACTTGCCCGAGATTCGATCATCGGTATCTCCATACCTAGTTCAATTTCATTACCGGCAAGTCTTTTTACTCGTTACATAATACAAGATCCCGTGACTAACTCCTTACTCATATTGCTTGCAAGCTTCTTGTGATGTTGTATTACCGAGAGGGCCCAAAGATGCCTCTTCATCAAACGGAGTGATAAATCCTAGTCTCGATCCATGCCAACCCAACAAACACCCTCGGAGATACCTGTAGAGTGCCTTTATGATCACCCAGTTACGAATTGATGTTTGATATAGACAAGGCATTCCTCTAGTGTCATGGAGTTGCATGATCTCATGGTGTTAGGAACAGATACTTGACATGAAGAAAGTAGTAGAAGTAAACTTAGTGATACAATCTAATGCTATGCTTACGGTTTGGGTCTTGTCCATCACATCATTATCCTAATGATGCGACCTTGTTTTCAAATGAAAAATCATGTCTATGGTTAGGAAACCTTGACCATCTTTGATCAACAAGCTAGTCTAGTAGAGGCTCACTAGGGACACGGTCTTGTCTATGTATCCACACATGTATCTGAGTTTCGATCAATACAATTCTAGCATGGATAATAGACATTTATCATTAATAGGGAAATATGATAATAACCAATTTATTATTACCTCTAGGGCATATTTACAACAGTATCCCACTTGCACTAGAGTCAATAGTGTAGTTCACTTCGCCATGTGATTCACACCCAATGAGTTCTAGGGTTTGATCATGTTTTGCTTGTGAGAGAGGTTTTAGTCAACGAGTCTGCAATAGTTAGATTCGTGTGTAATTTGCAAATCTATATGCCATATTGTAGATGCTTCTACCCCACTCCACTTGGAGCTATTCCAAATGACTTCTCCAATATACGTAACTAGTTTGCGACTCAGGGTCATCATGATCGTTGTCAAAGCTTGCATCCATGTAACCCTTTACGGAGAACTTTTTATCACTTCCTAACGGAGAAATATTTCCTTATTCCTATTTAGGTTCCTAAGGATAATTTTTACTGATGTCTAGTGATCCACTCCTAGATCAGTCTTGTACCCCCTTTGCAGACATGTGGCAAGGCACACATCACGTGCGGTACACAACATGGCATACCGTATAGAGCCAATGGTTAAGGCATAGGAGACGACCTTCGTCCTTTCTCTTTCTTATGTCGTGGTCAAGATTTTAGTCTTACTCAACTTCACACCTTACAACTCAGGCAAGAACTCGTTCTTTGACTGAATCATTTTGAACACCTTCAAAATCTTGTCAAGGCATGTGCACTGTGAAAATCTTATTCGACGTCTTGATCTATCTCTATAGATATTGATGCCCAATATGTAAGCAGCTTTACACATGTCTTTGTTTGGAAACTCCTTTCAGACAACCCTTTATGCTTTCAAGGAATTCTACATCATTTACGATCAACAATATGTCATCCACATATACTTATTAGATATGCTAAGGTACCCACTCACTTTCTTGTAAATACAAGTTTCTTCATAAACTTTGTATAAACCCAAAAGCTTTGATCACCTCATCATAGTGTATATTCCAACTCCGAGATTCTTGCACCAATCTATATAAGGATCGCTGGAGCTTGCGTACCTTTTAGCATACTTAGGATCGACAAAACCTTTTGGTTCTATCACATACAACCTTTCCTCACGGAAATCGTTAAGGAAATGTTGTTTTCACATCCATCTTCCATGTTTCATAATAAAAAATGTAGCAACTACTAACGTAATCCCAACAAACTTTAGCATCGCTACAGGTAAGAAAGTCTCATCACAGTCAACTCATTGAACTTGTCGAAAATCCCTTTGCAACAAGTCGAGCTTTTACAGATACTGACATTACTACCAACGTCTGTCTTCTTAAAGATCCATTTATCATCAATGGCCTAGCGGTCATCGGACAAGTCTGCCATAGTCCATACTTGGTTATCATATATGGATCCTATCTTGGATTACAAGGCCTGTAGACATTTGTCGGAATCCTGGCCCATGATCGCTTCCTCATAGTTCGTTGGCTCATCATTGTCTAACAACATGACTTCCAAGAAAAGATCACCGTACCACTCGGGGCAGTACGTGCTCTTATAAACCTATGACGTTTGGCAGTAATTTGATATGAAGTTTCACGATCATCATCATTAGACCTTCTTTAATTGGTGTATGCATTACATGAAGACCTTTCTGCATTGCGCTACATTGCAATTCAAGTGAAGGTTTGATGCTTGTGATATACGTTGGGTTTTCCATGAAGAGGAACGGGTTATAGCAACACAATGCGGGTAAGTATTTCCCTCGATTAAGAAACCAAGGTTTATCGAACCAATGGGAATATCAATCCTCAACCGTCTTCAGTGGCTGCACACGAAAGAGCAAACAACTTGCACGCAACGTGGTGGGCAAGAGGGTTGTCAATCGCCTTGTTCTTCTTATTTGCAAGCACGTGAGTTGTTAGATAATTGTTGAGAATAGTAACTAAAATAAAAGATAAAAATAAGGCAGCGAGGAAAATATAAGTTTTTTGAATATATACGTGACTAGACCCGGGGGCGTAGTGTTCTCTAGTGGCATCTCTCATGAAAGCAACATATGGTGGGTAAACAAATTACTATTGGGCAATTGATATAATAGCGGATAGTTATGCAATTTTCACGGCAATGATCATGTCTATATAGGCATCACATCCATAAGCAAATAGACTGACTCCTGCCTGGACCTACTACATTACTCCACCTAACGACCACTATTCGACATGCATCTAGAGTATTAAGTCAAACAGAGTAATGCTTGGGGAACGATGACATGATGTAAACAAGGAAACTCAATCAATATGAATGAACCCAATTGTTTTATCCTTATTGGCAGCAACACAAAGACGAAACTTGTCCCCTTCTGTCACTAGGATATAGAATCTCGTCAGTTTGAACCCACTACAACACACATCTACCACTTAAGAAAGATCAAACTACTTGGCCAAAGCAATTCAATAGATCAGATAGATTTACGGATCTATATATGATAATCATGCAAGTAAGAGCAATAATAATTTAGAGAATACTCAAATATTGTTGATGAATAATCTGAACATAAACCCAAAATTCATCGGATCCCAACAAATGCACCATACAACAGAATTACATCGGATAGGTCAAAGCAAAGATGCCATGATCATTGTATTGAAGATCAAGAGAGAGAGATAGCCATCTATCTACTAACTATGGACCCGTAGGTCCGAGGTGAACTACTCACATCATGACGACGACATCGAGGTTGATGAAGAGGCCCTCAATGATCGATCCCCCCTCCAGCAAAGTGCTGAAACGGAGCTTCGGATGGGATTTCCATGGAATAGAGACTTGCGGCGGTGTAAAAAAGTGCTTCATGGATGCCTATAGGGTTTTTGGAATATTGGAGAATTTATAGGCCAGAGCACGGGGCAAGTGGGGCCACAGGGAGTTGACAAGGCATCAGTGCGCGCCGCCCCCCTGTGCTTGCCCTGTTGCCTTGTGGACTCCCCGTGCAGCTCGAGGTCTCCTCGTGAAGCTTCTAGGTCTTACTTTGGTCCAGAAAAATCACCAAAAAATTTCATGGCAATTGGACTTTGTTTGGTACTGAAAACCAAAAAACAAAAAGCACACAGAAAAAAAACTCGCATTGGGCACTGGGTTAATAGATTAGTGCTGAAAAATAATATAAATTGGTGTATTATGACCAAAAAAGCATCTCAAGATGATAATATACCAGCATGGAACAATAAAAAATTATAGATACGTTGGAGACGTATCAAGCATCCCCAAGCTTAATTCCTGCTCGTCCTCAAGTAGGTAAATGATAAAAACAGATTTTTTGATGTGACATGCTATCCAATATGTAATATTTTGCATGCATGCTTATTTAGAAATGATGAATTGCCAAACATCAACATAGTAATAACTATAAGAACAAGCAACAAAATCAACAATCTATCAAAGTATACAATCCTAAAAGAATGTTTACCCCCATCAATCTCATCATATGGCAAGGCATGGCTCCGTATTCACCACATTAATACAAATGTCAAGCACCACGATGCTCGAGTCAGGCAATTGGATCATACTTTTTCAAAGTGAATCAACTTTTTATTCTTCATGCAATACATGAGCATGAGCCATGGACATAACATATGGTGAAATATAATTTGGTGGTAGATATCAAAGGGGTAAAAGCGGAGAAAATAGTCACACATCAACTAGGCATACCAATGAGCTATGGATATTCCCATCGGTAGATGTGAATGCAAGGAGTAGGGATCTCCATGCAAATGATGCACAAGATCTATAAGTGTATGAAAGCTCAAATGAAGCTAAGTGGGGTGTGCATCCAACTTGCTTGCTCATGAAGACCTCAGGCATTTTAGGAATCCCATCATTGGAATATGCAAGCCAAGTTTATAGTAATGATAATATGATTCCGACTAGCATATGAAAGTGACATATCATGATACTCTCTACATGAGGAACATGGTGCCACTTTTAGGCACAAGTGTGGTAAATGATAGTAGCAAAGACCATTCTCTCTTTTTATCTCATTATTTGTTTTTTATCAGTGGGCTCAATTTGCCTCACCCATATTTATTTTTTGTTTGGAGTCTCTTCCAGACTTGTGGGGGAATCATAGTCTCCATCATCCTTTCCTCACTAGGACAATGTTCTAATAATGATGATCATCACACTCTTATTTACTTACAACTCATGAAAGTTTGATACGACTCAATATGAATGCCTCTGGCAGTGTACCAGGATGTTAAATGATCTAGCATGACATGTATTCAGAAATATTATGAATGGTGGCTTTGCCACAAATGCTATGTCAGCTCTATATGATCATGCAAAGCAATATGATGATGAATGAACTAGTCATATGATATAACGGTGTATTTTGCATGGTAATATATCTCGGAATGGCTATGGAAATGCCATGATAGGTAGGTATGGTGGCTATTTTGAGGAAGATACAAAAAGGTTTATGCGTGACAAAGCATATCATGCCACGGGGTTTGGATGCACCGACGAAGGTCGCACCGTTCCTCGAAGTGAGAATGGGAAATGCACGGTACTGAAGAGGCTACAAAGTACGAGGAGGTGAGATTGCGTATGTCCATGGTTTTACATTAGTCATGAAGAGCTCGTATAGTTATTGCAAAGTTTTATTAGTTTCATCACAAATCAAAGCACTAGGCCCATGCTCCTAGGGAGAGGGTTGGGAGGAGTTAACCATCACGCTACTCCAACTCGAAACAACACTAGGATTTCAATAAGGAAAAGAAATGCTCACACATCCCTGCCATGCCCTTTTAATATTCATAGAATCAAATAATTCACATCTCTAAGTACCGCCACTCCTATGAATCAACAATAATGCACTCACACCTTCTTCATATTATCGCATCAATGTCGTTAACCATAATTTCTCTTTTATGTGCTACATGATGGTTTTGATCACCATCCATTGAATACCAATTATTTTTGGACTACCTTTATGACCCATGCAAATTACTGCTCGTATTTATTAACTCTCAAACAAATATAAGTGAGGAATGAGAGTTCAAATATTTCTATAAAATCCACACGCCACCATGCTTGAAATGATATAAGTGAAGCACTAGAGCAATTGTTTAGCTCAAAAGATATAATGAAGCACAAAGAGTATTCTAAAAAAATCATGATAGGTGTGCATCTTTCTCAGGTTGGTGTGTCAAGCAAAATATAATTGTGGAAAACTAAAAATAAAAATCAAACTAAAGCAAATGACGCTCCAAGCAAACTCATATCATGTGATGAATAAAAATATAGCTTCAAGTGACATACCGATGGATTGAGACGAAAGAGGGGATGCCTTTCGGGGCATCATCAATAAGTCTCAAACGTATCGACTTTTCCAAACACTTTTGCTATTGTTTTAGTCTCATTGTTGCATGATTTGAACGAAACTAGCCCGGACTGACGCTGTTTTCAGCACAGCTGCCTGTATGGTTTTCTTGTGTGCAGGAAAATGGATTTCTAGGAGTCCAGAAAAATTCCAATAAAAAAATAGAGAAAATCCACGCATCCGGAGGAACCCTTGGCCAAAAGATGGGTCAGAGGGGGGCCACTAGGCCTCCAGGCAACCTGGTGGCGCGGCTGCCCCCTGGCCACGCTGGGAGGCCGCCTGGGTGGGTCCCACCTCCTCTGGTGCCCTACCTTGGCTCATATTTTTAACCGTAATGGAGAAATCCCAGAATAGAAGTCATTTTGCAAGTTCTCGACGCGGAGCCGCCGCCACCCTCAGTTCTTCTCCGAGAGAGCTAATCTAGAGGCTGCCTTGGCCTTCGGAGAGGGGAAATCGTCGCCATCGTCATCACCATCACCACTCCATCACCCTTCCATGGCTGCCCCTTTCATGTGTGAGTAATTCCCTACTGTAGGTGAAGGGGGTGGTAGGGATTGGATGAGTTAGATCATGTAATAGTTTGTCGGATTGTTGGGGGCATGTTTCCTATCATCTACTATGGTGTTTATCATCTTTGCTACTACTTGTTACTCTTAATGATTGTCACTTTGGGCCCGAGTGCCATGATTTCAGATCTGAATACCTTATGTTTTCATGAATATATTTGTGTTCTTGATCCTATCTATGAGTAGTATGCACCTATTATAGTCCGGAACTGGCGATCCCAATGGTGACAGCTTGGGACATCAAAGGGGATAGACTATAGTTTGAGGATTCCATGTATCCATTGATTGTTAATGCTTTGTTCCGGTGCTGTTTTACAGGAGCACCTTATTCTCCATAAGTTCCTTTTGGTCCCGTTGGTAGCGGGATGGTAGGACAAAAGATGTTGTGCAAGTTCTTATTGCAAGCATGCACGACTACCTTGGGATACATGCCTTATGTTTGATATTTGCCTAGATGTTCATTACTTTTCTATGTGCCTTTCCCCAATTTAAATATATGATATATCTCATCCATGACCGAACATCCATCTCCCTAGCCTACATTATTTTCATCCTGCTGGTCACAAGTTGCTTTACTTTTGTTGCTTTGCCACTATTATTTGTGTTGTCACCATCACTTCCATATCACCGTTGTTACTAATATTTCGTTGCCAAGCAAGTATCTTTCAGGTGCGGTTGAATTGACAACTCAACTGCTAAAGCTTACGAATATTCTTTGACTCCCCTTGTCTCGAATCAATAATCTGGGTTATCTTACCCCCGAAGATTGTTGCAATCCCCTACACTTTTGGGTTATCAGCATCCCCAAGCTTAGATGCTTGAATCTTCCTATAATATTACCCTGGGGTGCCTTGGGCATTCCCAAGCTTAGTCTCTTGATGCTCCTTATTCCATTGTCCATCGCGATAACACCCAAAACTTGAAAACTTCAATCACACAAAACTCAACAAAACTTCTCCATGGCTTATAACATAACAAATAGTAAGGTACTATCGTAAATTGATTCTTATTTTATTATTGCATAATAGGTACTATATTCTAACTCCTCCATGGCTTATAACCTCCAATACAATCCATAGCATCATCAAAACAAGCAAACTATGCAAGCAAAAAACAGAATCTATCTAAAACAAAACAATTTGTAGTAATCTATAATGAACTTATACTTATATAAATGCGAACATTCTAAAAAATTAGGACGGACCAAGGAATTTATACAAAAATACCGTGTAAAAAAGTTAGCTTAAAAAGATGTTCGAGTAAAATGAGAGCAATTCTACACTAGACGTCAAAGTTTCTGTTTTTGCACCGTATCAATTATACTAATCATACAAGTCATCCCAACTATTTAACTTGGCACAAACACTAATTTAAACACAAAAACACAATCATTACACAGGCAATAATCATGTCATCACACCTAAGCAGAAAAAATATAACCATTGGGTTGTCTCCCAACAAGCTCTTTCTTTATAGCCATTAAGATAGGCTTGATATAATTATGATGCTCACGTAAAAGACAAGAATTGAAGCACAAAGAGAGCATCATAAATCATGTGACAAGCACATTTATGTCTAATATACTTCCTATGCATAGACATTTTATAAGCAAACAATTTATCAAGACATGAAGTGACTAGCATAATAAAGTAGGAAGAATGAAACATTAACAATTTGAATATCGAGAGAGGTAAGTGAGTAACATGAAAACTTCTATAACCATATTTGCCTCTCTCATAATACTTGCATGTAGGATCATATTCAAATTCCACAACATAGCTACTGTATAAAATAATTTCTTCAAGATCCACATGCACGGAAGTTTTACAATCTTCCAAGATAGTGGGATTAAAATTAATTAAAGTCATGACCTGTCCAAACTCACTTTTAGTATCATTGCACATATCATTATCAATGGTAGATTTAACATGAATCTCAGAATTTTCAAGCTCACAAGAATTATCATGATTATCACCCTAATCATGATCACTAGCACAATTGACATTCATAGAATTTGTACTAACAAAATTGCAATCATGCTTTGGGTTCAATAAATGTATCCCAATAGCATTTTCATTTATGAATTTATTATGAGCTATTGGTTTACAATAAGCAGCAAGCTTGGAAAGATTAGTAAGTGGATGAGGATACATTTATCTTAATCTTTGCATTTTACTTTCTGTCTTGGTGTGATAAAGATAAACATAACATAGCTAGGCAAGTAAACTAGCAAAGATACGACTTTTGCATTTTTGATTTTTTTGAAGGAAGAAATATATAATAGCAAATAAAAATAAGAACAAGTGAATGACAATTTCTGTGAAGTTACTTGATAGTTGGTGATGATATCCCCACCAACGACACGAGAAATCCTTCGTGATGCTTGCAATCCGCGTTGGCCTTTCCATGAAAATGAAAGAGTTATCGCAACATAATGTGGGTAAGTATGTATCCTGATGAAGAAACCAAGGTTTATCAAACCAATTGGAATATCAATCCTCATCTGTCTTCAACGATTGCACACAAAAGAGTAAACAACTTGCACCCAACGCGAGCAAGAGGGTTATCAATCCCCTTGTTCTTGTTATTTGCAAGCAAGTGAGTTGTGTAGATAATTATTGAGAATAGTAACTAAAATAAAAGATAAAAGAAGGAAGCAAGTAAAATATAAGTTTGTTTAATATATAAGTGAATATATCCGGGGATCGTAGTGTTCTCTAGTGGCTTATCTCATGAAAGCAACATATGACGGGTAAACAAATTACTGTTGAGCAATTGATCAAGCAACGGATAATTATGCAATTTTTATGGCAATAATCATGTGTATATAGGCATGACATCCATAAGAAAATAGGATGACTCCTGCTTGCACGTACTACTATTACTCCACCCATCTACCACTATCCAGCATGCATCTAGAGTGTTAAGAAAACATAGTAATGCTTGGGGAACGATGACATGATATATACAAAGTAAACTCAATCAATATGAATAAACCAATTGTTTTGTCCTTATTGGCAGCAACACAAAGACGCAACTTGTCCCCTTCTATCACTAGGATATAGAAACTCATCAGGTTGAACCCACTACAACGTACATCTACCACTGAAGAAAGATCAAACTACGTGGCTAAAGCAATTTGATAGATCGGACAGAATTACGGAGCTATGATGATCATGCAAATAAGAGCAATAATAATTAAGAGAAGACTCAAATACTTTTCATGAATAATATTAACATAAAGTCACAATTCATCGGATCCCAACAAATGCACCGTACAAAAGAATTACATCAGATAGATCAAAGAGAAGATGTGATGATCATTGTATTGAAGATCAAGAGAGAGAGATATTGCGATCTAGGTAGTGACTATGGACCCATAGGTGTGAGGTGAACTAATCACACATCATGACGAGGGCACCAAGGTTGATGAAGAGGCCCTCCGTGATCGACTCCCTCTCGCAGAGTACCGGAACGGAGCTCCGAATGGAATCGTCGTGGACAAAGACTTGCGGCTACGTAAAAATGTTTCGTGGATGCCTATATGATTTTTGGAATATTAGAGAATTTATAGGCGAAAGAACGGGGTAAGAGTGTCAAGAGAGAGTCGAGAACACATCAGATTGCACCGACCCCCCTACGCACGACCTGTTGCCTTGTGGGCTCCTCGTGCAGCTCTAGGTCTCCCCCTGAAGCTTCCAGGTCTTCTTTTGGTATAGAAAAAATTACCAAAAAGTTTCATGGCAATTGGACTTCATTTGGTACTGAAAACCATAAAAACAAAAAACATGCAGAAAATAGCAACTGCCACTAGGCATTGGGTAAATAGGTTAGCATTAAGGATAATATAAATTGGTGCATTATGACCCAAAAAGTATCTTAAGATGATAACATAACAACATGGAACAATAAAAAAGTATAGATACGTTGGAGACGTATCAAGGTTCAATAACCTTATCAAGTTCTACCTTCCTCCACTCATTTCTTTCGAGAGAACCTGCTTCTCCGGTAAGGATCCATTCTTGGCAACAAACACCTTGCCTTCGATATGTGATAGAAGGTATACTCAATTGTTGCCTTTGGGTATCTTATGAAGATGCACTTTTCCGCTTTGATTTCAAGCTTATCAAACATAAGTTTCACATTCCCAAACTCTAAAGAACGACAACTTAGGTTTCTCGCCAAACCATAATTCATGCGGTGTTGTCTCAACGGATTTAGATGGTGCCCTATATAAAGTGAATGTAGTTGTCTATAATGCATAACCCCAAAACGATAGTGGCAAATCGATAAGAGACATCATAGATCACACCATATCCAATATAGTACGATTACGGCGCTCAAACACACCATTACATTGTGGTGTTCCAGGTGGCATGAGTTGTGAAACAATTCCACATTGTCTTAAATGCATGCCAAACTCATAACTCAGATATTTTCCACCATGATCGTATCGTAGAATTTTTGTCTTATTGACACGATGATCTTCAAGTTCACTTTGAAATTGGTTGAACTTTTCAAACGTTTCAGACTTGTGTTTCATTAAGTAAATATCCCAATATACACTCAAGTAATTCGTGATGGTAAGACAATAATGATATCCATCGCACCCTTCAACACTCATTGGACCGCATACATCAGCATGTATTATTTCCAGTAAGTTACTTGCCTACTCCATCGTACTGGAAAAACGGGGTCTTAGTCATCTTGCCCATGACGCATGGTCTGCAAGTCTCAAGCGATTTGAAATCGAGTGAGTCCAAAGATCCATCAGCATAGAGTTTCTTCATGCGCCTTACACCTATATGACCTTAGCGGTAGTGCCACAAGTATGTGGTACTATCATTATTAACGTTGCATCTTTTAGCATTAATATTATGAACATGAGTATCACTACAATCGAGATTCAATAAACCATTCACATTGGGTGCATGACCATAGAAGAAGGTATTATTCATGTATACAGAATAACCACTATTCTCTGACTTAAATGAATAACCGTATGGCAATAAACACGATCTAATCATGTTCATGCTCAACGCAGTCACCAAATAACATTTATTTAGGTTCAACACTAATCCGGAAGGTAGAGGAAGCGTGTGATGGTGATCACATCAACCTTGGAAACACTTCCAACACACATTGTCACCTCGCCCTTAGCTAGTCTCCGTTTATTCCACAACTTTTGTTTCGAGTTACCAATATTAGCAAGTGAACTGGTATCAAATTCTCAAGTGCTACATGAGTACTAGTAAGGTACACATCAGTAATATGCATATCGAATATACTTTCATTGACATTGCCAGCCTTCTTGTCTACCAATTACTTGGGGGCAATTCCAATTCTAGTGACCGTTCCCCTCATAACAGAAGCACTCATTCTCGGGTTTGGGTCGAACCTTGGGTTTCTTCACTCGAGCGATGACTCGCTTGCCGTTCTCAAAGTTTGCCTTCTTTCCCTTGCCCTTCTTGAAATTAGTGGTCTTACTAACCATCAACACTTGATGCTCCTTCTTGATTTCTACCTTCGCGGCATAAAACATCATGAATAGCTCAGGGATCATATTCTCCATCCCTTGCATGTTATAGTTCATCAAGAAACTCTAGTAGCTTGGTGGCAGTGACTTGGAGGACTCTGTCAATCACTATCTTATCTGTAGGATGAGCTCCCACTTGATTCAAGCAATGGTAGCACCCAGACGTTCTGAGCACATGCTCACCGATTGAACCATTCTCCTCCATCTTGCATGCAAAGAACTTGCCATAGGTCTCATACCTCTCAACACATGCATGAGCGTGAAATTCCAATTTCATCTCTTGGAACATCTCATATGCCGCGTGGCGTTCGAACGTCTTTGGAGTCCCGGTTCTAAGCGGTAAAGCATGGCACACCGAACTATCAAGTAGTCATCAGAACATGCATGTCAGATGTTCACAACACCCAGAGATGACGTTTGAGGGGGTGGCACACCAAGCGGTGCATCAAGGACATACTACTTATGTGCAGCAATGAGGACAATCCTCAGATCATGGACCCAGTCCGCATATTTGCTACCATTATATTTCAACATAGTTTTTTGTAGGAACATATCAAAAACATGGGATCTAAACCGCAAGCTATTGATCTACAACATAATTTGCAAAAACACTTTGATCATGTTCATGATAATTAGTTCATTAATTTCATAAAATTACTAATGAACTCCCACTCAAATCAACATCCCTCAGGTTGTCTAAGTGTGACATGATCCAAATCCACGAACCCAAGTCCGATCATCATGTGAGATGAGCTGTTTTCAATGGTGAACTTATCCATGTTTATCATATATGCTATATGACTCATGTTTGACGTGTCGGTCTCGTGTGTTCCGAGGCCGTGTCTGTACGTGCTAGAGTCGTCAAGTTTAACCCAAGTATTCCGCATGTGTAAAACTGGCTTACACCTGTTTTATGTGAACATAGAGTCTATCGCACCTGATCATCACGAGGTGCTTCGAAATGACGAACCTTTGCAATGGTGCATACTGGGGGAGAACATAATTTTATCTTGAAATTTTAGTGAGGGATCATCTTATAATGATACCATCATCCTAAGCAAAATAAGATGCATAAAAGGATAAACATCACATGCAAATCATATAAGTGACATTATATGGTCATCATCATCGTGTGCTTTTGATATAAATCTCCAAAGAACCGGAATGATCTCCATCATTACTGGCACGAAGCCATGATCTCCATCATCGTGTCGTCATGTGGTTGTGATGCAAACTATTGCTTCTACAACTATTGCTAACTCATAGCGATAAAGTAAAGCTAATGGCACAAATAAATTAAAGACAACCCTATGTCTCCTGCCGGTTGCTGTACTCATCAACATGCAAGTCATGATAACTACTACAAAACATGATCATCTCATACATCACATATAGCAAATTACGTCTTGGACATATCACATCACAACATGCCATGCAAAAACTAGTTAGATGTCCTCTACTTTGTTGTTGCCAGTTTTATGGCTGCTATAAGCAACTAGCAAGAACCGTTCTTACCTATGTAAATCCATAATAATGATAATAAAGTTGCCTTTTAACCTCTTACAAGGACCGCCTCTGTAAAACCTGATTCAACTAAAGTGGGAGAAACAAACACCCGCCAACCACCTTTATTCAAACAAGTCGCATGTCAGTTGGTGGAACTGGTCTCTTGTACGTGGACAAGTAAGGTTGGCACGGGCCGCTTCATCCCACAATACCACCGAATCAAAATAAGACTAAGGAGGTTAAGCAATCTGAACATCAATGCCCACAAACACTTTGTATTTTACTCGTGCATATCATCTACGCATAGACCTAGCTCATGATGCCACTGTTGGGGAACGTTGCATGGGAAAACAAAAAATTTCCTATGCACACGCAAGATCTATCCATGAAGAAGCATAAATACGATAGGGGAGTGTATCTACATACCCTCGTAGATCGCTAAGAGGAAGCATATATAATGTGGTTGATGTAGTTGTACCCTTCACGATCCAATCGCGACCCAATTCGATCCAGCGCCGAACAGACGACACCTCTGCATTCAGCACACATGCGGCTCGATGACGTCTCTGCCTCCTTGATCCAGTAAGCGAGGGTGGAGTAGTAGATGGGTTCTCAACCAGCATGATGGCATGGTGGAGAAGGTGGTGGAGCTATCCCGGTAGGGCTACGCCGAGCGCTACCGAAACCGTGAACGGAGGAGAAAATGATCTAGGGAGAGAGAGGGGCACCAAGGGCCTGGTGTGTCCTCTATGGGCGCCCCTCCCCTCTGTATATAGGTGGATGCGCATGGCGAATATCCCTTCCAAGCCCTAGGGCGCAGCCAAGGGAAGGAGGTAAAATCCTAGTCCTCCTCCTTCCCTTCCATAAAAAGGTGGACTTTCCACCTTTCCCAACAACATGGGCCTTGAGGGACTTGTGCAACTGTCCCAATAAGGCAAGAGCATCTCACCTTAGCCCATGCAAACCCTTGGGACATGGTTGAACCCTCGGTGGACTTCTGGCCTTCTCTGGAAGTTTTCGGAGCCTTCTAGAAGATTCCCGGTACAATATCGAAAAACCCAAACTTGTTCGGTAGCCAAAATATGACTTGCCATATATAATTCTTACCTATGAACCATTCCGGAGCTCCCCGTGACGTCTGGTATCTCATCTGAGACTTCGAACAACATATGATCACCAACATACATAACCCAAAAATACTATATCGTTATCGAACGTTAAACGTGCAGACCCTATGGGTTCGAGAATCATGTGGACATGACTGAGACACCTCTCCGGTCAATAAACAATTGCTGGATCTAGATACCCATATTTTTTTTGCACATATTCCACGAAGATCTTTATCGGTCAAACCACGATGCTTAGGATCCAATCAATACCATATGCAGTTCCATTTGCCCATTGGTATGTTACTTGCCCGAGATTCGATCATCGTTATCTCCATACCTAGTTCATTATCGTTAGCGAAAAGTCTCTTTACTTGTTCTGTGATGCCAGATCCCATGACTAACTGCTTAGTCACATTGCTCGCAAGCTTCTTGTGATGTTGTATTAACGAGAGGGCCCATAGATACCTCTACATCAAATGGAGTGACAAATCCCAGTCTCGATCCATGCCAACCCAATAGACACCCTCAGAGATACCTGTAGAGTACCTTTATGATCACCCAGTTACGAAGTGATGTTTGATATAGACAAGGCATTTCTCTGGTGTCATGGAGTTTCATGACCTCATGGTCTTAGGAATAGATACTTGACATGAAGAAAGTAGTAGCAATAAACTTAGTGACATGATCAAATGCTATGCTTA
The DNA here is from genome assembly GCF_904849725.1 of Hordeum vulgare subsp. vulgare. Lineage (NCBI taxonomy): Eukaryota > Viridiplantae > Streptophyta > Magnoliopsida > Poales > Poaceae > Hordeum > Hordeum vulgare. Next base: position 576,910,449 of record NC_058521.1, read on the forward strand.
TAATTTGGGTCTTATCCATCACATCATTCTCCTAATGATGCAACCCCGTTATCAAATGACAACTCATGTCTATGGTTAGGACACCTTAACCATCTTTGATCAACGAGCTACTCTAGTAGAGGCTCACTAGGGACACTGTGTTGTTTATGTATCCACACATGTATTTGAGTTCCCGATCAATACAATTCTAGCATGGATAATAGACGTTTAACATGAACATGGAAATATGATAATAACCAATTTATTATTTCCTCTAGGGCATATTTCCAACAAAATTTCCATACGTATGTTCATCCATGCTTAGACGGTGGTTGTCTTCGGACACTTCATCATGAGGTTGTCGATGGGAAGCCATTCATGGGCCCGCGTGGATGTCCATCACATTGGCTGACAGCGAGAGAGTGGTTACCACGATGGATTCTTCTTGGTTTGTGTTATGGTATATATAGGGTGAGTCTACTTTGACAACACCCCTTAAAATGGCTTATTCTAACATCATAGGCCTTATTCTAACACCACTTCCGCACTTCAAAAAAACAAAACAACTACGACCACCGACCCCAAACGGAACCGTCGCTACGAGATAAAACATGGATGCCTTCTTCTTCCCCACTCTGCCCCGCACGAACCCGAGATCTGTGCACCTACCTCCCGATCCACATCCCCAGTTTCTACCAACGAGGCCGCCAAGGGCCGCACCGTCGTCCCGACCTGCCCCTACTCCCACATGACCGTCGTTGCCAACCTTGCACCCTCCACCCCTCCTCCACCCAATCCCCATGGCGACTCAAACCACGCTGCAGCACCTCCCCTACCAGTCACTGCAGCACCGCCTCCCCTTCCTAGCCTACATCGTTGTGGCCCCTCCCACCTTACGCCGCCATGGCCCCTCCCACCCCATGCCATCGCGCTACCTTGCACCCCCGCGCCACTTCATCTGCCCCTCCTCAACCTGGCTCCCGGCTGCGACCCCTCCCTTCCCCAGCCACCAGCCCTCCCTTACCTATCCACCAACCTGTCGTTGCCCCTCACCATCTCCCAACACACGGAGCTCCGGCCCGCCCAGCCTCGCCGTTTGATACGTCTCCAATGTATCTATAATTATTAATTGTTCTGTGCTGTTATATTATCATTCTTGAATGTTTTATAACCATTTTATAGCAATTTTATATCTTTTTTGGGACTAATCTATTGACATAGTGCCTAGTGTCAGTTGTTGTTTTTTGCTATTTTTTTCTTCACAGAAAATTCATATCAAATGAGATCAAATTGCCACAAAACTTTACACAAATATTTTTTGAATCAGAAGGAAATTTGGGAACCAAGAATGAGCAGAATACGAGGTCCAGGGGGGCACTATACTATGGGAAGAATTAATGATGTTCTTATTCTTTCAAATAGGAATTATGTGCCCATATATTTTATTGTTCTTGATACTGAGTGCAATCCGTCTTGTCCAATAATTCTTGGTAGAGCGTTCTTAGGTACGATAGCATCCGTGATTGATATGAAAGAAGGGAATATTAAATTTTAGTTTCCAGTACGAAAAGGCATGGAACACTTCCCTATAACTAAAATTAAATTAACATATGAATCAGTCATGAGGGCAACCTATGGATCAATTGCTAAGGATAGCATCACTTACTAACTATGCTATATTCCTAGCTAGGGGCGTAAAACAATAGCGCTTGTTGGGAGGGAAGTGATACGTCTCAAACGTATCTATAATTTTTGATGGTTTCATGCTGTTATCTTGTCATCTTTGGATGTTTTATGTACCTTTTATATCTTTTTTGGGACTAACTTATTAATTTTGTGCCAAGTGCCAGTTCCTGTTTTTTCTGTGTTTTTGGCTCTTTTCAGATCTGATTTTGGAATGGAGTCCAAATGGAATAAAATCCCTGAAATAAATTTTTCCCGAACGGAAGAAGATCAGGGGGCTTGAGGGCCAAGCCAGGAGAGCTACAAGGGGCCCACAAGCCCTATAGCCGCCACCAGGGGGGCGGCGACTAGCAGGCTTATGGCCTCCCTAGCGCCCCTGACCTAGCTCCTTCGCCTATACATTCCCTAAAATACAGAAAAAATCAGGGAATCCACGAAAACACTTTTCCGCCGCCGCAAGCTTCCGTTTCCGCGAGATCTCATGTGGAGACCCTTCCCGGTGCCCTGCCGGAGGGGACTTTGGAGTTGGAGGGCTTCTACATCAACATCATCGCCCCTCCAATGACTCGTGAGTAGTTCACTTCAGACCTACGCGTCCGTAGTTAGTAGCTAGATGGCTTCTTCTCTCTCTTGGATCTTCAATACAAAGTTCTCCATGATCTTCATGGAGATCTATCCGATGTAATCCTCTTTGGCGGTGTGTTTGTCGAGATCCGATGAATTGTGGGTTTGTGATCAGATTATCTATGATATATATTTGAGTCTTTGCTCATTTCTTATATGCATGATTTGATATCCTTGTAAGTTTCTCTGAGTCTTGGGTTTTGTTTGGCCAACTAGATCTATGATTCTTGCAATGGGAGAAGTGCTTGGTTTTGGGTTCTTACCGTGTGGTGACCTTTCCCAGTGACAGTAGGGGCATCAAGGCACACATCGTGTAGTTGCCATCAAGAGTAACAAGATGGGCTATGTCGTAGATATGAGGTTGTCCATCTACATCATGTCATCTTGCTTAAGGCGTTACTCTGTTCTTTTGGACTTAATACACTAGATGCATGCTGGATAGCGGTCGACGTGTGGAGTAATAGTAGTAGATGCAGAAAGTATCGGTCTAGTTGTTTTGGACGTGATGCCTATAGATATAATCATTGCCATAGATGACGTCACGACTTTACGTGGTTCTATCAATTGCCCGATAGTAATTTGTTCACCCACCGTCTACTTGCTTTCATGAGAGAAGCCACTAGTAAACAATACGGCCCCCGGGTCTATTCACACCTATCGTTTCCACTTTCACTTTTACTTTGCTTTGTTACTTTGTTGCTTTGAGTTCTCACTTGGCAAACAATCTATAAGGGATTGACAACCCCTTCATAGCGTTGGGAGCAAGCCTTTTGTGTTTGTGCAGGTACTTGTGACACTCCTTCAGTGGATCGATACCTTGGTTCTCAAAACCGAGGGAAATACTTACCACCGCTGTGCTACATCACCCTTTCCGCTTCGAGGGAACACCAACGCAAGGCTCCAAGGCCACGGGGGAATCCTTTGCATATTTGCCTAGGAAGTCCCTAAAGTCGTAGCCGTAGCAGAAGGATTCCTGGTGCCGTTGCTGAGGAGTATCAAGACAAGAATAGTCTCCCGTCAACACGTGTTTCTGGCGCCGTTGGAAGGTCTTTTGTTGCAGTAGCAGAAGTATTTCTGGCGCCGTTGCCGGGGAAGGAGAGATCTATCCAAGTAGGTCTCACAAACTCATCTCTTGCATTTACTTTTTTGCCAATTGCCTCTCGTTTTCCTCTCCCCCACTTCACATTTGCCGTTTTCATTTGCCTCTCTCCTTTGCCGTTTTCTTTTGCCTTTTGCCTTTTTGCCGTTTTCTCATGTGAGCTGTGCTTCCCGGACAACGACGACATGAATAGTCGTGTCAACGGCACCAGGAAACCTTCTGCTGCGGCTACGCCTTAAGGGACTTCCTAGACAAATATGCAAAGGATTTCCCCCGTGGCCTTGGAGCCTTGCGTTGATGTTCCCTCGAAGCGGAAAGGGTGATGTAGCACAGCGGTGGTAAGTATTTCCCTCAGTTTGAGAACCAAGATATCAATCCAGTGGAGGAGTATCTCAAGATCCTGCACAAACACAAAAGCTTGCTCCCAACGCTATGAAGGGGTTGTCAATCCCTTATATATTGTTCGCCAAGTGAGAACTGAAAGCAACAAAGTAACAAAGCAAAGTAGAAGCGGAGGTGTAAACGATGGATGTGAATAGACCCGGGGGCCGTAGTGTTTACTAGTGGCTTCTCTCATGAAAGCAAGTAGACGGTGGGTGAACAAATTACTGTCGAGCAATTGATAGAACCGCGTAAAGTCGTGACGATATCTATGGCAATGATTATATCTATAGGCATCACGTCCAAACCAAGTAGACCGATACTTTCTGCATCTACTACTATTACTCCACACGTCGACCGCTATCCAGCATGCATCTAGTGTATTAAGTCCAAAAGAACAGAGTAACACCTTAAGCAAGATGACATGATGTATGTAGAGGGATAATCTCAAACCAATGATGAAAACCCCATCTTTTTACCCTTGATGGCAACTACTTAATGTGTGCCTTGCTGCCCCTACTGTCACTAGGAAAGGTCACCACATGGTAGAACCCAAAACCAAGCACTTCTCCCATTGCAAGAATCATAGATCTAGTTGGCCAAACAAAACCCAAGACTCGGGGAGACTTACAAGGATATCAAATCATGCATATAAGAAATCAGAAAAGACTCAAATATATATCATAGATAATCTGATCAGAAATCCACAATTCATCGGATCTCGACAAACACACCGCCAAAGAAGATTACATCGGATAGATCTCCATGAAGATCATGGAGAACTTTGTATTGAACATCCAAGAGAGAGAAGAAGCCATCTAGCTACTAACTACGGACCCGTAGGTCTGAACTGAACTACTCACGAGTCATTGGAGGGGCAAGGATGATGATGCAGAAGCCCTCCAACTCGAAAGTCCTCTTCGTCAGGGTGCCGGGAAGGGTCTCCAGATGAGATCTCGCGGAAATGGAAGGTTGCGGCGGCGGAAAAGTATTTTTCGAGGCTCCCCTGATTTTTTGCGGAAAATTTGGGAATTTATAGGCCAAAGACCTAGGTGAGGGGGCGACCAGGGAGGCCACAAACCTGCCCACCGCCGCCTCCCCTGGTGGCGGAGTGGGGGCCTGTGGGCTCCCTGGATCCCACCTGGTTTGGCCCAAAAGCCCCCTAGGCTTCTTCTGTTCGGGAAAAAATCATTTCGGGTTTTTTATTCCGTTTGGACTCCGTTCCAAAATCAGATCTGAAAAGAGTCAAAAACACGGAAAAAACAGGAACTGGCACTTGGCACTGAATTAATAAGTTAGTCCCAAAAAGATATAAAAAGGTACATAAAACATACAAAGAAGGCAAGATAACAACGTGAAAACATCAAAAATTATAGATACATTTGAGACGTATCATTTTCCTTTGCCGGTTTTTTTGCTTGCTTGTGTGCTTGTTTGTTTGTTGAAGTCATCATGGCTAAAAACATCAAACTTTGAGACTTCTCGAGTACCAATAATAATGATTTTATTAGTACTCCAATTGCTCCCGCCACTAGTGCAGAATCGTATGAAATCAACGCAGCTTTGTTGAATCTTGTTATGAAAGAGCAATTCTCTGGCCTTCCTAGTGAAGATGCCGCATCCCATCTCAATACCTTCATTGAGCTTTGCGATATGCAAAAGAAAAGAGATGTGGATAATGACGTGATTAAGTTGAAGCTTTTCCCTTTCTCTTTGCGAGATCGCGCAAAAACTTGGTTTTCTTCTTTGCCCAAAAATAGTATCGATTCTTGGGATAAGTGCAAAGATGCTTACATATCCAAGTATTTTCCGCCGGCTAAGATCATCTCCTTACGCAACGATATCATGAATTTCAAGCAACTTGATCATGAACACATTGCACAATCTTGGGAGAGGATGAAGCTTATGATTAGAAATTGTCCCTCTCATGGCTTGAGTTTGTGGATGATTATACAAATCTTTTACGGTGGCTTGAATTTTGCTTCTCGCAATATCTTGGACTCCGCCTCCGGTGGAACGTTCATGGAAATCACGTTAGGAGACGCTACAAAACTCCTAGATAATATCATGACTAACTACTCTCAGTGGCACACTGAAAGGTCACCTGCTAGCAAAAAGGTACACGCTATAGAAGAAATTAACTCTCTTAGTGCTAAGATGGACGAGTTGATGAATTTGGTTGCTAGTAGAAATGCTACTATAGATCCTAATGACGTGCCACTATCTTCCTTGATTGAGAGTAGCAACGCTAGTTTGGACGTTAACTTTGTTGGTAGGAACAATTTTGGCAACAACAATGCTTTTAGAGGAAACTATGCTCCTAGGCCTTTTCCTAGTAATTATCGCAATTATGGCAATTCCTACAACAACACTTATGGAAATCACAAAAAATTACCCTCTGATTTAGAGAGTAATATCAAAGAGTTCATCAACTCTCAAAAGATTTTCAATGCGTCCATAGAGGAAAAACTACTCAAAATAGACGATTTGGCTAAGAGCGTTGATAGGATGTCTTGTGATATTGATGCTTTGAAAGTTAGATGTGCTCCTCCCAAGGTCAACTTGGATGAAACTTTGAAAGCTATGTGTGTCTCCATGAATGAGAGCAAAGAAAGAACCGCCCAAATTCGCGCTAGGCATGAATTGTTTAAAAGGGTGCATTCTAGTGATGCAAATCACGAAGATCTTAAAGTGCTTGGTGCGACTCCTCTTGAATCTTTGTTTTCACGTGTCAAACCTATTGATGAAGGTGTTGGATATGAATCCACTTTGGTTGACAAACGCCCCAATGATTCGGAGTCTACCCATCTTGATGATAAAGGTGTGGAGAGTGGAGTAGAAGAAATCAAAATTTTGGGTAGTAATGAAACTACCACTTTGGATTTCAAGGAATTCAATTATGATAGTTCCTCCTTGTTTGAATGCATTTCTTTGATACAATCCATTGCAAACTCTCCACATGCTTATAACCAAAGCAAAGCCTTTACCGCGCATATCGTAGATGCTATGATGAAATCTCTTGAAGAGAAGCTCGAACTAGAAGTCTCTATACCTAGAAAACTTCATGATGAGTGGGAGCCTACTATCAAAATCAAGATCAAAAACTATGAGTGCATTTGGGCGCTAGTGTTTCCGCGATTCCAAAGTCTTTATGTGATATTCTTGGTTTTCATGAGATTGAAGAGTGTTCTCTTAATTTGCATCTTGCGGATTCTACTGTCAAGAAACCCATGGGAAGAATCGATGATGTTCTTATTGTTGCAAATAAGAACTATGTACCCATGGATTTCATTGTACTTGACATAGATTGCAATCCTTCATGTCCCATTATTCTTGGTAGACCTTTCCTAAGGACTAATTGTGCTATCATCGATATGAAGTAAGGGAATATTAGATTTCAATTTCCTTTAAAGAAGGGCATGGAGCACTTTCCTAGAAAGAAAATAAGATTGCCTTATGAATCAATGATGAGGGCTACTTATGGTTTGAGCACCAAAGATGACTATACGTGATTCCATCACCTTATGCCTAGCTAAGGGCGTTAAACAATAGCGCTTGTTGGGAGGCAACCCAATGAATCTATCCTTTTTCTTTCTGTTTTGTGTTTTCCACACTTTCATAATTCTGTTATGATTGTGTTTTTTATGTTTCTTTTTGCGTTTGTGCCAAGCAAAACCGTTATGATTAGTCTTGGGGATGATCGTTTGGTCATGTTGGAAAAGACAGAAACTTTCTGCTCACGAAAAGAATTTTCGTTTTTTTTATGTAAGAGCTTTTGAGTTGATTCTTTTTGCTGCTTATTGCTACGTAGATTCTTGAGACTGTCGTAATTTTTCAGAATTTTTGAAGTACCAGAAGTATATGAAGTATACAGATTGCTACAGACTGGTCTGCTGTTAAAAGATTCTATTTTTGTTGTGTTGGTTGCTTATTTTGATGAAACTATGGATAGTATCGGGGGGTATTAGCCATGGAAGATTGAAAATAAAGTAACCCAACATCAACATAAGTAGAATTCAAGTTTTCTACAATACCTAAGGAAGTGGTGGTTTGCTTTCTTATACTAATGTTATCACGAGTTTCTCTTTAAGTTTCGTGTTGTGAAGTTTTCAAGTTTTGGGTGAAGTTCTTATGGACAAAGAGATAAAGAGTGGCAAGAGCGAAAGCTTGGGGATGCCCAAGGCACCCCAAGAGATTCAAGGATGCCGTAAAAGCCTAAGCTTGGGGATGCCCCGGGAAGGCATCCCCTCTTTCGTCTTCAAATCCATCGGTAACGTTACTTGGGGCTATACTTTTATTCACCACATGTTATGTGTTTTGCTTGGAGCGTCTTGTATCGTAGGAGTCTTTTATTTTTTTTGTAGTGACACAATCATCCTTGCTGCACACCTAGAGAGAGAGACATGCACTCACCGTGATTTTGTCGAGCTTCAGTTATATCTTTTGGTTAGACAATTAAGCTCACATGTGCTTCACTTATATCTTTTGAGCTAGTTGATTTTGCTCTATGTGCGTCACTTATATCTTTTAGAGCACGGCGGTGCGTGGCTTGGTAGTTGATCTATGCTTTGAAAGTAGTCTCAAAAGGGGTAGTTATCCAAAGGGATATGAAAACTTCCACCTTCATGTGCATTGAATAGTTAGAGAAGTTTGATTCATCTCAATTAGTTTTGAGTTGTGGTTGTGGTAATATTGAAGTTATGCTAGTAAGGTGTTGTGGGTCTAGAAATACTTGTGTTGAAGTTAGTGATTCCCGTAGCATGCACGTATGGTGAACCGCTACGTGATGAAATCTGAGCATGATTAGTCTATTGATTGTCATCCTTTGCGTGGCGGTCGGGAACGCGCGATGGATTATACCTACCAACCCCCCCCCCCCCCCTAGGAGTATGCGTTGAATGCTTTGTTTTGATTACTAATAAAACTTTTGCAACAAGTATATGAGTTCTTCATGACTAATGTTGAGTCCATGGTTTAGATGCACTTTCACATTCCACCATCACTATCTTCTTTAGTGCCGTGCAATTTTCGCCGGTGCACAAAACCCACCATTAGCCTCCCTCAAAACAGCCACCATACCTACCTACTATGGCTTTTTCAAAGTCATTCCGAGATATATTGCCATGCAACTACCACCATGACATGTGCCACCACGTCTACATTGCCATTGCATGATCGTACGATAGCTAGCATGATGTTTCCATTAATGTCTATGACATGCTAGACCATTGTCACGGTACACTACCAAAGGCATTCCATATAGAGTCATCGTTGCTCTAAGCTTTGAGTTGAAAGTGTGATGATCATCATCGATGGAGAATTGTCCCATGTGAGGAAATAAAAGAGGCCAAAGATGCCCACCAAAAAAAAGAAGAGGCCAAAGAGCCCAAAAAAATGATGAGAGAAAAAGAGAGAAGGGACAATGCTACTATCCTTCCACAGTTGTGCTTATTAAGCACCATGATCTTCATGATTGAGAGTCTCTCGTTTTGTCCCCACCATATAGCTAGTGGGAAATTTTCATTACATAACTTGGCTTGTATATTCCAATGATAGGTTTCCTCAAATTTTCCTTAGGTCTTCGTGAGCAAGCAAGTTGGATGCACACCCACTAGTTTTCTCTAAGAGCTTTCACATACTCTTAGCTCTAGTGCATCATTTGTATGGAAATCCCTACTCATTCACATTGATATCAATTGATGAGCATCTCCACAGCTAATTGATATGCCTAGTTAATGTGATCATCTTTTCCTTGTTTGTCTTGCAACCTCCACCACACTCCACACCACTTATAGTGCTAAAACCATGGCTCACGCTCATGTATTGCGTGAGAGTTGAAAAGGTTTAAGAAAGTAAAGGTGTGAAAACAATTACTTGTCCAATACCGGGGTTGTGCATGATTTAAATTCGTTGTGCAATGATGATAGAGCATAGCCAGACTATATGCTTTTGTAGGGATAAATTTCTTTTGGCCCTGTTATTTTGAAAGTTCATGATTACCTTGCTAGTTTGCTTGAATTATTATTGTTTCCATGTCAATAGAAAACTATTGTTTTGAATCTAATGGATCTGAAAATTCACGTCACATAAGAGGAGTTACAAAGGACATCTATGCTAGGTAGCATGAAAGCATCAAAAATTCATTCTTTATCACTTCCCTACTTGAGGACGAGCAGGAGTTAAGCTTGGGGATGCTTGATACATCTCAAACGTATCTATAATTTTTGATGGTTTCATGCTGTTATCTTGTCATCTTTGGATGTTTTATGTACCTTTTATATCTTTTTTGGGACTAACTTATTAATTCAGTGCCAACTGCCAATTCCTGTTTTTTGTGTGTGTTTTTGGCTCTTTTCAGATCTGATTTTGGAACGGAGTCCAAACGGAATAAAATCCCTGAAATAAATTTTTCCCGAACGGAAGAAGATCAGGGGGCTTGAGGGCCAAGCCAGGAGAGCTACAAGGGGCCCACAAGCCCTGTAGCCACCACCAGGGGGGCGGCTAGCAGGCTTGTGGCCTCCCTGGCGCCCCCCTGACCTAGCTCCTTCGCCTATATATTCCCTAAAATACAGAAAAAATCAGGGAATCCATGAAAACACTTTTCCACCGCCGCAAGCTTCCGTTTCCGCGAGATCTCATCTCGAGACCCTTCCCGGTGCCCTGCCGGGGGGGACTTTGGAGTTGGAGGGCTTCTACATCAACATCATCGCCCCTCCAATGACTCGTGAGTAGTTCACTTCAGACCTACGGGTCCATACTTAGTAGCTAGATGGCTTCTTCTCTCTCTTGGATCTTCAATACAAAGTTCTCCATGATCTTCATGGAGATCTATCCGATGTAATCCTCTTTGGCGGTGTGTTTGTTGAGATCCGATGAATTGTGGATTTGTGATCAGATTATCTATGATATATATTTGAGTCTTTGCTGATTTCTTATATGCATGATTTGATATCCTTGTAAGTCTCTCCGAGTGTTGGGTTTTGTTTAGCCAACTAGATCTATGATTCTTGCAATGGGAGAAGTTCTTGGTTTTGGGTTCTTACCGTGTGGTGACCTTTCCCAGTGACAGTAGGGGCAGCAAGGCACACATCGTGTATTTGCCATCAAGGGTAACAAGATGGGCTATGTCGTAGATATGAGGTTGTCCATCTACATCATGTCATCTTGCTTAAGGCGCTACTCTGTTCTTTTGGACTTAATACACTAGAGGCATGCTGGATAGCGGTCGACGTGTGGAGTAATAGTAGTAGATGCAGAAAGTATCGATCTACTTGTTTTGGACGTGATGCCTATAGATATAATCATTGCCATAGATGACGTCACGACTTTGCGCGGTTCTATCAATTGCTCGACAGTAATTTGTTCACCCACCGTCTATTGCTTTCATGAGAGAAGCCACTAGTAAACACTACGGCCTCCGGGTCTATTCACACCTATCGTTTCCACTTTCGCTTTTACTTTGCTTTGTTACTTTGTTGCTTTCAGTTCTCACTTGGCAAACAATCTATAAGGGATTGACAATCCCTTCATAGCGTTGGGAGCAAGCCTTTTGTGTTTGTGCAGGTACTTGTGATACTCCTTCACTGGATCGATACCTTGGTTCTCAAAACGGAGGGAAATACTTACCACCGCTGTGCTACATCACCCTTTCCGCTTCGAGGGAACACCAACGCAAGGCTCCAAGGCCACGGGGGAATCCTTTGCATATTTGCCTAGGAAGTCCCTAAAGGCGTAGCCGTAGCAGAAGGATTCCTGGTGCTGTTGTTGAGGAGTATCAAGACAAGAATAGTCTCCCGTCCGCACGTGTTTCTGGCGCCGTTGGAAGGTCTTTTGTTGCAGTAGCAGGAAGCCAATGAATAAAATTTATTTTCATTTTTTGCTTTCTGTTCTTGAGTGTTTGCACAATTATTCTACTGTTATAATTGTGTATTTGGTGTTTTATTTAGTGTTTGTACCAAGGAAAGCCTTTGGGATCACGTGGGGTATTAGTTGCTTTAATCCTGTTCTAAAACATCAACTTCTACGTCGAGTACAAAAAATCCTAAAAATCACAGAAACGTCAGAAGTGTGTGAAGTTTGAACACAAGATTAATATAAAAATTCTCTATGTTTTCCTAATTGTTCAGAATTTTTGGAGTTATAGAAGTATAAGCAAATTCTGAATCTTTACAGATTGTTCTGTTTTTAACTGATTCTGTTTCTTTGCGTTATGTGCTATTTTTAATGATTCTATGCTTTATATCGGGGGGCATAAGCCTGGGTAAAGTTATAATACAGTAGGTATAATGAAAAAAAAAATTGGAATAGGTTTTAAATAGTACCTATAGTAAGGTTTGGTTTTCATATACTAACGGATCTCACGAAAATTTTGTTGAATTTTGTGTGATTGAAGTTTTCAAGTTTTGAGTGAGATTATGATAGATGATGGAATAAGGAATGATAAAAGATTAAGCTTGGGGATGCCCCATGGCACCCGAAGGCAATATCTAAGGAGCACCAAGCAGCTAAGCTTGGAGAAGCCCCGGAAGGCATCCCCTGTTTCTTCTAAAAACCATTGGTAATTTTACTTGGAGCTATATTTTTATTAGTCACATATCATGAGTTTTGCTTGGAGCATCTTGCATCATTTGTGTCTTTGCTTTTTTTGCAGGTTAGTTTGTCATAATAAACCTTGTTGGACACACCCATTTGACAGAGCCAAATTATGTTATGATTTGTTAGAATCGCTCTCTATGCTTCACTTAATTTTTTTGAGCCATGGAATTGCTCAAGTACTTCACTTATATGTTTTTGAGCACAGTGGTGTTGTTATTTTGAAGAAATTTACTCTCATGCTTCATTTAGATTATTTTGAGAGTTGCTAAATTTTTGAATAAATCCTCTCTTGCTTCATTTATATAATTTTGAGAGTTGAAAATTTTAAAGAAACTTGTGCTCTCATGCGTCACTTATACTTGTTTGAGAGCTTGTTATTTGCATTGGCAATTGCTTTAAATGAAAATTACTTCCAAATTGATGAATGTCCAGGAAAGATATAATAAAAACTTTCATCAAGATCATTGGATATTAAACTTGATTTTTTGCAATAGTTTTGCGATATGAAGATTGTAATATGTGAGTTATGTTGATGAGTAATTATCCCCTAGTAAGAATATTGGTGTTAAGGTTTGTGATTCCCTGTGCATGCACATGAAGTCAATAATTATGCTATGAAATTACATCCTACTTGTGTTGCATTATTCCATGTTAGTTATGTTTCATGTTCATTTATGATGATTTTTGTTCGTTGGTTGGGCGCTTCTCAATCTATTTGCTAGCCTTCACTTGTACTAGGCAGGAATACTGCTTGTGCATCAAAATACTAAACCCAAAGTTGTGCCAAATGAGTCCACCATACCTACCTATATGCGGTATTTCAACGCCATTCCTAGTAAATTTGCAAGTGCCAACTCTAATTTTCAAAATAAAATTTTGCTTTGTATGCCGGTACCACTCATGAAGCGGCGAGGGGTGGCCGATATATTCCATGTTAAATAGGTTATTCTCAAGATGAGTGTTTATTCAGTTGTAATTGCATGAGAGGATGGCTGTAATAGCGATGCCTAGTCCCAAAAAGAAAAAATAATATTTTATGTTGTCAAATAATAAATTCCTTGGAAAGTGTTGGTACGGATGACACCCGTGGATATGGCTAGCTGTGGAATGCGAAAGAATGTTGGAAAAGGAATGAACTTTATTTTCAGTTTGGGAACCGTCTATAATTTGTTTAGCATGGAGGATATTGGAAACTCTTAGTCGTTCTCATTGACAGGAAAAGCATGCCACCCTAACAAAATTTATCTATAAGTTTTTCACTTTGAGCTGTCGCACCTCTACAAATCCCTCCTTCCCTCTTCGAAGGGCCTATCTACTTAACTTATGCAATTTTTATTTTTTTGAGTCTCCATATTCTCTTATAAAGCACCAACTAAGGAACACCATTATCCCACTTGAGCATTGGATGTAGTTAATATTTGATTGTGTTGCACAAATGGATCAATGATAGAAAATGATGGGCTAGGGATAACGTTCTTTAGAGTTGATATTTTGAAAGACTTGGTTGCTGGTTGATATGCTTGAATATCGAAATCTTCATGTCAAATTATAAACAATTGATTTGCATCATCTACAAGTCCATATGTCCATGCTGAAATAAAAATAATATGATGAACATGTGAGGAAGCATTCCACATTAAAAAATCTATTTTTCTTGGGGATGCTGATACGCCTCCAACGTATCTATAATTTTTGCTTGTTCCATGTTGTTATATTATCATTCTTGGAGGTCTTATAATCATATTATAGCAATTTTATTTCATTTTCTGGGATTAACCTATTGACATCGTGCCTAGTGCCAGTTCCTGTTTTTTGCAATTTTTTCGTTCGCCGACAACCCATACGAGATGAGGTCCAATTGTCATGAAACTGTACGGAGATATTTTTGGACTAGAAGGAAACTTGGGAACCAAGAATGAGCAGCAGACGAGGCCCAGGGGGGACTAGACATCAGGGCGCGCTAGAGGCCCCTAGCGCGGTATGGTGTCTAGTGGGGCCCTTGGGAACCTTCTCCACCACCCGTGAGCTCTATAAATTCCCCAATATTCAGAAAACCCTAGGGGAGTCGACGAAAAATCATTTCAGCCACCGCAAGTTCCATAGCCACGAAATCCAATCTGGAGCCCGTTCGGGAGAGGAACACAATCATGGAGGGGTTCACCATCCTTGTTGGTGCTCCTCCGATGATGCGTGAGTAGTTCATATAAGACCTACGGGTCCATACACAGTAGCTAGATGGCTTTCTCTCTTGTTTTTTCTCTCAATACAATGGTCTCTTGGAGATCCATATGATATAACTATTTCTTTTGCGGTGTGTTTGTTAGGATCCACTGAATTTTGAGTTTATGATCATATTTCTTCTTTGATATTTGGTTTTTTGTCTAGCGAACTTGATCTTTTATCTTGCAATGGGAAGAAGTGCTTTGTGATGGTTCGATCTTGCGGTGCTCAATCCGAGTGATAGAAAGAGACATGACACGCATGTATTGTTGCTATCAAGGATAGAACGATGTGGTCTATTCCTATATGAATAGATCTTGTCTACATCATGTCATCGTTATTAAGGCATTACTCTGTTTCTCCATGAACTCAATACACTACATGGATGCTGGATAGCGGTCGATGTGTGAAGTAATAGAAGTAGATGCAGGCAGAAGTCGGTCTACTTGTCTTGGACATGATGCCTATTTACATATTCATTGTCTTGAATATCGTTGATGTTTACTACGCAACCTTCTCCTGTAGACGTTCTTGGGCCTCCAAGTGCAGAGGTTTGTAGGACAATAGCAATTTTCCCTCAAGTGGGTGACCTAAGGTTTATCAATCCGCGAGAGGCGTAGGATGAAGATGGTCTCTCTCAAGCAACCCTACAACCAAATAACAAACAGTCTCTTGTGTCCCCAACACACCCAATACAATGGTAAGTTGTATAGGTGCACTAGTTCGGCGAAGAGATGGTGAAACAAGTGCAATATGGATGGTAGATATAGGTTTTTGCAATCTGAAATTACAAAAACAGCAAGGTAACTAGTAACAAAAGTGAGCACGAACGGTATTGCAATGCGTGGAAACACGACCTAGGGTTCATACTTTCACTAGTGAAGTTCTCTCAACAATGATAACATAATTGGATCATATAACTAGCCCTCAACATGCAACAAAGAGTCGCTCCAAAGTCACTAATAGCGGAGAACAAACCACCACAAAGTTATTCTTTCTAATCGATCTATTCAAGAGTCCGTAGAAAAATAGCACGAAGCTATTGATACGTCTCAAACGTATCTATAATTTTTGATGGTTTCATGCTGTTATCTTGTCATCTTTGGATGTTTTATGTACCTTTTATATCTTTTTTGGGACTAACTTATTAATTCAGTGCCAAGTGCTAGTTCCTATTTTGTGTGTGTTTTTGACTCTTTTCAGATCTGATTTTGGAACGGAGTCCAAACGGAATAAAATCCCCGAAATAAAATTTTCCAGAACGGAAGAAGATCAGGGGACTTGAGGGCCAAGGTAGGAGAGCCATAGGGGGCCCACAAGCCCTGTAGCCGCCACCGGGGGGGGGGGGGTACCAAGCTTGTGGCCTCCCTGGCGCCCCCTGCCCTAGCTCTTTCGCCTATATATTCCCTAAAATCCAGAAAAAATGAGGGCATGCACGAAAACACTTTTCCGCCGCCGCAAGCTTCCGTTTCCGCGAGATCTCATCTGGAGACCCATCCCGGTGCCCTGCCGGAGGGGACTTCGGAGTTGGAGGGCTTCTACATGAATATCATCGCCTCTCCAATGACTCGTGAGTAGTTCACTTCAGACCCACGGGTCCGTAGTTAGTAGCTAGATGGCTTCTTTTCTCTCTTGGATCTTCAATACAAAGTTCTCCATGATCTTCATGGAGATTTATCCGATGTAATCCTCTTTGGCGCTGTGTTTGTCAAGATCCGATGAATTGTGGATTTGTGATCAGATTATCTATGAATTATATTTGAGTCTTTGCTGATTTCTTATATGCATGATTTGATATCCTTGTACGTCTCCGAATCTTGGGTTTTGTTTGGCCAACTAGATCTATGATTCTTGCAATGGGAGAAGTGCTTGGTTTTGGGTTCATACCGTGTGGTGACCTTTCCCAGTGACAAATGGGGCAGCAAGGCACACATCGTGTTGTTGCCATCAAGGGTAACAAGATGGGCTTTTATCATAGATATGAGATTGTCCATCTACATCATGTCATCTTGCTTAAGGCGTTACTCTGTTCTCATGAACTTAATACACTAGATGCATGCTGGATAGCGGTCGACGTGTGGAGTAATAGTACTAGATGCAGAAAGTATCGGTCTACTTGTTTTGGACGTGATGCCTATAGATATAATCATTGCCTTAGATAATGTCACGACTTTGCGTGGTTCAGTCAATTGCTCGACAGTAATTCGTTCACCCACCGTCTACTTGCTTTCATGAGAGAAGCCACTAGTGAACACTACCGCCCCCGGGTCTATTCACAACTATCGTTTCCACTTTCACTTTTACTTTGCTTTTTTCCTTTTTGCTTTCAGCTCTCACCTTGCAAACAATCTATAAGGTATTGACAACCCCTTCATAGCGTTGGGTGGAAGCTCTTTGTGTTTGTGCAGGTACTTGTGAGTTGACTCAATCCTTCACTGGATCGATACCTTGGTTCTCAAAACTGAGGGAAATACTTACCGTCGCTGTGCTACATCACCCTTTCCGCTTCGAGGTAACACCAAAGCAAGGCTCCAAGGCCACGGGGGAATCCTTTGCATATTTTCCAAGGAAGTCCCTAAAGGCGTAGCCGTAGCAGAAGGATTCCTGGCACCGTTGCTGAGTAGTATCAAGACAAGCATAGTCTCCCATCAACACGCTTATTTCTGGCGCCGTTGGAAGGTCTTTTGTTGCAGTAGCAGAAGTATTTCTGGCACCATTGCCGAGGAAGGAGGAGATCTATCCAAGTAGGTGGCACAAACTCATCTCTTCCATTTACCTTTTTTGCCAGTTGCCTCTCGTTTTCCTCTCCCCCACTTCACATTTGTCGTTTTCATTTGCCTTTCTCCTTTGTCATTTTCTTTTGCCTTTTCGCCGTTTTCCTTTTGCCCTTTTGCCGTTTTCCTTTCCCAGTTTTCTTGCTTGCTTGTGTTCTTGTTGGTTTGTTGAAGTCATCATGGCTGAATACACCAAACTTTGCGACATCTTGATGTCAGCTGTGCTTCTCCGGCAACGGCGACAGGAATAGTCGTGCCGACGGCACCAGGAATCCTTGTGCTACGGCTATGGAGCCTGGCGTTGGTGTTCCCTCGAAGCGGAAAGGGTGATGTAGCACAGCGGTGGTACGTATTTCCCTTAGTTTGAGAACCAAGGTATCAATCCAGTGGAGGAGTATCACAAGATCCTGCACAAACACAAAAGCTTGCTCCCAATGCTATGAAGGGGTTGTCAATCCCTTATAGATTGTTCGCCAAGTGAGAACTGAAAGCAACAAAGTAACAAAGCAAAGTAGAAGCGGAGGTGTAAACGATGGATGTGAATAGACCCGGGGGCCGTAGTGTTTACTAGTGGCTTCTCTCATGAAAGCAAGTAGACGGTGGGTGAACAAATTACTGTCAAGCAATTGATAGAACCGCGCGAAGTCGTGACGATATCTATGGCAATGATTATATCTATAGGCATCACGTCCAAAACAAGTAGACCGATACTTTCTGCATCTACTACTATTACTCCACACGTCGACCGCTATCCAGCATGCATCTAGTGTATTAAGTCCAAAAGAACAGAGTAACACCTTAAGCAAGATGACATGATGTATGTAGAGGGATAATCTCAAACCAATGATGAAAACCCCATCTTTTTACCCTTGATGGCAACTACTTAATGTGTGCCTTGCTGCCCCTACTGTCACTAGGAAAGGTCACCACATGGTAGAACCCAAAACCAAGCACTTCTCCCATTGCAAGAATCATAGATCTAGTTGGCCAAACAAAACCCAAGACTCGGGGAGACTTACAAGGATATCAAATCATGCATATAAGAAATCAGAAAAGACTCAAATATATATCATAGATAATCTGATCAGAAATCCACAATTCATCGGATCTCGACAAACACACCGCCAAAGAAGATTACATCGGATAGATCTCCATGAAGATCATGGAGAACTTTGTATTGAACATCCAAGAGAGAGAAGAAGCCATCTAGCTACTAACTACGGACCCGTAGGTCTGAACTGAACTACTCACGAGTCATTGGAGGGGCAAGGATGATGATGCAGAAGCCCTCCAACTCGAAAGTCCTCTTCGTCAGGGTGCCGGGAAGGGTCTCCAGATGAGATCTCGCGGAAACGGAAGCTTGCGGCGGCGGAAAAGGATTTTCGAGGCTCCCCTGATTTTTTGCTGTATTTTAGGGAATATATAGGCCGAAGATCTAGGCCAGGGGGTGCTCAGGGAGGCCACAAGCCCTGCCACCACCGCCTCCCTCCTGGTGGCGGAGTGGGGGCTTATGGGCTCCTTGGAGCCCTCCTGGCTTGGCCCACAGGCCCCCTGATTTTCTTCCGTTCGGGAAAAAATCATTTCGGGGATTTTATTCCGTTTGGACTCCGTTCCAAAATCAGATCTGAAAAGAGCCAAAAACACAGAAAAAACAGGAACTGGCACTTGGCACTGAATTTATAAGTTAGTCCCAAAAAAGATATAAAAGGTACATAAAACATCGAAAGATGACAAGATAACAACGTGAAACCATCAAAAATTATAGATACGTTTGAGACGTATCAAGCACCCCCAAGCTTAACTCCTGCTCGTCCTCGAGTAGGGAAGTGATAAAGAATGGATTTTTGATGCTTTCATGCTACCTAGCATAGATGTCCTTTGTAACTCCTCTTATGTGACGTGAATGTTCAGATCCATTAGATTCAAAACAATAGTTTGCTATTGACGTGGAAACAATAATAATTCAAGCAAACTAGCAAGGTAATCATGAACTTTCAAAATAACAAGGCCAAAGGAAAGTTATCCCTACAAAAGCATATAGTCTTGCTATGCTCTATCATCATTGCACAATGAATTTAAATCATGCACAACCCCGGTATTGGCCAAGTAATTGTTTCACACCTTTACTTTCTCAAACCTTTTCAACTCTCACGCAAGACATGAGCGTGAGCCATGGTTATAACACTATAGATGGTGTGGAATGTGGTGGGGGTTGCAAGACAAAAAAAGGAGAAGATAGTCACATTAACTAGGCATATCAATGAGCTGTGGAGATGCTCATCAATAGATATCAATGTGAATGAGTAGGGATTGCCATACAAATGATGCACTAGAGCTACGAGTATGTGAAAGCTCTTAAAGAAAACTAGTGGGTGTGCATCCAACTTGCTTGATCACGAAGACCTAAGGCAATTGAGGAAGCCTACCATTGGAATATACAAGCCAAGTTATATAATGAAAATTTCCCACTAGCTATATGGTGGTGACAAAATGAGAGACTCTCAATCATGAAGATCAAGGTGCTTAATATGCACAAGTGTGGAAAAAGTGGTAGCATTGTCCCTTCTCTCTTTTTCTCTCATTTTTTTAATTTTTTTGGTGGGCTCTTTGGCCGCTTTTTTTTGGTGGGCATCTTTGGCCCCTTTTATTTCCTCACATGGGACAATGCTCCGTAATGATGATCATCACACTTTCAACTCAAAACTTAGAGCAACGATGACTCTATATGGAATGCCTTCGGTAGTGTACCGTGACAATGATCTAGCATGGCACAGACATTAATGGAAACATCATGCTAGCTATCTTACGATCATGCAATGGCAATGTAGACGTGGTGGCACATGTCATGGTGGTAGTTGCATGGCAATATATCTCGGAATGACTTTGAAAAAGCCATAGTAGGTAGGTATGGTGGCTGTTTTGAGGGAGGCTAATGGTGGGTTTGGTGCACCCGCGAAAGTTGCACGGCACTAAGAAGATAGTGATGGTGGAAGGTGAAAGTGCATCTAAACCATGGACTCAACATTAGTCATATAGAACTCATATACTTGTTGCGAAATTTTTATTAGTAATCGAAACAAAGCATTCAACGCATACTCCTAGGGGAAGGGTTGGTAGGTATAAACCATCGCACGATCCCGACCGCCACGCAAAGGATGACAATCAATAGACTAATCATGCTCAGATTTCATCACATAGCGGTTCACCATACGTGCATCCTACGGGAATCACTAACTTCAACACTAGTATTTCTAGATCCACAACACCTTACTAGCATGACTTCAATATTACCATAACCACAACTCAAAACTAATTGAGATGAATCAAACTTCTCTAACTATTCAATGCACATGAAGGTGGAAGTTTTCGTATACCTTTGGATAACTACCCCTTTTGAAACTACTTTCAAAGCATAGATCAACTACCAAGCCATGCACCGCTGTGCTCTAAAAGATATAAGTGAAGCACATAGATCAAAAGTATCTAGCTCAAAAGATATAAGTGAAGCACATGTGAGCTGAATTGTCTACCAAAAGATACAAGTGAAGCTCGAAAAAATCACGGTGAGTGCATGTCTCTCTCTCTAGGTGTGCAGCAAGGATGATTGTGACACAACAAAAATAAAAGACTCCTACGATACAAGACGCTCCAAGCAAAAACACATAACATGTGGTGAATAAAAATATAGCCCCAATTAACGTTACCGATGGATTAAAGACGAGAGAGGGTATGCCTTCCCGGGGCATCCCCAAGCTTAGGCTTTTACGACATCCTTGAATCTCTTGGGGTGCCTTGGGCATCCCCAAGCTTGAGCTCTTGCCACTCTTTATCTTTTTGTCCATAAGAACTTCACCCAAAACTTGAAAACTTCACAACACGAAACTTAAACAGAAACTCGTGATAACATTAGTATGAGTAAGCAAACCACCACTTAATTAGGTACTGTAGCAAACTTAAATTCTACTTGTGCTGATGTTGGGTTACTGTATTTTCAATCTTCCATGGCTAATAACCCCAGATACTATCCATAGTTTCATCAAAATAAGCAACCAACACAACAAAAACAGAATCTGTTAACAGTAGACCGGTCTGTAGAAATCTGTATATTTCGTATACCTATGGTACTTCAAGAATTCTGAAAAATTACGACAGACTGAAGATTTGTGTAGCAATCAGAAGCAAAAAGAATCAACTCAAAAGCTCTTACTGAAAAAATGAAAATTCTTTTTCGTGAGCAGAAAGTTTCTGTCTTTTCCAGCATGACCAAACGATCATCCCCAAGACTAATCATAACGGTTTTGCTTGGGACAAACGCAAAAAGAAACACAAAAAACACAATCATAACAGAATTATGAAAGTGTGGAAAACACAAAACAAAAAGAAAAATGATAGATTCGTTGGGTTGCCTCCCAACAAGCGCTTTTGTTTAACGCCCTTATCTAGGCAATGAATGATGCTCTCACAAAAGACAGGAATTGAAGCACAACGAGAGCATCCTAAAGCATGTGAAAATAACATATAAGTCTAACATACTTCCTATGCATAGGCATTTTATAGGAAAACAGATTGTCAAGACAACCAATAGTTACCATATGCAAGGAAGAAGGAAGAGACAATAGCAATCTCAACATAACGAGAGGTAATTTGGTAACATGGAAGTTTCTACCACAATATTTTCCTCTCTCATAGCAATTACATGTGGGATCATATTTGAATTCAACAATGTAACTATCACATAGGATATTCTTTTCATGATCCACATGCATGCAAAGTTGACGCTCTTCAAAAATAGTGGGATTATCATCAAATAAAGTCATGACTTCTCCAATCCCACTTTCAATATTGTTGCAAATATCATATTCATCATGAGGTTTGAATAAATTTTCAAGATCATAAGAAAGATCATCACCCCAATCATGATTATTGCAACAAATAGTGGACAAGGCAAAACTAGCATCCCCAAGCTTAGGGTTTTGCATATTTTTAGCATGATTGTCACTAATAGAATTTATAGTGAAACCATTGCAATCATGCTTTTCATCCAAGGAGCTCTCGTGAATCACTTCATAAGTTTCTTCATCACGATTTTCAGATTCACGCATCTCAAGAAAAACTCCATAAAGATAGTCAAGTGCCCTCAACTCACTAGCAATTCGTTCCACATAAGTGGGTCTCTTAAAGAGATTAGCAAGTGGATGAGGATCCATATCACTAGATTTTCAGCAAGCGAAGATGCAAGCATATTGAAGGCACATGGCACACAAGCGAACAGAAAGCAAGCGAGCGAGAGAAAAGGGTGATCGAAAAGGCAAACGAAAAAGGCAAAGGAGAAAGGCAAATGAAAACGACAAATGTGAAGTGGGGGAGAGGAAAACGAGAGGCAACTGCCAAAAAAGTAAATGCAGGAGATGAGTTTATGAGACCTACTTGGATAGATCTTGATCTCTCCTCCTCGGCAATGGCGCAAGAAATACTTCTGATGTCAGCTGTGCTTCCCCGGCAACGGCGACAGGAATAGTCGTGTCGACGACACCAGGAATCCTTCTGCTACGGCTATGGAGCCTTGAGTTGGTGTTCCCTCGAAGCAGAAAGGGTGATGTAGCACAGCGGTGGTAAGTATTTCCCTTAGTTTGAGACCCAAGGTATCAATACAGTGGAGGACTATCACAAGATCCTGCACAAACACAAAAGCTTGCTCCCAACGCTATGAAGGGGTTGTCAATCCCTTATAGATTGTTCGCCAAGTGAGAAGTGAAAGCAACAAAGTAACAAAGCAAAGTAAAAGCGAAGGTGTAAACGATGGATGTGAATAGACCCAGGGGCCGTAGTGTTTACTAGTGGCTTCTCTCATGAAAGCAAGTAGACGGTGGGTGAACAAATTACTGTCGAGCAATTGATAGAACCGCGCAAAGTCGTTACGATATCTATGGCAATGATTATATCTATAGGCATCACGCCCAAAACAAGTAGACCGATACTTTCTACATCTACTACTATTACTCCACACGTCGACCGCTATCCAGCATGCATCTAGTGTATTAAGTCCAAAATAACAGAGTAACGCCTTAAGGAAGATGACATGATGTAGATGGACAATCTCATATCAACGATAGAGCCCATCTTTTTACCCTTGATGGCAACTACTTAATGTGTGCCTTGCTGCCCCTACTGTCACTGGGAAAGGTCACCACATGGTAGAACCCAAAACCAAGCACTTCTCCCATTGCAAGAATCATAGATCTAGTTGGCCAAACAAAACCCAAGACTCGGAGAGACTTACAAGGATATCAAATCATGCATATAAGAAATCAGCAAAGACTCAAATATATATCATAGATAATCTGATCACAAATCCACAATTCATCGGAGCTCGACAAACACACCGCCAAAGAAGATTACGTTGGATAGATCTCCATGAAGATCATGGAGAACTTTGTATTGAAGATCCAAGAGAGAGAAGAAGCCATCTAGCTACTAACTATGGACCCGTAGGTCTGAAGTGAACTACTCACGAGTAATTGGAGGGGCGATGATGATGATGAAGAAGCCCTCCAACTCCAAAGTCCCCTCCGGCAGGGCGCCGGGAAGGGTCTCCAGATGAGATCTCGTGGAAACGGAAGCTTGCGGCGGCAGAAAAGTATTTTCGAGGCTCCCCTGATTTTTTTGCTGTATTTAAGGGAATATATAGGCCGAAGATCTAGCTCAGGGGGCGCTCAGGGAGGCCACAAGCCCTGCCACCGCCGCCTCCCTGGTGGCGGAGTGGGGGCTTGTGGGCTCCCTGGAGCCCTCCTGGCTTGGCCCACAGCCCCCCTGATCTTCTTCCGTTCGGGAAGAAATCATTTCGGGGATTTTATTCGGTTTGGAATCCCTTCCAAAATTAGATCTGAAAAGAGCTAAAAACACAAAAAACAGGAACTGGCACTTGGCACTGAATTAATAAGTTAGTCCCCAAAAAGATATAAAAGGTACATAAAACATCCAAAGATGACAAGATAACATCGTGAAACCATCAAAAATTATAGATATGTTTGAGACGTATCACTTCTCGAGTACCAATAATAATGATTTCATTAGTACTCCGATTGCTCCCGCCACTAGTGCGGAATCGTATGAAATCAACGCAGCTTTGCTGAATCTTGTTGTGAAAGAGCAATTCTCTGGCCTTCCTAGTGAAGATGCCGCATCCCATCTCAATACCTTCATTGAGCTTTGCGATATGCAAAAGAAAAGAGATGTGGATAATGACGTGATTCAGTTGAAGCTTTTTCCTTTCGCGTTGCGAGATCACGCAAAAACTTGGTTTTCTTCTTTGCCTAAAAATAGTATCCATTCTTGGGATAAGTGCAAAGATGCTTACTTATCCAAGTATTTTCCGCCGGCTAAGATTATCTCCCTACGTAACGATATCATGAATTTCAAGCAACTTGATCATGAACACGTTGCACAATCTTGGGAGAGGATGAAGTTAATGATTAGAAATTGTCCTGCTCATGGCTTGAGTTTGTGGATGATTATACAAATCTTTTACGCTGGTTTGAATTTTGCTTCTCGCAATATCTTGGACTCCGCCTCAGGTGGAACGTTCATGGAAATCACATTAGGAGACACTACAAAACTCCTAGACAATATCATGACCAACTACTCTGAGTGGCACACTGAAAGGTCACCTGCTAGCAAAAAGGTACACGCTATAGAAGAAATTAACTCGCTTAGTGCTAAGATGGACGAGTTGATGAATTTGGTTGCTAGTAGAAATGCTCCTTTAGATCCTAATGAAATGCCACTATCTTCCTTGATTGAGAGTAGCAACGCTAGTTTGGACGTTAATTTTGTTGGTAGGAACAAATTTGGCAACAACAATGCTTTTAGAGGAAACTATGTTCCTAGGCCTTTTCCTTGTAACTCCTCTAACAATTATGGCAATTCCTACAACAACACTTATGGAAATCACAACAAATTACCCTCTGATTTAGAGAGTAATATCAAAGAGTTCATCAACTCTCAAAAGATTTTTAATGTGTCCATAGAGGAAAAACTACTCAAAATAGACGATTTGGCTAAGAGCGTTGATAGGATGTCTTGTGATATTGATGCTTTGAAAGTTAGATGTGCTCCTTCCAAGGTCAACTTGGATGAAACTTTAAAGGGCATCACTAGGGATCAGACTACTGATTCCTAGCACTATATCAGACGAGTGGACAACCGTTGGTTTAATTACATGCAGAGCTTGATTAGATTCTTAACGTGTGGTCCACTTCCCTCTGGATAGTTTCCGAAATATACTCCTCCGTCATGTAATTACAACGTGTGGCCCACTTCCTTCTAGGTAGTTTCTGAATTATACTCTTGTGTCCTGTATTTACGATACTTCCATATCTGATTTCTATTTTGCTTCCTTATATTAACTTCTTCAAAAAATCATGCAAGTATAGAATTTCCATATCAACTCTTCTATTTTCATACTTGCTTCTTTTGAGGTACTTTATTCGATGATTTTTTATACATTAAATTATTTTGCTTCTACTGCATAGCGGATTTGTTTCCAAGAAAATTGTGTACCATGTAATATTTTTTTAATGCAACAGAACTTTGCTTCCATGAAGGAGATAATTTGCTTCAGTCTCAACCAAACTTTTTTGGACGTAGAAAAAAAAGTGTCCCAGCACTTTGTTTCCATGTAAGAAAATTTTGCATCTAAGAATTTGTTTCCATGTCATAATCTTGGGTCGCACATATTTTTTTAACAAGTTTCCAACAAAAGAAAATTTCTTCCATCCACCATTGTAAAATTAATTTGCTTCTCATAGAATATAATTTTTTTTCTGCTTCATCCGTTCATACAGTAAGTTTCAAACATGATGCATGTTTATTTCGTCAAGTCATCAATAATACATACTACGCTTCCTTAAGTCAATATCGTATGTTCCCTATAAACCTTGGACATGCTTCTGTTCGCTTGCGGTAGTCCTATTGTAGAGCAGATCCAAGTGTCATCACATTTCTTAGTGCATGCATCATTAGTCTTAGGCGGTGAGGTGGTAAGGGAGATATTTTTTGAGTTGCGCAACCGAAGAAGGCATGGCCGGCAATATTGACAGCGAGCTCGGAGGGACTGTACAAGCAAATGTAGGGTCAGTGAATTACTACGTAAAACATGTGTATGATCGAAGCAAGAAAATAGACATTTAGAAGCAAGAACAAAGTTGTACAAAAGCATATAATGTAAGCAAATGATTCTACAATAAAATGTACTAACAGAAGTAACACCGCCAATTGGTTGAATTACACACTAGAAGTGGTTGAAGCATAAACTGGTATCTGATAATGGTTGAAGCAAAATTTTGTATAGATGTAGAACACATGTACAGTGATGCAGAACATATATATTACACAGAAATATGCAAGCAATTAAAGGAGGAAGCATGGTTCATAGGAAACATAGCTTCATTGTATGACACCAGATATAAAACATAATGGAAATACCCAAATTTTAATGCTAGCATGATTGGAGCATAGAGTTAGTTAAAATATAAAATCTTGGCTAATATGAACATAGGATATTCTGAATATAACCATAAACATGAACAAAAATAAAATATTTTCAGTAAGAAAAACTATCTAGCAAGCTAATCACGGTATATTGCTGCAAACTACAAAGATCGAAGAAATAGGTCTACAATGCTTAAGAATCATGGATTTTAGAAGCATCCAAGGTTTTCGAGTCGATGAGTCGTTCTGGGGTAGCGACTCCTGGCGAGTCGAGCCTAGTCACGACTAGTC
Organism: Hordeum vulgare subsp. vulgare; assembly: GCF_904849725.1. Classification (NCBI taxonomy): domain Eukaryota; kingdom Viridiplantae; phylum Streptophyta; class Magnoliopsida; order Poales; family Poaceae; genus Hordeum; species Hordeum vulgare. Next base: position 576,937,584 of record NC_058521.1, read on the forward strand.
TCGAATAGTCAAGGGGTTTGAGTAAACCCTAGCAGTGCGACTCGTCGACTAGTCATGCGACTCAAAAACAATGGAAGCATCAATTCGATGCTATCTAAACATAAAACATGAGTATCCAAAATAGATGCATAATTAGATTGTCACGCTATATGTAGTGAATAAATACATGTATGATGCATATGTATTTGGAAGCATCATATTCATAGTCTGAACAACAACTTGTACATTCTTGAAGAACAATAATTTGAAATTGAGGATAACCTATGCTTGCCACCAATGAGATTTAAAAAAAAAATCTAGAATAACAATTTCATCGAAACTTGTTTGGTAAGGTCACACACGATTCAATCTAAGACAACATCATTGAACCGAAGTGCCAGATATTGACTCTGAGCATAATCGGTTTTGACAGGTTCATTGATGTGTGTAAAAATATGAGAAATGAAGGGAAGCAAGGCATATGAATTAAGAAGATTACCCTATATACCTAAATAGTTTATTAAACACAGTATGGCAATTTATGGAAGCATGGAAAGATGACAGCTCAACAGTATTCGTTTTGGTCTGAACCATAGAAATTGATAATGGAAGCAACTAAGATTGATGCCAATATGAGGATCCATGCTTTGTGTCCCCTACATACAAATTTGACCAATGGAAGTAATTTTGTTGCCCAAAGAAGCATGAATAAGTATGATGGGTACAAATGTATTGTTACTTGGAAGCATTGAAAATTGAAAATAAAAGATGACAAAATTATAATATTGCTGCCACCAGAGGAGGCATATTTGTGTAATCCACCTATCTAGTTCACAAGAAAATATTGTTGATGATTTAGTGACATGTCATAAATACATACTGGACAACACAAATTCACACCCACAAACATGTCATAAACCAACGTATTCGCAACAAGATGCATTAAAAAATCAGAAAATAATTATGTTAGGAATCAACTAGATTAAAAAGTAGCAAGTGAATAGGACACAAACCCTAGGATGGGGTGGATGAATCATGCCATACTCCATTCCTGCTTGCTTCATTCCCGAACCGAGATGCTACCCCATCGAAGTGGACTGGATTCCAAATGAGTGCGGCCCGATCCCGGTGGAGATAAGCGCGACGACGTGGGAGGGTGCGACCTTGTAGGTGAGCAAGTCATGGCACAAGGAGAGAAGGAGGAGAGGGAGGCTGAGGCGCCGGTGAAAGCTCGTCGTGCCGCTGGACGAAGAGGAGAGAAGGTAGAGCTGGGAGGAAAAGGGATCTGGCGATGCAAGTGGGCTAGGTGCGCTCGAGGTGGAGGATGACCCGATTAGAATCTGTGATTAGGAGAGTAAATCACGCGCAGACGTTGCGGGGGTGTCAACTCCCTGCCTATTTATTCTTTTTTTTATTTCCCTATTTGCAAATGAAAGACAACTCTCGAGTGTCGGATTTCAATAACATCAACGACGTTCGACGCGTCTGACATTGGAGTTTTATCAGACTATAGATATAAAGTGTTTTCCAACTTTAAAAGCTATGCGTGTCTCCATGAATGAGAGCAAAGAAAGAACCGCCCAAATTCGCGCTAGGCATGAATGGTTTAAAAGGGTGCGTTCTAGTGATGCAAATCACGAAGATCTTAAAGTGCTTGGTGTGACTCCTCTTGAATCTTTGTTTTCGCGTGTCAAACCTATTGATGAAGGGGCTGGATATGAATCCACTTTGGTTGAAAAACGCCCCAATTATTCGGAGTCCACCTATATTGATGATAAAGGTGTGGAGAGTGCAGTAGAAGAAATCAAAATATTGGGTAGTAATGAAACTCCCACTTTGGATTTCAAGGAATTCAATTATGATAGTTGCTCCTTGTTTGAATGCATTTCCTTGATGCAATCCATTGCAAACTCTCCACATGCTTATAGCCAAAGCAAAGCCTTTACCGCACATATCGTAGATGCTATGACGAAATCTCTTGAAGAGAAGCTCGAACTAGAAGTCTCTATACCTAGAAAACTTCATGATGAGTGGGAACCTACTATCAAAATCAAGATAAAAAACTATGAATGCAATGCTTTGTGTGATTTGGGTGCTAGTGTTTTCGCGATTCCAAAGTCTTTATGTGATATTCTTGGTTTTCATGAGATTGAAGAGTGTTCTCTTAATTTGCATCTTGCGGATTCTACTGTCAAGAAACCCATGGGAAGGATCGATGATGTTCTTATTGTTGCAAATAAGAACTATGTACCCGTGGATTTCATTGTACTTGACATAGATTGCAATACTTCATGTCCCATTATTCTTGGTAGACCTTTCCTAAGGACTATTGGTGCTATCATCGATATGAAGGAAGGGAATATTAGATTTCAATTTCCTCTAAAGAAGGGCAAGGAGCACTTTCCTAGAAAGAAAATAAGATTGCCTAATGAATCTATGATCAGGGCTACTTATGGTTTGAGCATCAAAGATGACTATACGTAATTCCATCACCTTTTGCCTAGCTAAGGGCGTTAAACAATAGCGCTTGTTGGGAGGCAACCCAACGAATCTATCATTTTTCTTTCTGTTTTGTGTTTTCCAGACTTTCATAATTCTGTTATGATTGTGTTTTTTGTGTTTCTTTTTGTGTTTGTGCCAAGCAAAACCGTTATGATTAGTCTTGGGGATGATTGTTTGGTCATGCTGGAAAAGACAAAAACTTTCTGCTCAGGAAAATAATTTTTTTTTTGTAAGAGCTTTTGAGTTGATTCTTTTAGCTGCTGATTGCTACGCAAATTCTTCAGACTGTCAAAATTTTTCAGAATTTTTGAAGTAACAGAAGTATACGAAGTATATAGATTGCTAGAGACTAGTCTGCTGTTAACAGATTCTGTTTTTGTTGAGTTGGTTGCTTATTTTGATGAAACTATGGTAGTATCGGGGGGTATTAGCCATGGAAGATTGAAAATACGGTAAGCCAACATCAACATGAGTAGAATTTAAGTTTGCTACAGTACCTAAGGAAGTGGTGGTTTGCTTTCTTATACTAATGTTATCACGAGTTTCTGTTTAAGTTTCGTGTTGTGAAGTTTTCAAGTTTTGGGTGAAGTTCTTGTGGACAAAAAGATAAAGAGTGGCAAGAGCTCAAGCTTGGGGATGCCCAAGGCACCCCATGATGATTGAAGGATGCCTTTAAAGCCTAAGCTTGGGGATGCCCCGGGAAGGCATCCCCTCTTTTGTCTTCAATCCATCGGTAACGTTACTTGGGGCTATATTTTTATTCACCACATGTTATGTGTTTTGCTTGGAGCGTCTTGTATCGTAGGAGTCTTTTATTTTTGTTGTCTCACAATCTTCCTTTCTGCACACCTATAGAGAGAGACATGCACTCACCGTGATTTTGTCGAGCTTCACTTATATCCTTTGGTAGACAATTCAGCTCACATGTGCTTCACTTATATCTTTTGAGCTAGTTGATTTTGCTCTTTGTGCTTCACTTATATCTTTTTAGAGCACGGAAGCGCATGGCTTGGTAGTTGATCTATGCTATGAAAGTATTCTCAAAAGAGGTAGTTATCCAAAGGGATATGAAAACTTCCACCTTCATGTGCATTGAATAGTTAGAGAAGTTTGATTCATCTCAATTAGTTTTGAGATGTGGTTGTGGTAATATTGAAGTTATGTTAGTAAGGTGTTGTGGATCTAGAAATACTTGTGTTGAAGTTAGTGATTCCCGTAGCATGCATGTATGGTGAACCACTATGTGATGAAGTCTGAGCATGATTAGTCTATTGATTGTCATCCTTTGTGTGGCGGTCGGGATCGCGCAATGGTTTATACCTACCAACCCTTCCCCTAGGAGTATGCGTTGAATGCTATGTTTCTATTACTACTAAAACTTTTGCAACAAGTATATGAGTTCTTCATGACTAATGTTGAGTCCATGGTTTAGATGCACTTTCACCTTCCACCATCACTATCTTCTTAGTGCCATGCAACTTTCGCCGGTGCACAAAACCCGCCATTAGCCTCCCTCCAAACAGCCACCATACCTACCTACTATGGCCTTTTCAAAGTCATTCCGAGATATATTGCCATGCAACTACCACCATGACATGTGCCACCACTTCTACATATCCATTGCATGATCGTAAGATTGCTAGCATGATGTTTCCATTGATGTCCATGCCATGCTCAATCATTGTCACGGTACACTACCGAAGGCATTCCATATAGAGTCATCATTGTTCTAAATTTTGAGTTGTAAGTGTGATGATCATCATTGATGGAGCATTGTCCCATGTAAGGAAGTAAAAGAGGCTAGCGAAGCCCATATACAAAAAGAGGCCAAAGATGGCCACCAAAATAGAAAAATAAAAATAATAAAAAGAGGCCAAAGAGCCCACCAAAAAATGAGAGAAAAAGAGAGAAGGGACAATGCTACTATCCTTCCACACTTGTGCTTATTAAGCACCATGATCTTCATGATTGAGAGTCTCTCGTTTTGTCACCACCATATAGCTAGTGGGAAAATTTCATTATATAACTTGGCTTGTATATTCCAATGATAGGCTTCCTCAAATTTGCCTTAGGTCTTCGTGAGCAAGCAAGTTGGATGCACACCCACTAGTTTTCTTTAAGATCTTTCACTTACTCTTAGCTCTAGTGCATCATTTGTATGGCAATCCCTACTCATTCACATTGATATCTATTGATGAGCATCTCCACGGCTCATTGATATGCCTAGTTAATGTGACCATCTTCTCCTTGTTTGTATTGCAACCTCCACCACACTCCATTCCACTCATAGTGCTAAAACCATGGTTCACGCTCATGTATTGCGTGAGAGTTGAAAAGGTTTGAGAAAGTAAAAGTGTGAAAACAATTACTTGGCCAATACCAGGGTTGTGCATGATTTAAATTCGTTGTGCAAGGATGATAGAGCATAGCCAGACTATATGATTTTGTAGGGATAACTTTCTTTTGGCCTTGTTATTTTGAAAGTTCATGATTACCTTCCTAGTTTGCTTGAAGTATTATTGTCTCCACATCAATAGCAAACTATTGTTTTGAATCTAATGGATCTGAACATTCACGTCACATAAGAGGAGTTACAAAGGACATCTATGCTAGGTAGCATGAAAGCATCAAAAATTCATTCTTTATCACTTCCCTACTCGAGGATGAGCAGGAGTTAAGCTTGGGGATGCTTGATACGTCTCAAACGTATCTATAATTTTTGATGGTTTCATGCTGTTATCTTGTCAACTTTGGATGTTTTATGTACCTTTTATATCTTTTTTGGGATTAACTTATTAATTCAGTGCCAAGTGCGAGTTCCTGTTTTTTCTGTGTTTTTGACTCTTTTCAGATCTGATTTTGGAACGGAGTCCAAACGGAATAAAATCCCCAAAATTAGGAAGGAGAGCCACAGGGGCCCCACAAGCCCTGTAGCCGCCACCGGGGGGGGGGGGGCGGCTACCAGGCTTGTGGCCTCCTTGGCGCCCCCCTGCCCTAGCTGTTTTGCCTATATATTCCCTAAAATCCAGAAAAAAATGAGGGCATCCACGAAAACACTTTTCCGCCGCCGCAAGCTTCCGTTTCCGCGAGATCTCATCTGGAGACCCTTCCCGGTGCCCTGCCGGAGGGGACTTTGGAGTTGGAGGGCTTCTACATCAACATCATCGCCTCTACAATGACTCGTGAGTAGTTCACTTCAGACCTACGGGTCCGTAGTTAGTATCTAGATGGCTTCTTCTCTCTCTTGGATCTTCAATACAAAATTCTCCATGATCTTCATGGAGATCTATCCGATGTAATCCTCTTTGGCGGTGTGTTTGTCGAGATCCGATGAATTGTGGATTTGTGATGAGATTATCTATGAATTATATTTTAGTCTTTGCTGAATTCTTATATGCATGATTTGATATCCTTGTAAGTCACTCCGAGTCTTGGGTTTTGTTTGGCCAACTAGATCTATGATTCTGGCAATGGGAGAAGTGCTTGGTTTTGGGTTCATACCGTGTGGTGACCTTTCCTAGTGACAGAAGGGGCAGGAAGGCACGCATCGTGTTGTTGCCATCAAGGGTAACATGATGGGCTTTTATCATAGATATGAGATTGTCCATCTACATCATATCGTATTGCTTAAGGCGTTACTCTGTTCTCTGAACTTAATACAGTAGATGCATGCTGGATAGCGGTCGACGTGTGGAGTAATAGTAGTAGATGCAGAAAGTATCGGTCTACTTGTTTTGGACATGATGCCTATAGATATAATCATTGCCTTAGATAACGTCATGACTTTGCGTGGTTCTATCAATTGCTCGACGGTAATTCGTTCACCCACCGTCTACTTGCTTTCATGAGAGAAGCCACTAGTGAAGACTACGACCCCCGGGTCTATTCACAACTATCGTTTCCACTTTCACTTTTACTTTGCTTTGTTTCCTTTTTGCTTTCAGTTCTCACCTTGCAAACAATCTATAAGGGATTGACAACCCCTTTATAGCGTGGGGTGCAAGCTCTTTGTGTTTGTGCAGGTACTTGTGACTTGACGCAATCCTTCACTGGATCGATACCTTGGTTCTCAAAACTGAGGGAAATACTTACCGCCGGTGTGCTACATCACCCTTTCCGCTTCGAGGGAACACTAACGCAAGGCTCCAAGGCCACGGGGGAATTCTTTGCATATTTTCCAAGGAAGTCCCTAAAGGCGTAGCCGTAGCAGAAGGATTCCTGGCGCCGTTGCTGAGGAGTATCAAGACAAGCATAGTCTCCCATCAACACGCTTATTTCTGGCGCCGTTGGAAGGCCTTTTGTTGCAGTAGAAGCTATTCTTTCCGTTCAATCTTTCATAGAGTTCGTACTAGAATAACACCTTAAGATACATATCAACCAAGACCCTAATGTCACCTCGATACTCCATTGTCACCTCAACTATCCGTGGGCATGATTATACGATATGCATCACATAATCTCAGAATCATCTATTCAACCAACACATAGAACTTCAAAGGGTGCCCCAAAGTTTCTACCGAAGATTCAAAACGTGTGCCAACCCCTATGCATAGGTTCCCAATGTCACGAACCCGCAAGTTGATCACCAAAACATACATCGAGTACTCACATGAATCAAACGTGTGCCAACCCATATGCATAGGTTCCCAATGTCATGAACCCACAAGTTGATCACCGCATATAGACACGTGCAAGACGTACATCATGTGTTCTCAAAGACTCAATCCGATAAGATAACTTCAATGGGGAAACTCAATTCATTACAAGAAGGGAGAGGGGGAAGAACATCATAAGATCGAACTATAGTAGCAAAGCCCACGGTACATCGAGATCAAGACATCTCAAGAACACGAGAGAGAGAGAGAGATCAAACACATACCTACTGGTACATACCCTCAGCCCCGAGGGAGTACTACTCCCTCCTCGTCATGGAGATCGTCGGGATGATGAAGATGGCCACTGGAGATGGATTCCCCCTCTGGCAGGGTGCCGGAACGGGGTCCAGATTGGTTTTTGGTGGCTATAGAGGCTTGCGGCGGCGGAACTCCCAATCTAGGTTTCTTTCTGGGGGTTTCTGAATTTATAGGAATTTATGGCGGTGGAATTACGTCGGTTGGGCCCACGAGGAGGTCACAAGCCTGGTAGGTGCGACCTAGGGGGGGGGGTCACTCCTCCCGGGCTTGTGACTCCCTCGTGGCTCTTCTGGCCTTCTTCCAAACCTTCGGGGGTCTCTTTTGGTCCAAAAAATATCATCGTAAAGTTTTATTCCATTTGGACTCTGTCTGGAAAAGGGTCAAAAACACAGAAAAAACAGAAACTGGCACTTGGCACTGAGTTAATAGGTTAGTCCCAAAAAAGATATAAAATGGCATATTCATGCATATAAAACATCCAAAGTTGACAAGATAATAACATGGAACCATCAAAAATTATAGATACGTTGGAGACGTATCAAGCATCCCCAAGCTTAACTCCTGCTCGTCCTCGGGTAGGGAAGTGATAAAGACCGAATTTTTGATGTGGAATGCTACCTCACATATTTGTCCTTTGTAACTTCTTTCTTGTGGCATGAATGTTCAGATCCGTAAGATTCAAAACAATAGTTTACTATTGACATGAAAACAATAATACTTCAAGCAAACTAGCAAGGTAATCATGAACTTTCAAAATAACAAGGCCAAGGAAAGTTATCCCTACAAAAATCATATAGCCTGGCTATGCTCCATCATTCTCACACAACTAATGTAAATCATGCACAACCCCGGTATTGGCCAAGTAATTGTTTTCGCACTCTTACTTTCTCAAACTTTTTTAACTCTCACGGAACACATGAGCGTGAGCCATGGATATAGCACTATAGGTGGAATATGTTGGAATTATGCCCTAGAGGAAATGATAAATAAGTTATTATTATAATTCCTGTATCAAGATAATCGTTTATTATCCATGTTATAATTTTATTGAATGAAGACTTAGATACATGTGTGGATACATAGACAAAACACTGTCCCTAGCAAGCCTCTAGTTGGCTAGCCAGTTGATCAAGGATAGTCAGGGTCTTCTGACTATGTACAAGGTGTTGTTGCTTGATAACTCGATCACATCATTGGGAGAATCATGTGATGGACTAGACCCAAACTAATAGACGTAGCATGTTGATCGTGTCATTTTGTTGCTACCGTTTTCTGCGTGTCAAGTATTTATTCCTATGACCATGAGGTCATATAACTCACTGACACCGGAGGAATACTTTGTGTGTATAAAACGTCACAACGTTACTGGGTGGCTATAAAGATGCTCTACAGGTATCTCCGAAGGTGTCCGTTGATTTAGTATGGATCAAGACCGGGATTTGTCACTCCGTATGACGGAGAGGTATCTTGGGGCCCACTCGGTAATACAACATCACACACAAGCCTTGAAAGCAATGTGAATTAGTGTAAGTTGCGGGATCTTGTATTACGGAATGAGTAAAGAGACTTGCCGGTAAACGAGATTGAAATAGGTATGCGGATACTGACGACCGAATCTCGGGCAAGTAACATACCGAAGGACAAAGGGAATGACATACGGGATTATATGAATCCTTGGCATTGAGGTTCAAACGATAAGATCTTCGTAGAATATGTAGGATCCAATATGGGCATCCAGGTCCCGCTATTGGATATTGACCGAGGAGTCCCTCGGGTCATGTCTACATAGTTCTCGAACCCGCAGGGTCTGCACACTTAAGGTTCGACGTTGTTTTATGCGTATTTGAGTTATATGGTTGGTTACCGAATGTTGTTCGGAGTCCCGGATGAGATCACGGACGTCACGAGGGTTTTCGGAATGGTCCGAAGACGAAGATTGATATATAGGATGACCTCATTTGATTACCGGAAGGTTTTCGGAATTACCGGGAATGTACCGGGAATGACGAATGGGTTCCCGATGTTCACCGGGGGGGGGGGGGGGCAGCCCACCTCGGGGAAGCCCATAGGCCTTAGGGGTGCCGCACCACCCCTTAGTGGGCTGGTGGGCAAGCCCAGAGAGGCCCGTGCGCAGGGAGATAAGAAAATCAAAGAGAAAAAAGGGAAGTGGGAAGGAAGGGAAGGACTCGACCTTCCAATCCTAGTTGGACTAGGATTGGAGGAGGACTCCTCCTCCCCCCTTCGGCCGAACCCCTTGGGGCTCCTTGAGCCCCAAGGCAAGGCCCCTCCCCTCCCACCTATATATACGGAGGTTTTAGGGCTGATTCGAGACAAGTTTTCCACGGCAGCCCGACCACATACCTCCATGGTTTTTCCTCTAGATCGCGTTTCTGCGGAGCTCGGGCGGAGCCCTGCTGAGATTAGATCACCACCAACCTCCGGAGCACCGTCACGCTGCCAGAGAACTCATCTACCTCTCTGTCTCTCTTGCCGGATCAAGAAGGCCGAGATCATCGTCGAGCTCTATGTGTGCTAAACGCGGAGGTGCCGTCCGTTCGGCACTAGATTGGAGCGGATCGTGGGACGGATCGCGGGACGGTTGGTGGGACGGTTCACGGGGCGGATCGAGGGACTTGAGGACGTTCCACTACATCAAACACGTTTATTAACGCTTTTTCTATGCGATCTACAAGGGTACGTGGATCTGAAATCCCCCTCGTAGATGGACATCACCATGATAGGTCTTCGTGGACGTAGGAAATTTTTTGTTTCCCATGCGACGTTCCCCAACAGTGGCATCAGAGCTAGGTTCATGCGTAGATGTATTCTCGAGTAGAACACAAAATTTTTTGTGGGCGATGATGTGCGATTTGCTACCCTCCTTAGTCTTTTCTTGATTACGCTTACGAGAGACCGGTTTCATCACTACGAGCAACTCCGTTGCTCAAAGATGACTGGCGAGTATCGGTTTCTCCAACTTTAGTTGAATCGGATTTGACCGAGGAGGTCCTTGGATGAGGTTAAATAGCAATTCATATATCTCCGTTGTGGTGTTTGTGTAAATAAGATGCGATCCTACTAGATACCCCTGGTCACCACGTAAAACATGCAACAACAATTAGAGGACGTCTAACTTGTTTTTGCGGGGTATGCTTGTGATGTGATATGGCCAACGATGTGATGTGATATACTGGGTGTATGAGATGATCATGTTGTAATAGTTAATATCGACTTGCACGTCGATGGTACAACAACCAGCAGGAGCCATAGGGTTGTCTTTAAACTAACGTTTGTGCTTGCAGATGCGTTTACTATTTTGCTAGGATGTAGCTTTAGTAGTAATAGCATGAGTAGCACGACAATCCCGATGGCGACACGTTGATGGAGATCATGGTGTGGCGCCGGTGACAAAGAAGATCGTGCCAGTGCTTTGGTGATGGAGATCAAGAAGCACATGATGATGGCCATATCATGTCACTTATGAATTGCATGTGATGTTAATCGTTTCTTGCACCTTATTTTGCTTAGAATGACGGTAGCATTATGAGGTGATCTCTCACTAAAATTTCAAGACGAAATTGTGTTCTCCCCGATTGTGCACCGTTGCTACAGTTTGTCGTTTCGAGACACCACGTGATGATCAGGTGTGATAGACTCAACGTTCACATACAACGGGTGCAAAACAGTTGCACACGCGGAACACTCGGGTTAAGCTTGACGAGCCTAGCATGTGCAGACATGGCCTCGGAACACATGAGACCGAAAGGTCGATCATGAATCATATAGTTGATATGATTAGCATAGGGATGCTTACCACTGAAACTATCATCAACTCACGTGATGATCGGACTTGAGCTAGTGGAATTGGATCATGAACCACTCAAATGACTAGAGAGATGTACTTTTTGAGTGGGAGTTTAGCAAGTAATTTGATTAAGTTAAACTCTAATTATCTTGAACATAGTCTAAGTCCACTTTGAATATATTTGTGTTGTAGATCATGGCTCATGCGATAGTCACCCTGAATTTTAATACGTTCCTAGAGAAAGCTAAGGTGAAAGATGATGGAAGCAACTTTGTAGACTGGGCTAGTAATCTTAAGTTGCTCCTGCAAGCTAGGAAGAAGGATTATGTCCTTAATGCTGCGCTAGGAGATGAACCACCCGCTACGGCTGACCAAGATGTTAAGAACGCTTGGTTGACACGTAAGGAGGACTACTCAGTAGTTCAATGTGCAGTCTTGTATTGCTTAGAGCCGAGACTTCAACGTCGCTTTGAGCATCATGGAGCATATGAGATGTTCCAGGAGTTGAAGTTTATCTTTCAGAAGAACGCCCGGATCGAGAGGTATGAGACCTCCGATAAATTCTATGCTTGCAAGATGGAGGAGAATTCGTCTGTCAGTGAACATGTGCTCAAAATGTCTGGGTACTCAAACCGTCTAGCTGAGCTGGGGATTGAACTCCCGCAAGAAGCTATCACTGACAGAATTCTTCAATCACTGCCGCCAAGCTATAAGGGCTTTGTGTTGCACTACAACATGCAAGGGATGAACAAGTCACTCGGCGAGTTGTTCGCGATGCTGAAAGTCACAGAGTCAGAACTCCGTAAAGAGCATCAAGTGTTGATGGTGAATAAGACCACTAGTTTCAAGAGAAACGACAAAGGAAAGAAGGGTAATTCAAATAAGAGCGGCAAGCCTATTGCCAATCCGACGAAGAAACCCAAAGCTGGACCTAAGCCTGAAACAGAGTGCTATTATTGCAAGGGTATGGATCACTGGAAGCGTAACTGCCCCAAGTATCTAGCTGATAAGAAGGCGGCCAAAGAAAAATCAGGTATATTTGATATACATGTTATTGATGTGTACTTAACCAGCTCTCGTAGTAGTGCGTGGGTATTAGATACCGGTTCTGTTGCTCATATTTGCAACCCAAAATAGGAACTGCGGAATAAGCGAAGGCTGGCCAAGGATGAAGTGATGATGCGCGTGGCAAATGGTTCCAAGGTTGATGCAATCGCCGTCGGCACAGTTTCACTTCAGTTACCATCAGGATTAGTTATGAACTTAAATAATTGTTATTTAGTGCCTGCGTTAAGCATGAACATTATATATGGATCTTGTTTATTGTGAGACGGTTACTCGTTTAAGTCAGAGAATAATGGTTGTTCTGTTTCTATGAGTAATATCTTTTATGGTCATGCACCCAATGTGAGAGGATTGTTCATATTGAATCTTGATAGTGATAATACACATATACATAACATTGAGACCAAAAGAGTTAGAGTTAACAATGATAGCGTCATGTTTTTGTGGCACTGCCGCTTAGGTTATATTGGTGTAAAGCGCATGAAGAAACTCCATACCGATGGACTTTTGGAGTCACTTGACTTTGATTCACTTGACACGTGCGAACCATGCCTCATGGGCAAGATGACTAAAGCTTCGTTCTCCGAAACAATGGAGCATGCAAGTGACTTGTTGGAAATCATACATACCGTGTGTGGTCCGATGAGCGTGGACGCACGCGGCGGATATCGTTATTTTCTCACCTTCACTGATGATTTGAGTAGACATGGTTATGTCTACTTGATGAAGCACAAGTCTGAAACATTTGAAAGGTTCAAGCAATTTCAGAGTGAAGTTGAAAATCATCGTAACAAGAAGATCAAATTCCTACGGTCTGATCGTGGGGGTAAATATCTGAGTTTCGAGTTTGGTGCTCATTTAAGACAATGTGGAATTGTTTCAGAGTTGACACCGCCTAGAACACCACATCGTAATGGTGTGTCCGAACGTCGTAATCGTACTTTATTAGAGATGGTGCGATCTATGATGTCTGTTACCGATTTGCCGTTATCATTTTGGGGTTATGCATTAGAAACAACTGCATTCCCTTTAAATAGGGCACCATCAAAATCCGTTGAGACGACACCATACGAACTGTGGTATGGAAAAAGACCAAAGTTGTCGTTTCTTAAAGTTTGGGGATGTGATGCTTATGTCAAAAAGCTTCAACCTGAAAAGCTGGAACCCAAAGCGGAAAAGTGCATCTTCATAGGTTACTCGAAAGAGACAGTTGGGTATACCTTCTATCTCAAATCCGAGGGCAAAGTGTTTGTTGCTAAGAACAGAGCTTTTCTTGAGAAGGAGTTTCTCTCGAGAGAATTGAGTGGGAGGAAGATTGAACTTGATGAGGTTGTCGAACCTCTCATCCCTCTGGATGGTGGCGCAGGGCAAGGGGAAACCCCTGTCGTTGCGACACCGGTTGAGGAGGAAGTTAATGATGATGATCATGAAACTCCAGATCAAATTCCTATCGGACCTCGCAGGTCGACGAGACCGCGTACTACTCCAGAGTGGTACGGTAATCCCGTCTTATCAATTATGTTGTTAGACAACAATGAGCCTGCGAATTATGAAGAAGCAATGGTGGGCCCGGATTCCAACAAATGGCTGGAGGCCATGAAGTACGAGATAGGATCCATGTATGAAAACAAAGTGTGGACTTTGGAAGTACTACCTGAGGGTCGCAAGGCTTTTCAGAACAAATGGATCTTTAAGAAGAAGACGGACGCTGACGGTAATGTGTCCGTTTATAAAGCTCGACTTGTGGCTAAGGGTTTTTCAGAAGTTCAAGGAGTTGACTACGATGAGACGTTCTCACCCATAGCGATGCTTAAGTCCGTTAGAATCATGTTAGGAATAGCTGCATTTTTTGATTATGAAATCTGGCACATGGATGTCAAAACGGTGTTCCTTAACGGTTTCCTTAAGGAAGAGTTGTATATGATGCAACCCGAAGGTTTTGTCGATCCTAAAAATGCTAACAAAGTGTGCAAGCTCTAGCGATCCATTTATGGATTGGTGCAAGCATCTCGGAGTTGGAATAAACGCTTTGATGAGGTGATCAAAGCATTTGGGTTTATACAAGTGGTTGGAGAATCTTGTATTTACAAGAAAGTGAGTGGGAGCTCTGTGGCGTTTCTAATATTATATGTGGATGACATATTGCTGACTGGAAACAACGTGGAGTTTTTGGAGAGCATAAAGGATTACTTGAATAAAAGTTTCTCTATGAAGGACCTAGGAGAAGCTGCTTACATTCTAGGCATTAAGATATATAGGGATATATCGAAACGCCTGATAGGACTTTCTCAAAGTACATACCTTGATAAAGTTTTGAAGAGGTTCAAAATGGAACAGTCCAAGAAGGCGTTCTTCCTAGTTTTATAAGGTACGAGATTGAGTAAGACTCAGTGCCCAGCAACTGACAAAGATAGAGAGCATATGAGCACCGTCCCCTATGCTTCAGCCATAGGTTCATGTATGCAATGTTGTGCACTAGACCGGATGTTAGCCTGGCCATAAGTATGGCAGGCAGGTTCCAGAGTAATCCAGGAGTGGATCACTGGACGGTGGTCAAGAATATCCCGAAGTACCTGAAAAGGACTAAGGAGATGTTTCTTGTGTATGGAGGTGACGAAGAGCTCGCCGTAAAAGGTTACGTCGATGCAAGCTTTGACACAGATCCGGACGACTCTAAGTCGCAGACCGGATACGTATTTATTCTTAATGGGGGTGTGGTAAGCTGGTGCAGTTCCAAGCAAAGCGTCGTAGCTGATTCTACATGTGAAGCAGAGTACATGGCTGCCTCGGAGGCGTCTAAGGAGGGTGTCTGGATGAAGCAGTTCATGATGGATCTTGGAGTGGTGCCAAGCGCACTGAATCCAATAACCTTATTCTGTGACAACACGGGTGCCATTGCCTTAGCAAAGGAACCACGGTTTCACAAGAAGACCAGACACATAAAACGACGCTTCAACCTCATCTGTGACTACGTCAAAGGGGAGGACATAAATATATGCAAAGTGCACACGGATCTGAATGTAGCAGACCCGCTGACTAAACCTCTTCCACGGGCAAAGCATGATCAACACCAGAACTGTATGGGTGTTAGATTTATTACAATGTAATTCGCATGGTGATGTGAGGGTTAGATTATTGACTCTAGTGCAAGTGGGAGACTATTGGAATTATGCCCTAGAGGCAATGATAAATAAGTTATTATTATAATTGCTGTATCAAGATAATCGTTTATTATCCATGCTATAATTGTATTGAATGAAGACTTAGATACATGTGTGGATACATAGACAAAACACTGTCCCTAGCAAGCTAGCCAGTTGATCAAGGATAGTCAGGGTCTTCTGACTATGTACAAGGTGTTGTTGGTTGATAACTGGGTCACATCATTGGGAGAATCATGTGATGGACTAGACCCAAACTAATAGACGTAGCATGTTGATCGTGTCATTTTGTTGCTACTGTTTTCTGCGTGTCAAGTATTTATTCCTATGACCATGAGATCATATAACTCACTGACACCGGAGGAATACTTTGTGTGTATCAAATGTCACGACGTAACTGGGTGGCTATAAAGATGCTCTATAGGTATCTCCGAAGGTGTTCGTTGAGTTAGTATGGATCGAGACTGGGATTTGTCACTCCGTGTGACAGAGAGGTATCTCGGGGCCCACTCGGTAATACAACGTTACACACAAGCCTTGCAAGCAATGTGACTTAGTGTAAGTTGCGGAATCTTGTATTACAAAACGAGTAAAGAGACTTGCCGGTAAACGAGATTGAAATAGGTATGCGGATACTGACGATCGAATCTCAGGCAAGTAACATACCGAAGGACAAAGGGAATGTCATACGGGATTATATGAATCCTTGGCACTGAGGTTCAAATGATATGATCTTCGTAGAATATGTAGGATCCAATATGGGCATCCAGGTCCCGCTATTGGATATTGACCGAGGAGTCCCTCGGGTCATGTCTACATAGTTCTCGAACCCGCAGGGTCTGCACACTTAAGGTTCGACGTTGTTTTATGCGTATTTGAGTTATATGGTTGGTTACCGAATGTTGTTCGGAGTCCCGGATGAGATCACGGACGTCACGAGGGTTTCCGGAATGGTCCGGAGATGAAGATTGATATATAGGATGACCTCATTTGATTACCGGAAGGTTTTCAGAATTACCGGGAATGTACCGGGAATGACGAATGGGTTCCGGATGTTCACCGGGGGGGGGGGGGGGGCAGCCCACCCCGTGGAAGCCCATAGGCCTTAGGGGTGCCACACCAGCCCTTAGTGGGCTGGTGGGAAAGCCCAGAGAGGCCCCTGCGCAGGGAGATAAGAAAATCAAAGAGAAAAAAGGGGAAGTGGGAAAGAAGGGAAGGACTCCACCTTCCAATCCTAGTTGGACTAGCATTGGAGGAGGACTCCTCCTTCCCCCTTCGGCCGAACCCCTTGGGGCTCCTTGAGCCCCAAGGCAAGGCCCCTCCCCTCCCACCTATATATACGGAGGTTTTAGGGCTGATTTGAGACAACTTTTCCCGGCAGTCCGACCACATACCTCCACGGTTTTTCCTCTAGATCGCGTTTCTGCGGAGCTAGGGCGGAGCCCTGCTGAGATTAGATCACCACCAACCTCCAGAGCGCCGTCACGCTGCCGGAGAACTCATCTACCTCTCCGTCTCTCTTGCTGGATCAAGAAGGCCGAGATCATCGTCGAGATATACGTGTGCTGAACGCGGAGGTGTCGTTCGTTCGGCACTAGATCGGAGCGGATTGTGGGACGGATCGCGGGACGGTTCGTGGCACGGTTCGCGGGGCGGATCGAGGGACGTGAGGAAATTCCACTACATCAACCGCGTTTATTAACGCTTCTGCTGTGCGATCTACAAGGGTACGTAGATCTGAAATCCCCCTCGTAGATGGACATCACCATGATAGGTCTTCGTGCACGTAGGAATTTTTTTGTTTCCCATGCGACGTTCCCCAACAGAATAGAGTGTGGTGTAGGTTGTGAGGCAAAAAGGAGGAGATGGTCACATTGACTTGGCGTAACAATGGGCTATGGAGATGCCCATCAATAGATATCAATGTGAATGAGTAGGGATTGCCAAGCAACGGATGCACAAGAGCTATAAGTGTGTGAAAGCTCAAAAGGAAAACTAGTGGGTGTGCACCCAACTTGCTTGCTCAGGAAAGACCTAGGGAAATTTTGAGGAAGCCCATCATTGGAATATACAAGCCAAGTTATATAATGAAAATTCCAACTACTATATGGAAGTGTCAAAAAAAGAGACTCTCTCTCATGAAGAACATGGTGCTATTTCGAAGCACAAGTGTGGAAAAGGATAGTAGCATTGTCCCTTCTCTTTTTTTTTTGATTGGGCTCTTTGGCCTCTTTTTTTCTCCTTTTTTGGTGGGCATATTTGGCCTTTTTTTATTTACCCACATGGGACAATGATCTAATAATGATGATCATCACACTTTTATTTACTCACAACTCAATACTTAGAGCAATGATGACTCTATATGAAATGCCTCTGGCAGTATACTGGGATGTGCAACGATCTAGCTTAGCATATGACGTTGAAACATCTCGCTAGCTATCTTACGATCATGCAATGGCAATATGAAAGTGACGACACATGTCATGAGATGGAACAGTGGGAGTTGCATGGCAATATATCTCAGAATGGCTATGAAAATGCCATAATAGGTAGGTATGGTGGCTGTTTTGAGGAAGGCATATGGTGGGTTTGTGTACCGGCGAGAATTGTGCGGCACTAGGGAGGCTAGCAATGGTGGAAGGTGAAAGTGCATCTATACCATGGACTCACATTAGTCATGAAGAACTCACATACTTGTTGCGAAAGTTTTTATTAGTAATCGAAACAAAGTGCTAAACGCATACTCCTAGGGGAAGGGTTGGTAGGTGTTAACCATCGTGCGGTCCCGACCTCAACACAAAGGATGACAATCAATAGATCAATTATGCTCCGACTTCCTAACATAGCGGTTCACCATACGTGCATGTTACGAGAATCACTAACTTCAACACAAGTATTTCTAGATTCACAACACCCTACTAACATAACTCTTAATATTACCAAATCCACGTCTCAAAACTAATTGAGAGGAATCAAAACTTCTCTTTCTACTAAATGCACATGAAGATGGAGGTTTTTGTATTCTCTTTGGGTACCTATCATCTTTGGGACTACTTTCATAGCATAAGCCAACTACCAAGTCATGTACCGCCGTGCTCTAAAAGATCTAAGTGAAGCACATAGAGCAAAATTATCTAGCTCAAAAGATATAAGTGAAGAACAGTGAGCATTCTAGCAAAATCACGATGAGTGCGTGTCTCTCTCAAAAGGTGTGCGGCAAGGATGATTGTGACACAACAAAAAGAAAATACTCCTACGATACAAGACGCTCCAAGCAAAACACATATCATGTGGTGAATAAAAATATAGCTCTGAGTAATGTTACCAATGGATTGAAGACGAAAGAGGGGATGCCTTCCCGGGGGCATCCCCGAGCTTAGGATTTTTGGTGTCCTTGAATTTGGATTGGGATGCCTTGGGCATCCCCAAGCTTGAGCTCTTTCCACTCCTTATCTCTTTGTCCATGAGAACATCACCCAAAACTTCAAAACTTCACAACAGAAAACTTAAACAGAAACTCGTGATAACATTAGCACAAGAAAACAAACTACCACCTCTTTAGGTACTATAGCAATCTTGATTTCTATTTATATTGGTGTTAGATTACTCTATTCTCACTTTTCCATGGCTAGTACCCCCCGATACTATCCATAGTTTCATCAAAACAAGCAACAAACTCAACAAAAACAGAATCTGTCAAAAACAGACCAGTCCGTAGCAATCTGTATACTTCGTATACTTCTGTTACCTAAAAAATTATGAATAATTACGACTGCCTGGGAAAAAGGCATATCAACCAGCAGCAAAAAGAATCAACTCAAAATCTCTTTCTGAATAAAAATGAAAAATCATCTCGTGAGCGAAAAGTTTCTGTATTTTTCCAGCAGGATCAAACAACCATCACCAAGACTAGTCATAAAGGTTTTGCTTGGCTCAAACACAAAAAGAAACACAAAAGACACAATCATAACAGAATAATGATGGTGTGTGCTACTGCAACAAAAGACCTTCCAATGGCGCCAGCAATAGGCACGTCGACGGGAGAATACTTGGCTTGATCCTTCTGCTGCGGCTACGCCTTAAGGGACTTCCTAGGCAAGTATGCAAAGGATTTCCCCCGTGGCCTTGGAGCCTTGCGTTGGTGTTCCCTCGAAGCGGAAAGGGTGATGTAGCGTAGCGGTGGTAAGAATTTCCCTCAGTTTGAGAACCAAGGTATCAATCCAGTGGAGGAGTATCTCAAGATCCTGCACAAACACAAAAGCTTGCTCCCAACGCTATGAAGGGGTTGTCAATCCCTTATAGATTGTTTGCCAAGTGAGAACTGAAAGCAACAAAGTAACAAAGGAAAGTAAAAGCGGAGGTGTAAACGATGGATGTGAATAGACCCCGGGGCCGTAGTGTTTACTAGTGGCTTCTCTCATGAAAGCAAGTAGACGGTGGGTGAACAAATTACTGTCGAGCAATTGATAGAACCACGCAAAGTCATGACGATATCTATGCAATGATTATATCTATAGGCATCACGTCCAAAACAAGTAGACCGATACTTTCTGCATCTACTACTATTACTCCACATGTTGACCGCTATCCAACATGCATCTAGTGTATTAAGTCCATAAGAACAGAGTAACGCCTTAAGCAAGATGACATGATGTAGAGGGATAATCTCAAACCAATGATAAAACTCCCATCTTTTTACCCTTGATGGCAACTACTTGATGTGTGCCATGCTGCCCCTACTGTCACTGGGAAAGGTCACCACATGGTAGAACCCAAAACGAAGCACTTCTCCCATTGCAAAAATCATAGTTCTAGTTGGCCAAACAAAACCCAAGACTCACAGAGACTTACAAGGATATCAAATCATGCATATAAGAAATCAGCAAAGACTCAAATATATATATCATAGATAATCTAATCACAAATCCACAATTCATCGGATCTCGAAAAACGCACCGCCAAAGAAGATTACATTGGATAGATCTCCATGAAGATCATGGAGAACTTTGTATTGAAGATCCAAGAGAGAGAAGAAGCCATCTAGCTACTAACTACGGACCCGTAGGTCTGAAGTGAACTACTCACGAGTCATTGGAGGGGCGATGATGATGAATAAGAAGCCCTCCAACTCCAAAGTCCCCTCCGGCAGGGCGCCGGGAAGGGTCTCCAGATGAGATCTCACGGAAACGGAAGTTTGCGGCGGCGGAAAAGTATTTTCGAGGCTCCCCTGATTTTTTGCTGAATATTTGGGAATATATAGGCCAAGGATCTAGGTTAGGGGGCGGCCAGGGAGGCCACAATCCCTGACATCGCTGCCTCCCCTGGTAGCGGAGTGGGAGCTTGTGGGCTCCCTGGAGCCCACCTGGCTTGGCCCACAGGCCCCCTCATCTTCTTTCGTTCGGGAAAAAATCATTTCGGGGTTTTTATTCCGTTTGGACTCCGTTCCAAAATCAGATGTGAAAAGAGTCAAAAACACAAAAAAACAGGAACTGGCACTTGGCACTAAATTAATAAGTTAGTCCCAAAAAAGATATAAAAGGTACATAAAACATCCAAAGAAGACACGATAACAGCATGAAACCATAAAAAATTATAGATACGGTTGAGATGTATCAAGCATCCCCATGCTTAACTGCTGCTCGTCCTCGAGTAGGGAAGTGATGAAGAATGAGTTTTTGATGCTTTCATGCTACCTAGCATAGATGTCCTTTGTAATTCCTCTTATGTGACGTGAATGTTCAGATCCATTAGATTCAAAACAATAGTTTGCTATTGACGTGGAAACAATAATAATTCAAGCAAACTAGCAAGGTAATCATGAACTTTGAAAATAACAAGGCCAAAAGAAAGTTATCCCTACAAAAGCATATAGTCTGGCTATGCTCTATCATCATTGCACAACGAATTGAAATCATGCACAACCCCGGTATTGGCCAAGTAATTGTTTCACACGTTTACTTTCTCAAACCTTTTCAACTCTCGCGCAATACATGAGCGTGAGCCATGGTTATAGCACTATAGATGGTGTGGAATGTGGTGGAGGTTGCAAGACAAAAAAAGGAGAAGATAGTCACATTAACTAGGCATATCAATGAGCAGTGGAGATTCTCATCAATAGATATCAATGTGAATGAGTAGGGATTGCCATACAAATGATGCACTAGAGCTACGAGTATGTGAAAGCTCTTAAAGAAAACTAGTGGGTGTGCATCCAACTTGCTTGATCACGAAGACCTAAGGCAATTTTGAGGAAGCCTATCATTGGAATATACAAGCCAAGTTATATAATGAAAATTTCCCACTAGCTATATGGTGGTGACAAAACGATAAACTCTCAATCATGAAGATCATGGTGCTTAATATGCACAAGTGTGGAAAAAGTGGTAGCATTGTCCCATCTCTATCTTTCTCTCATTTTTTTTATTTGGTGGGCTCCTTGGCCTCTTTTTTTGGGCTTCTTTGGCCTATTTTATTTCCTCACATGCGACAATGCTCCATTAATGATGATCATCACACTTTCAACTCAAAACTTAGAGTAACGATGACTCTATATGGAATGCCTTCGCTAGTGTACCGTGGCAATGATCTAGCATGGCATAGACATTAATGGAAACATCATGCTAGCTATGTTACGATCATGCAATGGCAATGTAGACGTGGTGGCACATGTCATGGTGGTAGTTGCATGTCAATATATCTCGGAATGACTTTGAAAAAGCTATAGTAGGTAGATATGGTGGTTGTTTTGAGGGAGGCTAATGGTGGGTTTTGTGCACCGGCGAAAGTTGCACGACACTAAGAAGATAGTGATGGTGGAAGGTGAAAGTGCATCTAAACCATGGACTCAACATTAGTCATGAAGAACTCATATACTTGTTGCAAAAGTTTTATTAGTAATCGAAACAAAGCATTCAACACATACTCCTAGGGGAAGGGTTGGTAGGTATAAACCATCGGGCGATCCCGACCGCCACACAAAGGATGACAATCAATATACTAATCATGCTCAGATTTCATGACATAGCGGTTCACCATACGTACATGCTACGGGAGTCACTAACTTCAACACAAGTATTTCTAGATCCACAACACCTTACTAGCATGACTTCAATATTACCATAACCCCAACTCAAAACTAATTGAGATGAATCAAACTTCTCTAACTATTCAATGCACATGAAGGCGGAAGTTTTCGTATCCCTTTGGATAACTACCCCTTTTGAGACTACTTTCAAAGCATAGATCAACTACCAAGCCACGCACAGCGGTGCTCTAAAAGATATAAATGAAGCACATAGAGCAAAAGTATCTAGCTCAAAAGATATAAGTGAAGCACATGTGAGCTGAATTGTCTACCAAAAGATATAAGTGAAGCTCGACAAAATCACGGTGTGTGCATGTCTCTCTCTCTAGGTGTGAAGCAAGGATGATTGTGACACAACAAAAATAAAAGACTCCTACGATACAAGACACTCCAAGCAAAAACACATAACATGTGGTGGATAAAAATATAGCCCCAAGTAACGTTACCGATGGATTTAAGACGAGAGAGGGGATGCCTTCCTGGGGCATCCCCAAGCTTAGGCTTTTACGGCATCCTTGAATCTCTTGGGGTGCCTTGGGCACCCCCAAGCTTGAGATCTTGCCACTCTTTATCTCTTTGTCCATAAGAACTTCACCCAAAACTTGAAAACTTCACAACACAAAACTTAAACAGAAACTCGTGATAACATTAGTGCAAGAAAGCAAACCACCACTTCCTTAGGTACTGTAGCAACCTTAAATTCTACTTGTGCTGATGTTGGGTTACTATACTTTCAATCTTCCATGGCTAATACCCCCCGATACTATCCATAGTTTCATCAAAATAAGCAACCAACACAAAAAAAACAGAATCTATTAACATCAGACCAGTCTGTAGCAATCTGTATATTTAGTATACCTCTGGTACTTCAAAAATTCTGAAAAATTACGACAGTCTGAAGAATTTGCGTAGAAATAATAAGAAACATGAATCAAATCAAAAGCTCTTGCAGAAAAAAAAACGATCATCCCCAAGACTAATCATAACGGTTTTGCTTGGCACAAACGCAAAAAGAAACACAAAAACACAATCATAACAGAATTATGAAAGTGTGGAAAACACAAAACAGAAAAAAGGATAAATTCGTTGGGTTGCCTCCCAACAAGCGCTTTTGTTTAACGCCCTTAGCTAGGCAAAAGGTGATGGAATCACGTATAGTCATCTTTGGTGCTCAAACCATAAGTAGTGTGATCATTTATCATCTTAAGATTTTCATATTTATTAGAAGACTCACCACTAGCTTTAGGAACAAAAACAGGCTTGACAGTCTTTTTGAGAGTAAGATTTGGAGTATTTTGCACAGCGCCAAAAGCGGAACCCAAGTTGGTTATGACATCTTCTAATTTCCCAATTCTAGAAGAATCATTAACTATAAGTTCCTTCTCCTTTAAACTTTTCAAAAAGTTTCCCACTTTGGATCCATACTGAGAAATTTGATTGTGGATATTTCTATCCAAACCCTCAATAAGTTCAACTGTGGCAATTTTGTTTTCAATAGCATCAAACCTTTGCATCACGTGTTCCAAGGTCAAGATAGTTCCATTAACCATGAGTGGGGGTGAGCCTACCAAATTAATGATAGCTCTATAGGAGTCAACAGTATGGCTCCCCAAAAAGTTCCCGCCTACAATGGTATCAAGGATATACCTATTCCAAGGATAAATTCCAACATAGAAACTGCGAAGGAGGACGGTAGTGGATTGCTTACGAGTAGATCTACTTTGAGCATTGCAAATCCTGTACCAAGCGTCCTTCAAATTTTCTTCCTCATTCTGCCTGAAATTGAGAACTTCATTTTCAGGGGTGTCGTTTGGATTGGTGGGTCTAGCCATTTATGGACTATCTCACACACAAACGAGCAAGAAGAGAGAGTGAAACGGGCAAAAGAAAACAACAAAAAGGCAAAAGAAAACGACGAAGGAGAAAGGCTAATGTAAACGGCAAATGTGAAGTGGGGGAGAGGAAAACGAGAGGCAACTGGCAACAAAAGTAAATGCAAGAGAAGAGTTTGTGAGACCTACTTGGATACATCTTGATTTCTCCTCCCCGGCAACGGCGCCAGAAATACTTCTTCTACTGCAACAAAAGACCTTCCAATGGCGCCAGCAATAGGCACGTCGATGGGAGAATACTTGGCTTGATCCTTCTGCTGTGGCTACGCCTTAAGGGACTTCCTGGGCAAGTATGCAAAGGATTTCCCCCGTGGCCTTGGAGCCTTGCGTCGGTGTTCCCTTGAAGCGGAAAGGGTGATGTAGCATAGCGGTGGTAACTATCTCCCTCAGTTTGAGAACCAAGGTATCAATCTAGTGCATGAGTATCTCAAGATCCTGCACAAATACAAAAGCTTGCTCCCAACGCTATGAAGGGGTTGTCAATCCCTTATAGATTGTTTGCCAAGTGAGAACTGAAAGCAACAAAGTAACAAAGCAAAGTAAAAGTGGAGGTGTAAACGATGGATGTGAATAGACCCGGGGGCCGTAGTATTTACTAGTGGCTTCTCTCATGAAAGCAAGTAGACGGTGCGTGAACAAATTACTGTCGAGCAATTGATAGAACCGCGCAAAGTCGTGACGATATCTATGCAATGATTATATCTATAGGCATCACGTCCAAAACAAGTAGACCGATACTTTCTGCATCTACTACTATTACTCCACAAGTCGACCGCTATCCAGCATGCATCTAGTGTATTAAGTGATGGGGAACGTCGCATGGGAAACAAAAATTTTCCTACGCACACGAAGACCTATCATGGTGATGTTCATCTACGAGAGGGGATTTCCGATCTACGTACCCTTGTAGATCGCACAGCAGAAGCGTTAGTGAACGCGGTTGATGTAGTGGAACGTCCTCACGTCCCTCGATCCGCCTCGCGAACCGTCCCATGAACCATCCCGCGATCCGTCCCACGATCTAGTGTCGAACGGACGGCACCTCCGCGTTCAACACACGTACAGCTCGACGATGATCTCGGCCTTCTTGATCCAGCAAGAGAGACGGAGAGGTAGATGAGTTCTCCGGCAGCGTGACGGCACTCCGGAGGTTTTTGGTGATCTGGTCTCGGCAGGGCTCCGCCCGAGCTCCGCAGAAACGCGATCTAGAGGTAAAACCATGGAGGTATGTGGTCGGGCTGCCTTTTAAATGTTGTCTCAAATCAGCCCTAATTGCTCCATATATATAGGAGGAGGGAGGGGAGGCTTGCCTTGAGGCTCAAGGAGCCCCAAGGGCTGCGCACCAAGGGGAGGAGGAGTGCTCCTCCAATCCTAGTCCAACTCGATTGGAAAGTGGAGTCCTTCTCTCCTTTCCCACCTCCTTTTTTTCTCTTTCTCTTTGATTTTCTATCCTTGGCGCATAGGGCCCTCTTGGGCTGTCCCACTAGCCCACCAAGGGCTGGTGCACCACCCCCAAGGCCTATGGGCTTCCCCGGGGTGGGTTGCCCCCCCCGGTGAACACCCGAAACCCATTCGTCATTCCCGGTACATTCCCGGTAACTCCGAAAACCTTCCGGTAATCAAATGAGGTCATCCTATATATCAATCTTCAATTCCGGACCATTCCGGAAACCCTTGTGACGTCCGAGATCTCATCCGGGACTCCGAACAACATTCGGTAACCAACCATATAACTCAAATACCCATAAAACAACGTCGAACCTTAAGTGTGCAGACCCTGCGGGTTCGAGAACTATGTAGACATGACCCGAGTGACTCCTCGGTCAATATCCAATAGCGGGACCTGGATGCCCATATTGGATCCCACATATTCTACGAAGATCTTATCGTTTGAACCTCAGTGCCAAGGATTCATATAATCCCGTATGTCATTCCGTTTGTCCTTCGGTATGTTACTTGCCCGAGATTCGATCGTCAGTATCCGCATACCTATTTCAATCTCGTTTACCGGCAAGTCTCTTTACTCGTTCCGTAATACAAGATCCCGCAACTTACACTAAGTCACATTGCTTGCAAGGCTTGTGTGTGATGTTGTATTACCGAGTGGGCCCCGAGATACCTCTCCGTCACACGGAGTGACAAATCCCAGTCTCGATCCATACTAACTCAACGAACACCTTCGGAGATACTTGTAGAGCATCTTTATAGTCACCCAGTTACGTTGCGATGTTTGATACACACCAAGCATTCCTCCGGTGTCAGTGAGTTATATGATCTCATGGTCATAGGAACAAATACTTGACACGCAGAAAGCAGTAGCAACAAAATGACACGATCAACATGCTTGTAAGTGCATCTAGTGCCCCTTAGTGATTTTGGTGGTTTGAAGACTTATAGGTTAAATATCTAATGTGTTTGTGAGTGTACACAGGATCTATAAGTCATTGAGGAGTTTGAGATATTTGAAGAATATCGACCCCTAAAAGTATATGTCTTCAGTTGAAGAAATTGGTCTGAAGCTGAAGAAATGAATCGCGAGGAATCTGCGATGAAATTGATATTCCTCATGAAGATTCTGATATTGAGAAGACCGGTGATTCCTGAAGAAAATCGTTCTGAAGAAATTGAAGCGTGAAGATTTACGTCTTCTGTTTTACTTTCTTCGCATTTGATGAATAGGAACACCGTACTGTTAAAGGGGGTCAAAGTAACACTATGGAATGAATTTCCTCATGATGCTCAACCCAAGCCTAATCCTACCAAAAGCCTCAAGTGAGGAATATGAGTGACATGAGGACTCTCACAGTTGAGGGCTCCGACCGTTTTGATAGCCACGCCAAGTCACTGGTCTTATCCACTCCAACGGTCATATTATTTAAGGGCATTAGTGTCTGAAAGTGCGTTATATCGACTAGAGGGGGGGTGAATAGGAGATTTTTAGAATTTCATCGCTGAGGAAATTCCTTTTGAGGAAATTCCTCACTGATGACTAACTTACAGCGGAAACAGTTAAGGATCAGTTGTGCAATTGTTCACAACAGCAGTATTACAGAGTGAAGATTATGAAAACAGATTACACAGCAAGCAGGCACGCAGAATACAGATGATGATTTTACTCAAGTGAAGAATTTGGGGTTGAGGAAATTCAGAGAAAGTCTTCAGCAAATTCTCCAAACAGTCACAGTGAAAGTCATCAACACATAAGACAGAGAATGTAAAGAGTTGAGGAATTAGAACCCGATTCTTGGTGAAGACTGTTGTTGATGACCCAGTTCCAACTGTTGTGACAGTTGTACATCTGGTTTGGAGCGGCTTGGTATTTAAACCAAAAGGACACCAAGTCCCGAGACACACAGTCCCTACCGTATTCTCCTTGAGCTAAGGACACACAGTCCTCGCCCAACACTCGTGGTAAGTCTTCAGGGCAGACTTCCAAACCCTCACAAACTCGGTCACCCGGCGATCCACAATTGACTGCTGGATTGCTCTAGACCATGACGCCTAACCGTCTGGAGGATGCACAGTCCTCAAAGGTAAAAGGCTTCAGTCCCACACAGGAACAACTTCTTCAGTGATGCTCAATCACTAGGTTTGGTTTGTGGTTTCGGTGGGTGGTGTATTTCCTCACTGATGATTTACTCTCGAAAGCTCTGAGGAATTGGGTTGCTCTTATGACAAGTGTCAGTTTCTAGCGGAGCAGCCAACCAGCTAGTGGTTGTGGGGGGCGGCTATTTATAGCCTGGGAGCATCCCGACATGATTTGACATTAATGCCCTTAAATAATATGACCGTTGGAGTGGATAAGAACAGTGACTTGGCGTGGCTTATCGAAACGGTCGGGACTCTCAACTGTGAGAGTCCTCATGTCACTCATATTCCTCACTTGAGGCTTTTGGTAGGATTTGGCTTGGGTTGAGCATCATGAGGAAATCCATTCCATAGTGTTACTTTGACCCCCTTTAACAGTACGGTGTTCCTATTCATCAAATGCGAAGAAAGTAAAACAGAAAACGAAAATCTTCACGCTTCAATTTCTTCAGAATGATTTTCTTCAGGAACCACCGATCTTCTCAATATCAATATCTTCATGAGAAATATCAATTTCATCGCAATTTCTTCGCGATTCATTTCTTCAGCTTCAGACCAATTTCTTCAACTGAAGACTTATATTTTTAGGGGTCGATATTCTTCAAATATCTCAAACTCCTCAATGACTTATAGATCCTCTGTACACTTAAAAACACATTAGATACTTAACCTATAAGTCTTCAAACCACCAAAATCACTAAGGGGCACTAGATGCACTTAAAATCTCCCCCTTTTTGGTGGTTGATGACAATTAGGTTAAGTCTTCAACAAGGATCAAAAATATGAAGTGTAAATACTCATTTGAGGAATTTGAAAACAAGGTTCACAGAGACTCCCCCTGAAGATGTGCATACCTTGAGGATTTTGCTTTTATAGCATATGCACATTGATGATTTATATCATGGAGATCTCCCCCTGAATCTTGTAAATCATGCATACATATAACATGTCATATGAAGAAAATGAAGATGCATGATTGCAAATGGTATCTGACGAATTCCAGCATGCGTGCATTAAAACTTCAGGAATAAGCATGCGAAGAAAAACGTTCAAAAAGCGTCAGAGTACCATCGGACTTAAGTTACAACTCATTACATAAAAACTTCAGAAGAACCAAGAGTTTGTAACTTAAATATAGTTCATAAGCCCCAAAAATAATTCCCGTTTGAAGACTAACTCTCAAGTTTCTCCCCCTTTGTCATCAAGTGACAAAAAAAGGACAACCTGAGGACTAACGCCCGTGAAGACTTCATTGCTTGGCAGTTGATGAAGATCCTTGGCGCTTCTTGGGTGTAGTCTTCTTCCTTGGGCCTGTGGCGGTGTCAAGTTGTTCCTCATCAGATTCGGCGGTGCGGAAGGACGAGAAGGAACTGTCTTCAAGATCTGGCACAGGAATGGGCCTGAACTTCTTCTTGGGAGGCCACGAGCAGTCAAAGTCCTGCTCAAAGTTCAATTCTTCAAGCTCAGTCTGGGTCTTCAGATGTGCAAGAGTAGCCCAGGTGCGATCAAAAACCTCATGCAGATAGTGATGATTAAGCTTCACACTGTTCTGTGTCTCAGTGAGGGTTTTCACAATGGCACCAAACTGGCGTTTGACCCGTTTGTGGTTATGATCCACCTTCTGATGAAGACTGAGAAGAAGTTCTCTGGTGGTTAGCACGCGAGGAGGAACTGGGCTTGGCGGACGAGTCTCAGTGTCGTCCCATGAGGAATATGCATCTGCTTCTTTGAACTGGCCATCAAGGGGCCTGCTTCTTTCATCAATCACAGACTTTCCTTTTCCCTCAATGGGCTCGAAAGTCTTCTTGTTGACCCGGATAGGAGGCATATAACCAACATGGTTCTGGAAATCTGCGTGAAAGTTGATGCCTGTCTTTGTCCTGAGGAATCTCATGATCCATGGTGCATAGATTTTGTGATCATAGGGGCACATTGCATTGTCAGCCAAAGTCCTCAAGAAGAAATCATGGATATTCATGGGGATACCGTGAATGATGTTGAAGAGGATATTCTTCATGAGGCCGACGACATCTTCGTCATCATCATGGCCTTTGATTGGCGCTAGCACACTGCAGAGAATGCGGTAGACAGACCGTGGTGTGTACTTTAGCTCATGGACGAGGAATGTGGTTCTTGAGGGTTTTCCTGCAGCCAAAGGCTTCATGAGGACTTCCATCATTCCATTTGGCAGCTCACGCTCACCATAAAGCATCACTACCCCTTCTGAAGGAATTGGTACGGGCAGTTCTCTGAGGAGTTCAGACGCTGGAGCCTTGTAGTGAGTATTTTGGGTCATCCAGTCGAACACCCAAGTGTTGATGTCATCAGCATTGCCTGAAATGTGCAGAGTTGAATAGAACTAAAGAATTAGCTCACTATTCCAATCTGATATGTCAGAGCACATAGGGAGCAAACCTGCATCACGTAGGACACTGAGGACTGGTTCCATGCAGGGAATTTCTTCAAGGTCAGCATGAGGAATATGCCTGTGCTGGAATATTTTGTTGCGGCCACAGAGCACAGAAGCATAGTAGTTCATCTGCGTCCTTGTCCAAAACTTCAGATGCCTCATTTGAGGCTTGTCATAAGGATTCTCTCCGATGAAATACATACGTTCCTCAAAGAAATTCTCTTTCTAAAACTTGGGCCTCTTCGAGAATGGCAGGCACTGAACTGGATTGAGATTGTGCTGAGGAATGGGAGGGGAAACAACCATGGCAGATTCTGGGTTGAGGACAATGAATTCATTGTCAGGGGCGGGAACATTTTCTTCAGCAGTTTCCTCAGGATGAGGAATTTCTTGTTCTAGCTGAGCATCAGGCTGAGGAATTTCTTCATCCTTCTCAGCTTGAGGAGTTTGATCAGCTTGTTCTGTGGGAGGAGCCTGCTCAGACTGGACATTTTCTTCAGCTTGATTTTCATCAGCTGACTTTGTGGCAGAAGCAGATTCATCAGCTGCTGCAGCTGAGGCTTCAGTAGTCTTTTTCTGAGGAATATGAGGTTGAGGACTGTCATCAATCTGTATTTCCTCATCAGTATGCTCCTCAGAGGCAGCATCCTTCATTTCCTCATCTGCCCTCGTAGTGTGGTCACCAACGACGACCATTTCAAATGAGGGTGCAACATTAAGAGGCACCGGGTCCAGTGGGGCAGATTCTTCAATTTCCTTGAGACGTTTTGCCTCAATCTTTTCTTCTGCTGAGGAAGCTTTTCTCTTCTTTGCTTCCTTCTCAGCAGCCCTTGTCTTTTTCGCGTCTGATGCAGACGGGATTAACTTCTTCACCCTTGATGTTTTTGGGGAAGGTGTATTCTTAACAGATTCTTCAGCTGGCAGTGAGGAACCAGCTGGAACATAGTCATCAGCCTGCTTTGGTGAAGCAGCTGGATCGGTAGCAGTTTCATCAGGAGCAGTTTCAGTGATGATTTCTTCAATGGCCGGCTCATCAGCACGGTGCTCTTGGTGTTGTTCCTCAGCTTGAGGAATTTCCTCCTCAACAGGAGATGCATCTTTTGGTTGTTCAACCAGGGGCTGAGGAGTTGGTGCTGGTGAGGGGTGACGTCTGTTGTAGTCATCAACATCACTAGTGGCTAGCTTGATGAAATTGCTTTTGATGCTTGTGCGATCTGACAGTTTCTCACACTTGTCAGTTAAGACTTGCAGCTCTGCCTGGGTGGACACCAATGCTTCAGGCGTCAGCTTGAGAACATTTTGCCTGAGGAATTTCCCCTCTCTGGCCTTTGCAATTTTTGCCTGCTTGGCCTTCTGTTCCTTCCACTTGGCTTCATTTATGAAAGTAGCCACCATGTGGCTGACACCAGGAGGAAGTTTCAAATCATCAATGGGTGTGTTTGGGTCTTCATACCACACATTGATGAAATCGAGGAGGACCTTGGGGTCCATCGCCAGAGGAATAGCACTGCCTGATGCTTGTGCTACCCTTTCTTGTTTGTTCCTGATGATGGCTTCCAGAGTTTCATCATCATATTCTTCACTTCCCTCTGATGCAGACGGGACTGTGATGATTTTGCTTGGGCTGGGCAGAGGTGCAGTTTCAGTAGTTGCCAAAGTCTTCACATGGGGAGTTGAAGACTTTGTCTCCGAGCTAGTTGCAGCTGGGAGTGAGGAGCTGGAGCTGGCAGTCGTAGTCTTCACGACTTTCTTCTGTACTGGCTTTGGAGGTGGAGCTGAGGACTTTGGTGTAGATGCGATTGGTGCTGAGGGTTTTGGCCCTGATGGTTTTGGTGTGGACGGTTTTGGAACCGAGGGTTTTGGAGCAGAGGGTTTGGTGACAGAAGCCTGTGTAAACTTTTCTTGGGGTTGTGAAGCTTTTGCCTTTGCTGGCACAGACTTGGGTTGAGGAATCTCAGAGCCTGAGATTTTTGCTGCTGAGGAATGAGCAGCACCGGAGGCAGCAGCTGAAGATTCATGAAATTTCTTCACTGCTGTTTCTGCTTGCTTCTTGAGCTTGGCCAGATGCCTTTCTTTTTCCTCTGGGTAGTCATCAAGTGTCATGAGACTTGAGGGATGAGCAACTTGATGATCCTCAAGTGGGGCCCTTCTGCCAGGAGGCTTCAAAGCGAATTTCTTCGCATACCTTGGAGTCACAAACCTGTACTCCTTCCACTCCTTTGCCCATCTGCGTTCAATTTTCTGCAGCCTAATCTTTCTTTTAGGCATAGTCTCAGGTTCATCATCAGGCGTGCAGTAGTCCAGGTATATGTCATCAGGAATGTCCACAGCTGTGTTCTGCTCTAGTTTCTTTCCTCCCCTCTGTTTCCTTTCTTCCTCCATTTTCTTCAGACGAGGAATTATCTGAGGATTTTGAACTCTTGAGGATTCTGATGAGCCTTGAAGAGTTTCTTCCAGAAACGCTGCAAATGAGTTAATGTGATGAGAACCGAGAGATTCATCAGCTGACATGTGTGTACCTGTGAACAAAGTATAGTTGCGAGTAAATTTGGAGAGGTCATATGCGTTCTCAGATTTGAAGAAAATGGAAAAGTTTGACAGTTTGAGGAATATAACCAGTGGTTGAGGAATTTGCTTAAGCATTCTGTTCTTGGGTTCCAGAGTTGTACAGATCCGAAAATTCGCACAATTGAGGAATCTCGTGAAAATCTTAGATGCTTAGCTAGTTCATCAATGATTGTGGTGATGGATAGTGTTTGAGGAATCATGTGCGCATCGTATCTTGAGGAAAAATAGATTTCACACGGGAGAGGTAAAATTTTAGATCTAATCTGTTGTAAAAATGGGATATAATTACCCTGGAAGGTGCGAACGAAGAACACAAAAAGGTGGCGTTGGAGAGGCTCTTCGGTCAAGTGTCCAATGCACCCTAACTTGGCAGCAGAGGATGTCTACGGCGGCGGCGGACGTAGATGTTCCGCCTCCGGCGTGATCCTGGCGGCGAGAAGGTTGAGGCAGTGAAGCTCTTCCTTGCCGGCGACAAGACTACCAGCGGTGGCGCTAGGGTTCGGTGTGCTGTGGCAGGAGAGCGATGAGGCGAAGAAGATGATACCGAGGGGGTTAAGGACATATTTATAGCCCGAAAGTTACTGTTTGGCACGAAAGTTTCGGACCGAATAGCCCTTGCCTGTACGTCTCCGCAGGACACGTGTAGCTCCCGTACGATGCGGTGGAGATAGTGGAGATCGTGGCTATCCAATCGTGGGAAGTGGGGGTTCAGTTACTGTTCCTTTGAAGAAAATAATTTTTCGAAGATTTGAGGATTTTCATTACAAAATCATCAGCTGACAAGGATGCAGTGAGGATTTTGAACAAAGTTTCAAGTAGAACGCATATGAAGAATTGAATAGACTGGATAAGTATAGCATAGAGGGAAAATAGGGTCCGATCACATTCACTTAGCAGAAACATCAACTTGAAGAAATAGCAATAAGTGAATGCTGTTGAGGACTAGAAATCACAGTCTACCTAGGCAAATGAAAGTCATCAAGTGTTTTTGAAGATTTTTGCAATAGATCATCACAATTAAGAACAGCTGTTTTGAAAAACAATGCATTATGAGGGATTTGATCATTTGAAGAAAATCAACTTGAGGAATTTCACATTGGGCGGTGGCGTTACCCACCATATAAGAATATTGATTACAGACGCCGCGTACAATTGTCGTAGGGCCCTGGGAATCAATTTCTTCGTTAATTTCTTCACATTCAGAGTGATTTTCTTCATTGGTTGAAGAAAATCGTTTCATCATGTGTTGCACATCTAAGTCATCAACTTTGCATAAGTGTTAGGATGTGTGCATGTTTTTACAAAACATTTGAAGATTCTAAGATATTTAGCTCACACCGCAACTTGCAAAACCTTTTCTCATCCAAGGGCTTAGTGAAGATATCAGCCAGTTGATCATCAGTCTTCACATGGTCGATGAGGATATTGCCCTTGAGGACATGGTCCCGAAGAAAATGATGATGAATCTGGATGTGCTTGGTCTTCAAGTGCTGTACTGGGTTGTAGGCAATCTTGATAGCACTCTCATTGTCACAGTAGAGAGGCACATTCTTCATGTTGATGCCGTAGTCCTTGAGGGTTTGCTTCATCCATAGTAATTGAGCACAGCAAGAACCAGCAGCAATGTACTCAGCTTCGACAGTGGAGAGTGATACGCAGTTCTGCTTCTTTGAGGACCAGCAAACAAGTGATCTTCCGAGGAAATGGCATGTGCCAGATGTTGACTTGCGATCCACACGGTCACCAGCATAGTCTGAATCAGAATACCCTACCAGATGAAGATTGGAGCCCTTGGGATACCATAATCCTAGTGTTGGTGTGTGAGCTAAGTATCGAAGAATATGTTTCACAGCCTTATGGTGTGATTCCTTCGGTTTTGCTTGAAAACGTGCACACATGCAAACACTAAGCATTATGTCTGGCCTAGATGCACATAGATACAATAACGAGCCAATCATAGAACGGTATACCTGCTGATCGAAATCTTTACCATTTTCATCAGTGCCGAGGTGACCGTTGGTAGGCATTGGAGTCTTGGCACCTTTGCATTCATGCATGTCGAATTTCCTCAGAACATCCTTGAGGTATTTCTCCTGTGATATGAAGATTCCATTGTTTTGTTGACGAATTTGAAGACCTAAGAAGAATTTCAGCTCCCCCATCATAGACATCTGATATTCTTCACTCATCATATAGGCAAATTCATCACTGTATCTTTTGTCAGTACAACCAAATATGATATCATCAACATAAATTTGACATACAAACAGTTCATTATCATAAGATTTTGTGAAAAGAGTTGGATCGAGTGAACCAGGTTTGAAGCCTTTCTTCATGAGGAATTCCTTCAATGTATCATACCATGCCCGAGGGGCTTGCTTGAGGCCATACAGAGCCTTTTTGAGTCTGAAGACTTTGTCTGGATTCTTTGGATCCTCAAAACCTGGGGGCTGAGCAACATATACTTCTTCCTCAAGCTTACCATTGAGGAATGCACTTTTCACATCCAGTTGATATAAGATGATGTTATGATGATTAGCATAAGCAAGTAGAATTCGAATAGCTTCAAGTCTAGCAACAGGTGCAAAAGTTTCATCGAAATCTATTCCTTCAACCTGGGTGTAGCCTTGGGCTACAAGTCGTGCCTTGTTCCTCACCACTTGACCGTCCTCATCTTGCTTGTTTCGGAAAATCCACTTGGTGCCGATGATGTTATGCTTGCGAGGATCGGGTCGTTTGACGAGCTCCCATACGTCATTCAGCTTGAATTGAAGAAGTTCGTCTTGCATGGCTTGGATCCACTCCGGTTCCAGAAAAGCCTCAGCTACTTTTGAGGGTTCTGTGATAGATACAAAAGAGAAATGCCCACAAAATTTAACTAAGCTTTTGAGCGAGTGAGAGGACCTGGCGCGTTGATGTCGTTGAGGATTTTGTCAAGTTCTACTTCATTTGCAATCCTCGGATGAGCTGGTTGAGGATTTTGTCTGGGCTGAGGAAGTGGTGTTGTTGCAATTTCCTCAGGAGCATCTTCTTGGTTTCTGTCAGCGATAGGGATTATTTCTTCTTCAATTTCCTCAGTGGGAACAATGTCTTCAGTAGGCTTAAGCTTTATCGCTTCCTCAGGGGACAGTTTATCTGGATCAGAAGGCAATTGCTCTCTTTGCGAGCCATTAGTTTCATCGAACCGCACATCTACAGTCTCAACAACTTTGTTGTGATAGTTGTTGAAGACTTTGTAGGTGTGCGAGTCCTTTCCATAACCGAGCATAAAACCTTCATGTGCCTTAGGTGCAAATTTTGAGCTATGGTGAGGATCTCTAATCCAGCATTTTGCACCGAAGACTTTGAAATAACTTACATTGGGTTTCTTCTCAGTGAGGAGTTCATATGAGGTTTTCTTGAGGAATTTGTGAAGATATACCCTGTTGACGATATGGCATGCAGTGTTGATTGCTTCAGGCCAGAAGCGACGAGGAGTCTGATATTCTTCAAGCATAGTTCTTGCCATTTCAACCAGAGTCCTGTTCTTTCTTTCGACAACACCATTCTGCTGAGGAGTATAAGGGGCAGACAATTCGTGAGTAATACCAAGTTCATCAAGATAATCATCAAGACCAGTGTTTTTGAACTCGGTTCCATTATCACTCCTAATATGTTCGATCTTGATGCCGAAGTTCGTCGAGGCCCTTGAAGAAAATCGTTTGAAGATTTCCTGCACTTCAGTTTTATACACTATGATATGCACCCAAGTGTATCTGGAATAATCATCAACTATGAAAAAGCCATATAGAGATGTTGCATTGGTTAGTGTTGCATAGTGAGTAGGTCCAAACAAATCCATATGAAGCAATTCAAATGGACGGGTAGTAGTCATGATGGTTTTGGAGGGATGTTTGAATCTGGTTATTTTCCCAGATTCACAAGCACCGCAGAGATGATCCTTGAGGAATTTGACTGATTCAATGCCAATGACATGCTTCATCTTTGCAAGTGTGTGCAAATTCCTCATGCCTGCATGACCTAGTCTTCGGTGCCACAGCCATCCTTCTGAGGTTTTTGCTAGTAAGCAAGTGGCTGGTTGAGGACCTGTAGAGAAGTCAACAATGTACAAATCCCCTCTTCTTACACCTTCGAAGACTTTGGATCTGTCAGATTCCATGATGACTACACATCTATATCTACCAAAGATAACAATCATATCAAGATCACAAAACATTGAGACTGACATGAGGTTAAAACCAAGGGATTCAACAAGCATCACTTTATCCATATGCCTATCCTTGGAAATAGCTACTTTGCCAAGTCCCAATACCTTGCTTTTACCTTTATCAGCATATGTGATTTTCTTCAGAGGTGATGGAGTTAGTGGCATATTCATCAGTAGGCTTTTATCACCAGTCATGTGATGTGTGCAGCCACTATCGAGAACCCACTCAGTATTTTTGGGTTTGTCATCCTGCAGATGAATTGGTACAGCTTACCATCTCATATGCTTCAAGTTTGAAGAATATGATACTAATTTCATCAGTTCAGTGATTTCATCATAACAGAAATGTAAGGATGTGTGAAATATTTCTATTTCATCAATCATTAGCTTGCGTCCTATCAAGCATTTCCTCAGGTCTCCAGCAAATTCTTCAGATGATGATTTTCATCTGGAGACCTGACCTGCAGAAGTGATTAGTTTGATTTCTTCACCACCCACATCTGAAGGGGTGGCAAAGCTTTCATCATCCTGCGAGCAACATATGAGAAAGGTGGCATTGAAGCTAATGCACTTCTCTTAACAGTTGGGGGGTTAAAGTACTCATATGAGTATGCAGAGAACTGGTTTGAGGATTTATGAACATAATGATTTGAAGAATAGCGCTCATAATCATATTCCTTGTAGTTTCCCTGCATGTTAGACGCATAAGCACGGGTATGAGCATAGTTTTGACCAGTTGAGGATTTTGATCCTCTTGAAGACTTTGGTCCTCCTGAGGAATTTGATCTGGGGTTCAGATTCTTCAGAGGTGATGTCATGAGGACATTCACTTGAAGATTTTCAAGACGACTTTTGGGAACCCAGATTTTCCTCAGGGGAGGGCCATTCCTGCAGTTAGTTCCAACATATCGAGCAAATACTTCACCAGATTGATCTTTGAACAGTTTATAGTTGGAATCAAATGACTCATCCGAGGAATAGGATAATTCACATGAGAATCCAGTTAGATTAGATGGATCAAAAGGAGGCCCAGTAGCAGCAACCCATGAGGTTTTGGGATACTGCTCAGGTTTCCAATAAGATCCATCAGCATTCAATTTCCTCTCAAAGGCAATTCCTTCTTTCCTCGGGTTCCTGTTCAAGATCTGCTTTTTGAGCACATCACAAAGGATTTGATGTCCTTTGAGGCTTTTGTACATGCTTGTCACGTACAATTCCTTCAACCCTGCATTTTCATCAGTGACATTTGTGTTTTCCTCAAGTGAGGAAATTGACACAACAGGTGCAGTTGAAGAATCTGTAGCAGTGGTAGCATTTGAAGATTCTGGTGAAGAATTAGCAGTTTCACGATCAATGCATTTAAGACATGGAGGAACAAATTCAACTTGACTAGCGCTGATCTGTTGAGCTAGTAATGAATCATTTTCCATACGAAGATCATCATAAGACATCCTCAGCTTCTCAAGATCAAGCTTCCTTTGAAGAAATTCGTAGGAAAGCTTCTCATGATCAGTGAGGAGTGTATCATAACAATCCTGAAGAATATCAGACCTAGACTGAAGATTTTTCATGTCATCAGTGAGGATTTGATTAAGATTCATTTCTTCATTCAACAGATCATCACTTTTGTTTAGCAGTTTTTGAAGCTTTTCCAGAGCAGTTTGTTGTTTAGTGGCAATGATGGCAAGTTTACTGTAACTGGGTTTTTGTAATCATCATGTTCACAGTCACTTGAATCAGAGGAGGAGGCATTATGTGATACCTTTGAACCTTTTGCCATGAAGCAATAGGTTGGAGCGATGTCATCAGCATAGTCATCAGTATGGATGGTGCAATCATTTTCTTCAAGATTGAAGATTGACTTGCTGACGAAATTGGTTGCTAGTGCGAGAGTAGCCTGTCCGGATTCTGAATCTTCTCCAGAGCCTTCTTCATCATCACATTCTTCTGATTCTGCCTCGGAATCCATTTCCTTGCCAATAAGTGCCCGAGCCTTTCTGAAGCTAGTCTTCTTGTGTGAGGAGGACTTTGAGGATGAGGATTTTGAAGATTTCTTCTTCTTCTTTGAGTCATCAGAACTGTCATCCTTGTATTTCTTCTTCTTTGATTCCTTTCCCCAGCGAGGACAATCAGCAATGTAATGGCCTGATTTCTTGCACTTGTGACAGGTCCGTTTCTTGTAGTCCTCCGATGCAGATTCTGATTTCCTCATGTCTCTTCTTGATGATTTACCGAACTGGCCTCGTCGTGTAAATCTCTGGAATTTCCTCACAAGCATTGCAAGCTCCTGTCCAAATTCTTCACGGTCACAACTGCTGTCATCCGTTTCTTCTTCAGATGAGGAGATTGCTCTAGCCTTCAGTGCTCGTGGTCTGGAATAGCTTGGTCCATATAGATCTCTCTTTTCTTCTTGCTAGAATTCATGAGTATTTAGCCTTTCAAGAATATCAGCTGGATCTAGCATCTTGTAGTCTGGTCTTTCTTGAATCATCAGAACTAGAGTGTCAAATGAGGAATCCAAGGATCTCAGCAGTTTCTTCACAACTTCGTGATCAGTGATGTCTCGAGCTCCCAATGCTTGCAGTTCATTTGATATATCAGTGAGGCGATCAAAGGTGTCTTGGCAGCATACATTGTCATGTCTCTTGAAGCGATTGAAGAGATTTCGAAGAATATCAACACGAGAGTCACGCTGGGTTGATACTCCTTCATTTACTTTGCACAATCTCTCCCAGATCAGTGTTGCAGATCCCAAAGCACTTACTCTTCCAAACTGACCTGGGCTCAAATAGCCACAGATGATGTTCTTCGCTTGAGAATCGAGTTGCTTAAATCGCTTCACATCAGCTGCAGTGACATTAGCAGAAACGAGGGGAGCGCCATTTTCCACAATATACCAGAGATCATTGTCAATTGCTTGCAGATGCAGTTGCATTTTGTTCTTCCAGAAAGGAAAGTTCTTCCCTTCGTAGGTGGGACATGGTGGAGTCACCTTGAACATGCCTGCAGTCGACATAACTAAAACTCCAGGTGGTTAAACCAAAATCACACAGAACAAGGGAGTACCTTGCTCTGATACCAATTGAAAGTGCGTTATATCGACTAGAGGGGGGTGAATAGGAGATTTTTAGAATTTCATCGCTGATGAAATTCCTTTTGAGGAAATTCCTCACTGATGACTAACTTACAGCGGAAACAGTTAAGGATCAGTTGTGCAATTGTTCACAACAGCAGTATTACAGAGTGAAGATTATGAAAACAGATTACACAACAAGCAGGCACGCAGAATACAGATGATGATTTTACTCAAGTGAAGAATTTGGGGTTGAGGAAATTCAGAGAAAGTCTTCAGCAAATTCTTCAAACAGTCACAGTGAAAGTCATCAACACATTTGAAGATGATGAATTTCACTGTGACTGTTTGAAGAATTTGCTGAAGACTTTCTCTGAATTTCCTCAACCCCAAATTCTTCACAATAGTTAATCATCATCTGTATTCTGCGTGCCTGATTACTGTGCAATCTGTTCTCACATTCTTCATTCTGTAATACTGCTGTTGTGAACCTTTGCACGTCTGATCCTTTACTGTTTCCGCTGTAAGTTAGTCATCAGTGAGGAATTTCCTCAAAAGGAATTTCCTCAGTGATGAAATTCTAAAAATCTCCTATTCACCCCCCTCTAGTCGATAAAACGCACTTTCAATTGGTATCAGAGCAAGGTACTCCCTTGTTCTGTGTGATTTTGGTTTAACCACCTGGAGTTTTAGTTATGTCGACTGCAGGCATGTTTAAGGTGACTACAACATGTCCTACCTTCGAAGGAAAGAACTTTCCCTTCTGGAAGAACAAAATGCAAATGCATTTACAAGCTATTTATAATGATCTCTGGTATATTGTGGAAAATGGAGTCCCCATCATCTCTGCCAGTGTCACTGCGGCTGATGTGAAGAAATTCAAGCAACTCGATTCTCAAGCGAAGAACATCATCCGTGGTCATCTGAGCCCTGGCCAGTTTGGAAGAGTAGCCTTGGGCTCTGTAACACTGATCTGGGAGAGACTGTGCAAGGTAAATGAAGGAGTATCAACCCAACGTGACTCTCGTGTTGATATTCTTCGCAATCTCTTCAATCGCTTCAAGAGACATGACAATGAAAGCTGCCAAGACACCTTTGATCGCCTCATTGACATATCAAATGAACTGCAAGCACTGGGAGCTCGAGACATCAATGATCACGAAGTTGTGAAGAAACTGCTGAGATCTTTGGATTCTTCATTTGATACTTTAGTTCTGATGATTCAAGAAAGACCAGATTACAAGATGCTTGATCCAGCTGATATACTAGAAAGGCTAAATACTCATGAATTCCAGCTAGAAGAAAAGAGAGATCTATATGGACCAAGCTATTTCAGACCACGTGCACTGAAGGCTAGAGCAATTTCCTCATCTGAAGACGAAGACAGAGACGACATCATTTGTGATCCTGAAGAATTTGGACAGGAGCTTGCAATGCTTGTGAGGAAATTCCAGAGATTTACACGACGAGGCCAATTCGGTAAATCTTCAAGAAGAGACATGAGGAAATCAGAATCTGCATCTGAGGACTACAAGAAACGAACCTGTCACAAGTGCAAGAAATCAGGTCATTACATTGCTGATTGTCCCTGTTGGGGAAAGGAATCAAAGAAGAAGAAATACAAGGATGACAGTTCTGATGACTCGAAGAAGAAGAAGAAATCTTCAGAATCCTCATCTTCAAAGCCCTCATCGCACAAGAAGACCAGTTTCAGAAAGGCTCGGGCACTTATTGGCAAGGAAATGGACTCCGAGGCAGAATCAGAGGAATGTGACGAAGAAGAGGGTTCTGACGAAGACTCAGAATCAGGACAGGCTAGTCTTGCACTAGCAACCACTTTCATCAGCAAGTCAATCTTCAATCTTGAAGAAAATGATTGCACCATCCATACTGATGACTATGCTGATGACATCGCTCCAACCTATTGCTTCATGGCAAAAGGTTCAAAGGTATCAAATAATGCCTCCTCCTCTGATTCAAGTGACTGTGAACCTAATGATTATAAGAAACCCAGTTACAATAAACTTGCTATTATTGCCACTAAACAACAAACTGCTCTGGAAAAGCTTCAGAAATTGCTAGACAAAAGTGATGATCTGTTGAATGATGAAATGAACCTTACCCAAATCCTCACTGATGACATGAAAAGTCTTCAGTCTAGATTTGATAATCTTCAGGATCGTTATGATACACTCCTCACTGATCATGAGAAGCTTTCCTATGAATTTCTTCAAAGGAAGCTGGATCTTGAGAAGCTGAGGATGTCTCATGATGATCTTCGTATAGAAAATGATTCATTACTAGCTCAACAGATTAGTGCAAGTCAAGTTGATTTTATTCCTCCATGTCTTAAATGCATTGAACGCGAAACTGCTGATTCTTCACCAGAATCTTCAAATACTACCATTGCTACAAATTCTTCAACTGCACCTGTTGTGTCTATTTCCTCACTTGAGGAAAACAAAAATGTCACTGATGAAAATGCAGGGTTGAAGGAATTGTACGTGACAGGCATGTACAAAAGTCTCAAAGGACATCAAATCCTTTGTCATGTGCTCAAAAAGCAGATCTTGAACAGGAACCCGAGGAAAGAAGGAATTGCCTGTGAGAGGAAACTAAATGCTGATGGATCTTATTGGAAACCTGAGCAGTATCCCAAAACCTCATGGGTTGGTGCTACTCGGCCTCCTTTTGATCCATCTAATCTAACTGGCTTTTCATGTGAACTATCCTATTCCTCAGATGAGTCATTTGATTCCAACTATAAACTGTTCAAAAATCAATCTGGTGAAGTATTTGCTCGATATGTTGGAACTAACTGCAGGAATGGCCCTCCTCTGAGGAAAATCTGGGTTCCCAAAAGCTGTCTTGAAAATCTTCAGGTGAATGTCGTCATGACACCACCACTGAAGAATCTGAACCCCAGATCAAATTCCTCAGGAGGACCAAAGTCTTCAAGAGGATCAAAGTCCTCAACTGGTCAAAACTATGCTCGTACCCATGCTTATGCGTCTAACATGCAGGGAAACTACAAGGAATATGAATACGAGCGTTACTCCTCAAATCATTATGTTCATAAATCCTCAAACCAGTTCTCTGCATATTCATATGATTACTTTAATCCCCCTACTGTTAAGAGAAGTGCATTAGCTTCAATGCCACCTTTCTCTTATGGTGCTCGCAGGATGATGAACGCTTTACCACCCCTTCAGATGTGGGTGGTGAAGAAATCAAACTAATCACTTCTGCAGGTCAGGTCTCCAGATGAAAATCATCATCTGAAGAATTTGCTGGAGACCTGAGGAAATGCTTGATAGGATGCAAGCTAATAATTGATGAAATAGAAATATTTCACACGTCCTTACATTTCTGTTATGATGAAATTACTGATGAAATTAGTATCATATTCTTCAAATCTGAAGCATATGAGATGGTAAGCTGTACTAATTCATCTGCAGGATGACAAACCCAAAAATACTGAGTGGGTTCTCG
Organism: Hordeum vulgare subsp. vulgare; assembly: GCF_904849725.1. Classification (NCBI taxonomy): domain Eukaryota; kingdom Viridiplantae; phylum Streptophyta; class Magnoliopsida; order Poales; family Poaceae; genus Hordeum; species Hordeum vulgare. Next base: position 576,981,323 of record NC_058521.1, read on the forward strand.
ATAGTGGCTGCACACATCACATGACTGGTGATAAAATCTTACTGATGAATATGCCACTAACTCCATCACCTCTGAAGCAAATCACATATGCTGACAAAGGTAAAAGCAAGGTATTGGGACTTGGCAAAGTAGCTATTTCCAAGGATAGGCATATGTACAAAGTGATGCTTGTTGAATCCCTTGGTTTTAACCTTATGTCAGTCTCGATGCTTTGTGATCTTGATATGATTGTTATCTTTGGTAGATATAGATGTGTAGTCATCATGGAATCTGACAGATCCAAAGTCTTCGAAGGTGTAAGAAGAGGGGATTTGTACATTGTTGATTTCTCTACAGGTCCTCAACCAGCCACTTGCTTACTAGCAAAAACCTCAGAAGGATGGTTGTGGCACCGAAGACTAGGTCATGCAGGCATGAGGAATTTGCACACGCTTGCAAAGAAGAAGCATGTCATCAGCATCGAATCAGTCAAATTCCTCAAGGATCATCTCTACGGTGCTTGTGAATCTGGGAAAATGACCAGATCCAAGCATCCCTCTAAAACCATCATGACCACTACACGTCCATTCGAATTGCTTCATATGGATTTATTTGGACCTACTCACTATGCCACACTAACCAATGCAGCATCTTTATATGGCTTCGTCATAGTTGATGATTATTCCAGATATACTTGGGTGCATATCATAGTGTATAAAACTGAAGTGCAGGAAATCTTCAAACGATTTTCTTCAAGGGCCTCGACAAACTTTGGCATCAAGATCAAACACATCAGGAGTGATAATGGAACCGAGTTCAAAAACACTGGTCTTGATGATCATCTTGATGAACTTGGTATTACTCACGAATTGTCTGCTCCTTATGCTCCTCAGCAGAATGGTGTCGTCGAAAGGAAGAACAGGACTCTGGTTGAAATGGCAAGAACTATGCTTGAAGAATATCAGACTCCTAGTCGCTTCTGGCCTGAAGCAATCAACACTGCATGTCATATCATCAACAGGGTATATCTTCACAAATTCCTCAAGAAAACCTCATATGAACTCCTCACTGACAAGAAACCCAATGTAAGTTATTTCAAAGTCTTCGGTGCAAAATGCTGGATTAGAGATCCTCACCATAGCTCAAAATTTGCACCTAAGGCACATGAAGGTTTTATGCTCGGTTATGGAAAGGACTCACACACTTACAGAGTCTTCAACAACTATCACAACAAACTTGTTGAGACTGTAGATGTGCGGTTCGATGAAACTAATGGCTCGCAAAGAGAGCAATTGCCTTCTGATCCAGATAAGCTGTCTCCTGAGGAAGAAATAAAGCTCAAGCCTACTGAAGACATTGTTCCATCTGAGGAAATTGATGAAGAAACGATCCCCATCGCTGATAAAAACCAAGAAGATGTTCCTGAGGAAATTGCATCAGCACCACTTCCTCAGCCCAGACAAAATCCTCAACCAGCTCATCCGAGGATTGCAAACGAAGTTGAACTTGACAAAATCCTCAACGACATCAACGCGCCAGGTCCTCTCACTCGCTCAAAAGCTTCACACTTAGTTAACTTTTCTAGAACCGGAGTGGATCCAAGCTATGCAAGACGAACTTCTTCAATTCAAGCTGAATGACGTATGGGAGCTCGTCAAACGACCAGATCCTCGCAAGCACAACATCATCGGCACCAAGTGGATTTTCCGAAAAAAGCAAGATGAGGACGGTCAAGTGGTGAGGAACAAGGCACGACTTGTAGCCCAAGGCTACACCCAGGTTGAAGGAATAGATTTCGATGAAACTTTTGCACCTGTTGCTAGACTTGAAGCTATTCGAATATTACTTGCTTATGCTAATCATCATAACATCACCTTGCATCAAATGGATGTGAAAAGTGCATTCCTCAATGGTAAGCTTGAGGAAGAAGTATGTGTTGCTCAGCCCCCAGGTTTTGAGGATCCAAAGAATCCAGACAAAGTCTTCAGACTCAAAAAGGCTCTGTATGGTCTGAAGCAAGCCCCTCGGGCATGGTATGATACATTGAAGGAATTCCTCATGAAGAAAGGCTTCAAACCTGGTTCACTCGATCCAACTCTTTTCACAAAATCCTATGATAATGAGCTGTTTGTATGTCAAATATATGTTAATGATACCATATTTGGTTGTACTGACAAAAGATACAGTGATGAATATGCCTACATGATGAGTGAAGAATATCAGATGTCCATGATGGGAGAGCTGAAATTCTTCTTAGGTCTTCAAATTCGTCAACAAAGCAATGGAATCTTCATATCACAGGAGAAATACCTCAAGGATGTTCTGAGGAAATTCGACATGCACGAATGCAAAGGTGCCAAGACTCCAATGCCTACCAATGGCCACCTCGACATTGATGATAATGGTAAAGATTTCGATCAGCAGGTATACCGTTCTATGATTGGCTCTTTATTGTATTTATGTGCATCTAGGCCAGATATAATGCTTAGTGTTTGCATGTGTGCACGTTTTCAAGCAAAACCGAAGGAATCACACGATAAGGCTGTGAAACATATTCTTCGATACTTAGCTCACACACCAACACTAGGTTTATGGTATCCCAAGGGCTCCAATCTTCATCTGGTAGGGTATTCTGATTCAGACTAAGCTGGTGACCGTGTGGATCGCAAGTCAACTTCTGGCACATGCCATTTCCTCGGAAGATCACTAGTTTGCTCGTCCTCAAAGAAGCAGAACTGCGTATCACTCTTCACTGCCGAAGCTGAGTACATTCCTGCTGGTTCTTGCTGTGCTCAATTGCTGTGGATGAAGCAAACCCTCAAGGACTACGACATCAACATGAAGAATGTGCCTCTCTACTATGACAATGAGAGTGCTATCAAGATTGCATACAACCTAGTACAACACTCGAAGACCAGGCACATCCAGATTCGTCATCATTTTCTTCGGGACCATGTCCTCAGGGCAATATCCTTATCGACCATGTGAAGACTGATGATCAACTGGCAGATATCTTCACTAAGCCCTTGGATGAGAAAAGGTTTTGCAAGTTGCGGTGTGAGCTAAACATCTTAGAGTCTTCAAATGTTTTGTAAAAAAAACATGAACACATCCTAACACTTATGCAAAGTTGATGACTTAGATGTGCAACACATGATGAAACGATTTTCTCCAACTGATGAAGAAAGTCACTCTGAATGTGAAGAAATTAACGAAGAAATTGATTCTCAGGGCCCTACGACAATTGTACGCGGCGTCTGTAATCAACATTCTTATATGGCCGCCCAATGTGAAATTCCTGAAGTTGATTTTCTTCAAATGATCAATTTCCTCACAATGCATTCTTCTTCAAAACAGTTGTTCTTCATTGTGATGATCTATTACAAAACCTTCAAAAACACTTGATGACTTTCATTTGACTAGGTAGACTGAGATTTCTAGTCCTCAACAGCATTCACTTATGGCTATTTCTTCAAGTTGATGTTTCTGCTAAGTGAATCTGATCGGACCCTACTTTCCCTCTATGTTATACTTATCCAATCTATTCAATTCTTCATATGCGTTCTATTTGAAACTTTGTTCAAAATCCTCACTGCATCCTTTTCAGCTGATGATTTTGTAACAAAAATCCTCAAATCTTCAAAAATTGTTTTCTTTAAAGGCACAGTAACTGAACCCCCACTTCCCACGATCGGATAACCACGATCTCCACTATCTCCACCGCATCGTACGGGAGCTACACGTGTCCTGCGGAGACGTAGAGGCAGGGGCTATTCGGTCCGAAACTTTCGCGACAAACAATAACTTTTGGGATATAAATATGTCCTTATCCCCCTTGATATCCTCTTCTTCGCCTCATCGCTCTCCTGCCACAACACACTCCACCGAACCCTAGCGCCACTGCTGGTAGTCTTGTCGCCGGTGAGGAAGAGCTTCACTGCCTCGACCTTTTCATCGCCAGAATCACGCCGGAGTCGGACCATCTTCGTCCGCCGCCGCCGTAGACGTCCTCTGCCGCCAAGTTAGGGTGCATTGGACACTCGAACGAAGAGCCTATCCAACACTACTTTCTGTGTTCTTCGTACGCACCTTCCAGGGTAAATATATCCAGTTTCCACAGCAGATTCGATCTGAAATTTTACATCTTCTATGTGAAATCTGTTTTTCCTCAAGATACGATGCGCACATGATTCCTCAAACACTACCTATCACCGCAATCATTGATGAACTAGCTAAGCATCTAAGATTTTCACAAGATTCCTCAATTGTGCGAATTTTCGGATTTATACAACTCTGGAACCCAAGAACAGTATGCTTAGGCAAATTCCTCAACCACTGGTTATATTCCTCAAACTGTCAAACTTTTTCATTTTCTTCAAATCTGAGAACGCATATGACCTCTCCAAATTCCTCGCAACTATACTCTATTCACAAGTACACACATGTGAGCTGATGAATCTCTCGGTTCTCATCATATTAACTCATTTGCAGCGTTTCTGGAAGAAACTCTTCAAGGCTCTTCAGAATCCTCAAGAGTTCAAAATCATCAGCAAAGTCCTCAACTGAAGAAAATGGAGGAAGAGAGAAAACAGAAGGGAGGAAAGAAACTAGAGCAGAACATAGCTGCTGATATTCCTGAGGACATATACATGGACTATTGTACGCCTGACGAACATGAGACAATGGCCAAGAGAAAGATAAGGCTGCAGAAGATTGAACGCCGATGGGCGAAGGAATGGAAGTACAGGTTTGTGACTCCCAAATATGCGAAGAAATTCGCTTTGAAGCCTCCTGGCAGAAGGGCCCCACTTGAGGATCATCAAGTAGAACATCCATCAAGCCTCAAAACCATTGATGACTATCCAGATGAAAAGGAAAAGCATCTGGCCAATCTCAAGAGGCAAGCAGAAGCTGCAGTGAAGAAATTCAATGAATCCTCAGCTGCTGCCTCCGGTGCTGCTCATTCCTCAGCTGCAGAAACCTCAGGCTCAGAGATTCCTCAAATGCAGTCTACGCCATCAAAGCCAAAGGCTCCAAAGCCTCAAGAGAAGTCTGCTCAGACTTCTGTCACAAAACCCTCAGCACCAAAACCCTCATTACCAAAACCTTCAACACCAAAACCATCAGCGCCAAAGCCCTCAGCACCAATCTCCTGAGTATCAAAATCCTCAGCTCCAGCTCCAAAGCCTCAAGAGAAACCGGTACCAAAGCATGTCGTGAATCCTACGACCGCCAGCTCCAGCTCCTCACTCCCAGCTGCAACTAGCTCGGAGACAAAGTCTTCAACACCACTTGTGAAGACTTTGGCAACTACTGAACGTGCACCTCTGCCCAGCCCCAGCAAAATCATCGCAGTCCCATCTGCATCAGAGGGAAGTGATGAATATGATGATGAAACCCTGCAAGCCATCATCAGAAACAAGCAAGAAAGGGTTTCTCAAGCATCAGGCAGTGCTATTCCTCTGGCCATGGACCCCAAGGTCCTCCTCGACTACATCAATATATGGTATGAGGACCCAAACACTCCCATTGATGATTTGAAACTTCCTCCTGGCATCAGCCACATGGTGGCCACCTTCATAAATGAAGCCAAGTGGAAAGAACAGTAGGCCAGGCAGGCAAAAGTTGCAAAGGCCAAAAAGGAGAAATTCCTCAGGAAGAATCTCCTCAAGCTGACTCCTGATGCACTGGTGTCAACCCAGGCAGAGCTGCAAATACTGACTGACAAGTACGCCAAGCTGTCAGATCGCAAAACCATCAAGAGCAATTTCATCAAGCTAGCCACTAGTGTTGTTGATGACTACAACAAGAGAACCGTACCCCCAGCACCAACTCCTCAGCCCTTGGTTGAGCAGCCAGCAGATGCATCTCCTGATGAGGAGGAAACTCCTCAAGCTGAGGAAGAACACCAAGAGCGCCGTGTTGATGAACCGGCCATTGAAGAAATCATCACAGAAACTACAACTGATGAAATTGCAACCATTGATGAGACTGCTCCTGATCCAGCTGCTTCATCAAAGCAGGCCGATGACTCTGTTCCAGCTGGTTCCTCACTACCAGCTGAAGAATCTGCAGATAGAACACCTTCACCAAAAGCTTCGACGGTGAAGAAGATAATTCCGTCTGCATCAGACTTGAAGAAAACAAGGGCTGCTGAAAAGGAAGCAAAGAAGAGAAAAGCCTCCTCAGTAGTGGAAGAGACAGAGGCAAAACGCCACAAAGAAACTGATGAAACTGCCCCTCTGGACCCGGTGCCTCTAAATGTCGCACCTTCATATGAAATGGTCGTCATTGATGATCCAGCTACAAGGGCAGATGAGGAAATGAAGGATGTTGCCTCCGAGGAACACACTGATGAGGAAATCCAGATTGATGACAGTCCTCAACCTCTTATTCCTCAGACAGAGACTGCTCAAGCATCAGCTGCACCAGCTGATGAAACTGCTTCTGCCACAAAGCCAGGAGAAGAAAAACATGCTGAGGAAAATGAACATTCTGAGCAGACTCCTCAAGATGAGGAACAGGCTGACCCAACTCCTCAAAATGAGAAAGAAGCAGAAATTCCTCAGCCTGAAGCTCAGCCAGAGCAAGCATCATCTCTCCGGCAAGAAGTACCAGCTGATGAAATTCCTCAACTTGAGGAAAATGCTGAAGAAAATGTACCCGCCCAAGACAATGAATTCAGTGTGCTCAACCCAGAGACTGCCATTGTTGTCTCCCCCCATTCCTCGGCAAAATCTCAAGCCATTTCAGCACCAGCCATTCTCCAAGCGTCCAAAGTTTCAGAAAGAAGATTTCTTTGAAGAACGCATGTATTTCATCGCCGAGAACCCTTATGACAAGCCTCAAATGAGGCATCTGAAGTTTTGGACAAGGACTCAGATGAACTACTATGCCTCTGTGCTTTGTGGACGAAACAAGATATTCTAGCACAGGCATATTCCCCATGTTGAGCTTGAAGAAATACCTTGCATGGAACCAGTCCTCAGTGTACTCCACGATGCAGGTTTGCTTCCTATGTGCTCCGACATATCAGACTGGAATAGTGAGCTTATTCTTTAGTTCTATGCCACTCTTCATATATCTGGCAACCCTGAAGACATCAACACCTGGGTGTTCGATTGGATGACCCAAAACACTCACTACAAGGCTCCTGCTTCTGAACTCCTCAGAGAACTGCCCGTACCAATTCCCTCAGATGGGGCAGTGAATCTTTATGGTGAGCGTGAGCTACCAAATGGAATGATGGAAGTCCTCATGAAGCCTTTGGCTGCAGGAAAACCATCAAGAACCACATTCCTCATCCATGAGCTCAAGTACACACCCCGCTCTGTCTATAGAATCCTCTGCAGTGTGCTCGCGCCAATCAAAGGCCATGACGATGAAGAAGATGTTGTAGGCCTCATGAAGAATATCCTCTTCAACATCATTCATGGTATTCCTATTAATATCCATGATTTCTTCTTGAGGACTTTGGCTGACAATGCAATGTGCCCATATGATCACAAGATTTATGCCCCGTGGATCATGAGATTCATCAGGACAAGGACATGCATCAACTTCCACGCTGATTTCCAAAACCACATGGGTTATATGCCTCCTATCCGGGTCAACAAGAAGACTTTCGAGCCCATCGAAGGAAAAGGAAAATCTGTGATTGAAGAAGGCAGCAGGCCCCTTGATGGCCAGTTCAAAGAGCCAGAAGCTTATTCCTCATGGGACGATACTGAGACTCGTCCAGCAAGCCCAGTTCCTCCTCGCGTGCTGAACACCAGAGAGCTCCTCCTCAGTCTTCACCAGAAGGTGGATCACAACCACAAATGGGTCAAACGCCAGTTTGGTGCCATTGTGAAAACCCTCACTGAAACTCAGAACTCTGTGAAGCTTAATCATCACTATCTGCATGAAGTTTTCGATCGCACCTGGGCTACACTTGCACATCTGAAGACTCAGACCGAGCTGGAAGAAATGAACTTTGAGCAGGACTTTGACTGGTCGTGGCCTCCCAAGAGTAATTCAGGCCCATTCCAGTGCCAGACCTTGAAGACAGCTCCTTTTCTTCATTTCGCACTGCTGAATCTGATGAGGAACAACTCGACACTGCAACCGGCCCCAGGAAGAAGACTACTCCCAAGAAGCATCACGGCTCTTCCTCGACCGCCAAGAAATGAAGTCTTCACGGGCGTTAGTCCTCAATTTGTCCCTTTTTTGTCACTTGATGACAAAGGGGGAGAAACTCGAGAGTTAGTCTTCAAGCGGGACATTTTTGGGGCTTATAAACTATATTAAGTTACAAACTCTTGGCTCTTCTGATGTTTTTATGTAATGAGTTGTAACTTAAGCCCGATGGTACTCTAACGCTTTTGAACGTTTTTCTTCGCATGCTTATTCCTCAAGTTTTAATGCACGCATGCTGGAATTCGTCAGATACCATTTGCCATCATGCATCTTCATTTTCTTCATATGATATGTTATATGTATGCATGATTTACAAGACTCAGGGGGAGATCTCCATGATATAAATCATCAATGTGCATCTGCTATAAAAGCAAAATCCTCAAGGTATGCACATCTTCAGGGGGAGTCTCTCTGGATCTTGTTTTCAAATTCCTCAAATGAGTATTTACACTTCATATTTTTGATCCCTATTGAAGACTTAACCTAATTGTCATCAACCACCAAAAAGGGGGAGATTGTAAGTGCATCTAGTGCCCCTTAGTGATTTTGGTGGTTTGAAGACTTATAGGTTAAGTATCTAATGTGTTTGTGAGTGTACACAGGATCTATAAGTCATTGAAGAGTTTGAGATATTTGAAGAATATCGACCCCTAAAAATATATGTCTTCAGTTGAAGAAATTGGTCTGAAGCTGAAGAAATGAATCTCGAGGAATCTGCGATGAAATTGATATTCCTCATGAAGATTCTGATATTGAGAAGACCGGTGGTTCCTGAAGAAAATCGTTCTGAAGAAATTGAAGCGTGAAGATTTACGTTTTCTGTTTTACTTTCTTCGCATTTGATGAATAGGAACACCGTACTGTTAAAGGGGGTCAAAGTAACACTATGGAATGAATTTCCTCATGATGCTCAACCCAAGCCTAATCCTACCAAAAGCCTCAAGTGAGGAATATGAGTGACATGAGGACTCTCACAGTTGAGGGTTCCGACCGTTTCGATAGCCACGCCAAGTCACTGGTCTTATCCACTCCAACGGTCATATTATTTAAGGGCATTAGTGTCAAATCATGTCGGGTTGCTCCCAGGCTATAAATAGCCACCCCCCACAACCACTAGCTGGTTGGTTGCTCCGTTAGAAACTGACACTTGTCATAAGAGCAACCCAAATTCCTCAGAGCTTTCGAGAGTAATTCATCAGTGAGGAAATACCCCATACACCTAAACCACAAACCAAACCTAGTGATTGAGCATCACTGAAGAAGTTGTTCCTGTGTGGGACTGAAGCCTTTTACCTTTGAGGACTGTGCATCCTCCAGACGGTTAGGCGTCATGGTCTAGAGCAATCCAGCAGACAATTGTGGATCGCCGGGTGACCAAGTTTGTGAGGGTTTGGAAGTCTGCCCTGAAGACTTACCACGAGTGTTGGGCGAGGACTGTGTGTCCTTAGCTCAAGGAGAATACGGTAGGGACTGTGTGTCCCGGGACTGGGTGTCCTTTGGTTTCAATACCAAGCCGCTCCAAATCAGATGTACAACTGTCACAGCAGTTGGAACTGGGTCATCAACAACAGTCTTCACTAAGAATGGGGTTCTAATTCCTCAACTCTTTACTTTCTCTGTATTATGTGTTGATGACTTTCACTGTGACTGTTTGAAGAATTTGCTGAAGACTTTCTCTGAATTTCCTCAACCCCAAATTATTCACAATAGTTAATCATCATCTGTATTCTGCATGCCTGCTTACTGTGCAATATGTTTTCACATTCTTCACTCTGTAATACTGCTGTTGTGAACCTTTGCACGTCTGATCCTTCACTGTTTCCGCTGTAAGTTAGTCATCAGTGAGGAATTTCCTCAAAAGGAATTTCCTCAGTGATGAAATTCTAAAAATCTCCTATTCACCCCCCTCTAGTCAATATAACGCACTTTCAATGCTACGTCTATTAGTTTGGGTCTAGTCCATCACGTGATTCTTCTAATGACGTGATCAAGTTATCAAGCAACCACACCTTGTATATAATCAGAAGACCCTGACTATCTTTGATCAACTGGCTAGCCAACTAGAGGCTTGCTAGGGACATTGTTTTGTCTATGTATCCACACATGTATATAAGTCTTCATTCAATACAATTATAGCATGGATAATAAACGATTATCTTGATACAGGAATTATAATAATAACTATATTTATTATTGCCTCTAGGGCATAATTCCAACAGTCTCCTACTTGCACTAGAGTCAATAATCTAGCCCTCACATCATCATGCGAATTACATTGTAATAAATCTAACACCCATACAGTTCTGGTGTTGATCATGCTTTGCCCGTGGAAGAGGTTTAGTCAGCGGGTCTGCTACATTCAGATCCGTGTGCACTTTGCATATATTTACGTCCTCCCCTTCGACATAGTCGCGGATGAGGTTGAAGCGTCGTTTGATGTGTCTGGTCTTCTTGTGAAACCGTGGTTCCTTTGCTAAGGCAATGGCACCCGTGTTGTCACAGAACAAGGTTATTGGATTCAATGCGCTTGGCACCACTCCAAGATCCGTCATGAACTGCTTCATCGAGACACCCTCCTTAGCCGCCTCCGAGGCAGCCATGTACTCTGCTTCACATGTTAGCATTCTTAGGATCGACAAAACCTTCGGGTTGCATCATATACAACTCTTCCTTAAGGAAACCGTTAAGGAACGCCGTTTTCACATCCATCTGCCAGATTTCATAATCGAAAAATGCAGCTATTGCTATCATGATTCTGACGGACTTAAGCATCTCTACGGGTGAGAATGTCTCATCGTAGTCAACTCCTTGAACTTGTGAAAAACCTTTTGCCACAAGTCGAGCTTTATAAACGGTCACATTGCCGTCAGCGTCCGTCTTCTTCTTAAAGATCCATTTGTTCTGAATAGCCTTGCGGCCCTCAGGTAGTACTTCCAAAGTCCACACTTTGTTTTCATACATGGATCCTATCTCGGACTTCATGGCCTCCAACCATTTGTTGGAATCTGGGCTCACCATTGCTTCTTCATAATTTGCAGGTTCATTGTTGTCTAACAACATGATTGACAAAACGGGATTACTGTACCACTCTGGAGCAGCACGTGGTCTCGTCGACCTGCGTGGTTCGATAGGAACTTGAAAAAGACTTTCATGATCATCATCATTAACTTCCTCCTCAACCGGCGTCGCAACGACAGGGGTTTCCCCTTGCCCTGCGCCACCATCCAGAGGGATGAGAGGTTCGACAACCTCATCAAGTTCTATCTTCCTCCCACTCAATGATCTCGAGAGAAACTCCTTCTCGAGAAAAGCTCCGTTTTTAGCAACAAACACTTTGCCCTCGGATTTGAGATAGAAGGTGTACCCAACTGTCTCTTTTGGGTAACCTATGAAGATGCACTTTTCCGCTTTGGGTTCCAGCTTTTCAGGCTGAAGCTTTTTGACATAAGCATCACATCCCAAACTTTAAGAAACGACAACTTTGGCCTGTTGCCATACCATAGTTCGTATGGTGTCGTCTCAACGGATTTTAATGGTGCCCTATTTAAAGTGAATGCGGCTGTGTCTAATGCATAACCCCAAAACGATAACGGCAAATCGGTAAGAGACATCATAGATCGCACCATCTCTAATAAAGTACGATTACGACGTTCGGACACACCATCACGTTGTGGTGTTCCAGGCGGTGTGAACTGTGAAACAATTCCACATTGTCTTAAGTGAGCACCAAACTCGAAACTCAGATATTCACCCCCACGATCAGACCGTAGGAACTTGATATTCTTTTCACGATGATTTTGAACTTTTCAAATGTTTCAGACTTGTGCTTCATTAAGTAGACATAACCATATCTACTCAAATCGTTAGTGAAGGTGAGAAAATTACGATATCCACCGCGTGCCTCCACGCTCATCGGACCGCACACATCGGTATGTATGATTTCCAATAAGTCACTGGCACGCTCCATTGTTCCGGAGAACGGATTTTTAGTCATCTTGCCCATGAGGCATGGTTCGCACGTGTCAAGTGAATCAAAGTCAAGTGACTCCAAAAGTCCATCAGTATGGAGTTTCTTCATATGCTTTACACCAATATGACCTAAGCGGCAGTGCCACAAAAACATGGCGCTATCATTGTTAACTCAAACTCTTTTGGTCTCAATGTTATGTATATGTGTATCACTATCAAGATTCAATATGAACAATCCTCTCACATTGGGTGCATGACCATAAAAGATGTTACTCACATAAATAGAACAACCATTATTCTCTGACTTAAAAGAGTAACCGTCTCGCAATAAACAAGATCCAGATATAATGTTCATGCTCAACGCAGGCACTAAATAACAATTATTCAAGTTCATAACTAATCCAGATGATAATTGAAGTGAAACTGTGCCGATGGCGATTGCATCAACCTTGGAACCATTTCCTACGCGCATCGTCACTTCATCTTTCGCCAGCCTTCGCCATATCCGTAGTTCCTGTTTCGAGTTGCAAATATGAGCAACAGAACCGGTATCGAATACCCAGGCACTACTACGAGAGCCGGTTAAGTACACATCAATAACATGTCTATCAAATATACCTGATTTTTCTTTGGCCGCCTTCTTATCAGCCAGATACTTGGGGCAGTTGCGCTTCCAGTGACCCATACCCTTGCAATAGTAGCACTCTGTTTCAGGCTTAGGTCCAGCTTTGGGTTTCTTCGTCGGATTGGCAACAGGCTTGCCGCTCTTCTTTGAATTGCCCTTCTTGCCTTTGCCGTTTCTCTTGAAACTAGTGGTCTTATTCACCATCAACACTTGATGCTCTTTACGGAGTTCAGACTCTGCGACTTTCAGCATCGCAAACAACTCGCCGGGTGACTTGTTCATACCTTGCATGTTGTAGTTCAACACAAAGCCCTTATAGCTTGGCGGTAGTGATTGAAGAATTCTGTGAGTGATAGCCTCTTGCGGGAGTTCAATCCCCAGCTCACTAGACGGTTTGAGTACCCAGACAATTTGAGCACATGTTCACTGACACACGAACTCTCCTCCATCTTGCAAGCATAGAATTTATCGGAGGTCTCATACCTCTCGATCCGGGCGTTCTTCTGAAAGATAAACTTCAACTCCTGGAACATCTCATATGCTCCATGACGCTCAAAGCGACGTTGAAGTCCCGGTTCTAAGCCATACAAGACTGCACATTGAACTACTGAGTAGTCCTCCTTACGTGTTAACCAAGTGTTCTTAGCATCCTGGTCAGCCGTAGACGGGTGGTTGATCTCCTAGCGCTGCATTAAGGACATAATCCTTCTTCCCAGCTTGTAGGATCAACTTAAGATTATGAGCCCAGTCTACAAAGTTGCTTCCATCATCTTTCAACTTAGCTTTCTCTAGGAACGTATTAAAATTCAGGGTGACTGTCGCGTGAGCCATGATCTACAACACAAATATATTCAAAGTGGACTTAGACTATGTTCAAGATAATTAGAGTTTAACTTAATCAAATTACTTGCTAAACTCCCACTCAAAAAGTACATCTCTCTAGTCATTTGAGTGGTTCATGACACACTTACACTAGCTCAAGTCCGATCATCACGTGAGTTGACTATAGTTTCAGTAGTAAGCATCCCTATGCTAATCATATCAACTATATGATTCATGATCGACCTTTCGGTCTCATGTGTTCCGAGGCCATGTCTGCACATGCTAAGCTCGTCAAGCTTAACCCGAGTGTTCCGCGTGTGCAACTGTTTTGCACCCGTTGTATGTGAACGTTGAGTCTATCACACCCGATCATCACGTGGTGTCTCAAAACGACGAACTGTAGCTACGGTGCACAGTCGGGGAGAACACAATTTCGTCTTGAAATTTTAGTGAGAGATCACCTCATAATGCTACCGTTGTTCTAAGCAAAATAAGGTGCATAAAAGGATTAACATCACATGCAATTCATAAGTGACATGATATGGCCATCATCACGTGCTCCTTGATCTCCATCACCAAAGCACTCGCACGATCTTCTTGTCACCGGCGCCACACCATGATCTCCATCAACGTGTCGCCATCGGGGTTGTCGTGCTACTCATGATATTACTACTAAAGCTACATCCTAGCAAAATAGTAAACGCATCTGCAAGCACAAACGTTAGTTTAAAGACAACCCTATGGCTCCTGCCGGTTGCCGTACCATCGACGTGCAAGTCGATATTATCTATTACAACATGATCATCTCATACATCCAATATATCACATCACATCGTTGGCCATATCACATCACAAGCATACCCTGCAAAAACAAGTTAGACGTCCTCTAATTTTGTTGTTGCATGTTTTACGTGGTGACCATGGGTATCTAGTAGGATCGCATCTTACTTACGCAAACACCACAACGGAGATATATGAATTGCTATTTAATCTTATACAATGACCTCCTCGGTCAAATCCGATTCAACTAAAGTTAGAGAAACCGACACTTGCCAGTCATCTTTGAGCAAAGGGGGTTACTCGTAGCAATGAAACCAGTCTCTCGTAAGCGTACGAGTAATGTCGGTCCAAGCCGCTTCAATCCAACAATACCGCGGAATCAAGAAAAGACTAAGAAGGGCAGCAAAACGCACATCACCGCCCACAAAAACTTTTGTGTTCTACTTGAGAAGACATCTACGCATGAACCTAGCTCTGATACCACCGATGGGGAACGTCGCATGGGAGACAAAAATTTTCCTACGCGCACGAAGACCTATCATGGTGATGTTCATCTACGAGAGTTGATTTCCGATCTACGTACCCTTGTAGATCGCACAGTAGAAGCGTTAGTGAACGCGGTTGATGTAGTGGAACGTCCTCACGTCCCTCGATCCGCCCCGCGAACCGTCCCACGAACCGTCCCACGATCCGTCCCACGATCTAGTGCCGAACGGACGGCACCTCCGCGTTCAGCACACGTACAGCTCGACGATGATCTCGGCCTTCTTGATCCAGCAAGAGAAAAGGAGAGGTAGATGAGTTCTCCGGCAGCGTGACGGCGCTCCGGAGGTTGGTGGTGATCTGGTCTCGGCAGGGCTCCGCCCGAGCTCCGCAGAAACGCGATCTAGAGGTAAAACCGTGGAGGTATGTGGTCGGGCTGCCTTTTAAAAGTTGTCTCAAATCAGCCCTAATTGCTCCATATATATAGAAGGAGGGAGGGGAGGCTTGCCTTGAGGCTCAAGGAGCCCCAAGGGCTGCGCACCAAGGGGAGGAGGAGTCCTCCTCCAATCCTAGTCCAATTAGGATTGGAAAGTGGAGTCATTCTCTCCTTTCCCACCTCCTTTTTTTTCTCTTTCTCTTTGATTTTCTATCCTTGGCGCATAGGGCCCTCTTGGGCTGTCCCACCAGCCCACCAAGGGCTGGTGCGCCACCCCCAAGGCCTAAGGGCTTCCCCGGGGTGGGTTGCCCCCCCCCCCCCGGTGAACACCCGGAACCCATTCGTCATTACCGGTACATTCCCGGTAACTCCGAAAACCTTCCGGTAATCAAATGAGGTCATCCTATATATCAATCTTCGTTTCCGGACCATTCCGGAAACCCTCATGACATCCCTGATCTCATCCGGGACTCCGAACAACATTCGGTAACCAACCATATAACTCAAATACGCATAAAAGAACGTCGAACCTTAAGTGTGCAGACCCTGCGGGTTCGAGAACTATGTAGACATGACCAGAGTGACTCCTTGGTCAATATCCAATAGCGGGACCTGGATGCCCATATTGGATACCACATATTCTACGAAGATCTTATCGTTTGAACCTCAGTGCCAAGGATTCATATAATCCTGTATGTCATTCCCTTTGTCCTTCGGTATGTTACTTGCCCGAGATTCGATTTCAGTATCCGCATACCTATTTCAATCTCGTTTACCGGCAAGTCTCTTTACTCGTTCCGTAATACAAGATCCCGCAACTTACACTAAGTCACATTGCTTGCAAGGCTTGTGTGTGATGTTGTATTACCGAGTGGGCCCCGAGATACCTCTCCGTCACAAGGAGTGACAAATCCCAGTCTCGATCCATACTAACTCAACGAACACCTTCGGAGATACCTGTAGAGCATCTTTATAGACACCCAGTTACGTTGCGACGTTTGATACACACAAAGCATTCCTCCGGTGTTAGTGAGTTATATGATCTCATGGTCATAGGAACAAATACTTGACATGCAGAAAACAATAGCAACAAAATGACACGATCAACATGCTACGTCTATTAGTTTGGGTCTAGTCCATCATGTGATTCTTCTAATGACGTGATCCAGTTATCAAGCAACAACACCTTGTATATAATCAGAAGACCCTGACTATCTTTGATCAACTGTCTAGCCAACTAGAGGCTTGCTGGGGACAGTGTTTTGTCTACGTATCCACACATGTATATAAGTCTTCATTCAATACAATTATAGCATGGATAATAAACAATTATCTTGATACAGGAATTATAATAATAACTATATTTATTATTGCCTCTAGGGCATAATTCCAACATTAAGTCCATTAGAACAGAGTAACACCTTAAGCAAGATGACATGATGTAGAGGGATAATCTCAAACCAATGATAAAACCCCCATCTTTTTACCCTTGATGGCAACTACTTGATGTGTGCCTAGCTGCCCCTACTGTCACTAGGAAAGGTCACCACATGGTAGAACCCAAAACTAAGCACTTCTCCCATTGCAAGAATCATAGATCTAGTTGGCCAAACAAAACCCAAGACTCGGAGAGACGTACAAGGATATCAAATCATGCATATAAGAAATCAGCAAAGACTCAAATATATATCATAGCTAAGCTTATCACAAATCCACAATTCATCGGATCTCGACAAACACACCGCCAAACAAGATTACATCGGATAGATCTCCATGAAGATCATGGAGAACTTTGTATTGAAGATCCAAGAGAGAGAAGAAGCCCTCCAACTCCAAAGTCCCCTCCGGCAGGGCGCCGGGAAGGGTCTCCAGATGTGATCTCACGAAAACGGAAGCTTGCGGCGGCGGAAAAGTATTTTCGAGGCTCCCCTGATTTTTTGCTGAATATTTGGGAATATATAGGCCAAGGATGTAGGCCAGGGGGCGGCCAGGGAGGCCACAAGCCCTGACATCGCCGCCTCCCCTGGTAGCGGAGTGGGAGCTTGTGGGCTCCCTGGAGCCCACCTGGCTTGGCCAGAGGCCCCCTGATCTTCTTCCGTTCGGAAAAAAATCATTTCGGGGTTTTTATTTCGTTTGGACTCCGTTCCAAAATCAGATCTGAAAAGAGTAAAAAACACAGAAAAAACAGGAACTGGCACTTGGCACTGAATTAATAAGTTAGTCCCAAAAAAGATATAAAAGGTACATAAAACATCCAAAGAAGACACGATAATAGCATGAACCCATCAAAAATTATAGATACGTTTGAGACGTATCAGTGTGGACGCAACAAAACAGAAAGAAAAAGAAATAAATTCATTGGGTTGCCTCCCAACAAGCACTATTATTTAACGCCCTTAGCTAGGCATGATGATTTCAATGATGCTCACATAAAAGATAAGGATTGAAGCACAACGGGAGCATCATGGAGCATATGGATAGCACATTTAAGTCTAACCCACTTCCTATGCATAGGGATTTTGTGAACAAACAACTTGTTGGAGCAAGAATCGACTAGCATAGGAAGGCAAAACAAGCATAGCTTCAAAAATTTCAACACATGGAGAGGAAGCTTGATACTATTGCAATAAGTAGAAGCATATGATCCTCTCTCATAGTAATTTTCAGTAGCATCATGAATGAGTTCAACAATATAACGAGCACGTAAGGCTTTCTTTTCATGATCTACAAGCATATGAATTTTACTACTCTCCACATAAGGAAATCTATTCTCAAGAATAGTAGTGGGAGTATCGTAAAAGACTTGAGCACTACAAATTGTGTCCACAATGAAAAAGCAAGGTTTAGCAAAGGGGTTCTCGAGAGTATGACAAGTTTTATCATCCCTGTTCTTTATAGAATAAGTATCCTCACAATAATCATCATAGATAGGGGGGAAGAACTAAAAAGATCATCTTCATCAAATATAGCATCCCCAAGCTTGTGGCTTTGCATATCATTAGCATCATGGGTATTCAAAGAATTCATGCTAACAACATTGCAATCATGCTCATCATTCACATATTCTATGCCAAGCATTCTATGTAATTCTTCTTTCAGCACTTGAGCACAATTTTCCTTCCCATCATGCTCACGAAAGACATTGAAAAGATGGAGCATATGAGGCATCCTCAATTCCATTTTTGTTGTTGTTTTCTAGAGAAAAAATAGGAAACAAAAAGATTCGATTGTAAGATCTAAAGATATACCTTCAAGTGCTAACCACCCCGGCAACGACGCCAGAAAAGAGCTTGATGTCTACTACGCAACCTTCTCCTTGTAGACGTTGTTGGAACTCCAAGTGTAGAGGTTTGTAGGACAGTAGCAATTTTCCCTCAAGTGGGTGACCTAAGGTTTATCAATCCGCGGGAGCGTAGGATGAATATGGTCTCTCTCAAGCAACCCTGCAACCAAATAACAAAGAGTCTCCTGTGTCCCCAACACACCCAATACAATGGTAAGTTGTATAGGTGCACTAGTTCGGCGAAGAGATGGTGAAACAAGTGCAATATGGATGGTAGATATAGGTTTTTGTAATCTGAAATTACAAAAACAGCAAGGTAACTAGTAACAAAAGTGAGCACGAACGGTATTGCAATGCGTGGAAACAAGGCCTAGGGTTCATACTTTCACTAGTGAAGTTCTCTCAACAATGATAACATAATTGGATCATATAAATAGCCCTCAACATGCAACAAAGATTCACTCCAAAGTCACTAATAGCGGAGAACAAACGAAGAGATTATTGTCGGGTACGAAACCACCACAAAGTTATTCTTTCTGATCGATCTATTCAAGAGTCTGTAGTAAAATAACACGAAGCTATTCTTTCCCTTCAATCTTTCATAGAGTTCGTACTAGAATAACACCTTAAGATACATATCAACCAAGACCCTAATGTCACCTCGATACTCCATTGTCACATCAACTATCCGTGGGCATGATTATACGATATGCATCACATAATCTCATAATCATCTATTCAACCAACATATAGAACTTCAAAGAGTGCCCCAAAGTTTCTACCAGAGAGTCAAAACGTGTGCCAACTCCTATGCATAGGTTCCCAATGTCACGAACCCGCAAGTTGATCACCAAAACATACATCGAGTACTCACATGAATCAAACGTGTGCCAACCCATATGCATAGGTTCCCAATGTCACGAACCCGCAAGTTGATCACCGCAGATAGACACGTGCAAGACATACATCAAGTGTTCTCAAAGACTCAATCCGATAAGATAACTTCAAAGGGGAAACTCAATTCATTACAAGAAGGGAGAGGGGGAAGAACATCATAAGATCCAACTATAGTTGCAAAGCCCACGGTACATCGAGATTAAGACATCTCAAGAACACGAGAGAGACAGATCAAACACATAGCTACTGGTACATACCCTCAGCCCCGAGGAAGAACTACTCCCTCCTCGTCATGGAGATTGCCGGGATGATGAAGATGGCCACCGGAGATGGATTCCCCCTCCGGAGGGTGCCGGAACAGGCTCCTGATTGGTTTTTGGTGGCTACAGAGGCTTGCGGCGGCGGAACTCCCGATCTAGGTTTCTTTATGGGGGTTTCTGAATTTATAGGAATTTATGGCGGTGGAATTACGTCGGTTGAGCCCACGAGGAGGTCACAAGCCTGGTAGGTGCGGCCTAGGGGGGTGGTCGCGCCTCCCGGGCTTGTGACTCCCTCGTGGCTCTTCTGGCCTTCTTCCAAACCTTCGGGGGTCTCTTTTGGTCCAAAAAAATCATTGTAAAGTTTTATTCCATTTGGACTCCGTTTGAAAAAGGGTCAAAAACACGGAAAAAACAGAAACTGGCACTTGGCACTGAGTTAATAGGTTAGTCCCAAAAAAGATATAAAATGGCATATTCATGCATATAAAACATCCAAAGTTGACAAGATAATAGCATGGAACCATAAACAATTATAGATACGTTGCAGACGTATCAATTGTCATAATTATTTGCTCTTCTATCAATTTCCCAACAGTAATTCGTCTACCCACCATTTTCTATTTTCGAGAGAAGCCACTAGTGAAACCTACGAACCTCGGGTCTACTTCACATCATCTATTTGCAATCTCTACTTTGCTATTTGTTTTTCTACTCTATTTTCTCTTTTGTTTTCAGATCTATATTATAAAAAAAACCAAAAAAATACCTTGATACGTTCTATTTGCTATCATTAATATTTGCCTCTATCAATCTATCCTTACTTTACCCACGAGGGAGTGACAACCCCTCCACGTGTTGGGTTGCGAGGGTTTGCTATTTGTGTGGAGGTGTTGCTTACATAGTCTTGTGGATCTTTACTGAGGGAAATACTTTGCGTTGTTGTGCTACATCACCCTTTAAGATTGGAGGAAAACCAACACATCAGCAAGTAGAAGCACTCACCTATGTCATGTAAATCAAGATAATGAGGTAAGTTGATAGCTCTAACTAGGGAGAGAGAGAACAAGCTAGTGGAGGGGAAAAATATGTCTAAGATGGGGTGCAGGGAATTAATTAATGGAGGAGGGCAAAGAAAGAGAGAGAGGGAGGAGGGAGGACATTAATGGAGGTGATGGAGGGGAAAGAAGAGAGAGGGAGGAGGGGAGCATTGAAGGAAGAAGCAAGTGAAAGAGGAGGTGGGGGAGAACGAAAGGGGGAAAGGGGGAAGATATTTGTGGGTGGCGACCATAGGAGTAGCGCTTGTTGGGGGGAAACGCACTACTACTAGTTTCACTAGCAGTAGCTCTTGGGCCGAACAAACACTGTTGCTACTTGGGGCCCACTAGGTTACACATAGAAAAATACCAGTGGCGCATTTTGGGGGCAGCGTGCTACATGTAAGGAAAGAGTAGTAGCGCTTGTTATGGTCTCTGTGTTGCTACTTTATCCTGACCCAGGGGTGCCATTGGGCCCACTTAGTAGTAGCTCCTCTCACGGCAAGAAGTGCTACTGCTAAATTGTACCAGTAGCGATGTTTCAAGCCAGTTCTACTAGTACTTAGCAGTAGCGTGCTGGCCCCAACAACCGCTATTAGTAAGTTTCTACCTATTAGCTTTTTCCTAGTAGTGACTAGTATATTTCACTATGGCCTCTCTGTATGGTGTGTGCGAGGAAAGGGGTTGACGAGTTACTGAACCATACCCCACCTGTGGCAGGGAGAGGTGGCAGCACGAAACAAGTATGGGGGTCACCGGAACAAGACTCGATCTATGGTCGACTCGGGAGGTTTATGTTTCCCTGCAATGGTTATCACGACATAATTTTTGAATGGTACCCAATAGAGTCACCACCCATCATGCCTCGACATGCCTTCAATGATTACTCTTGTTACACCGAGATATGTGTTTCAGGTGACAAAACTTTCCTCTCGAATTTGTTAGACCGGGGGAGCCATGTGTGGCATGAGGTAATAACTACTTTAAAAATCTCATGCTTAATTGAAAATAATTCCTATCAAGGAATCCATGCATGAATATATTTCATATGAAAAGTTTTATTTAAATTAGCATAGTCATGATTCATTTATCCTAGCAAATAAACATCCATCTTTTATCATATCACATGTTCAAGATGCGTGCCTTGAGTACGCAGAAGGGTTGGGTGCACTCCAAAAGTTTCAAAATAATCTACCCTCCATTTTTCCTGTTTTCAAAATATTCCAATCAACACATAATTCTAAATCAGTACAAAAAAGTTTGTTTGAAGTTTTTTGAATTAAATACTAAAATAAACTATCTAAAATTTTGGGAATGTGGAAAAAATAATCAAATCATTTGGAGATGTAGTTTAGAAACTAGAGGCAGTCAAAGTTAGGGACAAAACTGGTTTTTAATTAACACCGAAAAAAGGAAACAATTTAATGGAAATGTTCCTTGAGGAAGCAAAAAATGTAATTTAGTGAAGACGCCTCCACTTGAATGACTTGGCACGGCGTCAAGTCAATGACAGTGGGACCGCCTAGCCCATTAGTCGGGTTTGACTGATCATCCTGTGTCCTCTCCCTCTCTCGCGCGCTCGGGTAGTGGCGAGACTCTGGCAATTGACGCCTGTAAACGGCGACTCCCCTTGGGATCCTGGGCTCGGGTAGATCTAATTTAATTAGTGAAGGGAGCTGGCAGGCTCAGGGCTCTCGGGTAGTGTCTACCACGGCTATTTGCGGTGGCGACTATTAATGACGAACGAGGGAGGTGGCAGTGATCGTTGCGGACCGTGCAGAGGTTGGCGAAGGCGACAAAGGGGCTACAGGAGGAGGAAAATAACCATGGCTGTCTTGGTGGCTCGGGGATGCACAATGCATCTTAGGCGACACCGTCCATGGGCAGACTCCGGCGACGACACAATGGCGAGCCTCGTGGTGGGTTAAAGCAGTGGACGATGGGGATCGGGGTGTTCCTAGTGCGACATGGCGAATCGAGGGGGTCAGGGCGAGAGGGGAAGGGGTAGCAATAGGACGCAGTGACTGGGGCACTAGCACATGCAATACATGTGCCGTGGCCGCGCTCCAAACACGCACGAAACATGCTCGACGAAATGCTAACAGATGCTACAGTGCTCCAAATGGGCTTCCATTTGGTAGAATGGGATCTTACAAGGTGGAAAGTATGATGGACATGCTGGATTTATGAGAGGATCAAGTTGGCTGTGGATACTTGAGTGATGGCCAGAATTCAACCTTGTACTAAAGGTGTTTGATAGTATGCCATGGCTAGCTAGAAATTTTTGTTGGATTTGAAACGTGGCAGGATGGAGTCTCATTTGATGCTAGCGACGATCGTAGGTTTGGTTCGAGAGGAGTGAAACTTGCTAGTGCAAATTTTGCAAGAATTCAGATCGGACACCAAAATTCAAAGGGTTGTTTGGAGGGCTTAGAAGATTCTATTGGGGCTGATCTCTTGAACTTAAGTGTTTGACTAGATAGAAGGACTACAAGATGGAAATATTTTAGATATTATAGAGCTAGTAAAATTAGGGTTGCACTTCAATGTTCAAATTGGACAAATTTCAAAATTCAATGTTGATCTCAAAATTCACAAATGACCAAGATGGGTTTTTGCATAAAAGTGATCTATATGCATCATATGACCTCTCAAATATTTTGTGAAATTTTAAAAGAATTGTTGAAAATAGTCCAAGTGCAACAAAGGAAACTCAAAGTCTGAAAGTGATATTAAAAGAATTTAATTGGGCAAGTTTTATTAAAAAAAGTATTTCCTCCTAAATTTGCAAATTAAATGAAATGATTTTAGGAAAACATTTAAAGATCATAATACTTTCCAAAAGTTTCTACTGGAGGGAATAATTTTAGAAGACAAAGAATAGAGAAGGTTCTAAAATCAACAAAATTTTATTTATGGCAAAATTTTCATTTATAGAAACATGGTTAAATTTTTTGGTGTGTTACAATCCCCTTGTACGCGCCAATTGCAAGGAATGAAATCTGGTAGATAGTATATAAATAAAATTAAACAAAACCAAATAAAACAACGAGCAATTTGTAGGTTTTTAGTAATAATGGGTAATGGACCCGGGGGCCATAGGTTCACTACATCACTCTCATAAGCATAGCATCGGTGGGTAAACAAATTATTGTTGGGAAATTGATAGAAAAGCACACATTAATAATGATCATCCATCACATAACTCGTATATAGACACTACGCCATGATAAGTAGGCCGTTTATCCAACTGCATCTACTACTATTACTTCACCCGAGACCGCTATCCAACATGCATCTCAAAGTATTAAGTCCGTGACAAACAGAGTAACTCTAACACCCTGATTTTTCAAACCTTTTCTTTTGAAAATATTTTTGAAGATCACTTGCAATTTGGTGGATTTTCAAATTCTCAAGCAAGTTGGATTATGAAATCTCTGATTTCTTGTCTCAAACAACCCAAAACCATTTTCTTCTTACTAAAACCTTTTTGAGATTTATTTGCAATATTTTATTCTATTAAATAATTCTCTTTTTCTATTTTGGGAATTATGCCATCACTATGGCTTGTGAAGCAACCTATAGCATGGATGAGCTTTAAGACCCAAAACTTTTGCAACATCTTCTCAATGCCATATGATTTCAAAATATTCAAAAATATTTCTTTGTCCAATGGATAATTATGGCCAAAATAATTATTTATTATCTAACCAAAATTATCCCTTTGTGAAGCAACCCTTTGATTCCTGTTTTGAAAAATTCCAAACAAATTCCTGTAGTTACTAGGGATTATATATGGTTCCAATATGTAAAAACATCCCATGGTCCAATACAAATTTTGAGCAAAAACACTCTGCTAAGTTTCTGCTAAAACAAGACCTTTGTGAAGGAAGTGCTAGCTAGTAGTGCACAATGGAGCTACAAATTTTTGGGCATGTGTGCACTACCAAATGACACTTCCCCACGAAAAGACACTAGTAGCAAAGCTTGCAATTGAGTGCTAGTAGCTCATTTGTGTTCTGGACTAGAAAGGTGGGTTACAAAGGAACTATACTCACTTGATCTCCAAACCTTGCCAATTTTTGCCAGTTTAAAGTCTTTTCTATGCTGATTCCACTAGACATCTTATCTATCTCTAATCCCAACCCTGTTGAGCTCTAGAACCTCCCAAAGTCTGCTAGCAGAACCTGTTGATGATGTTCCTAGTCGCAGCAGAGCTTGTATGATCAAGCAAGCAGTGGATGGTGACTGATGGAAGGCTGGTCAACACAATAGACATGGTCTCCAGGCTTGTGTGGCATCAGGGTGGCCACAACCGTGGTGATCATGGTGCTGGCATGCCACAGAGCGCGCTCTGCGCAGCTCCAGTGACAGCCGAGCCGCCCCGAGCCGTCAATCGCTGCCCCCCTTGTCCTAAGCGCCGACGAGGTCCCTAGTAGCCGCGTGGCACCTCCCGAGCCCTCTGGTTCGCTGGAGAAGGCCGCCGGCGCTCCCGACCAAGCTCCGCCACGGGAAGCACAGTGGGCTTCGGCCACTGTGGTCGTCCGCAAGCCATTAATGGCTCCGGACTCGTCCCGTCGCTCCCCTGACCTCCTCCATCATCTCACCCCCACGCCGCGATAGCCAGCTCGCCGTCCTTGCTCTAGTGGCAAGCCCGAGCCTTGCCGCTTCGGGAGAGCTCGGCAGCGCTCGTCCCTGGCCTATTTAAGGCGCTACCCGAACCCCTCCTAGCTCTCACCCCTCTCCTCCGCCTCTGGATTAGCCCTAGAGACCCCTAGCAAGAGCCGGGAGCTCGTCTCCCTCAGCTCCGGCGACAAGCTCTGCCGCCAAATCCACTCTGTCTCCAGCCCCCTCCGCTCTTCCCCAGTCTAATCGAAGGCCACCAGTGTGTTCCCTTGGTCCCTCTGGTGCTCCTCGAGCCGTCGGTGAGCCGAATCCGTGCCGGAACCGTCGCCGTCGACGACCACCGTAGCCTCCACCCACCTGAGAAGAAGGGGCGACGTCCTCCGACCACCTCCGGAGGAGCTATGGGTACAGGGAGGATCGCCGTCGAGAGCCCGTTCCATTCACGTCCTCTCCGAGCCTCGCCGCCGTCTCTATCGCCGGTGAGCGTTGATGTCAGCTGTGCTTCCTCGGAACGGCGGCAGGAATAGTCGTGTCGACGGCACCAGGAATCCTTCTGCTACGGCTATGGAGCCTTGCGTTGGTGTTCCCTCGAAGCGGAAAGGGTGATGTAGCACAGCGGTGGTAAGTATTTCCCTCAGTTTGAGAACCAAGGTATCAATCCAGTGGAGGAGTATCACAAGATCCTGCACAAACACAAAGAACCTGCTCCCAACGCTATGAAGGGGTTGTCAATCCCTTATAGATTGTTTGCCAAGTGAGAACTGAAAGCAACAAACTAACAAAGCAAAGTAAAAGTGGAGGTGTAAACGATAGATGTGAATAGACCCGGGGGCCGTAGTGTTTACTAGTGGCTTGTCTCATGAAAGAAAGTAGACGGTGGGTGAACAAATTACTGTCGAGCAATTGATAGAACCGAACAAAGTCGTGACGATATCTATGGCAATGATTATATCTATAGGCATCACATCCAAAACAAGTAGACCGATACTTTTTGCATCTACTACTATTACTCCACACGTCGACTGCTATCCAGCATGCATCTAGTGTATTAAGTCCAAAAGAACAGAGTAACGCCTTAAGCAAGATGACATGATGTAGATGGACAATCTCATATCAACGACAGAGCCCAATCTTGTTACCCTTGATGGCAACTACTTAATGTGTGCCTTGCTGCCCCTACTGTCACTGGGAAAGGTCACCACATGGTAGAACCCAAAACCAAGCACTTCTCCCATTGCAAGAATCATAGATCTAGTTGGCCAAACAAAACCCAAGACTCGGAGAGACTTACAAGGATATCAAATCAAGCATATAAGAAATCAGCAAAGACTCAAATATATATCATAGATAATCTGATAACAAATCCACAATTCATCGGATCTCGACAAACACACCGCCAAAGAAGATTACATCGGATAGATCTCCATGAAGATCATGGAGAACTTCGTATTGAAGATCCAAGCGAGAGAAGAAGCCATCTAGCTACTAACTACGGACCCGTAGGTCTGAAGTGAACTACTCACGAGTCATTGGAGGGGCGATGATGATGATGAAGAAGCCCTCCCACTCCAAAGTCCCCTCCGGCAGGGCGTCGGGAAGGGTCTCCAGATGAGATCTCACGGAAACGGAAGCTTGCGGTGGCGGAAAAGTATTTTCGAGGCTCCCCTGATTTTTTGCTATATTTTAGGGAATATATAGGCCAAAGATCTAGGTCAGGGGGCGGCCAGGGAGGCCACAAGCCCTGCCACCGCCGCCTCCCCCTCTGGTGGCGGAGTGGGGGCTTGTGGGGTCCCTGGAGCCCTCCTGGCTTGGCCCACAGGCCCCCTAATCTTCTTCCGTTCGGGAAAAAATCATTTCGGGGATTTTATTTCGTTTGGACTCCGTTCCAAAATCAGATCTGAAAAGAGCCAAAAACACAGAAAAAATAGGAATTGGCACTTGGCACTGAATTAATAAGTTAGTCCCAAAAAAGATATAAAAGGTACATAAAACATCCAAAGATGACAAGATAACAGCATGAAACCATCAAAAATTATAGATACGTTTGAGACGTATCAAGCGTCGTCGGTGAGCCGCCCTCCTCTATTCCCCCTCCTCCCTTTGTGTTTAAAAGGGGCAGGCCCCACCTGCCAAGGACTGCGGCCTGCGGCCGAAGCGTTAAGTGGAGGCGCCCCTCCACTTTACGCCTTCGACGTGGCCCCTCCCAGGAATTTTATTTCTATTATTTATTTCAAATATAAATAGAAACTTTGACCATTTAAATCTTTTTTATTTACAAGTCCAAATCACTTGATTCTTTTTGCATTGAGTTGGTATTGGAATTCTTTACAATCTGGTAAATTTTGGTATTTTCCCCTCACTCATAGAATTTCTGGTTAATAAAAAGGTATTTAATGCTTTTCCTTTTCTTTTGCTATTTCAAGCACCTTTTTTAGAGGGAAACTTTGAAGACCAGGAGTGTTTGAACGACCCCACTGATCAAGGCAAGCCATCATACCCATGTGATGTAGTTTGCATAGCAAAACTCACATCTTCATGCATTATACTTGCTTAACTTGCTAAGAAAATAATCATTTAATAAATAATCATATAGAGATATATGCTTACGGTTGTGAATCACTAAGGTTACTACGATATGGTGGATGATCATGAGTCATCTGACCGGGCATAATCGTACAACCACCTCTTGCCGGTATGGGAAGGCCGTGACTTGGGATGCCCGCGTGATCTCTCACCGATATCCCTAAAGAGGGAGGGTTATGCACGCGTGCCACCTTGGCCCGGTGGGCGGTGATAACTCTGTGAGCCCAGTTAAGTTGAGTTGGGCCCGTCCCCGTTTGGGACAGTTTTGTTTGGCCACAACGGTGGCAGGTGTCATGAGGACACAGGGCCACCCAGGGCAGGACTCCGGAAGGGAGTGGTTGCCCGGGATATGATGAGAGAGTCACGGGTCAGGTAAGTCACGTGGGAGCAATGCTGGTCCACCCGAATGGGATCACGAGGTCAATGCTCCAGAGTGCGGGTAAAGTGTGCAACCACTGCAGAGTGTCAAAACCTATTCGAATAGCCATGTCCACGGTAATGGACAGCCCGACCAGACCTCAGTAGATGGTCACCCGTGTGGATGTTAGTAATGATGGAAGAACCATCCAGTTGAGTGGAGATGCTTGATAAGCATTCCGGTGGTTGTGAGACAACCCCGGACATGAGTAAGTGGATGTTATAAAGCCTAGTGGTATTATTCTTAATTTGTTGCCATGCTATTGTTTGCTGCAATGCTTAGTTATTATGAGCTTGCGAGTACATTCCAAGTACTCACCTGACGTATCATGCCAGATGCAGGAGAAGCCGAGGACGGAGGTCTTGATGGTGCGTACTAGGAAGTGTCCACAACAGTGTCCGTGTGTATGGAGTTGCCGCTATGTTCCGCTACGCCGTAGAAGTACTTAGTAGTTTTGAGGCCCCGCTATGTCTCATAAATAATGTAGATACTATGCAGCACCAAGGGTGCCTTTGGCCTTGCTATCATTGTAAGATATGTATTTGTAACCTTATGCTATCAATAAAGTCAGTTCAGTTCCGTGCCAAGTTGTTGAGTGTTTCCACAAGACATGATCTCTGGATCGGAAACACTGGTAATCTGGTTCATTGAATCGGGGTGCCACAGTAACGCTCTAAGTGTTGGGGAACGTCGCATGGAAAAAAATAATCCTATGCGCACACAACATCTATCCATGGTGATGACCATCTACGAGAGGAGAGAGTGTATCTACATACCCTTATAGATTGCTAAGCGGAAGCGTATATAACGTGGTTGTTGTAGTGGAACATCTTCGTGATCCAAATCTCAGCCCATCCCGCGATCTCATCACGATCCATCCCATGATCCCATCATGATCCATAGTGCCGAATGGATGGCACCTCCGCGTTCAGCACACGTGCAACTCGATGACGATCACCGCCTTCTTGATCCATCAAGAGGGGCGGAGAGGTAGATGAGTTCTCCAGCATGACGGTGTGGTGGTGGTGGTGGACAATCCAACAGGGCTTCGCCAAATGCTGCAGAACTTATCTAGAGGAGAAAACGATCTAGAGAGAAAGAGGGCAGCACATGGCTTACTAGGCTTAGGGCTGCCTCAAAATCCTCTAGTATATATAGGAGGGAGGGAGGAGAGGAGGCAGTCAAAAGGCTCCTTTGATTCGGCTGAAGTGCAGAGCAGGTGGTGGAGTCCACCTCTAATCCTACTCCTAGTAGGATTCCACCTTGTCTCCTCCTTCCCTTTTCCCCTTTTCCCTTTTTTGCTCCTTGGCCAAAATAGGCCCTCTTGGGTTGGCCGCACCACCCCACTAAGGGTTGGTGCACCACCTTTAGGCCTATTAGGTTCTCTCCCGGGTGGGTGGCCCCTCCCGATAAAACATCGAAACCCATTCGTCACTCAGTTACGTTGTGATGTTTGATACGCACAAGGTATTCCTTCGGTGTCCGGGAGTTGCATGATCTCATGGTCATAGGAATAGATACATTGACATGGAGAAAACAGTAGCAATAAAATGACACGATCATATGCTACGTTCATAGTTTGGGTCTTGTCCATCACATCATTCTCCTAATGATGTGATCCCATTATCGAACGACATCTCATGTCCATGCCCTGGAAACCTTGACCATCTTTGATCAACGAGCTAGTCCTTCAGAGGCACACTAGGGACAATGTGTTGTCTATGTATCCACACATGTATTTGATTTTCCAATCAATACAATTCTAGCATGTATAATAAGAAATTATCATGAAAACTTAAATATAGTAATAACCAATTTATTATTGCCTCTAGGGTATATTTCCAATAGTCTCCCACTTGCACTAGAGTCAATAATCTAGTTCACATCACTATGTGATTGTAATGAATCTAACACCCATACAGTTGTGGGGTTTGATCATGGGTTGCTTGTGAGAGAGGTTTTTAGACAATGGGTCTGAAACATTCAGATCTGTATGCCCTTTTACAAATCTCTGTGTCATACTATAGATGCTTCTACCACGCTTCACTTGGAACAATTCCAAACGACTGCTCCACTATACAAATCCGGTTTACTATTCAGAATCATCCAGATTAGTGTCAAAGTTTGCATCAACAAAACCCTTTACGACGAACTCTTCTATCACCTCCATAATCGAGAAAAATTCCTTAGTCCACTAGTTACTAAGGATAACTTTTGACCACTGTCCAGTAATCCATGGCAAGGCACACATCACGTGCGGTACACAGCATAGCATACTAGAGAGCGTATGGCCAATGCACATGGGATGACCTTCCTCCTTTCTCTTTCTTCTATCGTGGTCGTGCTTTGAGTCTTACTCAAATTTCACACCTCTACAATACATCCATGAACTCCTTCTTTGATTCATCTATTTTGAACTCCTTCAAAAATATTATCAAGGTATGTATTCATTGAAAGTTTTATCAAGCGTCTTGATCTATCTCTATAGATCTTGGTGCTCAATGTTCAAGTAGCTCAATCCAGGTTTTCCTTTCAAGAACTCCTTTCAAACAACCCTTTATGCTTTCTAGAAATCCTACATTATTTCCGATCAACAATATGTCAATCACATATACTCATCACAAATTCTATAGTGCTCCCACTCACTTTCTTGGAAATACAAGTTTCTCATAAACTTTGTATAAACCCAAAAACTTTGATCATCTCATCAAAGCGTATATTCCAACTCCGAGATGCTTGCTCGAGTCCATAGAAGGATCGCTAGAGCTTGCATACTTGTTAGCATCCCTAGGATCGACAAAACGTTCTGGTTGTATCACATACAACCTTTCCTCAAGGAAACCGTTGAGGAAACAATGTTTTGACATACATCTGCAAGATTTCATAACTAAAAAATGCAGCAACTGCTGGCATAATTCCAACAGACTTTTAGCATCGCTACGAGTGAGAAAGTCTCATCGCAATCAACTCCTTGAACTTGTCGGAAACTTCTTTGCAACAAGTCGAGCTTTCTAAAGGGTGACTTTCACCATAATCGTTAGTCTTCCTTTTTAAAATCCATCCATACTTAACAGTCTTACGACCATCAAGTAGTTCTTCCAAAGTGCACACTTTGTTTTCATTCATGGATCCTATCTCGGATTTCATGGCCTCCAACCATTCGTCAGAATCCAAGCCCACCATCGCTTCTCCATAGTTCGTAGGTTCATTGTTGTCCAGCAACATGACCTCCAAGACATGACTGTCATACCACTCTGGGGAAGTACGTTTCCTTGTCAACCTACGAAGTTTGGTGGTAACTTGATCTGAAGCATCATGATCACCATCATCAGCTTTCCACTTCAACTATTGTAGGCGCCATAGGAACATCTTCCTGCGCCCTGTTACTCATTGGTTGAAGTTACGGTTCAATAACCTCATCAAGTTTCCACGATCCTGCACTCAATTCTTTCAAGAGAAACTTTTCTCGAGAAAGGACCCGTTTCTAGAAACAAACACTTTGCTTCCGGATCCGAGATAGGAGGTATACCCAACTGTTTTGGGTGTCCTATGAAGATGCATTTATCCTCTTTGGGTTCGAGCTTATGAGGCTGAAACCTTTCCACATAAGTGTCGCAACCCCAAACTTTTAAGAAATGATAGCTTAGATTTCTCCAAACCATATTTCATACGGTGTCATCTCAATGGAATTACCTGGTGCCCTATTTGAAGTGAATGTGATTGTCTCTATTGCCTAACCCAAAAACGATAGTGGTAATTCGATAAGAGACATCATAGTATGCACCATATCCAATAGGGCGCGACTATTACATCCGCACACACCATCACACTATGGTGTTCCAGGTGGCATGAGTTGTGAAACAATTTTCACATTGTCTTAGATGTTTACCAAACTCGCAACGCAGATATATATTTACCTCCACGATCACATCATAGACGTATTATCCTATTGTCACGATGATCTTGCACTTCACTCTGAAATTGCTTGAAATTTTCAATATTTCAAACTTGTGATTCATCAAGCAAATACTCCTGTATCTACTCAAATCATCAGTGAAGTAAGAACATAATAATATCCACTGCGTGCCTCAACACTCATTGGACTGCATACATCAAAATGTATCATTTCCAATAAGTTACTTGCTCGTTCCATCACAGTAAGATGAGGTCTTTAGTCATCTTGCCAATGTGGCATGATTTGCATGTCTCAAGTGATTCAAAATCAAGTGAGACCTAATGATCCATCTGCATGGAGTTTCTTCATGCGTTTACACCAATAGCCATGGTTCGCATGCCTCAAACGAAAAAAATGAGTGAGTCCAAAGATCCATCAGCATGGAGCTTCTTCATGCGTTTTATACCAATATAACTTAAGCGCCAGTACCACAAGTAAGTGATACTATCATTACTACTTTGTATATTTTGGCATCAATATTATGAACATGTGTATCACTATGATCGAGATTCAATAAACCATTCATATTAGGTGCATGAACATTGAAGGTATTATTCAAGTAAACAGAGTAACCATTATTCTCTTTGAATGAATAATCGTATTGCAATAAACATGATCCAAACATGTTCACGATCAGGGCAAACACCAATAAATATTTAGGTTTAACACTAATCCCGAAGGTAGAGGAACCATGGGATGTAGATCACATCAACCTTGGAATTACTTCCAACACACATCGTCACCTCACCCTTGCTAGTATTCGTTTAATTTGTAGCTATAATTTTGAGTCAGTAACACTTAGCAACTGAACCGGTATCTAATACCCCGGTGCTACTAGGAGTACTAGTAAGGTACACATCAACATCATGTATATCCAATATACTTTTGTCGACTTTGCCAGCCTTCTCATCTACCAAGTATCTAGGATAGTTCCGCTTCAGTGACCGTTCCCCTGATAACAGAAGCACTTAGTCTCGGGTTTGGGTTCAACCTTGGGTTTCTTTACTAGAGCAGCAGCTGGTTTGCCATTCATGAAGTATCCCTTCTTGCCCCTGCCCTTCTTGAAACTAGTGGTTTCACTAACCATCAACAACTGATGCTCCTATTTGATTTCAACTTTCGCGGTGTCAAACATCGTGAATAACTCAGGGATCATCATGTATATCCCTGACATGTTATAGGTCATCACGAAGCTCGGTAGCTTGGTGGAAGTGACTTTGGATAACTGTGTCAATTACTATCTTATCTGGAAGATCAACTCCCACTCGATTCAAGCGATTATAGTACTCAGAGAATCTAAGCACATGCTCAACGATTGAGCTTTTCTCCCTTGCTTTGCATGCCAAGAATCTTGTCGGAGGTCTCATACCTCTCAACGCGGGCACGAGCCTGAAATCCCAATTTCAGCCCTTGTAACATCTCATATGTTCCGTGAAGTTCAAAACGTCTTCGGCGCCTCAATTCTAAGCCGTTAAGCATTACGAACGGAACTATCACATAGTCATAAAAAACGTGTATGTCAGATGTTTGCAACATCCACAACCGACGCTCGAGGTTCAGTACACCGAACGGTGCATTAAGGACATAAGCCTTCTGTGCAACAATGAGGACAATCCT
Source organism: Hordeum vulgare subsp. vulgare (assembly GCF_904849725.1). NCBI lineage: Eukaryota > Viridiplantae > Streptophyta > Magnoliopsida > Poales > Poaceae > Hordeum > Hordeum vulgare. The sequence goes on from NC_058521.1 coordinate 577,015,268, forward strand.
CAGTTTACAGACCGAGTCTGCATAATTGCTACTATCATCTTTCAACTAAGTTTTCTCTAGGAACATATCAAAAACAGTAGAGCTACATCGCAAGCTACAACATAATTTGCAAAGACATTTTTGTCTATGTTTATGATAATAAGTTCAATTAATCATATTACTTAAGAACTCCCACTCAAATTGATAGCCCTCTAGTCATTCAAGTGACACATGATCCAAATTCACCAACTAAAGAAGTTGGCTTCAATGGTGAACATCTCTATGCTGATCATATCTACTATATTACTCATGTTCGACCTTCCGGCCTCTTGTGTTTCGAGGCCATGTCTGTACATCCTAGGCTCGTCAAGTTTAACCCGAGTGTTCCGCGTGTGCAACTGTTTTGCACCCATTATATGTGAACGTAGAGTCTATCACACCCGATCATCACGTGGTGTCTCGAAATGAGGAATTGTCGCAGCGGTGCACACTTGGGGAGAACACAATTTTATCTTGAAATTTTAGTGAGGGATCGCCTTATAATGCTACCGTTGTCCTAAGAAAAATAAGGTACATAAAAGTAATAACATCACATGCAAATCGTAAGTGACATGATATGGCCATGAACTTGTGCTGCTTGATCTCCATTACCAAAGCACCAACATGATCTCCATCGTCACCGGCACCACACCATGATCTCCACCATCATGATCTCCATCATTGTTCTGCCATCGAGGTTGCCACGCCACCTATGTTGTTACTACTAAAGCTACTGAACTAGCGATAAAGTAAAGCATCACCGGGCGCAAAAATACTTAAAGACAACCCTATGGCTCTTGCCGGTTGCCGTAGCATCGACGTGCAAGTCAATATTTAACTATTACAACATGATAATCTCATACATCAAATATATCATATCATGTCTTTTGCCATACCACATCACAACATACCCTACAAAAACAAGTTAGACGTCCTCTAATTTGTTTTTGCATGTTTTACGTGGCAGCTATGGGTATATAGCATGATCGCATCTTACTTACGCAAAACCACAACGGTGATATACAAGTTGCTATTTAACCTTCTCCAAGGACCACCTATGTCAAATCCGATTCAACTAATGTAGGAGAAACATATACACGCTAGTCATCTTTATGCAACAAGTTGCATGTTAGTCGATGAAACCGGTCTCTCGTAACTGTACGAGTAATGTTGGTTTATACGTCTCCAACGTATCAATATTTTTTGATGGTTCCATGCTATTATCTTGTCAAACTTTGGATGTTTTGTTTGCCTTTCTTATCTTTTTTGGGACTAGCTTATTAACTCAGTGCCAAGTGCCAGTTCCTGTTTTTTTCGTGTTTTTGACCCTTTTCAGAGGAGGATTTTAAACGTTGTCCAAACGGAATAAAACTTCCGAAAAGATTTTTTCTGGAACAGAAGATACGCGTCAGACTTGAGAACCAAGGCAGGGGCCAGCAGGGGACCCCACAAGCCCCCTAGGCGCGGCAAAAGAGCCCAAAAAAAGAGGCCAAAGAGCCCAAAAAAAGAGAAGAGAGAAAGAAGAGAGGCCAAAGACCCCAAATAAAAAAAGGAGAGAAAAAGAGAGAATGGACAATGCTACTATCTTTTTCCACACTTGGGCTTCATAATAGCACCATGTTCTTCATGATTGAGAGCCTCTCATTTTTTCACCACCATATACTAGTGGGAATATTTATTATATAACTTGGCTTTTATATTCCAAGGACGGGCTTCCTCAAATTGCCCTAGATCTTCGTGAGCAAGCAAGTTGGATGCACACCCACTAGTTCTCCTTTTGAGCTTTCACATACTTATAGCTCTAGTGCATCCTTTGTATGGCAATCCCTACTCATTCACATTGATATCTATTAATGTGCATCTCCATAGCCCTTTGATACGCCGAGTCAATGTGACCATCTCCTCCTTTTTGTCTCACAACCACCACGACACTCTATTCCACCTATAGTGCTATATCCATGGCTCACGCCCATGTATTGCGTGATAGTTGTAAAAGGTTTGAGAAAGTAATAGTGCGAAAACAATTACTTGGCTAATACCAGGGTTGTGCATGATTTACATTAGTTGTGTGAGGATGATGGAGCATAGCGAGACTATATGATTTTGTAGGGATACCTTTCTTTGGCCTTGTTATTTTGAAAGTTCATGATTACCTTGCTAGTTTGCTTGAAGTATTATTGTTTTCATGTTAATAGCAAACTATTGTTTTGAATCTTATGGATCTAAACATTCATGTCACATGAAAGAAGTTACAAAGGACAACTATGCTAGGTAACATTCCACATCAAAAATTCAGTCTTCATCACTTCCCTACTCGAGGACGAGCAGGAGTTAAGCTTGGGGATGCTTGATACGTCTACAACGTATCTATAATTTTTTATGGTTCCACGCTATTATCTTGTCAAACTTTGGATGTTTTGTATGCCTTTTTTTAATCTTTTTTGGACTAACTTATTAACTCAGTGCCAAGTGCGAGTTCATGTTTTTTTTCGTGTTTTTGACCCTTTTCAAAGGATGATTTTAAACGGTGTCCAAACGGAATAAAACTTTCGAAAATATTTTTTCCGGAACAGAAGATACGCATCAGACTTGAGAACCAAGGCAGGGGCCAGCAGGGGACCCCACAAGCCCCCTAGGTGCGGCCAGGGGGTGCGCCTAGCAGGCTTGTGGGCCCTCTGTGGCACGTCTGCCCTACCTCTTCTGCCTATAAATCCAGAAAAATTCCAAAACTACCACAGAGAAGAACGAAAACACTTTTCCGCCGCCGCAAGCTTCTGTCTCCGCAAGATCCCATTTGGGGCACATTCTGGTGCCCTGCCGGAGGGGGGATTCGGATACGGAGGGCTTCTTCATCAACACCATGCAGAAAGTATCGGTCTACTTGTCCCAGACGTGATGCCTATATGTATGATCATTGCCTTAGATATTGTCATGACTTTGCGCGGTTCTATCAATTGCTCGATAGTAATTTGTTCACCCACCATATTATTTGCTCTTTTGAGAGAAGCCTCTAGTGATCACTATGGCCCCCGGGTCTACTTCACACCATATTTTCAGCCTTACAATTTTACTTCATTGCACTTCCCGCCTTCACATCTCACTTTGCAATCAATCTTGAAGGGATTGACAACCCCTTTATAGCGTTGGGTGCAAGCTCTTTTGTGCTTGCGCACGTACTCTGGACTTGACCCGATTCTCCTACTAGATTGATACCTTGGTTCTCAAACTGAGGGAAATACTTACTGCTCCTGTGCTGCATCTCCCTTTCATCTTCAAGGGAAAAACCAACGCAAGCTCAAGAGACGACAAAAGGATTTCTGTCGCCGTAGCAGAAGAATCTCTGGCGCCATTGCCGGGGAGGATCAAGTCAAGAACTCATCCAAGTAAGTGTCACAAACTCATCTCTTGCATTTACTTTTTTGCCTCTCGTTTTCCTCTACCTCACTTTTGAAAAACAAAATTTACAAAAATATTTGCCTTTTTCGTTCGCCCTTTTCTCTCGCTTGCTTTCTGTCCGCTTGTATGCTTTGTGCCTTCAATATGCTTAGATCTTCAATTGCTGAAAATCTAGTGATATGGATCCCCATCCACTTGCTAATCTCTTTAAGAGATCCAATTATGTTGATCCAATTGCTAGTGAGTTGAGTGCACTTGACTTTCTCTATGGAGTTTTGCTCGAGATGTGTGAATCTGAAAATCGTGATGAAGAAATTTATGAAGTGATTCACGAGGGCTCCTTGAATGAAAAGCATGATTGCAATGGTTTCACTATAAATCCTATTAGTGTCAATCATGCTAAAAATATGCAAAACCCTAAGCTTGGGGATGCTAGTTTTGCTATGTCCACTACTGGTTGCAATGATCATGATTGGGGTGATGATTTTTCTTATGATCTTGAAAACTTGTTTAAGCCTCATGATGAATATGATATTTGCAATATTATTGAAAGTGGGTTTGGAGAAGTCATTACTTCAGTTGATGATAATCCCACTATTTTTGAAGAGCGTCAACTTTGCATGCATGTGGATCATGAAAAGAATATCCTTTGTGATATCTATATTGTTGAATTTGAATATGATCCCACATGCGATTATAATGAGAGAGGAAAATATTGTGGTAGAAATTTTCATATCACTAAATCACCTCTCGTTATGTTGAGATTGTTCTTGTCTCTTTCTTCTTCCTTGCATAAGGCAGCTATTGGTTGTCTTGATAATTTGTTTTCCTATAAAATACCTATGCATACAAGTGTTGGAAATATGCCCTAGAGGCAATAATAAATTATTTATTATTATATTTCTTAGTTCATGATAATCGTTTATTATCCATGCTATAATTGTATTGATTGGAAACACAATACTTGTGTGGATACATAGACAAAACACTGTTCCTAGTAAGCCTCTAGTTGACTAGCTCGTTGATCAAAGATGGTCAAGGTTTCCTGGCCATAGGCAAGTGTTGTCACTTGATAACGGGATCACATCATTAGGAGAATCATGTGATGGACTAGACCCAAACTAATAGACGTAGCATATTGATCGTGTCATTTTGTTGCTACTGTTTTCTGCGTGTCAAGTATTTGTTCCTATGACCATGAGATCATATAACTCACAGACACCGGAGGAATGCTTTGTGTGTATCAAACGTCGCAACGTAATTGGGTGACTATAAAGATGCTCTACAGGTATCTCCGAAGGTGTTCGTTGAGTTAGTATGGATCGAGACTGGGATTTGTCACTCCGTGTGACGGAGAGGTATCTCGGGGCCCACTCGGTAATACAACATCACACACAAGCCTTGCAAGCAATGTGACTTAGTGTATGTTTCGGGATCTTGTATTACGGAACGAGTAAAGAGACTTGCCGGTAAACGAGATTGAAATAGGTATGCGGATACTGACGATTGAATCTCGGGCAAGTAACATACCGAAGGACAAAGGGAATGACATACGGGATTATATGAATCCTTGACACTGAGGTTCAAACGATAAGATCTTCGTAGAATATGTAGGATCCAACATGGGCATCCAGGTCCCGCTATTGGATATTGACCGAGGAGTCTCTCGGGTCATGTCTACATAGTTCTCGAACCCGCAGGGTCTGCACACTTAATGTTCGACGTTGTTTTATGCGTATTTGAGTTATATGGTTGGTTACCGAATGTTGTTCGGAGTCCCGGATGAGATCATGGACGTCACGAGGGTTTCCGGAATGGTCCGGAAACGAAGATTGATATATAGGATGACCTCATTTGATTACCGGAAGGTTTTCGGAGTTACCGGGAATGTACCGGGAATGACGAATGGGTTCCGGAAGTTCACCGGGGGGGCAACCCACCCCGGGGATGCCCATAGGCCATAAGGGTGGCGCACCAGCCCTTAGTGGGCTGGTGGAACAGCCCAAAAGGGCCCTATGCGCCATAGAGATAAAAATCAAAGAGAAAGAAAAAAAAGGGAGGTGGGAAGGAAGGGAAGGACTCCCACCCACCAAACCAAGTCCAACTCGGTTTGGGGGGGAGCCTTCCCCCCTTGGACTCGGGCGACCCCCTTGGGGCTCCTTGAGCCCCAAGGCAAGGTCCCCTCCCTCCCACCTATATATACGGAGGTATTGGGGCTGATTTGAGACGACTTTTCCAAGGCAGCCCGACCACATAGCTCCACGGTTTTTCCTCTAGATCGCGTTTCTGCGGAGCTCGGGCGGAGCCCTGCTGAGACAAGGTCATCACCAACCTCCGGAGCGCCGTCACGCTGCCGGAGAACTCATCTACCTCTCCGTCTCTCTTGCTGGATCAAGAAGGCCGAGATCATCGTCGAGCTGTACGTGTGCTAAACGCGGAGGTGCCGTCCGTTCGGTACTGGATCGTGGGACTGATCGCGGGATTGTTCGCGGGGTGGATCGAGGGACGTGAGGACGTTCCACTACATCAACCGCGTTCACAAACGCTTCTGCTATACGATCTACAAGGGTACGTAGGTCACTCATCCCCTCTCGTAGATGGACATCACCATGATAGGTCTTCGTGCGCGTAGGAAAATTTTTGTTTCCCATGCGACGTTCCGCAACAGTGGTATCAGAGCTAGGTTCATGCGTAGATGTCTTCTCGAGTAGAACACAAAAGTTTTTTTGTGGGCGGTGATGTGCGTTTTGCTGCCCTCCTTAGTCTTTTCTTGATTCCGCGGTATTGTTGGATCGAAGCGGCTCGGACCGACATTACTCGTACGCTTATGAGAGACTGGTTTCATCGCTACGAGTAACTCCGTTGCTCAAAGATGACTGGCGGGTGTCAGTTTCTCCAACTTTAGTTGAATCGTAATTGACCGAGGAGGTCCTTGGATGAGGTTAAATAGCAATTCATATATCTCCGTTGTGGTGTTTGCGTAAGTAAGATGCAATCCTACTAGATACCCATGGTCACCACGTAAAACATGCAAACAACAAAATTAGAGGACGTCTAACTTGTTTTTGCAGGGTATGCTTGTGATGTGATATGGCCAACGATGTGATGTGATATATTGGATGTATGAGATGATCATGTTGTAATAGTTAATATCGACTTGCACGTCGATGGTACGGCAACCGGCAGGAGCCATAGGGTTGTATTTATAACTAACGTTTGTGCTTGCAGATGCGTTTACTATTTTGCTAGGACGTAGCTTTAGTAGTAATAGCATAAGTAGCACGACAACCCCGATGGCGACACGTTGATGGAGATCGTGATGATGGAGATCATGGTGTGACACCGGTGACAAGAAGATCGTGCCGGTGCTTTGGTGATGGAGATCAAGAAGCACGTGATGATGGCCATATCATGTCACTTATGAATTGCATGTGATGTTAATCCTTTTATGCACCTTATTTTGCTTAGAACGACGGTAGCATTATGAGGTGATCTCTCACTAAAATTTCAAGACAAAATTGTGTTCTCCCCGACTGTGCACCGTTGCTACAGTTCGTCGTTTCGAGACACCACGTGATGATCGGGTGTGATAGACTCAACGTTCACATACAACGGGTGCAAAACAGTTGCGCACGCGGAACACTCGGGTTAAGCTTGACGAGCCTAGCATGTGCAGACATGGCCTCGGAACACATGAGACCGAAAGGTCGAGCATGAATCGTATAGTTGATATGATTAGCATAGAGATGCTTACCACTGAAACTATTCTCGACTCACGTGATGATCGGACTTGAGATAGCGGATTTGGATCATGTACCACTCAAATGACCAGAGAGATGTACTTTTTGAGTGGGAGTTCTTAAGTAATATGATTAATTGAACTAATTGTCATGAACATAGTCTAATGGTCTTTGCGAATTACGATGTAGCTTGCGCTATAGCTCTACTGTTTTTATATGTTCCTAGAGAAAATTTAGTTGAAATTGATAGTAGCAAACTTTGCAGACTGAGTCTGTAAAACCGAGGATTGTCCTCGTTGCTACACAGAAGGCTTATGTCCTTAATGCACCACTCGGTGTGCTGCACCTCGAGCGTCGTCTGTGGATGCTATGAACATCCGACATACACGTTTCTGATGACTACACGATAGTTCAGTGCAAAATACTTAATGGCTTAGAAGCAAGGTGCCGAAAACGTTGTAAAAACGTCACGGAACATAAGTGATGTTCTAAAGAGATGAAATTGTGATTTCATGCTTGTGCCCTTGTTAAGAGGTACGAGACCTCCAACAAGATTCTTTGTCCACAAAGTAAAGGAGAAAAGCTCAATCGTTGAGCGTGTGCTCAGATTGTCTGAGTACGACAATCACTTGAATCAAGTGGGAGTTAATCTTCCAGATGAGATAGTGATGGTTCTCCAAAGTCACTGCCACCAAGCTGTGAGAGCTTCGTGATGAACTATAACATATCAAGGATAGATACAATGATCCTTGAGCGATTTGCGATGTTTGACACTACAAAAGTAGAAATCAAGAAGGAGCGTCAATAGTTGATGGTTTGTAAAACCACTAAGTTTCAAGAAAGGCAAGGGCTAGAAGGGATACTTCGTGAAACGGCAAAACAGTTGCTGCACTAATGAAGAGACCCAAGATTAAACCCAAACCCGAGACTAAGTGCTTCTGTAATGAGGGGAACAGTCACTGAGGCGGAGCAACTCTAGATACTTGGTAGATAAGAAGGCTGGCAAAAGTCGAAAGAAGTGTATTTGATATACATGATGTTGATGTGTACTTTACTAGTACTCCTAGTAGCATGAGGGTATTGGATACCGGTTCGGTTGCTAAGTGATTAGTAACACGAAATGAAAGCTACGGCATAAACGGAGACTAGCTAAAGGCGAGGTGACGATACGTGTTGGAAGTGTTTCCAAGGTTGATATGATCAAACGTCGCACGCTCCCTCTACCATCGGGATTGGTGTTAAACCTAAATAATTGTTATTTGGTGCTTGCGTTAAGCATGAACCATGATTGGATCGTGTTTATTGCAATACGATTATTCATTTAAGGAGAATAATGGTTACTCTATTTTCTTGAATATTCACCTTCAATGGTTTATTGAATCTCGATTGTAGTGTTACACATGTTCATGATATTGGTGCCAAAAGATACGAGTTAATGATGATAGTACCACTTACTTGTGGCACTGCCGCTTGAGTCATGTTAGTATAAATTGCATGAAGAGGCTCCATGCTGATGGATCTTTGTACTCACCTGATTTTGAATCACTAGTGACATGCAAATCATACCACATGAGCAAGGCCTTGTTTTCATTGAGATGAAATAAGATAGTAACTTGTTGCAAGTGATACATTTTGATGTATGCAGTCCAATGGGTGCTGAGGCACGTAGTGGATATCATTATGTTCTTACTTCACTGACGATTTGAGTAGATACAGGAGTATTTACTTAATGAATCACAAGTCTGAAATGTTGAAAAGTTCAATTCCGTTTCAGAGTGAAGTTCGTCGTAACAAGAGGATAAACTGTCTACGATATGATCATGGAAATGAATATCTGAGTTACGAGTTTTGGTACGCAGTTAAGACAATGTGGAAATTGTTTCGCAGTTCATGCCACCTAGAACATCATAGTGTGATGATGTGTCTGAACGTCATAACCACGCACTATTTGGTATGGTGCATACTATGATGTCTCTTATCGAATTACCACTATCGTTTATGGGTTATGCATTAGAGACAACCGCACTCACTTTAAATAGGGCACCGCGTATTTCCGTTGAGATGACACAGTATAGACTGAGGTTTAGAGAAATCTAAACTGTCGTTTCTTGAAAGTTTGGGGCTTCGACACTTATGTGAAAAAGTTTCAGTCTGATAAGCTCGAACCCAAAGCGGATAAATGCATCTTCATAGGATATCCAAAACAGTTGGGTACATCTCCTATCTCAGATCCAAAAGCAAAGTGTTTGTTTCTAGAAACGGATCCTTTCTCGAGGAAAGGTTTCTCTCGAAAGAATTGAGTGGGAGAGTGGTAGAACTTGATGAGGTTATTGAACCATCACTTCAACCAGTGTGTAGCAGGGCGCAGGAAGTTGTTCCTGTGGCGCCTACACCAATTGAAGTGGAAGCTGATAATGGTGATCATCGAGCATCAGATCAAGTTACTACAAGCCTCGTAGGTTGACAAGGTCGCGTAATACTACAGAGTGGTACGGTAACCCTGTCTTGGAGGTCAGGTTGTTGAGCAACAGTGAACCTACGAGTTATGGAGAAAGCGATGGTGGGCCCAGATTCCGACAAATGGCTGGAAGCCATGAAATCCGAGAGAGGATCCATGTATGAAAACAAAGTGTAGACTTTGGAAGAACTACTTGATGTTCAGAGGACTATTGAGTAAAGATGGGTCTTTAAAAGAAGGACAGACGATGATGGTGATAAGTCACTATTAAGAAAAGCTCGACTTGTTGCAAAGATGTTTCCGACAAGATCAAACTGTTGATTATGATGAGTCTTTCTCACTCGTAGCGATGCTAAAGGTCTGTTAGAATTATGTTAGTTGTTGATGCATTATTTATGAAATATTGCACGTAGGATCTCAAAACATTGTTTTCTCGACGGTTTCCTTGAGCAAACATTGTATGTGATACAACCAGAAGGTTTTGTCGATCCTAAAGATACTAGCAAGTATGCAAGCTCCAGTGATCCTTCAATGGACTGGTGCAAGCATCTCGGAGTTGGAATATACACTTTGATGAGATGATCAAAGATTTTGGGTTTGTACAAGGTTTATGAGAAACTTGTATTTCCAAAGAAGTGAGTGGGAGCACTATAGAATTTCTGATAAGTATATGTGGTTGACATATTGTGGATCAGAAGTAATGTAGAATTTCTGTAAAACATACAAGGTTGTTTGAAAGGAGTTTTCAAAGGAATACCTGGATTGAGCTACTTGAACGTTGAGCATCAAAGATCTATGGAGATAGATCGAAAGCGCTTAATAGAAGTTTCAACAAGATGCATGCCTTGACAAGTTTTTGAAGGAGTTCAAAATAGATCAGCAAAGAAGGAGTTCTTGGTTGCGTTGTGAGGTGTGAATTTGAGTAAGACTCAAAACCCGACTCCGGCAGAATAAAGAGAATAGACGAAGGTCGTCTTCTATGCCTTAGCCGTAGAATCTCAAGTATGCCATGCTGTGTACCGCACCTGATGTGTGCCTTGACTCAAAGTATGTTGAGAGGTACAGAGAGTGATCCATGATTGAATCACTAGCAGCGGTCAAAATTTATCCTTAGTAACTAATGGACTAAGGAATTTTTCTCGATTATGGAGGTGGTTAAAGAGTTTGTCGTAAAGGGTTACGTCGATGCAAGCTTTGACACTAATCCGAATAACTATGAGTAGTGAAATGGATTCGTATAGTAGAGTAGATATTTGGAGCATTTCCGAATAGCACGTAGTAGCAGCATCTATAAGATGACATAAATATTTGTAAAGAACGCACGGATCTGAAAGTTTCAGAACCGTTGACTAAAACCTCTCTCACGAGCAAGACGTGATCAGACCCCATAACTATATGGGTGTTGGATTCGTTGGAATCACATGGTGATGTGAACTAGATTATTGACTCTAGTGCAAGTGGGAGACTGTTGGAAATATGCCCTAGAGGCAATAATAAATTAGTTATTATTATATTTCTTAGTTCATGATAATCGTTTATTATCCATGCTATAATTGTATTGATTGGAAACACAATACTTGTGTGGATACATAGACAAAACACTGTCCCTAGTAAGCCTCTAGTTGACTAGCTCGTTGATCAAAGATGGTCAAGGTTTCCTGGCCATAGGCAAGTGTTGTCACTTGATAACGGGATCACATCATTAGGAGAATCATGTGATGGACTAGACCCAAACTAATAGACGTAGCATATTGATCGTGTCATTTTGTTGCTACTGTTTTCTGCGTGTCAAGTATTTGTTCCTATGACCATGAGATCATATAACTCACAGACACCGGAGGAATGCTTTGTGTGTATCAAACGTCGCAACGTAATTGGGTGACTATAAAGATGCTCTACAGGTATCTCCGAAGGTGTTCGTTGAGTTAGTATGGATCGAGACTGGGATTTGTCACTCCGTGTGACGGAGAGGTATCTCGGGGCCCACTCGATAATACAACATCACACACAAGCCTTGCAAGCAATGTGACTTAGTGTATGTTTCGGGATCTTGTATTACGGAACGAGTAAAGAGACTTGCCGGTAAACGAGATTGAAATAGGTATGCGGATACTGACGATTGAATCTCGGGCAAGTAACATACCGAAGGACAAAGGGAATGACATACGGGATTATATGAATCCTTGACACTGAGGTTCAAACGATAAGATCTTCGTAGAATATGTAGGATCCAACATGGGCATCCAGGTCCCGCTATTGGATATTGACCGAGGAGTCTCTCGGGTCATGTCTACATAGTTCTCGAACCCGCAGGGTCTGCACACTTAATGTTCGACGTTGTTTTATGCGTATTTGAGTTATATGGTTGGTTACCGAATGTTGTTCGGAGTCCCGGATGAGATCATGGACGTCACGAGGGTTTCCGGAATGGTCCGGAAACGAATATTGATATATAGGATGACCTCATTTGATTACCGGAAGGTTTTCGGAGTTACCGGGAATGTACCGGGAATGACGAATGGGTTCCGGAAGTTCACCGGGGGGGCAACCCACCCCGGGGATGCCCATAGGCCATAAGGGTGGCGCACCAGCCCTTAGTGGGCTGGTGGAACAGCCCAAAAGGGCCCTATGCGCCATAGAGATAAAAATCAAAGAGAAAGAAAAAAAAGGGAGGTGGGAAGGAAGGGAAGGACTCCCACCCACCAAACCAAGTCCAACTCGGTTTGGGGGGGGAGCCTTCCCCCCTTGGACTCGGGCGACCCCCTTGGGGCTCCTTGAGCCCCAAGGCAAGGTCCCCTCCCTCCCACCTATATATACGGAGGTATTGGGGCTGATTTGAGACGACTTTTCCACGGCAGCCCGACCACATAGCTCCACGGTTTTTCCTCTAGATCGCGTTTCTGCGGAGCTCGGGCGGAGCCCTGCTGAGACAAGGTCATCACCAACCTCCGGAGCGCCGTCACGCTGCCGGAGAACTCATCTACCTCTCCGTCTCTCTTGCTGGATCAAGAAGGCCGAGATCATCGTCGAGCTGTACGTGTGCTGAACGCGGAGGTGCCGTCCGTTCGGTACTGGATCGTGGGACTGATCGCGGGATTGTTCGCGGGGTGGATCGAGGGACATGAGGACGTTCCACTACATCAACCGCGTTCACTAACGCTTCTGCTATACGATCTACAAGGGTACGTAGATCACTCATCCCCTCTCGTAGATGGACATCACCATGATAGGTCTTCGTGCGCGTAGGAAAATTTTTGTTTCCCATGCGACGTTCCCCAACAAGAAGTATGTTAGACTTAGATGTGATTTTCACATGCTTTATGACGCTCTCGTTGTGCTTCAATTCTTGTCTTTTTCGTGAGCATCATTGAATTATCAATGCCTAGCTAAGGGCGTTAAACAATAGCGCTTCTTGGGAGGCAACACAATGAATTTATCTTTTTCTTTCTGTTTTGTTGCGTCCACACCATCATAATTCTGTTATGATTGTGTTTTTTGTGTTTCTTTTTGTGTTTGAGCCAAGCAAAACCTTTATGACTAGTTTGGTGTTGGTTGTTTGATTCTGTTGGAAAAAGACAGACACTTTTCGCTCACGAAATTATTTTTTATTTTTATTCAGAAAGAGCTTTTGAGTTGATTCTTTTTGCTGCTGGTTTATATGCCTTTTTCCCTAGCAGTCGTAATTTTCAGAATTTTTGAGGTACCATAAGTATACGAAGTATACAGATTGCTACAGACTGGTCTGTTTTTGGCAGATTCTGTTTTTGTTGAGTTGGTTGCTTGTTTTGATGAAACTATGGATAGTATTGGGGGGTACTAGCCATGGAAAAGTGAGAATACAGTAATCTAACACCAATATAAATAGAATTCAAGTTTGCTACAGTACCTAAAGAGGTGGTAGTTTGTTTTCTTGTGCTAATGATATCACGAGTTTCTCTTTTAAGTTTTGTGTTGTGAAGTTCTCAAGTTTTGGGTGATGTTCTCATGGACAAAGGGATAAAGAGTGGAAAGAGATCAAGCTTGGGGATGCCCAAGGCATCCCAAGCCAAATTCAAGGACACCAAAAAGCCTAAGCTTGGGGATGCTCCGGGAAGGCATCCCCTCTTTCGTCTTCAATCCATCGGTAACATTACTTGGAGCTATATTTTTATTCACCACATGATATCTGTTTTTCTTGGAGCGTCTTGTATCGTAGGAGTCTTTTATTTTTGTTGTGTCACAATCATCCTTGTTGGAAATATGCCCTAGAGGCAATAATAAAATGGTTATTATCATATTTCCTTGTTCATGATAATCGTCTATCGTTCATGCTGTAATTGTATTAACAGGAAACACTAATACATGTGTGAATGAATAGATCACAATGTGTCCCTAGCAAGCCTCTAGTTAGCTAGCTCGTTAGTCAATAGATGATCATGGTTTCCTGATCATGGACATTGGATGTCATTGATAACGGGATCACATCATTAGGAGAATGATGTGGTGGACAAGACCCAATCCTAAGCCTAGCACTAGATCGTATTGTTCGTATGCTAATGCTTTTCTAATGTCAAGTATCTTTTCCTTCGACCGTGAGATTGTGCAACTCCCGGATACCGTAGGAGTGCTTTGGGTGTATCAAACGTCACAACGTAACTGGGTGACTATAAAGGTGCACTACGGGTACCTCCGAAAGTGTCTGTTGGGTTGGCACGAATCGAGATCGGGATTTGTCACTCCGTGTGACGGAGAGGTATCTCTGGGCCCACTCGGTAGAACATCATCATGAGCTCAATGTGACTAAGGAGTTAGTCACACGATGACGTGCTACGGAACGAGTAAAGAGACTTACCGGCAACGAGATTGAACAAGGTATAGGTATACCGACGATCGAATCTCGGGCAAGTTCTATACCGACAGACAAAGGGAATCGTATACGGGATTGATTGAATCCTTGACATCGTGGTTCATCCGATGAGATCATCGTGGAGCTAGTGGGAGCCACCATGGGTATCCAGACCCCGCTGATGGTTATTGGCTAGAGAGGTGTCTCGGTCATGTCTGCCTGTCTCCCGAACCCGTAGGGTCTACACACTTAAGGTTCGATGACGCTAGGGTTATAGGGAATTGTTATACAAGATTACCGAAAGTTGTTCGGAGTCCCGGATGAGATCCCGGACGTCACGAGGAGCTCCGGAATGGTCCGGAGGTAAAGATTGATATATAGGACGGATGGTTTCGGACACCGGAAGTGTTTCGGGCATCACCGGTAACGTACCGGGACCACCGGGACCACCGGAGGTGGTCCCGGGGGACCACCGATGTGGGGCTGCGACCCCAAGAGGTAAGATGGGCTAAGTGGGGGTGGGAACCAGCCCCTAGTTGGGCTGGTGCGCCTCCCCACTCAGCCCATGGCGCAGGGGAAAGAAAAAGAGGGGGGAACCCTAACTTAGGTGGGCCTTAGGCCCACCAGAGGGGTGCGCCACCCCCTCCTCCCCATCTGGCCGCCACAAACCCCATCTGGGAGGGCTGCCGCACCCCCTAGGGTGGGAACCCTAGGGGTGGCACCCCCTCTCCCCTTCCCCTATATATAGTGGGCACTTTTGGCCTTTGGAGGACACAGTTTTCCCTCTCCCTCGGCGCAGCCCTGCATTTCTTCCTCCTCCTCTCTACCGGCGCTTGGCGAAGCCCTGCCAGGAGACCTCGTCTCTCCACCAACACCATGCCGTCGTGTTGCTGGTCTTCTTCCCCAACCTCTCCCTCCTCCTTGCTGGATCAAGGTGCGGGAGACGTCACCGGGCTGCATGTGTGTTGAACGCGGAGGTGCCGTTGTTCGGCACTAGATCGGAATCGCTGCGAGTACGACTCCATCAACCGCGTTCTAGCAACGCTTCCGCTTAGCGATCTTCAAAGGTACGAAGATGCTCTTACCCCTCTCTCGTTGCTGGTCTCTCCATAGGAAGATCTGAACATGCGTAGGAAATTTTTTGAATTTATGCTACGTTACCCAACAGTGGCATCCGAGCCAGGTTTTCTATGCGTAGATTCTATGCACGAGTAGAACACAAAAGTTGTGGGCGGTGGTTTGTCAATTTGCTTGCCATTACTAGTCTTATTCTTTTCCGGCGGTATTGTGGGATGAAGCGGCCCGGACCGACCTTACACGTACGCTTACGTGAGACTGGTTCCACCGACAGACATGCACATCGTGCATAAAGGTGGCTAGCGGGTGTCTGTCTCTCCTACTCTAGTCGGATTGGATTTGATGAAAAGGGTCCTTATGAAGGGTAAATAGCTTTGGCATATCATCGTTGTGGCTCTCACGTAAGTAAGAAGGCGTTCTTGCTAGAAACCCAAATCAGCCACGTAAAACTTGCAACAACAATTAGAGGACGTCTAACTTGTTTTTGCAGGGTTTGACATGTGATGTGATATGGCCAAAGTTGTGATGTTGCATGTATGATGTATGAGATGATCATGTTATTGTAATAGGTTTCACGACTTGCATGTCGATGAGTATGACAACCGGCAGGAGCCATAGGAGTTGTCTTAATTTATTGTATGAGATGCAACGCCTTGTGCTTGCTACTTTTACTTCATTGCTAACGGTTAGCCATAGTAGTAGTGATAGTAGTAGTTGGCGTGACGACTTCACGAAGACACGATGATGGAGATCATGATGATGGAGATCATGGTGTCACGCCGGTGACGATGATGATCATGCGATGCCTGAAGATGGAGATCGAATGAGCAAAGATGATAATGGCCATATCATGTCACTATATGATTGCATTGTGATGTTTATCATGTTTTACATCTTATTGCTTAAAACGACGGTAGCATAATAAGATGATCCCTCCTAAAATTTCGAGAAAGTATTCCCCTAAGTGTGCACCGTTGCGAAGGTTCGTTGTCTCGAAGCACCACGTGATGATCGGGTGTGATAGATTCTAACGTTCGCATACAACGGGTGTAAGCCAGATTTACACACGCGAAACACTTAGGTTGACTCGACGAGCTTAGCATGTACAGACATGACCTCGAATACAAGAGACCGAAAGGTCGAACATGAGTCGTATGGTTGAATACGATCAGCATGAAGTTGCTCACCATGGTGACTAGTCCGTCTCACGTGATGATCGGACACGGGTTAGTCAACATGGATCATGTATCACTTAGATGACTAGAGGGATGTCGATTTAAGTGGGAGTTCATACTTAATTTGATTAAATGAACCTGATTGTCATGAACTTAGTCTAAAAGTTGTCTTTATAAATATTGTAGATGTCCAACGTCAACCTCAACTTCAACGCATTCCTAGAGAAAAACAAGCTGAAAGATGATGGTAGCAACTATGCGGACTGGGTTCGCAACCTGAAGCTCATCCTTGAAGCAGCTAAAAAGGCTTATGTCCTTAATGCGCTGCTAGGTGACCCTCCCGCTCCCGCAGCAGCCCAGGACGTTCTAAACGTCTGGCAAGCGCGGAGTGATGACTACTCTCTGGTCAGGTGTGGCATGTTATACAGTTTAGAAACGGGGCTCCAAAGACGTTTTGAGCAACACGGGGCATATGAGATGTTCCAAGAGCTGAAGCTAGTTTTTCAAGCTCATGCCCGTGTCGAGAGATATGAAGTCTCCGACAAGTTCTTCAGCTGTAAGATGGAGGAGAACAGTTTTGCCAGTGAGCACATACTCAAAATGTCTGGGTTACACGGTCGTCTGACTTCACTTGGAGTCGAACTTCCGGATGATGCTATCATTGACAGAATCCTCCAGTCTCTCCCACCAAGCTACAAAGGCTTTGTGCTTAACTACAACATGCAAGGGATGGAGAAAACCATTCCCGAGTTGTACTCGATGCTCAAGTCTGCAGAAGTAGAAATCAAGAAGGAGCATCAAGTGTTGATGGTCAACAAGACCACTAGTTTCAAGAAAGGCAGGGGTAAGAAGAACTTCAAGAAAGACGGCAAAGCTGTTGCCGCGCCCGGTAAGCCAGATACCGGGAAGAAGAAAAAGAACGGACCCAAGCCTGAGACTGAGTGCTTCTACTGCAAGGGAAAAGGTCACTGGAAGCGGAACTGCCCCAAATACTTAGCGGACAAGAAGGCCGGCAACGTTAAAGGTATATATGATATACATGTTATTGATGTGTACCTTACCAGCGCTCGTAGTAGCTCCTGGGTATTTGATACCGGTGCTGTTGCTCACATTTGCAACTCAAAGCAGGAACTGCGGAATAAGCGGAGACTGGCCAAGGACGAGGTGACGATGCGCGTCGGGAATGGTTCAAAGGTCGATGTGATCGCCGTCGGCACGCTACCTCTACATCTACCGTCGGGATTAGTTTTAAACCTTAATAATTGTTATTTAGTACCAGCTTTAAGCATGAACATTGTATCAGGGTCTTGCTTAATGCGAGACGGCTACTCATTTAAGTCAGAGAATAATGGTTGTTCTATTTATATGAGTGATATGTTTTATGGTCATGCTCCGCTGGTGAATGGTTTATTCTTGATGAATCTCGATCGTGATGTTACACATATTCATAGTGTGAGTACCAAAAGATGCAAAATTGATAATGATAGTCCCACATACTTGTGGCACTGCCGCCTTGGTCATATCGGCGTTAAGCGCATGAAGAAGCTCCATACTGATGGACTGCTAGAGTCTCTTGACTTTGAATCATTTGACACATGCGAACCGTGCCTCATGGGCAAGATGACTAAGACTCCATTCTCACGAATAATGGAGAGAGCCTCCGACTTATTGGAAATAATACATACTGATGTGTGTGGTCCAATGAACGTTGAAGCTCGCGGTGGTTATCGTTATGTTCTCACTCTCACCGATGATTTGAGTAGGTATGGGTATATCTACTTGATGAAGCACAAATCTGAGACGTTTGAAAAGTTCAAGGAATTTCAGAGTGAGGTTGAGAATCAACGTGACAGAAAAATAAAATGTCTACGATCTGATCGTGGAGGAGAATATTTGAGTCACGAGTTTGGCACACACCTAAGAAAGTGTGGAATCATTTCACAACTAACGCCGCCTGGCACACCGCAGCGCAACGGAGTGTCTGAACGTCGTAATCGCACCTTATTAGATATGGTACGATCCATGATGTCTCTCACCGACTTGCCGCTATCATTTTGGGGATACACATTAGAAACTGCAACATTCACTTTAAATAGGTCACCGTCTAAATCCATTGAGACGACACCGTATGAACTGTGGTTTAGCAAGAAACCTAAGTTGTCATTTCTTAAAGTTTGGGGCTGCGATGCTTATGTGAAGAAACTTCAACCAGAAAAGCTCGAACCCAAAGCGGAGAAATGCGTATTCATAGGATACCCTAAGGAAACTATTGGGTATACCTTCTATCTTAGATCCGAAGGTAAAACCTTTGTTGCCAAGAACGGATCCTTTCTAGAGAAAGAGTTTCTCTCGAAAGAAGTAAGTGGGAGGAAGGTAGAACTTGATGAGGTAATTACACCCCCTCTCGAACAGGAAAGTAGCGCAACGCAAGAAGTTGTTCCTGTGATGCCTACACCAATTGAAGAGGAAGTTAATGATGATGATCATGAAGCTTCGGATCAAGTTACTACTGAACCACGAAGGTCCACAAGGGTACGCTCCGCACCAGAGTGGTACGGCAACCCTGTGATGGAAATCATGTTGTTAGACAACGGTGAACCTTCGAACTATGAAGAAGCGATGGCGGGCCCGGATTCCAACAAATGGCTTGAGGCCATGAAATCCGAGATAGGATCCATGTATGAGAACAAAGTATGGACTTTGGTGGACTTGCCCGATGACCGGCGAGCCATAGAAAATAAATGGATCTTCAAGAAGAAGACTGATGCAAACGGTAATGTAACCGTTTACAAAGCTCGACTTGTCGCAAAGGGTTTTCGACAAATTCAAGGAGTTGACTACGAAGAGACTTTCTCTCCCGTAGAGAAGCTGAAATCAGTCCGAATCATGTTAGCAATTGCCGCCTTTTATGATTATGAAATTTGGCAAATGGACGTCAAAACAGCATTCCTTAACGGGAATCTTAAGGAAGAGTTGTATATGATGCAACCAGAAGGTTTTGTCGATCCTAAAGGTGCTAACAAAGTATGCAAGCTCCAGCGCTCCATCTATGGGCTGGTGCAAGCATCTCGGAGTTGGAACATTCGCTTTAATGAGGTGATTAAAGCGTTTGGGTTCATACAGGTTTACGGAGAAGCCTGTCTGTACAAAAAGGTGAGTAGGAGCTCTGTAGCTTTCCTCGTACTATATGTGGATGACATATTATTGTTGGAGAGCATAAAGGCCTATTTGAACAAGAGTTTTTCAATGAAGGACCTTGGAGAAGCTGCATACATATTAGGCATCAAGATCTATAGAGATAGATCGAGACGCCTCATAGGTCTTTCGCAAAGTACATACCTTGACAAGATATTGAAGAAATTCAATATGGAAAACTCAAAGAAAGGGTTCTTGCCAGTTTTGCAAGGTATGAGATTGAGTAAGACTCAGTCGCCGACCACGGCAACAGATAGAGAGAAGATGAGTTCTGTCCCCTACGCTTCAGCCGTGGGCTCTCTAATGTATGCCATGCTGTGTACCAGACCTGATATAAACCTTGCGATAAGCTTGGTAGGGAGGTACCAAAGTAATCCCGGTGCGGAACACTGGACAGCGGTCAAGAATATCCTTAAGTACCTGAAAAGGACTAAGGAAATGTTTCTCGTTTATGGAGGTGACGAAGAGCTCGTCGTAAAGGGTTACGTCGATGCTAGCTTCGACACAGATCCGGATGACTCTAAGTCACAAACCGGATACGTATATGTGTTGAATGGTGGGGCAGTGAGCTGGTGCAGCAGCAAGCAAGAAGTTGTGGCAGCATCTACATGTGAAGCGGAGTACATAGCTGCTTCAGAAGCGGCTCATGAAGGAATTTGGATGAAAGAGCTCATCACCGACCTTGGAGTGGTTCCAAGCGCGTCGGGTCCTATGACACTCTTCTGTGATAACACTGGAGCCATTGCCATAGCCAAAGAGCCCAGGTTTCACCGGAAGACGAAGCACATCAAGCGCCGCTACAACTCCATCCAGGACCATCTCCAAACTCGAGTGATAGATATTTGTAAAGTACACACGGATCTGAATATTGCAGACCCGTTGACTAAACCTCTTCCACGAGCAAAACATGATCAGCACCATAATGCTATGGGTGTTCGATACATCACAATGTAACTAGATTATTGTCTCTAGTGCAAGTGGGAGACTGTTGGAAATATGCCCTAGAGGCAATAATAAAATGGTTATTATCATATTTCCTTGTTCATGATAATCGTCTATCGTTCATGCTGTAATTGTATTAACAGGAAACACTAATACATGTGTGAATGAATAGATCACAATGTGTCCCTAGCAAGCCTCTAGTTAGCTAGCTCGTTAGTCAATAGATGATCATGGTTTCCTGATCATGGACATTGGATGTCATTGATAACGGGATCACATCATTGGGAGAATGATGTGGTGGACAAGACGCAATCCTAAGCCTAGCACTAGATCGTATTGTTCGTATGCTAATGCTTTTCTAATGTCAAGTATCTTTTCCTTCGACCGTGAGATTGTGCAACTCCCGGATACCGTAGGAGTGCTTTGGGTGTATCAAACGTCACAACGTAATTGGGTGACTATAAAGGTGCACTACGGGTACCTCCGAAAGTGTCTGTTGGGTTGGCACGAATCGAGATCGGGATTTGTCACTCCGTGTGACGGAGAGGTATCTTTGGGCCCACTCGGTAGAACATCATCATGAGCTCAATGTGACTAAGGAGTTAGTCACACGATGACGTGCTACGGAACGAGTAAAGAGACTTACCGGCAACGAGATTGAACAAGGTATAGGTATACCGACGATCGAATCTCGGGCAAGTTCTATACCGACAGACAAAGGGAATCGTATACGGGATTGATTGAATCCTTGACATCGTGGTTCATCCGATGAGATCATCGTGGAGCTAGTGGGAGCCACCATGGGTATCCAGACCCCGCTGATGGTTATTGGCTAGAGAGGTGTCTCGGTCATGTCTGCCTGTCTCCCGAACCCGTAGGGTCTACACACTTAAGGTTCGATGGCGCTAGGGTTATAGGGAATTGTTATACGAGATTACCGAAAGTTGTTCGGAGTCCCGGATGAGATCCCGGACGTCACGAGGAGCTCCGGAATGGTCCGGAGGTAAAGATTGATATATAGGACGGATGGTTTCGGACACCGGAAGTGTTTCGGGCATCACCGGTAACGTACCGGGACCACCGGGACCACCGGAGGTGGTCCCGGGGGACCACCGAAGTGGGGCTGCGACCCCAAGAGGTAAGATGGGCTAAGTGGGGGTGGGAACCAGCCCCTAGTTGGGCTGGTGAGCCTCCCCACTCAGCCCATGGCGCAGGGGAAAGAAAAAGAGGGGGGGAACCCTAACTTAGGTGGGCCTTAGGCCCACCAGAGGGGTGCGCCACCCCCTCCTCCCCATCTGGCCGCCACAAACCCCATCTGGGAGGGCTGCCGCACCCCCTAGGGTGGGAACCCTAGGGGTGGCACCCCCTCTCCCCTTCCCCTATATATAGTGGGCACTTTTGGCCTTTGGAGGACACAGTTTTCCCTCTCCCTCGGCGCAGCCCTGCACTTCTTCCTCCTCCTCTCTGCCGGCGCTTGGCGAAGCCCTGCCGGGAGACCTCGTCTCTCCACCAACACCACGCCGTCGTGTTGCTGGTCTTCTTCCCCAACCTCTCCCTCCTCCTTGCTGGATCAAGGTGCGGGAGACGTCACCGGGCTGCACGTGTGTTGAACGCGGAGGTGCCGTTGTTCGGCACTAGATCGGAATCGCTGCGAGTACGACTCCATCAACCGCGTTCTAGCAACGCTTTCGCTTAGCGATCTTCAAAGGTACAAAGATGCTCTTACCCCTCTCTCGTTGCTGGTCTCTCCATAGGAAGATCTGAACATGCGTAGGAAATTTTTTGAATTTATGCTATGTTACCCAACAATCCTTGCTGCACACCTTTTGAGAGATACATGCACTCATCGTGGATTTGCTAGAATGCTCATCGTGCTTCACTTATATCTTTTGAGCTAGATAATTTTTCTCTATGTGCTTCACTTAGATCTTTTAGAGCACGGCGGTGCGTGACTTGGTAGTTGTTTTGTGCTATGAAATTAGTCCCAAATGTGATAGGTACCCAAAGAGGATACAAAAACCTCCATCTTCATGTGCATTGAGTAGAAAGAAAAGTTTGATTCCTCTCAATTAGTTTTGAGACGTGGATTTGGCAATATTAAGAGTTATGTTAGTAGGGTGTTGTGAATCTAGAAATACTTGTGTTGAAGTTAGTGATTTCCGTAACATGCATGTATGGTGAACCGCTATGTTAGGAAGTCAGAACATAATTGATCTATTGATTGTCATCCTTTGTGTTGTGGTCGGGATCGCGCGATGGTTAACACCTACCAACCCTTCCCCTAGGAGTATGCGTTTAGCACTTTGTTTCAATCACTAATAAAATCTTTCGCAACAAGTATGTGAGTTCTTCACGACTAATGTGAGTCCATGGTATAGATGCACTTTCACCTTCCACCATTTCTAGCCTCTCTAGTGCCGCACAATTTTCGCCGGTACACAAACCCACCATATGCCTTCCTCAAAACAGCCACCATACCTACCTACTATGGCATTTTCATAGACATTCCGAGATATATTGCCATGCAACTCCCACCGTTCCGTATCATGACTTGTGTCGTCACTCTCATGTTGCCTTTGCACGATCGTAAGATAGCTAGCGAGGTGTTTCAACGTCATACGCCAAGCTAGATCGTTGCACATCCCGGTACACTGCCGGAGGCATTTCCTATAGACTCATCCTCGTTCTAAGCTTTGAGCTGTGAGTAAATAAAAGTGTGATGATCGTCATTATTAGAGCATTGTCCCATGTGAGGAAATAAAAAAAGAGGCCAAATAGCCCAAACAAAAGAAAAGAGAGAAAAAAAGAGGCCAAAGAGCCCAAATAAAAAAAGGAGAGAAAAAGAGAGAAGGGACAATGCTACTATCTTTTTCCACACTTGTGCTTCATAATAGCACCATGTTCTTCATGATTGAGAGCCTCTCGTTTTGTCACCACCATATACTAGTGGGAATCTTTATTATATAACTTGGCTTGTATATTCCAAGGATGGGCTTCCTCAAATTGCCCTAGGTCTTCGTGAGCAAGCAAGTTGGATGCACACCCACTAGTTCTCCTTTTGAGCTTTCACATACTTATAGCTCTAGTGCATCCTTTGTATGGCAATCCCTACTCATTCACATTGATATCTATTAATGGGCATCTCCATAGCCCTTTGATACACCGAGTCAGTGTGACCATCTCCTCCTTTTTGTCTCACAACCACCACCACACTCTATTCCACCTATAGTGCTATATCCATGGCTCACGCTCATGTATTGCGTGATAGTTGTAAAAGGTTTGAGAAAGTAAAAGTGCGAAAACAATTACTTGGCCAATACCAGGGTTGTGCATGATTTAAATTAGTTGTGTGAGGATGATGGAGCATAGCCAGACTATATGATTTTGTAGGGATACCTTTCTTTGGCCTTTTTATTTCAAAAGTTCATGATTACCTTGCTAGTTTGCTTGAAGTATTATTGTTTTCATGTCAATAGTAAACTATTGTTTTGAATCTTACTGATATGAACATTCATGTGACATGAAAGAAGTTACAAAGGACAACTATGCTAGGTAACATTCCACATCAAAAATTTAGTCTTCATCACTTCCCTACTCGAGGACGAGCAGGAGTTAAGCTTGGAGATGCTTGATACGTCTCCAACGTATCTATAATTTTTGATGCTTCCACGCTATTATCTTGTCAAACTTTGGATGTTTTATATGCCTTTTTTATCTTTTTTGGGACTAACTTATTAACTCAGTGCCAAGTGCCAGTTCATGTTTTTTCCGTGTTTTTGACCCTTTTCACGGGATGATTTTAAATGGTGTCCAAACGGAATAAAACTTCCAAAAAGATTTTTTCCGGAACAGAAGATACACATAACACTTGAGAACCAAGGCAGGGGCCAGCAGGGGACCCCACAAGCCCCCTAGGCGCGGCCGGGGGGGGAGGGGCGCCTAGCAGGCTTGTGGGCCCCCTGTGGCACGTCTGCCCTACCTCTTCCGCCTTTAAATCCATAAAAATTCCAAAACTTCCAGAGAGAAGAACGAAAACACTTTTCCGCCGCCGCAAGCTTCTATCTCCGCAAGATCCCATCTGGGGCACGTTCTGGTGCCCTGCCGGAGGGGGGATTCGGATACGGAGGGCTTCTTCATCAACACCATGACCTCTCCGATGATGCGTGAGTAGTTAACCATAGACCTTCGGGTCCATAGCTAGTAGCTAGATGGCTTCTTCTCTCTCATGGATCTTCAATACAAAGTTCTCCATGATCTTCATGGAGATCTATCCGATGTAATCTTCTTTTGCGGTGTGTTTGTCGAGATCCAATGAATTGTGGATTTATGATCAGATTATCTATGAATCTTACTTGAGTTTCTTCTGATCTCTTATATGCATGATTTCATATACTTGCAATTCTCTTCGAGTTGTGGGTTTTGTTTGGCCAACTTGATCTATGATTCTTGCAATGGGAGAAGTGCTTGGTTTTGGGTTCATACCATGCGGTGACCTCACCCAGTGACAGAAGGGGTAGCGAGGCACGCATCGTGTTGTTGCCATCAAGGGTAAAAAGATGGGGTTTTCATCATTGGTTTGAGTTTATCCCTCTACATCATTTCATCTTGCTTAAGGCATTACTCTGTACGTCATGAACTCAATACACTAGATGCATGCTGGATAGCGGTCGATGTGTGCATTAATAGTAGTAGATGCAGAAAGTATCGGTCTACTTGTCTCAGACGTGATGCCTATATGTATGATAATTGCCTTAGATATCGTCATGACTTTGCACGGTTCTATCAATTGCTCGACAGTAATTTGTTCACCCACCGTATTATTTGCTATTTTGAGAGAAGCCTCTAGTGAACACTATGGCCCCCGGGTCTACTTCACACCATATTTTCAGCCTTACAATTTTACTTCGTTGCACTTTCCGCCTTCAGATCTCACTTTGCAATCAATCTTGAAGGGATTGATGATCGTGCAATCTCTGGCGTTAACTAGACGAATGCTAATGACAACGAACCTTCTCCTGCAACAGCACCAGAAGAATGCTGATAGCACTCCCCGGTAATGAAACTAGAAGAATGTTGTTCACGACCCACCAGCGCGTGGGTTCGCAGCAGTTTTCTAGGGTAGAGTATTCGACCCAAATTTGTACATCGCCTAAAGGACATGAAAGAATACTCTCGAGTATTAGCAGCTGAATTTGTCGGATTCAACCACACCTGAAAGATTAGTATTGGCAAGCACAGTAGTAACATCAAAGTAGTATGATAACAACGGTGTCAGAAACGATTTGTTGACGGCAGACTATTCCTAACAATTGTATCAATGGCGCCTTCGTTGCCGCGTTGACAGAAGTTGTCAATTCTCGTCAACGATAGGTGAACCAACAGTGTAGCAGGTAGCAGCAGTGTAACGAGTAATAGCAGTGACAAGGAACAACAGTAGTGATAGCAGTAGCAAGTAGCAACAGTAGCAAGCGACAATAGTAGCAACAGTAGCAACAGAGCAAGACAAGTAACAGCAGTAGCAACAGTAGTAGCAGCAGAGCAAGACAAGTAATAGCAGTAGCAACAGTAGTAGCAGTAGCAGAGCAAGACAAGTAACAGCAGTTGCAACAGTAGGACAAAATCGTAGGCAATGGGTCGGTGATTTGTTTGGATGATATTCATCATGCAATAGCTATAACACGGAGAGATATGTGGCTAGCTCCCGTTCATCAATGTGATGTAGGCATGCATTCCGTGTGTCGTCATACATGCTTAGGGAAAAGAACTTGCATGACATCTATTGTCCATCCCTCCCGTGGCAGCGGGGTCCAAAAGGAAACTACGGGATATTAAGGTTCTCCTTTTAATAAAGAACGGGACCAACGCATTAGCACTTGGTGAACACATGAACTCCTCAAACTATGGCCATCACCGGGAGTGGTTCCGGTTATTGTCACTCCGGGGTTGCAGGATCATAACACATAGTAGGTAACTACAACTTGCAAGATCGGATCTAAAACACACATATATTGGTGACAACATAATAATTTAAGATCTGAAATCATGGCACTCGGGCCCTAGTGACAAGCATTAAGCATGGCAAAGTAGTAGCAACATCAAATCTCAGAACATAGTGGATACTAGGGATCAATCCCCATCAAAACTAACTCGATTACATGATATATCTCATCCTACTCATCACCGCCCAGCGAGCCTACGAATAGATTACTCACGAACGACGAAGAGCTTCATGGAATTGGAGAGGGAAGAAGGTTGATGATGATGATGGCGACGATTTCCCCTCTCCGGAGCCCAAGACGGACTCCAGATCTGCCCTCCAGATGAAGAACAGGTGGTGGCGGCGTCTTCGTATCGAAAACGCGACGAAAACTTCTCTTTTTATTTATTCTGGGACGAAAGGCAACTTATAGAGCTAGAATTGGGGGCGGCAGGTGCCTGTGGGCCCCACAAGCCTGCCCACCGCCACCACGAGGGTGGTGGCGGAGCAGGGGCTTATGGCCCACTAGCCCACCCCCTGAGGTGGAACTTGGCGCAGATATTTTTGATATTTCCCAAAACTGCTCCCCATAAATTTTCACGACGTTTGGAGAACTTTGATTTCTGCACAAAAATAACACCAAGGCAATTCTGCTGAAAACAACGTCAGTCCAGGTTAGTTCCATTCAAATCATGAAAATTATAGTCCAAAACAAGGGCAAAAGAGTTTGGAAAAGTAGATACGTTGGAGAAGTATCAATTGACAACCCCTTTATAGCGTTGGGTGCAAGCTCTTTTGTGTTTGCGCAGGTACTCTGGACTTGACGCGATTCTCCTACTGGATTGATACCTTGGTTCTCAAACTAAGGGAAATACTTACTGCTCCTGTGCTGCATCGTCCTTTCCTCTTCAAGGGAAAAACCAACGCAAGCTCAAGAGACGACAGAAGGATTTCTGTCGCCGTAGCATTGGTCCGGGCCGCTTCATCCAACAATACCGCCGAATCAAGAAAAGACTTAGAAGGGAAGCAATCTGAATATCAATGCCCACAAACTCCTTTGTGTTCTACTCGAGATGTCATCTACGCATAGACCTAGCTCATGATGCCACTGTTGGGGAACGTCGCATGGGAAACAAAAAATTTCCTAGGCGCACACAAGATCTATCCATGGTGATGACCATCTACGAGAGGAGAGAGTGTATCTACATACCCTTGTAGATCGCTAAGCGGAAGCGTATATAACGCGGTTGATGTAGTGGAACATCTTCGCGATCCAATTCGCAGCCCGTCCTGCGATCTGATCACGACCCGTCCCGCGATCCCATCACAATCCATCCCGGTCCAGTGCCGAACGGACAACACCTCCGCGTTCAGCACACGTCCAACTCGATGACGATCGCCGCCTTCTTGATCCAGCAAGAGGGGCGGAGAGGAAGATGAGTTCTCTAGCACGACAACGTGGTGGTGGTGGACAATCCAGTAAGGCTTCGCCAAGCGTTGTGGAACTAATCTAGAGGAGAAAAGGATCTAGATAGAAAGAGGGCACCACGTGGCTTATTAGGGTTAGGGATGCCCTCGAAATCCTCTAGTATATATAGGAGGGAGGGAGGGGTGGAGGCAGCCAAAAGGCTCCTTTGATTCGTCCGAAGTGGAGAGGAGGTGGAGGAGTCCACCTCGAATCCTACTCCTAGTAGGATTCCACATTATCTCCTCCACTTTTTTCCCTTTTCCCCTTTTTTGCTCCTTGGCCGAAATAGGCCCTCTTGGGCTGGCCGCACCAGCCCACTAAGGCGTGGTGCACCACCTTTAGGCCTATTAGGTTCTCTCCCGGGTGGGTGGCACCTCCAGGGAAAACCTCAGAACCCATTCATCACTCAGTTACATTGTGACGTTTGATACACACAAGGTATTCCTCCGGTGTCCGGGAGTTGAATGATCTCATAGTCATAGGAACAGATACATTGACATGCAGAAAACAGTAACAATAAACTGACATGGTCATATGTTGCGTTCATAGTTTGCGTCTTGTCCATCACATCATTCGTAATGATGTGATCCCGTTATCGAACGACATCTCATGTCCATGGCCAGGAAACCTTGACCATGTTTGATCAACAAGCTAGTCCTTCAGAGGCTCACTAGGAACAATGTGTTGTCTATGTATCCACACATGTATTTGAGTTTCAACTAATACAATTCTAGCATGGATAATAATCAGTTATCATGAACAAGTAAATATATAAAAAACAATTTATTATTGCCTCTAGGGCATATTTCCAACACTAAGCATGATGACTTAATTTAGACGAAGTAAGACCAAGATGTTCGGATCTCGTTGTTTTATCCTTACTAGCAAGAATCCAATACATGCATTCGAGCCCCTCCTGTCGTAGAGTAAGGACACCACACGATTGAACCCACTACTATGCACCACTCCCTCCGAGATCTAATCATCAACTTGGCCAATGAAAACTCATAGATCGGAAAGCATACATAGCTATAAAATTACACATAAATAAATCTGAGAATAGACTCAAATACTTTCAATGAATAATCTATACATAGACCCACAATTCATCGGATTCCAACAAACGCACTGCGAGCATTACATTTAAAAGGTCTCCTAAGAGATCATTGTATTGAAGATCGAAAAGATAGAGAAAGCCATCTAGCAAATACTATGGACTCGTAGGCCCCGAAGGAACTATGCATACATTATCATGAATGCACCAAGGTTGATGAAGATTGCCTCCCCAATGGTCCCCCTCCAATAGAGTACCGAAAAAGGCCTCCAAATATTATCATGGAATAAGAGAGGCTTCCGGTGGCGGCAAATTGTTTCCGGTCGCGCTTCACGGGTTTCTCGATATATGGGAATTTATTGGGCTGATTTAGGTCAAATGGAAGCAGAGGGGGGCACTGATACATCTCCAACGTATCTATAACTTTTGATGGTTCCATGCTATTATCTTGTCAACTTTGGATGTTTTATATGCATGAATATGCTATTTTATATCTTTTTTGGGACTAACCTATTAACTTAGTGCCAAGTGCCTGCTTCTGTTTTTCCATGTTTTTGGCCCATTTTCAGACGGAGTCCAAATGGAATGAAACTTTCGATGATTTTTTTGGACCAAAAGAGACCCCCGAAGCTTTGGAAGAAGGCCAGAAGAGCCACGAGGGAGTCACAAGCCCTGACGCCGCCACCACCCCCCTAGGTGGTGGCGACCAGGCTTGTGACCTCCTCGTGGGCCCAACCGACGTAATTCCACCGCCATAAATTCCTATAAATTCATAAACCCCCAAAAAGAAACCTAGATCGAGAGTTCCGCCGCCGCAAGCCTCTGTAGCCACCAAAAACCAATGTGGAGCCTGTTCTGGCACCCTACCGGAGGGGGAATCCATCTCCGGTTGCCATCGTCGTCATCCCGGCGATCTCCATGACGAGGAGGGAGTAGTTCTCCCTCGGGGCTGAGGGTATGTACCAGTAGCTATGTGTTTGATCTCTCTCTCTCTCTCTCGTGTTCTTGAGATGTCTTGATCTCGATGTACCATGGGCTTTGCTACTATAGTTGGATCTTATGATGTTCTTCCCCCTCTCCCTCTTGTAATGAATTGAGTTACCCCTTTGGAGTTATCTTATCGGATTGAGTCTTTGAGAACACTTGATGTATGTCTTGCACGTGTCTATCTGCTGTGATCAATATGCGGGTTTGTGACAATTGGGACCCTATGCATATGGGTTGGCACACGTGGATTCATGTGAGTACTTGATGTATGTTTTGGTGATCA
Organism: Hordeum vulgare subsp. vulgare; assembly: GCF_904849725.1. Classification (NCBI taxonomy): domain Eukaryota; kingdom Viridiplantae; phylum Streptophyta; class Magnoliopsida; order Poales; family Poaceae; genus Hordeum; species Hordeum vulgare. Next base: position 577,045,863 of record NC_058521.1, read on the forward strand.
ACTTGCGGGTTCGTGACATTGGGAACCTATGCACAGGGGTTGGCACACGTTTTGACTCTCTGGTAGAAACTTTGGGGCACTCTTTGAAGTTCTATGTGTTGGTTGAATAGATGATTTTGAGATTGTGTGATGCATATCGTATAATCATACCCACGGATACTTGAGGTGACAATGGAGTATCTAGGTGACATTAGGGTCTTGGTTGATATGTATTTTAAGGTGTTATTCTAGTACGAACTCTATGATGGATCGAACGGAAAGAATAGCTTCGTGTTATTTTACTACAGACTCTTGAATAGATCGATCATAAATAATAACTTTGTGGTGGTTTCGTACCCGACAATAATCTCTTCGTTTGTTCCCCGCTATTAGTGACTTTGGAGCGACTCTTTGTTGCATGTTGAGGGCTAGTTATATGATCCAATTATGTTATCATTGTTGAGAGAACTTCACTAGTGAAAGTATGAACCCTAGGCCTTGTTTCCACGCATTGCAATACCGTTCGTGTTCACTTTTACCATTTGTTACCTTGCTGTTTTTGTAATTTCAGATTACAAAAACCTATATCTACCATCCATATTGCACTTGTTTCACCATCTCTTCGCCGAACTAGTGCACCTACACAACTTACCATTGTATTGGGTGTGTTGGGGACACAAGAGACTCTTTGTTATTTGCTTGCAGGGTTGCTTGAGAGAGACCATCTTCATCCTATGCCTCCCGTGGATTGATAAACCTTAGGTCACCCACTTGAGGAAAAATTGCTACTGTCCTACAAACCTCTGCGCTTGGAGGCCCAACAACGTCTACAAGGAGAAGGTTGCGTAGTAGACATCAGGCACAAGGCACCTTGAACTCCCCTCCCTTGTGGCTCCCTCATACATCATCTGGCCTTCTCCCAAAGTTTCCAAGGTCTCTTTTTGTCCAAAAAATCATCGAAAACATTCATCGCGTTTGTACTTCGTTTGGTATTGATTTCCCGAAAAATAAAAAATATATAAAAATAGGAACTAACACTGGGCACTGAGTTAATAGGTTAGTCCATAAAAACAATATAAAAATAGATATAAAGCATACAAGATTGATAATACAATAGCATTAAACAATAAACAATTATGGATATGTTGGAGATGTATTAGCGAGTTCGGAAGTACTTTGATGGAGCCACACCCACAAGATACCCAGGTTTGGGCCTCCGAAGAGTAATACCCTACATCCTTCTTGATATTACTAACGAGAGTTTCACTACATGAGAGCAGATGCGTTTAAGGGCCTCTAGCTCCATCTTATGTACATGGTGGGAGGTAGGTTTACATGAGAGAGATGTGATATATCCAACCGCCCTATGGTCTTGGAGTCCAAGAAGGTTCCTAGACCACCTATAGGTCGCCTCGGTCCCTCATATTGTGTTTGTCTTCTTGGTGGGCCTGAGGATCCCGCAGTTGGGTTGACCTCCAGGTTCACCTTGGATAAGCCAACCCTCGTGTATAGCACCATCAAGACGCTCAAACTCGAGGAGGAGAAGAAGCTTTACACCAAAGCCTCTTCGTAGGACTCCAAGATTTTTTTCATGGAGATGTTGGAGTTTGATATTGATGCAATGAAGAATGTTCAAGCCTGTTGTGCAGGCATATTGAAGCACTTCATGCAAATGGTGGGTACCAAAGAGTGTGGTCTTTGACATTGTCGTGGGACTAAGAGCCAATGAAGGATGCTTTTGCCACAGGCAGCTGTATATGCAGGTTTTGGAATCGATTGGATGTAAAACTTATTGATTGGATGCTTTTTTGTTTATGGTTGAATATGTTTACGAGTATTAAACTAATACATAAATTGATATTGATCTAAATATGCATGTCAAATGAAGGGGCTGAACTAGGGGCGAACATTTGGTGTCTGCGGTTGGATGGTCTCCATCCCTATCATTAACCACCAACACATCCATACATCCAATGTTGTTCGTTTTGATGATTGGTGTCCCCCTGCGGCCTAAGCCCATACCTAAGAACAACTCTAACAAAACCATTAATTTAGATGAGTAAGAGGCCGAGTATCCTTTAGAGGAGCACTTTTGCTCCTCTAATAATTGGTTGCTTCTAACGGATCCCCAATATCTAGCGATGTAAAACAAATTTGAATGACACGAGCACAAATTCGATGCACCCAAACACAAATTGGGTCAAAGTAAAGTACATAAAACTGACTTAAACTTAGTTTGGCCCCGATACAAAATACTTTACATAGAAATTAATATGAACCGAACTAAAATTTAGAGTAAACCAACTGAAACTACTCGGAATCCATCTCTTCGGCAAGCCTCTTTCAATCTTGTCTGGTTAGCCATTCAACCATAGGGTCACGGCCTTGGTCATCATCGATGCCATTGTTGTTGTTGTTGCCTTTAGAGTCACACTCGCTGGACAGAATGATGTCTCCCCCACCCCGGTCGCTAACTGCTCGTACAGCCAGCGTTCCACCTCCACTTGCTTCGAGTAGCGGTGGTGAAACTCTGCCATGTACTCCTCGTCGGCGGCCTCCATCGCGATGCGCTGTAGTGCCTCCTGGTTGTCCCTCCTTTCATGGGCGGAGACGAACCATGGCTCGAAGGGCTCCAGCCATGTCATCTCTCCAAATGGAAAGTTCTGGTGGTCGTTAGCGTTCTGTAGGCGGATGAACATGATATTGTACTCCTATGCCACCTGCTCGATGGAATGGGACGAGCAAATCCAACTTTTTTGTGGTTGGGTGGGACGTTATCCCAGCCACCCACGTTCCCCAATTTCGCTGACACATGTCGATGTATTGCCTCTGCGGTGGTAGCGAGAGGTCGGGAAACCAGGCATGTGGACACGCAAAGAAGAGGTTGCACCGGCGACGTGGAAGGAAGTAGCTCCACGGTCTCGGAAGTGCTCGTGGCGGTGCAGATCCGTGCTACGGATGGGCGGTGGTGGATCCGGGCATATCGATGGCGGGCCGACGCGGGAGTGTGGGTACGAGTGATATTGGGTGGCAAGGATTGGATGGAGAGGCGATGAAGATGAGATGTTTGACTTCTACTCCACGGCCGCACGGAGGAATAAATTTAAAGGTTACGCACGCGTTCAAAGTAGGTTTACTCCTCTAAGTCTTTTGTGCTTTGGCTAGATACCGGTTAGACGGGAAAAACCACAGTTTTTCCTCCTCTATGTGATTTTAAAGGATCGTCCAGAGTTGTCTTCGGCACGTTTCAGTCATTTTAATCGTCGCTAAATGATCTACAAATCTAAACGTAATTTTTATTATTTTTAATGTTTGTTGTTCTGTCAACATTCAAGATGAATAGAATAGCAGTTTTCTCGTACAAGAAAACAGTGTTACACAAGTTGTGAGTAATGATGCCTCTGCATATGATATGTTCAATGGACTGGGATCTGTGCGGCGCAGGGGGCTTGAGTTGAGAGTGACAACTTTTTCTAGTACAGAAGATATCTATATAATTGGAAAATGCTTGCTGCTCCTGGCTAGATTCCACGGGCGATCACAGCTGTTGTTTCTACGGGCTCTTTGATAGTGGGGGTTAGGTTCTCAGTGTCGAGACGACTACTCGTCTTCGACACGTCAGCGAAGCTACTTGTAGCTAGTATTCTGTTTGTTTGCCAAGTCCTGTCAGCACTGTGGGTGCCCTTATCTGCCAGGAACCAAATCTGAAGCTCCGTAGTATGTATAATTGACTCTTTCCAGCCAGCGTGCATGCATGGATTGTAGTAGTACGCCTGTCAAGCATGTGCTCTGGCCCCAAATTTTTTGTATGATCAGTTCATTTGAGAACCGAAAAGTTGAGGGTTGAGACGTCATGGCGAAAATCATGATAGCAGCAACCACTATAAGATGAGAGGGTGACAATGATAATAAAATCATACTGACTAGTTTAGGGCAGGCACGACCTGGTTGCCCTCAGATTTACCAGTTCTCTCTCCTTGATTCATTTGGATATCTGATTTTGAGCTGAAGACGTCCCTGTAAAATACTGTTTGCTTGCCCCGGCAAACAAAAATTAAAACAAAATTGTTTGCTTGAGATAGCTATATGTTATGGCTGTCTTGAGGAAGTACTGTATATATGGAAGCAACTTGTGATTCGTACGGTGGCCATCCCATCCTTAAACCGCACCCTATGTTCCCGCTCATCTACATTTGGAAGTATTCATAGTGTCGCTTTAATGCTCGTCATTCTTGCAATGACCACGCTTGGAATGCTCGTCGCTTGGGAGCTATGGAATGAAAGAAACGTGCACGTCTTTCGAAACATTCTTCAATACCGCTAACCATTTTTGCTAAGATTCGGCGAGAAGTTGCAGATTGGTCGACCGCCAGGGCTAACACCTATGTTTCGTCCTGCTGCCAGAGTAGTACTGGCTTAGGGCGAATAGTCTTAGGAGTACTATTAAAACTCGCTTCCTAATCAATGAAAACTGGCAAAGCGTTCGCCCTTTTTCGAATAGTATGGCATCCTTGAACAGGATTAATCTCAGGCATCGGAGACATTTTCTTGTTCTTTCTCCTGTGCACACTTGTTTATATATATATATATACACACGAATATTGCTTTTGGCTCCCGAGCTCACTGGAGGCCTTTAAATTCGAACTTCAAATTCAGTAAAAATTTGTATTTTAATGTTTTAAAAAATTCTGAAAAAAATACATAGATAAATGAAGGTATAATACACAAGTGTGTAAATTTTCAAAACAAAATACGTTGAAATGAGGGCTGTACAAAAAAGACAAATCTGAGGCTGTTTAACACATGTTACTATTCATCATTTCAGACCATGAATTTGTCTTTTTTGTGCAGATCACGTTTTAAAGTATTTTGACCTGAAATTTTACACACATGTCGGTTACATCATTACATACATGCATATTTTTTTTCAGAATTTTTTAAACCATAAATTTTGAATTTGAATTTTTCAAAAATAAAGGCCTCCATGGAGCTCGGCCTCCAAAACGCCATTCTCTCTCTATATATATAACTATATAACTATATATATATATATATATATATATATATATAGTTATGCTATGATTAAGAATGACGTAGTGAAGTTGGGGATATATGTCGTCCCAATTTGCATCCCTACCTCTACCTGTAGCCTTTAGGCGAGCATGGACGACCTTCCTTATTATGCATGCATGCACATCACCGGTTGTTGGGTCAGACATGCCTCATGATGTCGATGACTGGCCGAATCAGCTACTGACTTATTGTCTTTATAATAGATGCTTCGTACGGCTGGTCATGCATTAGCACTACCCTCTTCGTCTCTGTTTATAAGTTATTTTATGAAAATTAAATAATTTTAAAATACTTAGACGCTGTGCATTTATTTCTACCTGTTTCTTGTTTTTTGACATGAATAAAGGAATCAATCAATAAGAGACGTGGGTCGTGTACGTTCTTAATGACTTGAGAGTAACTAGCACGACATGGAGTGATCAATTCATTGCATGTAATGATATTAATTAGCAAATTAACATTAATTTCTCTTGTTTTCCTCTTTGTCTTGGTCGCGATGCACAACCTAAAATGACTTATAAACCGAGATGGAGGGAGTAGCATGCATATGCTAGCGGTTGCGGAGCCACCCTGTGGTGCGAGTTGTTCGTTTGTTTCCATCTCAAAAAAGCAAAAAATATGTGGGTTCTCACCTTCATCTGACAAAAAAAATGTTCATAAAAAAACACTTTCCTCACTCAGTCAATCAGTAAGTGCCATATGGCAACTTGTCGCTCGTTTTCATCTAAAAAATACGCGGGTCCTCACCTCCATCTCAGAAAAATAAACTCACCTCCATCTAAGAAAAATCTTAGAAAAAAACCTCACCTCCATCTAAAACAGAAATAGAAAACCTCCCACCGAAGCCAACCAGCGGGTGCCACTTGGCATAGCCCAGCACGGGCCCTTTGCTTTCTAATGGGTTAATTAGGACTAACATATCATACATACATTCCCAATAAAAAAAGACTTGCATATGAAACTGCACCTTCATAGTACTCTCTCTGTTTGTATTTACTGTGCATATTAGTTTTGTTTTAAGTCAAGTTCTATAAATTTTAACCACGTGTACATACAATATAATACTTACTATAACAAGTATAGATAATGTAAAAATATATATTCAACGAAGTATCCAATAATATTTATGTCATATTATGCATGTTAATATTTTTCTATAAACTTGGTCAGAGTTTACATAGTTAAACTTAATACAAAGCTAATATATGATGTAAATAAAAAGGGGAGAATACATAATATTATATGTTGGTATTTTAAATGACTTCATTTATTATTTAGATGACTCATATTAGTATTCCAATACTCCCTTAATCCAAGTGCATAGGGTGTCTAATAAAAATTAGATGTTTCATATATATAAGGCTACTCCAATGCTCCACCTTGTATAGGAGCTAAGGCTGCCACATAGACAAAAAATCTGATGTGGCAAGCTAATTAATAAAAGAAAGATGAGTGTGGTGATCCAGGAAGAAACAATGCTAAGTGCATGAACCTACGTAAAATAATTAAATGAAAGAAATGGACCAATGCATGCATAACTTTAGTTGCAAAAGCATTAAATAAGGAGGCTTAGATACAATAAGCTAAGCAACTATGCATTGGGGACTTTAGTTACTAAACTATTTAATGTGCTTAGCACATCATCTTAGCACCAATGCATTAGAAGTGGCCTAAGTCGCCATGCTTGGAAGGAGGTCCCCCCATCCCCGTGATCATTATTCAATTTGCATGCCGCTCTTTCCATTGGCTTGCGCATTAAAGATGATTTGCATGTTGCTCTTCAGGAACTAAGGCTGGTCACAATGGGGAGTAACATAAGGTAGGAACCTACACACTTTTCTAGACTATGTTCCTACCTTCACAATGGGGAGTAACATATATGTAGTGTCATGCAACAATGCATTTATTAGGCTATAGACTCATTGTTTGTTGGAGTGTGTGATGTTCCGGTAACTTAGCTAGTTACCACAAGCACCTCTCTCTTCATTAAATATGTGCCACATAAGCAAAGTTGTATTGGAGTGTGTGATGTTACTGCTAAGTTTCTCCCCATTGTGACCAGCCTAATGACCTGAAAAACCAAGGTAGTGGTTGGCTCCTCCCAATTTTCTAGCAAACCCCAATGGGAGTCATTATCGTGATTGATTTGTGGTTCAATATCCCACATATAATCTCCATACATCTAGAATGTGATGCAGCTGATTAGATACCCTTTGGACTTACACGGCATGGTATCGCAATGTGATATTACTATCATTTCTTTTCTTACATAATACGATGCCATGTCAACACTATGCTTAGTTGATATTCCATGAGCCTGTATGATGCTGAGTTATGATAACCCCCATTGTGAGAGATCTAATTGATCAATATACGCCTACATTACATTACATTTTAATGTCTTCATAAATGCGATATGTTTAGCTGATGCATTTTTTATTTTTCAAAAGCAGGCTAGACCCCATTTAGCTTATGCATATATGCCTAGATTATTTTACTCACATTTTGACCTTTATTCCATATGTTGAGACGCACTAGCAGCTGCTAGTTGCTACGAGCAGTCGGTTAGAGCTCTCTCCCGAAAATGCTAAACCTACTAAATCCTACTTACGTTTACTTAACCTTCCAACTAATCTAAACATACCCTCCCTCTCCTCCTGATTTTCAGGGGTGGATGAGCATCACCCTCCTTTTAATCCAATCAATGATTGCTAAATCAGACTATCCGTAAACATATGTAAACATTTACGTAGATGTAGCATTGCTCAGCTCTCTTCCCTTGTGAATGTCCATGTGAGTATATCTGTTCTTTTAGTAATGATCAAATGATATGTAAACCACCCAATCTACTATGTGTAATTGATTCATATGTTGAAAGTACGTGCACCTTCCTGCTATTTTTTTTGTCCATGTTTGTTGATTGTCTTAGTTAGCCATTTGCTTATAACCAGCTGGTTAATTCTTTTATTTTCTTTCTCGCACAAAAAAGTGTTTTATTTTCTATTGTGCATCCCTGCATGCTAGTCCCTTCATTCCCAAATATAAGTTTTTAAAATATTTCATTAAAGGTCTACATACAAAGCAAAATAAATAAATCTACACTCTAAAGTACGTATATATACATTCGTATGTAGTCCACTTATAGACTCTAGAACGACTTATATTTAGAAATGGGGAAATAGATATTATGGCTCATGTATATATTAACATTTGTTTTTCGTGTATAAATTAGGTACGCATGTTGATCCGGAAAGTGCAGAAACGCTGGCGCATATGCGAACGATCAAAGACTAATTGCCAATCCAACAAAGGGGACACCCAAACGATGGGAAAATGGGGCCAAGAACTGATGCCGTCTTCTCACCAGCCAGCCATAACAATTATTATAATAAATATTACAAAGGCACACGCACGTCAGATATGGCAAGACCTATCATCTACTCTATATGCTTAGGCAATCGAGGTTGACTTTAGATGGATCTGAAGAGCAAAATTGCCTCTGAAGATTCAGATTTTCCGATGACAACTGTTTCAGGATGCTATTCTCACGCGTGATGTGATGAAAAAAAGAAAGTGGAAAGGTAATCCTAGATGTTCATTTTGCTTGGAGAGGGAGACTTTGGAACATCTATGCTTTACTTGTCCTGTGGCTAGAGTGGCATTGAGAATTGTGGGTTGTATGCTTGGCACAAGCAAGGGCCCTAGTAATCTTTAGCAGTTTTATGCTTGGTGCTATGCTTATATGCCTAATGGGGCTAGGTTTTATACTTGTCGTCTTGCTATTATTTGTTGGGCATTGTGGAATTGGCGCAATCGTGCGACCTTTGAGAATAAGAAGCTGAGGTCTCCTTTTGATGTTATTTACTCTGCTTGTGGCTTCCTGACGTATTGTGCAGGGCTGTTGACAGGGGAGGACAAAGATGCAATGGAGCGAGGGGCGAAGATGCTGAAGAGCAATGCATCGACTTTGATGAGGATCTGTGCGGCTCCAGAGGAGGCTTGATGGTGGGTTTATCCTGTTTTGATGTTTGGTGCTGGTGAGTAGTTCAGGAGTTTGTGTGCCTCCCTGCGTGGAGTGGATTCAGGCGATGACCTGTGTTTCTTCTGGAGCTTCTTATACTATCTTGAATTGCTTTGTGCGATGAGTGGGTGTTTTTGGATTTTCGCCGTACGGTAGGCTGCTCGATGACGAGTGCCTATGTGTGGATTTCCCAAGAGTGCTTTGGACTCGCACCCCCTTTCTAGTTTTCCTTTTGGTTTGGATAATGTATTTCCGTTATGTCAAAGTAATGGAAAGGGGTTGCCCGGTTCAAAAAAAAAAGTTTGTCATACAGAAAAGCTCGCGGAGCTGATGTGGAGAGATAATGGTTACAGCTTAGTACACAAAGCAGAGGCCTAAACCCAAGAGGGCCAGGGTCAAGCTAGCATTCACACGCGACAAAATACTAGGTAGGTGGGTCATTTCCTTTTCCTCCTGCCACTAGCTAGCCAGACACGTCCACGGCCTTCTGCTAGCTATCAATCGGCTCCCAAGTCCCAGTGGACAGGGGCTGAACCAAATTCGACCACTATAGTGGCATACGTACACTGGCTCACAGATTGACCAGTAACGAATTAAACTAACCGAGGAACTGAACAGTAGAAAGACTGCCAGAAACAGTGGGCACAAGACCACAAGCAAACTCTTATTTGAACCGAGATCAGAAACAGGACTACCAGAAACAATGGACACAAGGCAGGCTTGTTGAATGCGATGCGAGAGAACAAGTGTTTAGTTGGCTGATTGCTTCCGCCGTCAGTGGCGGCGCGCGGCTGTCTCCCGCTGCGCGTTGAAGTAGACGGCGGCGACCGGGAGGCCGAGGTCGTTCTCTTCGGCGAAGCGGCTGAGTGTTGAAGCAGTCCCTGTTGGAGGCAGATCGAGGGTTCACAGCCTGCCGCTTCTTCTGTTTGAACAGCACAAAGATGAACCTGTGAATGCCGATGTTGGGCTTCGGGCTCTCGTAGCTCACCACCTCACTCCCTGCATGCATTATTCAAGCGCATGTTTATCCAGACCAATTAAGGATGCGGTCAATCAGAAAAAAGGGGCACTGACCAAAAGAAGCATCGGTGGTGCCAGGAATATCAGTGACGATCCTGCATGTGTACAAAGCTCATAGACTGATCAGCATATTCTTATGCATTGCTGATCATATAAATCTGTGCCAATTTATGCTCACCAGACAAAACTAACAGGTTTGATGCCCATAGGACAGCAACTAATGGGTCACCAGATAATTTATTTGTGCTCGATCACTTGGACTGAGCAATTCGATATGTATGGCTCATGAGATATCTTTCCCAAGCTAGCTAACTATAAACAGTACATATGTAGGATCTCTTTGTACTCGTTGGACTTCTGATCGATTGGGTTGGGTTAGTATAATTACCAGTGGAGATGCTCCCTCAGGTATGGATCACTAGGCCCTGGCACATCTGGGTCCGTCATGACCTGAAGAGCAGCAATCATACTCGATTATCACCTGGATGCATTCTAGCTAACTTACTTTGTGTACGCATTAGGTGGACAGGGAGGAGAGGAAGCGCAAACCAGCGTGAAGAAAGATCTCATGTCGCCGCCCGGGACCTGAATGCGTGGCTTGGACACAATGGCCGACGGCAAGAACTCATGGCCATTGGACACCTGCTTGTCGGAGCTGTAGGTCACCGTCATCTTCACCGTGGGGTTGAAGTTGTCAATGACCTCTCCGATGACCTTTCCAAGGACGAGAGGGTTTAGCATCCTAGCCATGGCTATCTAGCTGGTATTAGAACTTTAGAAGCACGAGCTAAGCAAGTCTGGAGGATTGAGGAACTTTAACCTGTTGGTTGTTGCCGAGATTGGGTGGCGTAGAGGCTCTATTTATAGCTGTGTAAGAGCATATCTGCTCCAAGCCCAGGAAATCTCCCTCGTAGGAAACTGTTTTTTTTTCCTTTTCACTTAAGCCCACCCTATCGATCCCGAGTTAATTGCAGAAAATATCGACATTGAAGGTTAGGGTTGCAGGAACCACACCATTTTGCAATTGTGCCCAAAACCACTAATTCTCACGCTAATGTTTTGCAAAAAACACAAGTCGCTCGGCTCGGCCCTTTTAAGTATGATTATGACAGGCGGGCCGTTTGACGTTGTTTAACGCCACTAGCCGGTCGGGGTCGATCTAACCCTGTCTCCTTCCCTCGCCCCGCTCTCCTCCCTATCTCTTTCCCTCTCCCGCGCACTCTCCTCTCCTCTCCTCTCCTCTTAGACATGGTGATGGCGAGCGGCGGCGGGGACTGCCGCGGCCCGGCTGGCATCGGGGAAGAACCAGAGGCGGATCTCTACGGCAGCTCAAACCCCGGCGTCCCTTCGGATTGCAGCCCAAGCCCCCAGCAGTCGGTCAAATTCGCCGCAGCTAGATCTTGGGCCAAGGTCGTGAAGGAGAATCCAACAGAAAGCCACCAGTGGGGCTCATCATTCGGCGGCATCTAGTAAGTTTCCATCTCCATTTGACCTAGTTTCGATTGATTTCTAGGTTTAGGGTTAGGCCACTGCTCAATATTCAGTTAAGACACTATTAATTATAGTAAATTTGTTGGCAATGTTTGTTTGGGTAGTTTAGAGGAGTGTTAATTATAACAAAAATCTTTTAACTTTCATAATAATTGTTGTATTTTCTTCCTATGTAGTTTGGATGACGCTGTTTGGGAAGTTAGAATGCACTTTCATGACAGAGACAACTTGGAGAAATGAATCTGCCTTTCAGACATCACTTATTGCAATTTGGTAGCACTAATAGAGACACAGGGATATGGGCTAAATGATTACATTTACTTTGTGAAGGATCCTACTGTGGGTGTTGCAGGATTGGAAGAAATTTGTGATGATGACAAGGTGGATGAAATACTTGATCATATTGCTAATAAAGGTCACACTGTATTTAACTTGACAGTGATTAGGGCCACTGATCCAAGACCTGCGGATTTGAATTCAGGCTATCTTTATGAGAAGCAGGTTCCTTTGAGTGAAATAGTAGAGAAACCTGTCTATAAAGTCAATCCTTCTGGTGTTCTGTTCAGATCACCAGGAAAATGCAAGGAACAAAAGCAGCAAGAGCCAATGTAGTTCTTCTCCACACAACAAAGCACAAACTGGGGTGTAGCTGCTATGGAGCATGATGAACACGATGAGCTGGAGACACTAATGGAGCTTAAGAGGAGAACAGAAATTGCCAAATTTAGGAAACATAAGAAGGCAAGTGAGCATGTTCAAATGGTTAGGCAAAAACTACTAGTTCTTCTAACTGAAGGTGATTCGGATCTGGATGGAGACGAGGACTTTCTTAAGAGGCTTAATGAGATGAGGAGACAGAGATAGGACCCACTCCTTCATTTTGAAGGAGACACACATGTGGATGAAGTGTATGGAGAAGAAGAGCAAGAGGAGCAGGTTGATGAAGAGAAAGAGGAGCAGGTTGAGGAAGGGCAAGAGGAGCAGGTTGAGGAAGAGCAAGAGGAGCAGCAACATGAACCAACAGAGGGAGCAGTAAAGAAGAAGAAAAATAGAAAAGGGCCAACCAAGAGGTCACATGCTAGTTTGGAGCAAATGTTTGAGCACGTGTGGGTGCCATCATCAGATGAGGAGCCAGATGTAGGTGATTTGAATACAGAATATGATGACGGGGCCGAGGAAGCACATTTCTTTTTGCCTAGTGGGATAAAGAGCAGAGCATATAAATCTTTGCCAAGGAAGTGGTATAGTGAAGAAAGAGAGAACCCATAGGAGCAGTTTTGTAGAAAGCTTTGTTTCCTTAATGTTTACCAATTTAGGAGAGCACTTTAGACATTTCACATAAGTCGGAATAGGAACCATGAGTTCCACAAAAACTGCAATGATAGCATCATAGTTGTGTGCACTAAGGTAAAATGCCATTTCTACATTGTAGCTTCTGTAATTGCAAATGAGAGCACTTTCTGCATAAGAAAGGCTAATTTTTTGCAGACATGCCCAGCAGTAGCGGAGAACACCAAGGTCACATGAAAATGGGTAGCACACGAGTGTTAGGCCATGGTGAGAATTGATGTTGGTACACCAATCACCACAATAATCCAGAATTTGAAGAAGAAATATGGAGTAAAGATCTCAACCCATATGGCCTACAGGGCTAGGAAGCAAGTAGTGAAGGTTGTCCAAGGAGATCACAGAGGACAATACACTAGGATCACAGACTATTTGCAGGATGTGGTGGATACACATCCACGCAGTAGATGTGTATGACCACAAAGCACATACCAGAACACCTAAGCAAAAACCCAAGGTTAAATGGCACGTTCTGCTGTCTCAGTGCTTGCAAAGAAGGGTTTTTAAATGGATGCAGGCCATTCATAGGTACTTTATGTTTAATGTAACTTGTGAAGTATTTTTATGCTTACATTGTGAAGCATGCATGTGCTCATTTGTCACTTTGCAGGGGTAGATGGGTGTTTTATCAAGCTATGAACAGGACAAAAAATTCTTGCTGCAACTGGAAGGGATGGAAACAACAATATATACCCTATATCATTTGGAGGTGTTGACAAAGAGGACACAGATAGGTGGGCCTGGTTCTTAACACAGTTGAAAGATGCACTTGGTGGAGAAAGTGGACAATTTGTCTACTATAAAATAATTTTTGATAGGCAGAAGGTAAACTTTTCTTTTGATAGCTTTGTTTTTTCATAACTATATATTAAATTCTTAGGCACATGCTTAGCTATAGTTCCTACTGTGTGAACATGGCCTTTTAAATGCAGTCGGACATGTTTTTCCAAATTGTCCACAAAGATTCTGCCTTAGACATATATTAGAATTTCCAAACTGCTGGTTTTAGAGGTGATGAATTAAAGAAACACATGGAGGCATCTAGCTACTCTTATACTAAGAATGAACACCTTGCTGCAATGTATGATTTGAAAAGAGAGTGTAAAGAAGCTTGGACATGGCTTCATAAAATACATGTTCATACTTGGGCTAGACATGCAATGGATTTAACTGCAAGACTGATCTGGTTCTGAACAACATCAGTGAGGTGTTTAACAAAATGATACTAGATGTGAGAGGGAAACCAATAAAGACCATGATTGAAGGAATTAGGACAAAGTTGATGGTCAAATTAACACCAATAGAACAAAGACAGAGACAGCAAAGTGGAGACTTGTCGAACATATGATGAGATGTTAGAGAATGCAAAATACAACTCAAGGTGGTGCCAAACTTTGATGGTTGGTCCTAACATTTATCAAGTTTGTAGTGGAGATAACACCTACTCAGTGAACTTGTTGCATAGAACATGTGGATGTGGGAAATGGGATATGACTGCTATGCCTTGCAATCATGGAGTATCTGCAATAATTAAAGCTAAGTTGCAACCTGAAGATTTTGTGGATGATTTCTTCAAGAAAGAAATGTATAAAACAACATATGAGCATATCATATTTCCTTTCCCTGGTCAAAATCTATGGCCAAAGACAAGAACTCAGGACAAAGAACCTCCAGTTTTCAAAGGCAAGGTTGGGAAGCAACAAACAAAGAGGAGGAAAAACCCATTTGAGACACCAGCACCAAGGGATACATCTAGGATGGCATCTATTACTTGCAGCAACTACAATCTTATAGGGCATAGGTACAATGTGTGCTCCAAGCCCCTTAAGCCAACTCTTGCTACGAGAAAAAACTAGCACCCGGTAAGCTATCTCGTTGTTTGAAATTCAGGCAAGCTGATCAAACACAATTTCATCTACAACTCATAATTTTTTTTAAATGCAGCCAAGCAGATCAAACACAATTTCATGTACAGTTGTTGCACCAACAAAGAAGAGGCAATCAACGACACCTACTGCTGCTGCTCCTCCTAGGAAGAAAGCTAATGCTGTTGCACCTGCTTCTGCTACACCTGCTGCTACTGCACCTATTTCTGCTCCAAGGAGGTCTCCAAGGAAGAATGCTACCCCTACTCCTAGTGCTCCTCCAAGGAGGTCGCCAAGGACAGGAATATTTCAGGCTCCAAGACAGACTGGAAGAAAGAGAACTGTTTCCTCCAGGCTGAAAGAATATGTATATGCATCTGGTAACTAGTTGGTGCTTCCTTTGTTGGTTGTGAGTGTTGGTGAACTATTTATGTTGTTGGTTGTGAGTGTTGGTGCTGCCTTTGTTGGTTGTGACTATTGTTGAACTAGTTGGTGCTGCCTTTGTTGGCTGCCTTTGTAAGTTGTTGAACTTTGTATGTTGATGAACTCATTTGAACTATGTATGATGTTGAACTATATATCTTGTTGTTCAATCTAGATTAGCATATCAAGAAACAACTAAATTAACATAATTAACCACCTTGATCACATTCAGAGTACTCTGAGCATATTTGGGAGATCCATACAATATCATTACATAACTAATAAGTAGCATATTTGGGAGATCCATACAATACCATTACATAACTAATAAGTAGCATATTTGGGATATCCATACAATAGCATTACATAACTAATAAGTAGAATATTAGAAGCTCATTCATCTAAGATGGCCTTGATACCATTCAGCTTGACCGTGCTCTCTTTTTCCACATTTTCAACTTCAGTGATCTAGATCTACAACTTGCTCTTCTCTTCAACAAGCTTCAACTTCATGTTCCTAATGACACTGGCTTGAGAAACTGTTAGGTTCTTCAGCAAGTCATACTTCTCCTGCATTTTGCTTTCATCAGTTTTCCTTGCCATCTGAACCCTCTGCTCCTGGGCATCCAAGAGGCCATTAACATATTCAACCAAGCTCTCATAAGTGGCCTGCAACTTTATCTTCTCTTCTTTCAGTGTGTGAATAGCTGAGTTCATCAGATTGTCCTCAGTCATGTTTTTCTTACAATCTTCATAAATGTCCCACAACTTGGCCAATGCATTCCCATAGTAGTTGGCCAAGGTAGAATAATCAAATCAACCATACCAGAGTTTTTACCCTCCTATAAAACAACCATATATGAGCTCTGAATTAACAAGTACAAATCCCTGCCACAACCCTATGCACTTGAGGCAGCCACAACCAAATCACTAATAAAGAATGAACTACATATAAACAAATCACACCACATCCAAAGCACTAGTGGCACACTGACATATAAACAATTAACTACCAAAGCACTAAATAATGACAAATTCAGTGCCACAAGAAGCATCAGTACCTTCTAACGACACACAAGGAACCTCCTGCCAGTAAGGATTCCCTCGAAAGCAACATGCCACTCTGCTTGCTTCCCATGCATGTGGCAGAACACATCAGTGTCAGTTTCAATCCCAGCGAAATTGGAGTCCTCCGTGATAGTAGGGAGCTGCATGTGCAAAGGAAAGACAGAAATTGCGAAAGAATGCATCCGAACAAAATCAACAAAGAAATCCCCAAATCCTAACCCTAACCCTAGCTGAACTAACCTTCATGTCGTCGTCGGAAGATGAACTAATGTCATGGAAGAAACTCTCGCTGCTATCCCCATCACTCCAGGACACCATCGTGAGGCTGCGTTGGCGATTGGAGATGTGCCACGGGCGGTGGCGGCGGCGGCGACGACGACGATGACGAACAACAGAGAGGACAAATAGAGATCGAGAGAGTGAGGAGCGAGGGACCGGGTACCAATTCGTGGGGTTTAGATCGAACCCGGCCGGCTAGCGGTGTCAAACGGCCCGCCCATGTGACCAGTGTCGCCATGTCGACAAACTAGGGCCCCACCTATCATAATCATACTTAAAAGAGACGAACCGAGTGACTTGTGTTTTTTGGAAAACATTAGCATGGAAATTAGTGGTTTTGGGCACAATTGCAAAATGGTGTGGTTCCTGCAACCATATCCTTCAATGTCGATGTTTCTGCAATTAACTCGATCGATCCCTAAAACGCCTATAAGTCAAAGACTTTTTTGACCTTGCAACCAATACCCCCCTCCCCAATAAGGAGGAGTTGCCTCCCAATCCCCTCTGCAAAACCTACTTGCTTGTGGGAGAACTTTCCTCCCCCCACCTACCTTTTCCGCCAACCACGAGTTCGTCGCCCGAGCTATTTTTGCCGATGGAACCACCTCATTCCACCCGAGCAGCCTCCTCGGCCCATTCCAGGCCTACTACCTCCTTGTTGTCGTCACCATCGCCCCTGATTATGGCCTGCCACCACAAATCGACCCGCATTAATGCACAATAATTCAAGGAGATTTGGGTTCACCTCATAAGCTTACACCAGTGGGATTGGGACCCAATGGTGCAAACATCTCCCGCATAGGTGGTCCTATGAGGCGTATGGCTGTGAGTTGATATCAATGTCCAACCTCAGACATGTTTGCTTTAGATCTGCAAAGAACTCAGTACACGTGATTGAAACCAAACTCAAGACAAGGATCAAAAGCGCTCGGCTCCATGGCAACGGTGCCAGACAACGCTTGATATCATGCAAGTGGATAGTATTTAGTTGTAGCTTTTTTGAAGTAAGAGTATTGATCCCATAGGGAGCACATAATCAATCGTTTGCCTCTTCAAAGGTTCAAAGTAATACCTGCAAGTTGTACTCCAAAGCAGTGGTCAAATAAAGATAATGATGTAGGGAACATAAAAGCAATAATGCAAAGGAAGTAAGTAATAAAGGTTTTAACAAAAGAGATTTGAAACCAATGGGATTAAGTCGTTCTCAAGGAGTCAGGAATCCCCACTAGTGTGCATCAATAGCGGTGCCTATAACATAATGCTACGTTGGATTTCCAATCCACTTTGCATATTTCTAATCCACTTGGGAGCCATGTATCACATACACCACCACCCTTCTTCCCCACTCTAGTTACCAAATGGTTATTAAGTGCAAAAAGGTCCCCATGGGCACGGCCTATAGGTGGTCTCTGTTTTACCCCATGTTGCAACAGTTCAGGACTAAGGGAGTTGGGGGTTGTCACGTCACCTATCTCCACAACCAGCGGTGTGCCGATGGTAATGACCTTCCATACAAAGCTGGCATACATTGGATGGTTGACTTCACCAACATCAAAAATATCATTAACATAAACATGCAAAGAGGAAATTAAATCCTAAAATCAAACAATTTATTACATGCTAGAGTTCATCCCTATCCCCGAGAACTAAGGGAACTACTCACACATGGAGGGAACAACCATCATGCAAATGGTGATGGTAAACATGGTGTGTTTATGTATGTAAAACCAACTCGGTCCACAAGGGTTCTTAATGAGTTACAGTGATAAGGATGTGGATGATGATGATGATGGTGTTCACGATGTTGAAGCCCCCTTTTGGATGGTGATGAAGACGGCGACCTCCTCCTTGGAGAGCTATACCTCTGGATCACTCCGGGGGCTAGGGTTCCTCCTTCGGGTGAGTTTCTGGACTCTCTGGCATCTGATTCCCAGTACGATTTCGTGGGGTAGAAGTAGTTGACCAGGCGCTCGCACTCGCACTCCATGCGAGCGCGTGGAGTTGCATAGAATGTGTCCTTTCATTCTAGAGCCACCACCAGCGCTGCTTCTTTGGCTCCCTTGTTTTATTTTTTTATGGGATAATATTAACACATTAAATAATGTGATTCCATCATTATTACCTGTGATTATTTCCACAAGTGTTTATTTGTTCCAAAAAATGTTCCCTCGGAAAAGCAATCTAAAAGAGTGTGTGAAGACGGTAAAATTCCACAAAGCCTATCATGTAGGCACAAAATGATTATAAAAATATCACACAATTTGGACTCATCACAGTTCTATGCCATCGTGTACATTAACAATAGCGCTAACTGTAATTTTGTATGGTGCTCTAGTGGTGCTACTCTGAGAGCTTATATATCAGACTTCACTACAATCACAATGTGTCTTTTTTCCTCAACTTCGGGAAGCATATGGCACCATTTTTTGTATAGCCATCACAAGATAACACTTGCTTTCTCTTATGCGGCAACTCCTCCTTCACGACCTTGGCATGCTAATCATTGTGCGACGGCTTCACCGGCTAGTCGATGTGGATAGTGGTTATGTGGCAGAGAGTGTGACTCATCCTTCACGTGACATTTGATTTGGATACCACGGTTATGTGTCGGGGGGTTGTGGCTCTCCCTTCATGTGAAGGAGAAGCAGTGATGTCATCTCCTCCTTCACGCAGTAGCGCATGGGAAAGAGGGACCCTCAAACTTTACGCGTGCTGGCGACGGTGGACCATGGTAGCAGAGCGACCGCTCCATCATGATCTCCATCTAACGGGCATACTCGTTATCCATCACCGCCACCTCGCCACACCTGGTCCTCCTCATCATGGGAGATGACGATCTTTTCCTTCGAGCTCCAAGTTCTGGAGCAGCCGTCGCATGCCACCATGAAGGCTAAAGAATCGAGCATAGTGAATGTGGAAAGAAGAGGTTTAAGGCGGAGAGGCTGGGAGCATTATTGGAGGAGTTTGGATAGATGCAATGTGGACGGTGCTAGAGCAAGGCTTATATATGTGCGACAGATACGCAAAGGGGCAGGAAGTCGGCTTCAATGCGGCATAGCAGCTCGAATAGGTTTCTCAGTTGTTGTGCCTGCATTGAAGGGGTGTTTCCCGCTCATGCGGGTGGGTCACATTATCTGGCATCAATGTCGGAGAGTCACTTCTGCTCTGCATCGGCATTGACTGGCATGAATGTGTGGCAACCACTTTGCATGGAGAGGGGTCTTCGCACGGGAGAGTTTTCGGGTGGTTTTGGGGTGTCGGGCGCATGCATGGCAGCGGTTGGACACCCGCAAAGCTCCTCCTAGTTTGCCTCCAAATTTGCAGGAAACACGTGTCCAACCGCTCAAACCAAACGAATGTGGGCGGTTTGAGGGTATGTTTTCGAGATGCCCTTAGAGCCCGATACATCTCAAAGATATCTATGCTTTTTATTGTTCCATGCTATTATATTATCATTTTATATATTTTGTATAGAAGTCTATTTTATTTTTTAGACTGGCTTATTAATTTAGTTCTCAGTGCCAGTTCATGTGTTTATATTTTGTTTCACATGAAATCAATATCTAGGCGGGGTCAAAATCACTTGCCGACTTAATATATATTTTTGGCAACAAGAAACATTGGGAATTTCATGAGAGATTTAGAGGACTAGCCAAGGGCCCATAAGGTGACATGACCTTTTAGGTGGGTTGCTCCAAAACAACAAGAGTCGTATCTAACTTTGAGTAGCCACCAACATATGGTGAAGGGGTGGGCTACTTATAGCCAACAGGTAACCTGACATGATATGACCGAAATTACCCTAGGTCAATGGCCAATTGACACGTGTTCCAATGGTCAAATTTCAAATACACACGCGGCAACATTACTTGTGCTAAAAGTAATACTAACTCGACCAACTTTGGAAGAGGTTTCCTCTGATTGTATTTACTCGAATACATAGGTATTTTGGGTTGAGCATCGCGTCAACGTCTGACTTTGATCACATCGTCGCCACTTAACAGTACGGTGATTCCAATGACTTAGGAAAGAAGAAACATCTTCGTGTTTCATTATCTTCAAACGATTATCTTCGCGTACCACAAATGGCTTCGGCCATCATCAATTTCTTTGGACATTTTTGGGGGTCGACTTCGATGGTTAAACCGAATCTCAAGGGACTTCTATCTGTGTTAACCTATCAACCCTGACAAACACATTAGTCCCTCAACCGCGTTTGTCTTCAATACTCCAAAACCAACAAGGGGTGGCACTAGATGCACTTAAATCTTAACCTATGAACCCTCACCAACACATTAGTCCCTCAACCATTTTTATCTTCAATACTCCAAAACCAACTAGGGGTTGCACTAGATGCACGTACAATCTCCCCCTTTTTCGTGATTGATGACAAACTAGTTGAAGTTTTCAACGGGTATTAAATTTGTGAATATAAATACTTGGAAATTATGATTGCAAGATATAGAGATCTCCTCGAAAGATGTGCTTATGAAGATTTTTCTTTGAATGGAAAAGCACATGACATGTTTTAATTTGTGGAGACCTCCCATTATATCTTGGAATCCAACCACTATGCATTTTAGAGACAGTTATAAAGATAATGAAATGCATAATGAAAAATGGGCGTTTGTTGAATGAGTTCGGACGAATATGATCAAATATGGAATAGCGCCAAGGGTACAATAAACAAAAATTGTGCACACGTCCATCAGGACTTAAGTTTTACAACTCAGAATAGAAAATGTTCAGAACAAGAGTTGTAAACTTAATAAAAATAGCAGCACCCAGTCCATATAGACCCATTTGAATACTATCAATCCAATGCTTCCCCCCTTTTTCATCGAATGACCAAAAAGGTTGAAGACATTGGGCACTACATGTTCCGAGCATGAGTCAAAGATGATGGTGCAACAAGGTCGGTGGAGGTTGGTGTGGAAGGGCCATTTGCAGTGCCGGTGCGATCTGTTGGTGTTGGCGGAGAAGTGATCACTTCAGCTTCATCATTAGCAAGATTGACATGGACGGATGGTGCTAAAGAATGATAGTCACTGTCTTCGAGAGATGGCGTTTTGCGCCGCTTCTCTGTTCGAGGAGGAGGAGCACAGAATCTGAAGTCTTTGTCGAAGCCATACTCACAAAGATCATCCTTAGAAGCCATCATTGTCAATGTCTTCCAGGAACGCCGGCAGGTCTCATGACCAATAAAGGTGTTCTTGGTTTAGAGGTTGTGAATACGATTAATATATGTAACATTAGAATGCATTATCTTCACGTCCACTCATGGCGTCGATCCTGATTCTGTATAAGAGAGACGAGAAGTTCTCGATCGTTCATTGCATGTTCCCTTCTAGATTGGGGTTGCTGAGGCAGAGTGCTAGGAGTAGCTTCAGTTGCACTAGCACTTGGTTATGGATGGCAAATTGATCCAATTAGACTTTGTCTGGCTGGATCAGATGGAATGAGAAGCCCTTCAATGTCAGCGATGTCACTTGTTCCTTCAATAATGGGGTTCTTGCTCTTGGATGGGTAAATGACTTCATGTATGACTTCCACATCCGGAAGGTATATTCCATGGTTACGAGCAGAGGGTAGAAATCTAGTATTTGTACTGCGCTTAATGAAGCACATGATCCATGGTGCATAGATCTTTGGTTCAAAGAGATTGATGCCATTGGCAGCAAGGTTGCAGACGGATAAATCTTGAAGATTGAACCTGATTCCATAGCCGATATTGTAGATCAATCTCTTCATTTCCCCTTCCATCTTGCTCAAAGATGAATGCCCTTTAATTAGTCATATGGTGTGACGAAGAATTGGGTATATAGTCTTCGACAGGTATTGAAGATCATCAACAAAGAATGTTCTGGGTAAATCTGCATTTGGGGCCAAAGGCTTCATAAGTGTTAACATTTTAGTCATGTTGGGCTCAGCCATTTGGAACATGCTTCTTGTGGCTTCTTCATAGGCAACAGATTTGGATGAAGATCTTTGCCTAATGTAGCAAGTGGAGTGGTGGCAAATAATTTCATATCAGGAGCTTTGATATGCTCATCATGGATCATGAAGTCCACAGCCCATGTCTTCAGATCTCTTCCAAAGCCACATATGTGGAGAGTTGCATAAAATTGAAGAATGAGTTCTTCATTCCAGTCTTCGTGATCAACAACGAAGTGTAGCATTCCAACATCCCGAAGACAATCTAGGGCCGGATCAAAACAAGTAGGACCACTCATGGCTTCAATGCTTAGATGTTTGTGTGCAAAGATCATGTTCTGCCCATAGAGCACACATGTATACTATTGGAGTTGGGGAATGCCCTAGAACCTAGCATACTGAATGTTCTGAAGCTTGTAGGGATTTCGGTCAGAGTACAGAAATGTATTGTTGAGTGTGAAGCTCTTGACACTGAAGATAAGAGGATGTGTTGGTCGTTGTTGTCAAAGACTGCAAAGCCTGGAAATCAGATTCATAACCCTTGGGCGACAAAAAATGTTGAATTCATATTGGGGACCCATCCTTGGTGGTGGAACAAGTTTGGGCCATCATGTTGGCTTCATCACTCCTTGCCTATTGCGAGCCATGATAATATTGTCAGAATTATCGTCATTCGATGGTGTAGCATGAACAGGAGGACCATCAGCAGATGGAGCATTGGCTTCACCTTCAGTCATTGGAGTGGATGGTGGTTCTCGAGGTGCAACAGTTGAAAGTGCTAGTTATTGACTAGAGGGGGTGAATAGGCAGTTTTTATGAAAAGCTTTGAAACAGTAAATGTATTCAAATTTAAGCGGAAGCAATACATGATCGGGTAGGGATAAGTATCAAGGATCTATGCAAAGCATGCAATACTACAAAGACATCCAATCATACGAAGCATAGTTATCATGCACACTAATATATATCATAGATAGGTAGTGCGAAGATAAAAAATAGTTGGGAATGTCTTTGGAGAAAGTCTTCAGGGTGAGATGATCAACCAATGGCTTCACAGTATAGTAAGTAAAGAGAGTAAAGTATAGAACGAGTATCTTGACGAAGACACGACATTTATTGGAGCAGTTCTAGTTGTTGGGACAACTGTACGTCTGGTTGGGGAGGCTTAAACCTCGTCTTCACCTTGATCCCCTTGAGCCGAAGTCTCTCAGACAATGCCCAATCACTCAGGCACGCCTTCAGGGGAGACTTCTGAAACCCATACAAACTTGGTCACCTGTCAATCCACGGTGACTCTTGAATTGATCTAGACCATGGTCACCCGGCAATCCACAATAACTCTTGGATGGACTAGACCACGACGCCTAACCGTCTGGAAGATCAAAGTCTTCAAGTGTAATAAGTCTTCAATTCTCTCATAACAAAACGACTTCACTAAAGCTCAAACACTTTAGCTCTAGATTTTTGGGTTTATCCTCGCGGGATAGTTCTCTATCTCAATGTCTTCGAGGTGGGTTGCTCCAAAATGAAAACATCCGTATCAACTCTGAGCAGACACCAACTTATGATGGAGGGGTGGGATATTTATAGCAACAGGCAACCCTACTTGATATCGCCGAAATGACCCTGGGTCAATGGCCAAATAACACATGTTCCAACGGGCGGATTTCAAAAAAAAAACACATGACAACATTACTTGGGATGCAAGTAATGATGACTCAACCAACTTTGGAAGAGATTTCCCCTCATTGTCTTCGCTCGAAGACATTGGTGAATGTGGGATGATTATTACGTGAGCATCTAACTTCGATCACATCAACCCCACTTAATAGTACGGTGGTTCCTCTGGCTCGGGAAAGAAGAAACAAAACAATAAAAGACTTTGTCTTTGTGTTTCATTATCTTCAAGCGATTATCCTCACGTACCACCAATTGCTTCGACAATTATCAATGTCTTACGACATTTTTGGGGGTTTTCTTCCATGGTTAAACTGAATCTCGAGGGCCTTCTATATGTATTATCCTATGAACTCTCACAAACACATTAGTCCCTCAACCATGTTTGTCTTCAGTACTCCAAAACCAACAAAGGGTGGCACTAGATGCACTTACAGTCTCCCCCTTTTTGGTGATTGATTACAAACTCATTCAAGTTTTCAACGGGGATAAGTATATGTGAAGATAAATACTTGGAGATTTTGATTGCAAGATATAGAGAGCTCCCCGTGAATATGTGCTTATGAAGATTTTGCTTTGAATGCAAAAGCACATGGCATGTTGTAGTTAGTGGAGATCTCCCCCTATATCTTGGAATCCAATCACTATGCATTTGAAGATAACCATGAAGATAGTGAAATGCATAATGAAAAATGGGTGTTTGCTGAATAACTTCGGACGCATATGATATGAAATAAAATAGCACCAAAGTTGCGATAAGTGAGGAATGTGCAGAAGTCCATCAGGACTTCCATTTTACAACCGAAAAGCACAAATGTTTGGAACAAGAGTTCTAAACTGAAAAAAAATAGTAGAACCCATCCCATAGAGACACGTTCGAATACTATCAACCAATGCTTCTCCCCCTTTGTCATCGAATGACCAAAAAGGGCGAAGACATTGAGCAATACTCGTCCCCGCAGCATCAAGACGTTGGTGCAGCTGGGTCGTTGGAGGGTTGTGCAGGCCGAGTTGGTGTAGTGACGATGTCGGATATTGGTCTAGGAGGGGAAGTGACGTCTTTAGCTTCATCACGGAATGGACTGGTTCAGTCGATGAAGAGAAGTCTGTGTCTTCGAGGGATGGCGTCTTGCGCCATTTCTTCGTACGAGGAGGAGGGGCACCAAATTTGAAGTGTTCAGCGAAGCCATCCGCACAAAGATCTTCCTCTCGAGCCAGGAGAGACAATGTCTTCCAAGAGCGCATGCTGTTCTCATGTGCAACAAAAGAATTCTTGGTTGAGAGGTTGCGAATGTGATTGGTATCAGTTACCAGTGCATGCATTTGTCTCCGTGTCCACTCATGATGATGATCTTGCTTCTGAATCAGAGATACGAGAAGTTCTCGATCATTCATGGCACGTTCCCTTCTGGGTTGTGGCAGTACAGTTGCAGTGGCTTCAGTGTCAGTCGCACTTGGCTGAGGATGTCGAAAAGAGCTAATGAGCCTAGCTCTGACTGGATCAGATGGAATGTGAAGCCCTTCAACATCAACAGTGCCACTCATATCTTCAACAATAGGATTCTTGGCCTTGGATGGATAGATGTCTCTCTGGATGACTTTGACATCACGAAGATATATCCCGTGATTGTGAGCAGAAGGCAGAAAGCTTGTATTTGTGCGGCACTTAATGAAGTGCATGATCCATGGTGCAAATATCTTGATTTCAAATAGATTGATGCTATTGGCAGATAGGTTTCTCAGGAATAGTTCTTGAAGATTGAACCTCATGCCATAGAAAATGCTATAGACCAATGTCTTCAACGCACCTTGCAACTTGCTTGAAGATGAATGCCCTTTGATCAGCCATATGGTATGATGAAGAATATGGTATATAGTTCTTGGCAGATACTGAAGATCAGAGACGAAGAAACTTGTGGGAAGATCCGTGTCAGGGCCAAAGGCTTCACCACAGTGAGCATGTTAGTCATATTTATCGTAGGTGACTGAAATATGTTGCGAGTGGCTTCAGCATAAGATGTAGCAAGAGGTGTGATGGCAAAGAATTCCATGGCAGGAGCTTGGACGTGTTCATGTCGAATCATGAAGACCATTTTCCATGTGTTCGAGTCTCTTCCATGGCCAGATATGTTGAGTGTTGCATAAAATTGAAGAATTCGTTCTTCATTCCAATCTTCATGGTCAGTGACAAAAGGCAGCAATCCAACATCTCAAAGACAATCGAGGTCTTGATCAAAACAGGGAAGACCACTGATTGCTTCAAAGCTAAGATGCTTGTGAGGGAAGATCCGGTTCTGGCCATAGAGCATAGCATTATAGGAATTCCTTTGAGGTATGCTCTAGAACCAGTCATATTGAATCTTTCACTTCGAGTATGGATTCCTATCTGAAATACAAAAAAGTGTTTTTCAATCTGACGCATTGAACACTGTAGAGATTTTGACGACCAACACCTTGTTGGCGAATACTTGGAAGCCTGGGCATAGGCTTCATAAAATCTGGGCGCCGAAAGATGTTGAATTCATATTGTGGGTCCATCCTTGCAGGAGCTTCAAGCCTTGGCCATATGGTAGGAACCATTTGGCCTTCTCTGTTGCGAGCCATCACAATGTTTTTAGCATTGTCATCGTTCGATGGTGTAGCACGTGCAGGAGGGTAATAGGGTGCAAATGCATCATCTATAGTAATATCTTTAGCTTCTTTGACATCAACTTCATGTTGATCACGAGGAATGTCTTCAAGCTTGAGTACTTCATCCACTGATGCAGTCGGAGTCACACGCACTTCATTTTCAGGAATGCTTTGCATCAAAGGAGGGGCTTGCCTTGGTCCTTTGCAAAGCCTTTTGAGAGGTGACGCAGGTGCTTGGGTTTCATCCTTCATTGGAGAGAATGGTGATTCTAGGAGTCTTGCCACAATTGTCGAGAAAGGACTGTTGGGGAACGTCGCATGGGAAACAAAAATTTTCCTACGCGCACGAAGACCTATCATGGTGATGTCCATCTACGAGAGGGGATGAGTGATCTACGTACCCTTGTAGATCGTACAGCAGAAGCGTTAGAGAACGCGGTTGATGTAGTGGAACGTCCTCACGTCCCTCGATCCGCCCCGCGAACAATCCCGCGATCAGTCCCACGATCTAGTACCGAACGGACGGCACCTCCGTGTTCAGCACACGTACAGCTCGACGATGATCTCGGCCTTCTTGATCCAGCAAGAGAGACGGAGAGGTAGAAGAGTTCTCCGGCAGCGTGACGGCGCTCCGGAGGTTGGTGATGATCTCGTATCAGCAGGGCTCCGCCCGAGCTCCGCCCGAGCTCCGCCCGAGCTCCGCAGAAACGCGATCTAGAGGAAAAACTATGGAGGTATGTGGTCGGGCAGCCGTGAGAAAGTCGTCACAAATCTGCCCTAAAAGCCCCATATATATAGGAGGAGGGAGGGGGACCTTGCCTTGGGGTCCAAGGGATCCCCAAGGGGTCGGCCGAGCCAGGGGGGAGGACTCTCCCCCCCCAAACCGAGTCCTACTTGGTTTGGTGGGAGGGAGTCCTTCCCCCTTCCCACTTCTTTTTTTTTTTCCTTTCCTTTGATTTTTTCTCTCTTGGCGCGTAGGGGATTGGTGGGCTGTCCCACCAGCCCACTAAGGGCTGGTGTGACCCCCCCAAATGCCTATGGGCTTCCCCGGAGTGGGTTGCCCCCTTCCGGTGAACTCCCGGAACCCATTCATCATTCCCGGTACATTCCCGGTAACTCCGAAAACCTTCCGGTAATCAAATGAGGTCATCCTATATATCAATCTTCGTTTCCGGACTATTCCGGAAACCCTCGTGACG
The DNA here is from genome assembly GCF_904849725.1 of Hordeum vulgare subsp. vulgare. NCBI lineage: Eukaryota > Viridiplantae > Streptophyta > Magnoliopsida > Poales > Poaceae > Hordeum > Hordeum vulgare. Next base: position 577,073,870 of record NC_058521.1, read on the forward strand.
TCCGTGATCTCATCCGGGACTCCGAACAACATTCCGTAACCAACCATATAACTCAAATACGCATAAAACAACGTCGAACCTTAAGTGTGCAGACCCTGCAGGTTCGAGAACTATGCAGACATGACCCGAGAGACTCCTCGGTCAATATCCAACAGCGGGACCTGGATGCCCATATTGGATCCTACATATTCTACGAAGATCTTATCGTTTGAACCTCAGTGCCAAGGATTCGTATAATCCCGTATGTCATTCCCTTTGTCCTTCGGTATGTTACTTGCCCGAGATTCGATCGTCAGTATCCGTATACCTATTTCAACCTCGTTTACCGGCAAGTATCTTTACTCGTTCCGTGATACAAGATCCCGCAACTTACACTAAGTTACATTGCTTGCAAGGCTTGTGTGTGATGTTGTATTACCGAGTGGGCCCCGAGATACCTCTCCGTCACACGGAGTGACAAATCCCAGTCTTGATCCATACTAACTCAACTAATACCTTCGGAGATACCTGTAGAGCATCTTTATAGTCACCCAGTTACGTTGCGACGTTTGATACACACAAAGTATTCCTCCGGTGTCAGTGAGTTATATGATCTCATGGTCATAGGAATAAATACTTGACACGCAGAAAACAGTAGCAACAAAATGACACGATCAACATGCTACGTCTATTAGTTTGGGTCTAGTCCATCACGTGATTCTCCCAATGACGTGATCCAGTTATCAAGCAACAACACCTTGTTCATAATCAGAAGACACTGACTATCATCGATCAACTGGCTAGCCAACTAGAGGCATGCTAGGGACGGTGTTTTGTCTATGTATCCACACATGTAAATGAGTCTTCATTCAATACAATTATAGCATGGATAATAAACTATTATCTTGATACAGGAATTATAATAATAACTATACATTTATTATTGCCTCTAGGGCATAATTCCAACAGTCTCCCACTTGCACTAGAGTCAATAATCTAGCCCTCACATCACCATGTGAATTACATTGTAATAAATCTAACACCCATACAGTTCTGGTGTCGATCATGTTTTGGCCGTGGAAGAGGTTTAGTCAGCGGGTCTGCTACATTCAGATCCGTGTGCACTTTGCATATATTTACGTCCTCCTCCTCGATGTAGTCGCGGATGAGGTTGAAGCATCGTTTGATGTGTCTGGTCTTCTTGTGAAACCTTGGTTCCTTTGCTAAGGCAATGGCACCAGTGTTGTCACAGAACAAGGTTATTGGATCCAGTGCACTTGGCACCACTCCAAGATCCGTCATGAACTGCTTCATCCAGACACCCTCCTTAGCCGCCTCCGAGGCAGCCATGTACTCCGCTTCACATGTAGAATCTGCTACGACGCTTTGCTTGGAACTGCACCAGCTTACTGCACCCCCATTAAGAATAAATACGTATCCGGTTTGCGACTTAGAGTCGTCCGGATCTGTGTCAAAGCTTGCATCGACGTAACCTTTTACGGCGAGCTCTTCGTCACCTCCATACACGAGAAACATCTCCTTAGTCCTTTTCAGGTACTTCAGGATATTCTTGACCGCCGTCCAGTGATCCACTCCTGGATTACTCTGGAACCTACCTGCCATACTTATGGCCAGGCTAACATCCGGTCTAGTGCACAGCATTGCATACATGATAGAGCCTATGGCTGAAGCATAGGGGACGGAGCGCATATGCTCTCTATCTTCATCAGTTGCTGGGCACTGAGTCTTACTCAATCTCATACCTTGTAACACTGGCAAGAACCCTTTCTTGGACTGTTCCATTTTGAACCTCTTCAAAACTTTATCAAGGTATGTGCTTTGTGAAAGTCCTATCAGGCGTTTTGATCTATCCCTATAGATCTTAATGCCTAGAATGTAAGCAGCTTCTCCTAGGTCCTTCATAGAGAAACTTTTATTCAAGTAACCTTTTATGCTCTCCAAAAGCTCTACGTTGTTTCCAATCAGTAATATGTCATCCACATATAATATTAGAAACGCCACAGAGCTCCCACTCACTTTCTTGTAAATACAAGATTCTCCAACCACTTGTATAAACCCAAATGCTTTGATCACCTCATCAAAGCGTTTGTTCCAACTCCGAGATGCTTGCACCAGTCCATAAATGGATCGCTCGAGCTTGCACACCTTGTCAGCATTTTTAGGATCGACAAAACCTTCGGGTTGCATCATATACAACTCTTCCTTAAGGAAACCGTTAAGGAACGCCGTTTTGACATCCATCTGCCAGATTTCATAATCGAAAAATGCAGCTATTGCTAACATGATTCTGACGGACTTAAGCATCGCTACGGGAGAGAAAGTCTCATCATAGTCAATTCCTGGAACTTGTGAAAAACCCTTTGGCACAAGTCGAGCTTTATAAATGGTCACATTACCGTCAGCGTCCGTCTTCTTCTTAAAGATCCATTTGTTCTGAATAGCCTTGCGGCCCTCAGGCAGTATCTCCAAAGTCCACACTTTGTTCTTATACATGGATCCTATCTCGGATTTCATGGCTTCTAGCCATTTGTTGGAATCTGGGCCCACCATTGCTTCTTCATAATTTGCAGGTTCATTGTTGTCTAACAACATGATTGATAAGACGGGATTACCGTACCACTCTGGAGCAACGCGTGATCTCGTCGACCTGCGTGGTTCAACAGAAACTTGAACTGGAGTTTCATGATCATCATCATTAACTTCCTCCTCAACCGGCGTCGCAATGACAGAGGTTTCCCCTTGCCCTGCGCCACCATCCAGAGGGATGAGAGGTTCGACAACCTCGTCAAGTTCTATCTTCCTCCCACTCAATTCTCTCGAGAGAAACTCCTTCTCGAGAAAAGTTCCGTTCTTAGCAACAAACACTTTGCCCTCGGATTTGAGATAGAAGGTGTACCCAACTGTCTCTTTTGGGTAACCTACGAAGACGCACTTTTCCGCTTTGGGTTCCAGCTTTTCAGGCTGAAGCTTTTTGACATAAGCATCACATCCCCAAACTTTAAGAAACGACAACTTTGGCCTTTTGCCATACCACAGTTCGTATGGTGTCGTCTCAACGGATTTTGATGGTGCCCTATTTAAAGTGAATGGAGCTGTTTCTAATGCATAACCCCAAAACGATAACGGCAAATCGGTAAGAGACATCATAGATCGCACCATCTCTAATAAAGTAAGATTACGACTTTCGGACACACCATTACACTGTGGTGTTCCAGGCGGTGTTAACTGCGAAACAATTCCACATTGTCTTAAGTGAGCACCAAACTCGAAACTCAGATATTCACCCCCACGATCAGACCGTAGGAACTTGATCTTCTTGTTACGATGATTTTCCACTTCACTCTGAAATTGCTTGAACTTTTCAAATGTTTCAGACTTGTGCTTCATCAAGTAGACATAACCATATCTACTTAAATCGTCAGTGAAGGTGAGAAAATAACGATATCCGCCGCGTGCCTCCACGCTCATTGGACCACACACATCGGTATGTATGATTTCCAACAAGTCACTTGCACGCTCCATTGTTCCGGAGAACGGAGTCTTAGTCATCTTGCCCATGAGGCATGGTTTGCACGTGTCAAGTGAATCAAAGTCAAGTGACTCCAAAAGTCCATCAGCATGGAGTTTCTTCATGCGCTTTACACCAATATGACCCAAGCGGCAGTGCCACAAAAATATGGCGCTATCATTGTTTACTCTAACTCTTTTGGTCTCAATGTTATGTATATGCGTATCTCTATCAAGATTCAATATGAACAATCCTCTCACATTCGGTGCATGACCATAAAAGATGTTACTCACAGAAATAGAACAACCATTATTCTCAGACTTAAAAGAGTAACCGTCTCGCAATAAACAAGATCCAGATATAATGTTCATGCTCAACGCAGGCACTAAATAACAATGATTTAAGTTCATCACTAATCCCGATGGTAGTTGAAGTGACACTGTGCCGACGGCGATTGCATCAACCTTGGAACCGTTTCCTACGCGCATCGTCACTTCGTCTTTCGCCAGCCTTCGTCTATTCCGCAGTTCCTGCTTCGAGTTGCAAATGTGAGCAACAGAACCGGTATCGAATACCCAGGCACTACTACGAGAGCCGGTTAAGTACACATCAATAACATGTATATCAAATATACCTGATTTTTCTTTGCCCGCCTTCTTATCTGCCAGATACTTGGGGCAATTGCGCTTCCAGTGACCCATACCCTTGCAATAGAAGCACTCTGTTTCAGGCTTAGGTCCAGCCTTGGGTTTCTTCGGCGGATTGGCAACAGGCTTGCCGCTCTTCTTCGAATTGCCCTTCTTGCCTTTGCCGTTTCTCTTGAAACTAGTGGTCTTGCTCACCATCAACACTTGATGCTCTTTACGGAGTTCAGACTCTGCGACTTTCAGCATCGCAAACAACTCGCCGGGAGACTTGTTCATCCCTTGCATGTTGTAGTTCAACACAAAGCCTTTATAGCTTGGCGGCAGTGATTGAAGGATTCTGTCAGTGATAGCTTCTTGCGGGAGTTCAATCCCCAGTTCAGCTAGACGGTTTGAGTACCCAGACATTTTGAGCACATGTTCACTGACAGACGAGTTTTCCTCCATCTTGCAAGCATAGAATTTATCGGAGGTCTCATACCTCTCGATCCGGGCGTTCTTCTGAAAGATAAATTTCAACTCCTGGAACATCTCAAATGCTCCATGACGCTCAAAGCGACGTTGAAGTCCCGGTTCTAAGCCATACAAGACTGCACATTGAACTATTGAGTAGTCCTCCTTACGTGCTAACCAAGCGTTCTTAACATCCTGATCAGCCGTAGCGGGTGGTTCATCTCCTAGCGCAGCATTAAGGACATAATCCTTCTTTCCAGCTTGTAAGATTAGCTTAAGATTACGAGCCCAGTCTACAAAGTTGCTTCCATCATCTTTCAACTTAGCTTTCTCTAGGAACGTATTAAAATTCAGGATGACACTTGCGTGAGCCATGATCTACAACACAAATATATTCAAAGTGGACTTAGACTATGTTCAAGATAATTAGAGTTCAACTTAATCAAATTATATGCTAAACTCCCACTCAAAAAGTACATCTCTCTAGTCATTTGAGTGGTTCATGATCCACTTACACTATCCCAAGTCCGATCATCACGTGAGTTGAGTATAGTTTCAGTGGTAAGCATCCCTATGCTAATCATATCAACTATATGATTCATGATCGACCTTTCGGTCTCATGTGTTCCGAGGCCATGTCTGCACATGCTAGGCTCGTCAAGCTTAACCCGAGTGTTCCGCGTGCGCAACTGTTTTGCACCCGTTGTATGTGAACGTTGAGTCTATCACACCCGATCATCACGTGGTGTCTCGAAACGACGAACTGTAGCAACGGTGCACAGTCGGGGAGAACACAATTTCGTCTTGAAATTTTAGTGAGAGATCACCTCATAATGCTACCGTCGTTCTAAGCAAAATAAGGTGCAAAAAAAGGATTAACATCACATGCAATTCATAAGTGACATGATATGGCCATCATCACGTGCTTCTTGATCTCCATCACCAAAGCACCGGCACGATCTTCTTGTCACCGGCGCCACACCATGATCATCCATCAACGTGTTGCCATCGGGGTTGTCGTGCTACTTATGCTATTACTACTAAAGCTACATCCTAGCAAAATAGTAAACGCATCTGCAAGCACAAACGTTAGTATAAAGACAACCCTATGGCTCCTGCCGGTTGTCGTACCATCGACATGCAAGTCGATATTTTTATTACAACATGATCATCTCATACATCCAATATATCACATCACATCGTTGGCCATATCACATCACAATCATACCCTGCAAAAACAAGTTAGACGTCCTCTAATTTTGTTTGTTGCATGTTTTACGTGGTGACCAAGGGTATCTAGTAGGATCGCATCTTACTTACGCAAACACCACAACAGAGATATATGAGTTGCTATTTAACCTCATCCAAGGACCTCCTCGGTCAAATCCGATTCAACTAAAGTTGGAGAAACCGTCACTTGCCAGTCATCTTTGAGCAAAAGGGGTTACTCGTAACGATGAAACCAGTCTCTCGTAAGCGTACGAGTAATGTCGGTCCAAGCCGCTTCAATCCAACAATACCGCGGAATCAAGAAAAGACTAAGGAGGGCAGCAAAACGCACATCACCGCCCACAAAACCTTTTGTGTTCTACTCGAGAAGACATCTACGCATGAACCTAGCTCATGATGCCACTGTTGGGGAACGTCGCATGGGAAACAAAAAATTTCCTACGCGCACGAAGACCTATCATGGTGATGTCCATCTACGAGAGGGGATGAGTGATCTACGTACCCTTGTAGATCGTACAGCAGAAGCGTTAGAGAACGCGGTTGATGTAGTGGAACGTCCTCACGTCCCTCGATCCGCCCCGCGAACAATCCCGCGATCAGTCCCACGATCTAGTACCGAACGAACGGCACCTCCGCGTTCAGCACACGTATAGCTCGACGATGATCTCGGCCTTCTTGATCCAGCAAGAGAGACGGAGAGGTAGAAGAGTTCTCCGGCAGCGTGACGGCGCTCCGGAGGTTGGTGATGATCTCGTCTCAGCAGGGCTCCGCCCGAGCTCCGCAGAAACGCGATCTAGAGGAAAAACTATGGAGGTATGTGGTCGGGCAGCCGTGAGAAAGTCGTCTCAAATCTGCCCTAAAAGCCCCATATATATAGGAGGAGGGAGGGGGACCTTGCCTTGGGGTCCAAGGGATCCCCAAGGGGTCGGCCGAGCCAGGGGGGAGGACTCTCCCCCCCCAAACCGAGTTCTACTTGGTTTGGTGGGAGGGAGTCCTTCCCCCTTCCCACTTCTTCCTTTTTTTTCCTTTCCTTTGATTTTTTCTCTCTTGGCGCATAGGGGATTGGTGGGCTGTCCCACCAGCCCACTAAGGGCTGGTGTGACCCCCCCAAATGCCTATGGGCTTCCCCGGAGTGGGTTGCCCCCTTCCGGTGAACTCCCGGAACCCATTCGTCATTCCCGGTAACTCCGAAAACCTTCCGGTAATCAAATGAGGTCATCCTATATATCAATCTTTGTTTCCGGACTATTCCGGAAACCCTCGTGACATCCGTGATCTCATTCGGGACTCCGAACAACATTCGGTAACCAACCATATAACTCAAATACGCATAAAACAACGTCGAACCTTAAGTGTGCAGACCCTGCGGGTTCGAGAACTATGCAGACATGACCCGAGAGACTCCTCGGTCAATATCCAACAGCGGGACCTGGATGCCCATATTGGATCCTACATATTCTACGAAGATCTTATCGTTTGAACCTCAGTGCCAAGGATTCGTATAATCCCGTATGTCATTCCCTTTGTCCTTCGGTATGTTACTTGCCCGAGATTCGATCGTCAGTATCCGTATACCTATTTCAACCTCGTTTACCGGCAAGTCTCTTTACTCGTTCCGTAATACAAGATCCCGCAACTTACACTAAGTTACATTGCTTGCAAGGCTTGTGTGTGATGTTGTATTACCGAGTGGGCCCCGAGATACCTCTCCGTCACACGGAGTGACAAATCCCAGTCTTGATCCATACTAACTCAACTAATACCTTCGGAGATACCTGTAGAGCATCTTTATAGTCACCCAGTTACGTTGCGACGTTTGATACACACAAAGTATTCCTCCGGTGTCAGTGAGTTATATGATCTCATGGTCATAGGAATAAATACTTGACACGCAGAAAACAGTAGCAACAAAATGACACGATCAACATGCTACGTCTATTAGTTTGGGTCTAGTCCATCACGTGATTCTCCCAATGACGTGATCCAGTTATCAAGCAACAACACCTTGTTCATAATCAGAAGACACTGACTATCATCGATCAACTGGCTAGCCAACTAGAGGCATGCTAGGGACGGTGTTTTGTCTATGTATCCACACATGTAAATGAGTCTTCATTCAATACAATTATAGCATGGATAATAAACTATTATCTTGATACAGGAATTATAATAATAACTATACATTTATTATTGCCTCTAGGGCATAATTCCAACAAGGACTTGGCGGAGAGTCACGAGCAGTATTAGGCACATCCGGACTTGGAGGAGTGCTAATGTCCACATATTCACTGTATTCACGCAGTGGTGGCGATACCACTGATGCATCCACTTGAGGTACTGGGTCAGTCTCTCTTTGAACACTGACTTCAGGAGAAGCAATGTCTTGAGTTGCAGGTAATGCAATGTCTTCAGCTGCGGTGGTGTCAGCAGCTGGTGCATCGTTAGTTGGCAGAGCCTGTGTGGTAGTAGGCTCATGTAGAACAACTTCCCTCTCAACATTTTTCGAGGCACGAGGAGCCATGGAGATTGGCGTCACAAGGAGGGGCAACCCACGAGTAGGTGGTGTGGCTGATGGAGCTTGAGGGGGCTTGGGCACTTGGGCTGAACCCGAAGACTTTGCCTTCTTAGTCTTCAGCCGCTTGACTGGTTGGGCTTCGCAAGCAGGTGCAGACTTGCGTTTCCTGGCTTCAGCTTCCGCTCTCTTGGTCTTCTTGCTGGTTACACGAGAGGAAAGAGGGGGTGATCTTGTGCCTGAAAAGCGAGCGAGGAAGATAATGCTTGGCATGCCTACCTTGTGTTCTCACAGGCTGGCTAGAAAATAATGAGCCTTGCCTTGACCTTTGGACCATTCTAGGGTCAAGGGCACGCTGACCACGTGCTTTTTTGCGTCAGCATCTCATTGTGAGCATCTGCCATCTGTGCAGCCTTCTTCTTGAGACGCTCAAGGGTGCCTTTGACATCAGGTGATACATCTCCAATCTATCTATAATTTTTGGTTGTTCCATGCTAATATATTATCATTCTAGAATTCTTTTGGGGTATTTATTACCATTTTAGATTATTTTTTAGCACCAACCTATTGACCCAGTGCCCAGTGCCAGTTGTTGCATTCTACGTGTTTTTCACTATTCAGGTTTTCCATACCAAACGAAGTCCAATTGCCCTGAAACATTTTGGTGATTTTTTTTGGACCAAAATAAGACCAACGCGCATCGGAAGAAGGTTGGATGCCTCACAAGGGGCCCACAAGCCAACAGGGCACGACCTGGGGTGGCGCGCCCAGGCCACTCCCTGACGGCTTGTGCCTCCCTCGTGGACCTCCCAACTCCGTTGTTTGTCTTATAAATTCTCGTCACTGTAAAAACACCAGCGGGAGTCCGGAAACACTTTTTATGCCGCCACAAGTCTATGTTCCGACGAGAGGCCATTTGGAGCTTCGTTCTGGCACCCTGCCGAAGGGGGCATCGATCACGGAGGGCCTCTTCATCAACCTTGTTGCCTTCACAATGATGTGTGAGTAGTTCACCACAGACCTACAGGTCCATGGTTAGTACCTAGATGGCAATCTCTTTCTCTTGGATCTTCAATACAATGATCATCGCATCTTCGTTTTGATCCATATAATTTAATTCCTTTTGTGCGATGCATTTGTGGGGATCCATTGAATTGTGGGTTTATTTTCAGATTATTCATGATAAATATTTGAGTCTCCTCCCAATACTTATATGATTCTTATGTGCATGATTATGATAGCTTTGTAATTCTCACCGATCTATTGAAATAGTTTGGCCAACTAGATCGATATTTCTTCGGTGAGAGAGGTAAGTTGTGGTGGGTTTAACCTGGCGAATTTCTATATCCCATTGGCAGAAGTGGACAAGATGTGTCTTTGTGTTGCTGCTACTAAGGATAAAATGATGGGGTTTATTCATATTGCTTGAGTTTACTTTGTCTACATCATGTCATTGTTCTCCATGCATTACTTTCTTTTACTTAATACTCTAGATGCATGTTGGATAGTGGTCGATGAGTGGAGTAGTAGTAATAGGAGCAGGCAGGAGTCCGCCTATTTGTTTATGGACGTGATGGCTATATACAAATGATCATTGCCGTGACTATCGCATAACTATGTGCTTTTCTCTCAATTGCCCAACAGTAATTTGTTTGCCCACTGTATGCTAATTTTCATAAGACATGCCATTAGGGAAAGCTATGGCCCTCGGGTCTATTCACAACATATTGATAACACCTTGATTACCTTGTTGGCATTTTCTTGTTTTATTGTAACTTGATATCTACAATTATCTACACACCTCACTTGCTTGCAAATAACAAGACAAGAGGATTGACAACCCTCTTGCCCGCGTTGGGTGCAAGTTGTTTGTTCTTTTATGTGCAGCCACTGAAGACGGTTGTGGTTGATATTCCTATAGGTTCGATAAACCTTGGTTTCATAACTGAGGGAAATACTTACCCACATTACGCTGCGATAACCCGTTCCTTTTCACGGAAAACGCAACGCAGTTCACAAGTATCAGGAAGGATTTGTGGCACCATTTCCAGGGCATATCATCACCAACTACCAAGTAACTCCACAGAAATTCATTCACTTGTTCCTCTTATTACTTTCTGGTATATTTAGTTTGTCTCATAAAATAAAAAATACAAAAAATTTTACCTTTGCTTCCTTAGCTTGTCACTAGTTTGCATCTTTGCTCTCTAGTTTACTTGCCTAGCTATGCTATCTTTATCTTTGTCACACCAAAACAGAAAGTAAAATGCAAAAATAAAGCTAAATGGATCCTCATCCACTAGCTAATCTTTTCAAAAGACCCGTTCATGTTGAAACAATCGCTAGTGAGAGTGCACTAGACTATCTTTATGAGGTCTTTCTTGAAAATCATGAATCTAGAAATTGTGGAATTTATAAAGTGATTCATGAGAGTCCCTTGAATGAAAAGCATGATTGCTACATTTTCGAATTTGAGTATGATCCTACATGAATCATTATGAGAGGCAAATATGGTTATAGAAATTTTTGTGTTACTCACTTACCTCTATTGATATTCAAATTGTTAATGCTTCATTCTTCTTACTTGCTTGTGCTAGACACTTCTTGTCTTGATAAATTGTTTGTTTATAAAATGCCTATGCATAGGAAATATCATAGACTTAAATGTGCTTGTCTCATGTTTCATGATGCTCTATTTGTGCTTCAATTCTTGTCTTCTATATGAGCATCATTGAAATTTCAAGCCTATCTTAATAGCTATAAAGAAAGAGCTTGTTGAGAGACAACGCAGAATTTCTATGATTTGACTAAAATGTCTTTTTAGCTGAACTTTTTAAACCGTGTTGCTATACAAATTCCTCAGGTCTTCCTAATATTTCAGGAGTTTGGAGTTACAGAAGTATAGGTCCATTACAGATTATTACAGACTGTTCTGTTTCAGGCAGATTCTGTTTTTGCATGTGTAGTTTGCTTGTTTTGATGATGCTATGGATTGTATCAGGGGGTATAATCCATGGAGGGGTTAAGATACACTACCCTATTCCAAAATAAAATAAGAATCAATTTGTAACAGAACCTGAAAGTATTTGATATGTTGCTTATACTAACGGATCTCACGAAGTTTTATTGAGTTTCATGTGATTGAAGTTTTCAAGTTTTGGGTATTGTCGATGGACAAAGGATTGAGGAGTAGCAAAAACCTAAGATTGTGGATACACAAGGCACTCCAAGGTAATATTCTAGGAATACTTAAGCGTCTAAGCTTCAGTATGCCCCGGAAGGCATCCCGTCTTTTCGTCTCAATCCATCGGTATGTTACTTGGAGCTATAATTTTATTCATCACATGATATGAGTTTTTCTTGGAGCATTGTTTTATTTTGTTTGCTTTTAGTTTCAGTTTTCCACAATCATTATTTGTTGGACACGCCTATTTGAGAGAGATACCACATCATCACAATTTGTTAGAATACTATATGTGCTTCACTTATGTTTTGACCTTAGCAGTTGCTCTAGTGCTTCTCTTATATCTTTTTGAGCACGGTGGCATGTAGATTTTATAGAAATATTATGCTCTCATTCTTCACTTGTATTTGTTTTAGATATGTACAAATAGCAACTGTAATTTTCATGGATCATAAGACTAGATCCAAAATAATGAGTATTCAATAAATGATGATAAAAACCATCATGTAGCACATATAGAGAAATTGTGGGTTAATGATATCGATATGGTGATATGAAAAAGGTGCGAGTGCATTATTATTAATTCAGATAGGTGTCGATATTAGGAGATTTAAACTTGTTGTTCACATAAAAAGTTACAAAGGCATGGTGATGATGTGTGAGCATTTTTATTCCTCGTTGAAATCCTTGTGTTGTTTTGAGTCGGAGTGTCGCGATGGTTAATTCCTACCAACCCTCTCCCTCGGGGCATGCGAGTAGTACTCTGAATTGTGATAAAACCAATAAAAATTTGCAATAAGTATATGAGTTCTTCATGGCTAATGTGACATCATTGACATACGCACTCTCACCTCCTCATATTTGCTAGCCTCTTCGGTACCGTGCATCGCCCGTTCTCACCTTCAGGATTGGCGCAATTTACATTGGTGCATCCAATGGCACGCTCTGTTGCACATAAACCTTTTTATATCCTCCTCAAAACAGCCACCATACCTACCTATCATGGCATTTCCAGAGACATTCCGAGATATATTGCCATGCAAATGCCATCGTCACTTCACATGACTAGTTCATTCATCATCATAATGCTTTGCATGATCATCTAGAGCTGACATAGTATTTCTGGCAAAGCAACCGATTATCATGTTTCTGATACATGTCACGCTAGATCTTTGCACATCCTGGTACACTGTGAGAGGCATTCATTCAGAGTCATATCGTCCTATCAGTTCTCATATTGAGTTGTAAGTAAATAAAAGTGTGATGAGCATCATTATTAGAGCATTTTCCTAGTGGGGAAATAAAAATGGGGGAGGCCAAATGAGCCCACCATAATAAAAAAAATGAATCCAAGAAAATGAGAGAAGAGAATTTGCTACTATCATTTACCACCCTTGTGCCTCAAAGTGGCACCTTGTTCTTCGTATAGAGAGACTCGTCTAATATCATTCATATGCTAGTGGGAATAACTTTTTCATAAACTTGCCTTGTATATTCCGATGACGGGCTTCCTCAAATGTCTAAGGGATTCATGATCAAGCAAGTTGGATGCACACCCCACTTAGCTTCAGTGTAGATTTCATACACTTATAGCCCATGTGCATCATTTGCATGGCAATCTCTACTCCTCACATTGATATCTATCGACGGGCATCTCCATAGCTCGTTGGTACGCCTAGTTGATGTGAGACTATCTTCTTCACTTTTACCCCTTTGAAACCTACCACCATATTCTATTCCACCTTTATGCTATGTACAATGGTTCATGCTCATGTATTACGTGAAGAATAAAAAGTTGATGCATATTGAAGAAGTACGATCCAATCGCCTAAGTTGGACACCGTGGTGCTTGACATTTGTATTAATGTGGTGAAGATGGAGCCATGCCTTGCTAATATAATAAATATGGTGAGGGTAAAACAATTTTTGAGGATTGTATAATTTGAAAGATTAATGATTTGCTACTTATATTTATAAGTATTGCTATGTTAATATTTGTTAATTCATTGTTTCTCAATGAGAATACATGCATAAGGTTGCATCATAGTTAGCATGTCACATCAAAATTATATTTTTATCATTTACCTACTCGAGGACGAGCAGGAATTAAGCTTGGGGATGCTTGATACGTCTCCAACGTATCTATAGTTTTGTATTGTTCCATGCTGATATATTATCGTTGTAGAATACTTTGGGGTATTTATTTACCATTTTATATTATTTTTTAGCACTAACCTATTGACCTAGTGCCAAGTGTCAGTTGCTGTTTTCTGCGTGTTTTTCACTTTTTAGGTTTTCCCTACCAAACAAAATCCAATTGCCCTAAAACTTTTTGGTGATTTTTATGGACCAAAAGAAGACCAGCGAGCATCGGAAGAAGGTTGGAGGCCTTACGAGGGGCCCACAAGCCAATAGGGCACGGCCTGGGGGCACGCCCTTGTGGCTTGTGCCTCCCTCGTGGCCCTCCCGACTGTGTTCTTTGGCTTATTAATTCTCATCTACCCTAAAAACACCATGGGAGTCCCGAAACACTTTTTACACCGCCGCAAGTCTCTGTTCCGACGGGAGGCCATGTATAGCTCCATTTCGGCACCTTGTCGGAGTGGGGATTGGTCACAGAGTGCCTCTTCATCAACCTTGCTACCCTAACAATGATTTGTAAGTAGTTCACCAAAGACCAACGGGTCCATGGATAGTACCTAGATTCGCAATCTCTCTCTCTCTCTCTTTGATCTTCAATACAATGATCATCACATCTTCGCTTTGATCCATATGATGTAATTCCTTTTATGCGGTGCATTTGTTGGGATCCAATAAATTGTGGGTTTATGTTCATATTATTTATGATAAGTATTTGAGTCTCCACTGAATACTTACATGATTCTTATGTGCATGATTATGATAGCTTCGTAATTCTTTCCGATCTATTAAAATAGTTTGGCCCACTAGATCGATATTTCTTCGGTGAGAGAGGTGCATTGTGGTAGGTTCAACCTAGCGAATTTATATATCCCAATGATAAAAGGGGACAATATGCGTCTTTGTGTTGCTGCTACTAAGGATTAAACAATGGGTTTTACTCATATTGCTTGAGTTTACTTTGTCTACATCATGTCAATGTTCTCCATGCATTACTCTATTTTAATTAATACTCTAGATCCATGCTGGATAGCGGTCATTGAGTGGAGTAATAGTAATAGGTCCAGGCAGCAGGCGGCCTATTTGTTTATGGACATGATGCCTATATACACATGATCATTGTTGTTAATATCGCATGACTATCCTCTTTTCTTTCAATTGCCCAACAGTAATTTGTTTACCCATTGTATGCTATTTTTCATGAGAGATGCCATTAGGGAAAGCTATGGCCCCTCGATCTATTCACAACATATTTACAAAATCTTCATTACCTTGCTGCCATTTACTTTTTTTAATTTTATCTTCCTATCTACAATTATCTACACACCTCGCTTTCTGGCAAATAACAAGACAACAGGATTGACAACCCTCTTGCCCGCGTTGGGTGCAAGTTGTTTGTTGTGTTGTGTGCAGCCGCTGAAGACGATTGTGGTTGATATTCCTGTTGGTTTGATAAACCTTGGTTTCATAACTGAGGGAAATACTTACCCACATTGTGCTACGATAAACTGTTCCTCTTCATGAAAATCCCCAATGCAGATCACAAGTATCAGCAGCACAACTCTTATCAAATTCAGCCTTCAGATATTTCATGAAAAGCTCATAACCTTGAATCCATGCGACTGTGAGCTTGTGTATATTGCTCTTGAAAAGAGCCTTTTCATGGCGTATCTTCTCTCTCTATTGCACAACCTTCTGAGAAACAGTGAGCTCTTCGTTCACGAGCCCTTAAAATGTGACTCTAAGTCCAATGAGGAGATGGAGGGAGTCGATGGTGAGCGAGGGATCAATGAAACATTCATCAGTGAACTGGTTTATGATTCCAGCATCTATCAACAGCAAGTATTCGAGACGTCTTTCCTCTTCCTCCTCTTGCTGAACCAACCATGTCAGGGTTGCATCATCATACTCATCATTAGATAGCAAAATCATATTAGCAGCATCCATTAAGGAGAGGGATGGGCCCACAAGCAGCAACATGGTTTCGCTTCAGTATTCTAGCAACGCGAGAATCTTCCTCCATGTCAGTTGTTGCAGTTGGTCTTGATCTGGAGACTTGAGGCGAAGCTCTTTGCCTTGAAGCCTTTGCAGTCTCGGGCTTTGAAGCCCTCACAGTCTCAGGCTTGGAAGCATTTGCTTCCTCCTTTGGCTTCCGACATGCAACGGGAGGCCGATCTTCCTCATCAGATGTCTCCTCTGTCATAGTGCGACCAAGGATGCTAGATGGATCCAGTTGCTCAGGCATTGGGGGTTGTAGCATGCACGGGTAGATGCCAATCTCAATAGCTTCAGCCTTTGTCTTTGGATGCAGATTCTTGTATATGACATCTATCCAAGGAGCCCTTTCGGCATTCTTCTTGCCATATCCATTCGTGATGAAGCGGTAGTTGAACCACTCCTCGACCTAATATCTTCAGATCCATTCGATCCGGGTCTTGCGATGTCGATAACTTTCACCTAAATCAGACTTGTACATTTCATATAGATCTTGTAAGTGCATCTAGTGCCCCTTAGTGATTTTGGTGGTTTGAAGACTTATAGGTTAAGACACTAATATGTTTGTGAGTGTACACAGGCTCTATAAGTCACTTAGGAGTTTGTGTTATCCGATGAATATTGACCCCTAAAAATGTATGTCTTCGGGTGAAGACTTTGGTCCTTCCTTGAAGACTTTGATCGCGAAGAAATTGATATTCCTCATGAAGATATTGAAGATGAGGAATTCGGTGTGTCCTGAAGAAAACACTCTGAAGACTTTGGAGCGTAAGATTTACTCTTTCTGTTTAATTTTATTTACACTTGAGTCATAGGAACACCCGATGACGAGTTGATGGATATACTTCTCGCCCCTCGTTGGTTACCCCAAGTTGAAGGTGGAGATGTAGTCAGAAGCAGATTTCCCTTACACGGGGACTGTAAGGTCTATCAAACAAGGAGGACTCCGAGGATCAACAAGTAGGTGTCCGTTGCTCTGGCGCTAGTAGAAGACGTGGACCTGCACACACAACAAATAACTTTGCTCCCAACGAGTTCAGAGAGGTTGTCAATCTCTCCGGCCTTGAAGCTGGCAAAGGATCAAAACACAAGCGGGAATAGCGATAGTGATTGCAACGGAAAAGTTAATAAAAGCAGTAAATGGTGGAGGTGTAAACAGTGGTGGTAATATGGACCAGAGTCCCATGATGTTCACTAGTGATGTCTCTCTCCCAAAAGACGATAAACAACTATGTTGGGTAAACAAATTACAGTTGGGCAATTGACAGAATTATAAACGCACCACAATGCTAGTCATGCTACAAGAAAGTAAGAGGCTCAAAAGTAATGGGAAGTACGCCAAGACAAGTAGACCGTTTATCCATCAACATCTACTCTCTAATCATCCACCTTGAGATATCTATCCAGAACATCTCGCTGGTATTAAGTTGCGAGCCCCACCCAAAGTGTAAACTCAAAGCAACGGACAACTCCATTAACGAACTTTGCATAAGGTAAACAATCTTTGCAACCGTGGTCACAAGCATCGTTGTTTTTCCCTCGTGGCAACAACACATCCCCCAGTCTCATGTTTCTGTCACTCAAGCTAGACATCAGGGGGCATGTGTTGGAAATATGCCCTAGAGGCAATAATAAAATGATTATTATCATATTTCCTTGTTCATGATAATCGTCTATTGTTCATGCTATAATTGTATTAACAGGAAACAGTAATACATGTGTGAATAAATAGATCACATTGTGTCCCTAGCAAGCCTCTAGTTGGCTAGCTCGTTAGTCAATAGATGATCATGGTTTCCTGGTCATGGGCATTAGATGTCATTGATAACGGGATCACATCATTGGGAGAATGATGTGATGGACAAGACCCAATCCTAAGCATAGCACTAGATCGTATTGTTCGTATGCTAAAGCTTTTCTAATGTCAAGTGTCTTTTCCTTCGACCGTGAGATTGTGCAACTCCCAGATACCGTAGGAGTGCTTTGGGTGTATCGAACGTCAGAACGTAACTGGGTGACTATAAAGGTGCACTACGGGTACCTCTCAAAGTGTGTGTTGGGTTGGTACGAATCGAGATCGGGATTTGTCACTCCGTGTGACGGAGAGGTATCTCTGGCCCACTCAATAGAACATCATCATGAGCTCAATGTGACTAAGGAGTTACTCACACGATGACGTGCTACGGAACGAGTAAAGAGACTTACCGGTAACGATATTGAACAAGGTATAGGTATACCGACGATCGAATCTCGGGCAAGTTCTATACCGACAGACAAAGGGAATTGTATACAGGATTGATTGAATCCTTGACATCGTGGTTCATCCGATGAGATCATCGTGGAGCACGTGGGAGCCACCATGGGTATCCAGACCCCGCTGATGGTTATTGGCCAGAGAGGTGTCTCGGTCATGTCTACCTGTCTCCCAAACCTGTAGGGTCTACACACTTAAGGTTCGATGATGCTAGGGTTATAGGGAATTGTTATACGAGGTTATCGAAAGTTGTTCGGAGTCCCGGATGAGATCCCGGACGTCACGAGGAGCTCCGGAATGGCTCGGAGGTAAAGATTGATATATAGGACGGATGGTTTCGGACACCGGAAGTGTTTCGGGCGTCACCGGTAACGTACAGGGACCACCGGAAAGGGTTCCGGAGGTCCACCGGGAGGGGCCACCAGCCCCAAAAGGTGACATGGGCCAAAAGGTGGAAGGGAACCAGCCCAGAGTGGGTTGTTGCGCCTCCCACCAGGGTCCCAAGGCGCAGGGGAGAGGTAAGGGGGGCAAACCCTAAGCCAGGTGGGCCTAAGGCCCACCAGGGGTGCGCCACACCCCTCCTCCCCTCCTGGCCGCCACCTCCTGGCGCAGATGGGGGCTGCCGCACCCCTTGGGGGTGGGAACCCTAAGGGTTGCGCCCCCTCCCTCTCCCCCTATATATAGTTGAGGTTTGGGGCTTTTTTTGAAACAGTTTTCCCTCTCCCTGGGCGCAGCCCTGCTCTTCTTCCTCCTCCCCTCTGTCGGTGCTTGGCGAAGCCCTGCCGGGAGACCTGGTCTCTCCATCGACACCATGCCGTCATGCTGCCCGAGATCTTCCCCAACCTCTCCCTCCTCCTTGCTGGATCAAGGTGCGGGATACGTCACCGGGCTGCACGTGTGTTGAACGTGGAGGTGTCGTGGTTCGGCACTAGATCGGAATCACACCGCGATCTGAATCGCCGCGAGTACGACTCCATCAACCGTGTTCTAGCAACGCTTCCGCTTAGCGATCTTCAAAGGTATGAAGATGCACTCCCCTCTCTCGTTGCTGGTCTCTCCATAGGAAGATCTGAATATGCGTAGGAATTTTTTTGAATTTATGCTACGTTACCCAACAGCATGAACCCACAATCATGCATAACAGTCCCTCTTGGAGTTACAATCTACTACTCGGCCAAAGCAATAAAAAGCAACGGAGAACATGCATGAATTACTCAAGAACATAATATAAAAGGAGAACCAAATATATAACTCATCACAATCTGAACATAATCTCATAATCCATCGGATCCTAGCAAACTCAGCATAGCAACAGCGGGTAGATTACATAGATGCCTTGATCATGTAGGGCAGCTCACAAGGGCTAACCATTGAAGCACAAGATTGGAGAGAAGACATCACATAGCTTCTGGTCATGGACTCATGCTCCAAGGAGGACTACTCACGGCACGTCCGGGAAGCGTCCATGGTGGTGGAGAAGCTCTCGGAGGTCAATCCTCCCTCTGGCAGGGTGCCGGGAAGAGGTCTTTTGGCGCTCCCAATCTCGGAAGCGATGCGGCGGCGGAACGGTGGAGAAATTCCCAATTGTGGATATATCTTAAGGGTTTTCCGTCCCAGGGGTAAATATAGGCCAAAGGAGGGCGCTAGGGGTGGACCAGCCGCCCAAGCGACCTGGTGGCACGGCCAGGAGTGGGCCCGCGCCATGTGGCCTCCTGGGTGAGGCATGTCTCCCCTCTGGCCCACCTTAGTGCTTTGTGAAGCTTCCGTCACGCTGATTTTTATATATTTTTCTCGGGATTTTTGGGGCTCTGAAAATTAGGGTAAAGTCCGTGTAATTAAAAGACATCAGCATACAGAAACTTGCACTCGGTGCACTGAGTTAGTAGGTTATCCCAAATATGTGTAAAAAGGTATAAAAGTGTAGCAAAACACATAACAATGTCACCCAAAAGAGCATGGAACAAACAGAAATTATAGATATGTTTGGGACGTATCAACACCATAATGTTAAAGGGGGTCGAGGTAAAACTACGTAATGAATTTCGTCATGATGCTCAATCCAAGCCTAAATCTACCAAAACATCAAAGTGAGGAATATGAGAGCATGAGGACTTTCACAGTTGATGAGTGGAGACCGTTGTCCCGCCACGCGCCACCTCACTGATCTTATCCACCCAACGGTCAAATTATTTAAGGGCATTTATATCAAATCATGTCGGGATGCTCCCACGCTATAAATAGCCCCCCCCCCCCCCCCACAACCACTAATTGGGTTGCTGCTCCGAGAGAAACTGACACTTGTCATTTAGAGCAACCCAAATTCCTCAGAGTCCTCGAGTGAAAATCATCAAGTGAGGAAATACCCCCAAACACCAAACCCCAAACCAAAGCCAAGTGATTGAGCATAATTGAAGAAGTTGTTCCTGTGTGGAACTGAAGCCTGTTACCTTTGAGGACTGTGCATCCTCCAGATGGTTAGGCGTCATGGTCTAGAGCATCCAGCAGTCAATTGTGGATCACCGGGTGACCGAGTTTGTGAGGGTTTGGAAGTCTGCCCTGAAGACTTACCATGAGTGTTGGGCGAGGACTGTGTGTCCTTAGCTCAAGGAGAATACGGTAGGGACTGTGTGTCTCGGGACTGTGTGTCCTTTTTGTTTCAATACCAATCCGCTGCGAACCAGACGTAGAACTGTCACAGCAGTTGGAACTGTGTCATCAACAATTGTCTTCATCAAGCTACGGGTTCTATTTCTTCAACTCTTTCATTTCCTCAAATTGTATGTTGAAGACTTTCATCTGTGCCGTATGAAGAATTTGTCTGAAGACTTTCTCTGAATTTCCTCAAACTCAAATTCTTCACTTGAGTTAATCTTCACATGTGTACTCTGTACTTGCGAACTATGCAAACCGAATCTCGTAAACTTCATCGTGTATTCTGATGTAGTCGTTTTTGCACTCCTGATCCTGTGCTATTTCCGCTGCACTTAGTTCATCATTGAGGACTTTCCTCATAAGGAATTTCCTCAGCGATGAAATTCTAACAATCGCCTATTCACCCCCCCCCCCCTCTAGTCGATATAACGCACTTTTAGATCTGGTGGAAGATCTTTTGCAGTATTCAGACGTCTTTGTCTTCCGCACTTCTTGGGAGTGTTATCTATGGCAATTGTCTTCGACTTTGTCAAAGACTTCACAAATGGGTTCACATGAGAGCAGGCTCCACGTGAGTCCAGATGTATCTACAAATAGTGTGCAAATGAATTCAAACAATGAGACCCTAGTGATTCTGCTGCAGACATGTACATCTGAAAGAATTAGAGATGCGAGGGAATAGACGAGGTCGTATGAATTCTATGAAGTTTTTGAAGATAAAACATTGTTTGAACATATTGACATCATTCACCGAAGACTTTCACTTTTGCTCAAGATAAGGTGGTTTCAGATTTGTACAAGTCTGAGAATTTGCACAAGTGAGAAAGCAACCCACAATTTGAACACAAGTAAAAGTATTGAGAAAATAGAGATAGATGTGTTGGGAGCTGTTGGATCTATAGTGGAAAAATATCTTTCAAAGATTTATGGTAACTTTTAAGATCAAACAAGCGGTAAAAATCAGTTATGATTTACCATGGTGAAGAACGTGAAGAACTGTTAAACAAGGTAAAGAAGCTGAGCAGTTCAATCTGCCAGACCCTAGCTTGGTGGTCGCAGATAGCTATGGCGGTGGCGGACGAAGATGGTCCTAGCCGGCATGGGTACATCGATGAGGAAGTTGCAGCAGAGAAGCGCTTCTTCTCCGGTGACGATGGAATCTAGCGGCAACGCTAGGGTTAGGAGCTTGAAGGAGGAGATGGAGAGGTGAGAGTAATAATGGAGCTGGGGGCTTTGTATTTATAAGGATAGGGTGACAAATGAACATTCGATATTTTTGGACGGATTTTCCCCGAACTCTTCTGCTTAGTGGGGCACGCGGCAATCATGCAACATGTCTCGCATCCCATATCTCTCATATGTTGCACGAGGCACGGTGATTTTGGTGTTTTGGGCTGTAGAAAGATAAGCGTGAAAAAAGTTTTAACTACTTGGTTGGATTTGTCTTTGGCAGGCAAGGATACTGCAAATACAGTCAACACGTGTCAATTAGAATGCATATGACTCGAATTGAATAGTGTTAGGAGAGGTAAGCATAGATGAGGTGCAAGGGTCCAATCACATTTGCCTAGATAAACTGAAAGGTATTGCTATAGGCAAGATATTGTAGAGGACAAAACTCCAATGTGTCTCATATGACATATTCAAATTACATGTGTTCAAGTTCAAAGACAAACACCAAACTTGGAGATAAACTCAAATCTCTGAAGACATAGTTGAAAATACGATGATAAAAGCAATGTCTTCGGGAGGGGTTTGTGTCGTTGCCAACCGTATGAGAATGTTTGACCCATACACGGCGCACAATTATCGTGGAGCTCTGAAAACATATTCTTCGTTAATATATTCACACTTAGAGAGCATTTCTTCATGAGTGTAAGACAAATGTTACTTCGTGTGTTGTGCATCAAACTCGTCTACATGCATAAGCATTAGGATGTGTGTCCATTCACTAGACATTTGAGGATTCTAAGATATTTAGCTCACACTACAACTTGCAAAACCTCTTCTCATCCAAAGGCTTCATGAAGATATCAGCCAATTACTCTTCTGACTTCACAGATTCGAACACAATGTCGCCCTTCAACACATGATCACGAAGAAAATGATGTCGTATCTCAATGTGCTTTGTCTTCGAGTGTTGTACTGGGTTGTAGGCGATCTCAATACCACTCTCATTGTCGTAGTAGAGAGGTACTTTATTCTCGTTGATGTCGTAGTCCTTGAGAGTTTGCTTCATCTAGAGAAGCTATGTGCAGATTGCGCGAGCAGCAATGTATTCGGCTTCAGCAGTGCAGAGTGAGACGTGGTTTTGTTTCTTAAAAGATCAACAGACTAGTGATCGTCCAAGAAAGTGACATGTGACTGACGTAAACTTGTGATCAACTCTGTCACCAGCAAAATCTAAGTCTGAATAGCCAATGAGATCAACTTGAGCCCTTTGGATACCATAATCCTAGAGTTGGGGTGTGATCCAAATATCAAAGTATTCGCTTCACCACGAGGTGATGCGACTCCTTTGGTGCCGCTTGGAATCGGGCACACATGCAAATGCTAAGCATTATGTCTGGCCTATATGCACATCAGTACCATAAAGAGCCAATCATGGAGCGATATACCTTCTTCGAATTATTTACCATTTTTGTGAGGGCAGAGGTGTCCATTTGTTAGCATTGGCGTCTTGTAGCCTTTACAATATTGCATGTCAAACTTCTTGAGGCAGTCTTTGAGGTACTTCTCGTGTGATATGAAGATCCCATTTTGTTGATGTTGTATCTGAAGACCTAGGAAGAACTTCAGCTGTCCCATCATAGACATCTGATATTTCTCTTGCATCATGAAGCAAAACTCGTCATTGTATTAACTATTAGTACATATAAAGAAAATGACATCAACATAGATTTGACATACAAACAGTTCACCATCATATGATTTACTGAAGAGAGTAGGATCGAGTGAACCAGGTTTGAAGCCTTTATCCTTGAGAAATTCCTTGAGTGTGTCATACCAGGCCATTGGTGCTTGTTTGAGGCCATACAATACCTTGTTGAGCATGTACACCATGTCGGGGTATTTTGGATCTTCAAACCCTGGTGGTTGAGAAAAATATACTTGTTCCTCAATCTTACCATTGAGGAATGCACTTTTGACATCCATTTGGTATAAGCATATATCATGATGGTTAGCATAAGCAAGCAATATGCATGTGGCTTCATGTCTAGCAACAGGTGCAAAGGTTTCATCGAAATCAATAACCTCAACCTATGTGTAGCCTTGAATGACAAGGGGAGCCTTATTTCTAACCACTTGGCAAGATTCTTCTTGCTTATTGCGGTAGATCCACTTTGTGTCGATGACATTGTGCATGTGTGGATCGGGATGCTTAACTAGCTCCCATACGTTGTTGAGCTTGAATTGATGAAGCTCTTCTTGCATGGCTTGAATCTATTCCGATTCCAAGAAGGCTTCATCTACTTTGGTGAGCTCTGATATAGACACAAAAATAAAGTGCCCACAAAATTTAGCCAATTGGTTAGGTCTTGAGCGAGTGACATGACCTAGTGCATTAATGTTGGCGAGCATCTTCTCGATTTGAACTTCATTTGCCACACGAGGATGAGCACGTCGAAGACATTGGTTCTACTGCAGAGCATTGTATTCGTTAGTAGCATTATCTTAGGAGCATCATTGTCTTCGTGATGAGTTGGTGGAGGAATGATGACTTCCTTGACAACTGGTTCCTTAGGTATGATCTCACCAGTACCCATCAGCCTAATAACTTCATCACAAAGAAGTTCATCTAGCACACAAGGAAGGTGCTCTCTTTGCATTCCATTAGTTTCATCGAACCGCACATCTACAGTTTCAACAATTTTATTATGGAAAATATTGAATACTCAGTATGTGTGCGAATTCGTTCCATAACCAAGCATGAAACCCTCATGTGCTTTCGGTGCAAATTATGACGTGTGGTGTGGATCTCTAATCCAACATCTTGCACCGAAGACTTTGAAATAACTTACATTGGGTTTGTTACCAGCAAGTAGCTCGTATGAACTTCTCTTGAGGAATTTATGAAGATATACCCTCTTGATGATGCGGCATGCAGTGTTAATGGCTTCAGGACAGAATTTCCTTGGCGTATTGTATTCATCAAGCATAGAGTGATCCATCTCAATAAGTGTCATGTTCTTGTGCTCCACAACGATGTTCTGTTGTGGTGTGTATGGAGAAGAGAACTCGCGAGTGATACTGAAGGAGTCAAGAAAGGTATCAGACCCATGTTCTTGAACTCTATTCTATTGTCGCTCATCGTATGCTTGATCTTGACGTTGTAGTTGGTCATGCACATGTTTGAAAAGCGCCTCAAGACGTCTTGCACTTCCCTCTTATAAAGTAAGATGTGCAACCAGTTATATATTGAGTAATCATCAACAATTACGAAAGCCACATAGATTTGCGGTGGTAGAGAAAATGGAATAGTGTCTAGGGCCTAATAAGTCCATGTGGAGCAGCTCGAAGGGACTGGAAGTCTTCATGATAGTCTTCGAGGGATGTTTGACCCTAGTTATCTTCCCGGCTTCACAGGCATCGCACATATGGTCCTTCTTGAACTTGACACCCTCGACGCCAATGATGTGATTCTTCTTGGAGAGTGTATGTAAGTTCTCCATACCAGCATGTCCTAGCCTTCGATGCCATAGCCAGCTTTCTAAAGCCTTTGATAGAAGACATGTGGCGACATGTGGTCCTGTAGAGAAGTCTACCATATATAGATCACCTCTTCGAAAACCTACGAAGACTTTTGTTTTGTGAGAGGCCATTAGTACAATGCATTGAAATTTGCCAAAGATGACAAGCATTTCAAGATCACAGAGTATTGAGACTAGCATTAAGTTGTATCCAAGAGATTCGACAAGCATCACATTTTCCATGTGCCTATCCCTTGAGATAGCAACTCTACCTAGTCCCAGCACCTTGCTGCTGCTTTTGTCAAAAAAACGATGTGATCTTTGGTTGGAGGTCGAAGAGTTGACTCCATCAATAGGCTTCGATCACCAGTCATGTGATTAGTGCATCCACTATCCATGATCCATTCGGTTAGACATGATTTGTCTTCCTGCATTGAGAATTAGTCTTGTTCACCAAGGCATGCAGCAACATCATGCATTGATGAAGATATTTCAGTGATAGTAATAGTAACACTGGACGAGATAAATGGTAGCACCATTTTCATTAGTTTTCTTGTGTCTAGACAAGAATGTTTTCGGTTCTCTAGAGATAGTATTCGAGTTAGGCTTCATCCTCTCTAGAGTCCTGATGTTGCATGATGATATTAGTTCTTCTTAACCACCCACACCTTGAGGGGTGGCTTAGAAGCAATAAGACATAAAGCAGCACAGAGAATTTTGGCGATGTTGCCCTAATAGCATGTTTCACACGAGGGTTAGACTAATCAAATGAATACGCATAAAAGTTCTTAGATGGGTGAACATAACGGTTCATGCCATAGTGTTGATATTCAATAGTCTTTTGAGTCCTTCTCTATGAAACATAGTTGTTAGTGTGATCATATGAAGACCTTTCTCTTCTCAAAGACATTCATCTGGGCAATGTCTTCTTCTTAAGAGATGTCATCATGACATTCATGGGAAGCTTCTCAAGAAGACATTTGGGAACTCAGATCCTCTTCATGGGTGAACCATTCCTGTAGTTAGTGCCAATGAACCTAGCAAATACTTCACCATTTTGAAATTTGAACAGTTTATAGTTGGAATCAAAGCATTCATCATTTATGATAGGATTAGCATAGTTAAAGCCAAATAATGTGGATGGGTCAACTATGGGGCCCTTTGCAGCCACCCATGTGCTTTTGGTGTACTGCTCAGGCTTCCACTAAGATCCATCAACAATGATGTTTCTTTCAAAGCCAACACCCTCTTTCCTAGGGATTTTGTTCAGGTTTGTCTTCTTGAGGACATCACACAAGATCTTATGTCCCTTCGGACTTTTGTACATACTTGTCTCAAATAATGTCTTCAACCTGTCATTGTCATTTGTGATAGCAGTGGTTTCCTCATATGAGGGGTTAGATACCACAGATATAGCTGAAGATATTGCATTTTCGGAAGCATTTGAACATTCAGCAGTGGAATCATTAGCTTCATGAGCAAGGCATTTTAAGCATGGAGCATCAAATTTATCCTGAGCGGTACTGACATGTTCAGCAAGGAGTGAGTCAGTTTCCTTCCGAAGATCCTCATAAGCCTCTTCCAACTTCTCAAGATCAAGTTTTCTTTGATGATATTCAAGAGAAAGCTTCTCATGATCATTTGAGAGAGAGTCATGAAGATTTTGGAGATCCTCAAACCTTGAACGAAGATCGCGCATATCTTTTGCCATATCTTCCTTTAGACTCATCTCACTGCGCAACAGGTCATCGCTTTTCTCTAGAGTTAGTCGCATTT
Source organism: Hordeum vulgare subsp. vulgare (assembly GCF_904849725.1). Classification (NCBI taxonomy): domain Eukaryota; kingdom Viridiplantae; phylum Streptophyta; class Magnoliopsida; order Poales; family Poaceae; genus Hordeum; species Hordeum vulgare. The sequence goes on from NC_058521.1 coordinate 577,100,908, forward strand.
TCTCCATAGCAGTTTTTTGCTTAGTAGAAATTTTGACAAGTTTAGAATAGCTAGGTTTCAAGTTATCATCAGATTCAGCTTCGCTATCAGAGTCATAGCATGGAGATTTTGAGGATACATTGGATCCTTTTGCCATGAAGCAGTAGTCTCAATCATTGTCGTCGTCACTGGCTTCAGTGTTAATGAAGTGAGCATTGTCTTTAGAGTCGAAGACAAATGAGGCGACAAATGCAGAAGCCATTGCAAAACCAACAACTTCAGAATCGGACTCCTCCTCAGATCCCTCTTCAGCTTTAGACCCAGATTCAGCATCGGAATCCATCTCCTTGCCAATGAAAGCATGTGCCTTGGAGCTCTTATTATGCGATGGAGACTTGGATGAATACTTGTGATACTTCTTCTTCTTGTTGTCATCAGAATCATAGTTCCTGCCCTTCTTCTTTGATTCCTTCTCCCATCAAGGACAATCAGCATGAAGTGTCCTACTTTCTTGCACTTGTGCCAGGTTTGCTTCTTACTGTCATGTGAAGACATTTCACCAGATTTCTTGGAGTAACGCCCTGAAGACTTTGCAAAGCATTTTGACTTGGCAAACTTATGGAACTTTTGGACAAGAAGAGTGAGTTCTTTGCCAAAATCTTTGTCGCCATCAGAACTGCATTCAGATTCTCCTTCAGATAAGGACACAACCTTTGCCTTCAATGCATGAGAACGACCATAGCTGGAACCATAGATTTCCCTTTTCTGAGCTTGCTGGAATTCGTGAGTCTTGATCCTCTTAATTATATTAGTAGGATCCAATTCCTTGAAGTGAGAGTGTTCTTGGATCATGACGGAAAGAGTGTCAAAGTAATTGTCAAGAGATTTCAATAGCTTCTTCACAACTTCATGTTTGGTGATATCAGAGGCGCCTAGTGCATTCAACTCATTTGAGATATCAGTCAGATGATCAAAAGTGAGCCCGATATTTTCGTTGTCAAGCCTCTTGAAGCGATTGAATAGGTTGCGGAGCACATCTAAATGTTAGTCTCTCTGAGATGAGACACCTTCATTGACTTTGGATAGCCATTCCCATATTTTCTTCGCGGTGTCAAGAGCACAAACACGGCCATATTGTCATTTGGTCAGAAGACAACAAATGATGTTCTTCGCGGTTGATTCGAGTTGAGGAAATCTCTTCACATCAGCAGTAGCAACACCTTCGCCAACCTTGGGAACGCGAGCCATGACGACATACCACAGGTCGTTGTTAATGGCTTTGAGATGTATGTGCATCTTGTTCTTCCAGTGTGGGTGATCAGTGCCATCAAAGGCATGTAGCGGAAACCTTGATTATCCCTACAATCGACATAGCTAAAACTCCACGTGGTTAAACCGAAACATAAAACAAGGGACTACCTTGCTCTAATACCAACTGAAAGTGCTAGTTATCAACTAGTGGGGATGAATAGGAAATTTTGTATGAAAAGCTTCGAACAGTAAATGTATTCAAAGTATGTGGAAGCGAAACAGGATCAAGTAGGGATAAAAATCAAGGTTCAGCATGGCATGGAATACTATGAAGATATTCTGGCAGAGAGAGCACAGTCATCATGCACACTAAGATGTATCGAAGAGAAACTTAGGTAGAATGAAGATAAATGATGGTTAGAAATGTCTTCGCTGAATGTGTTCGAATTGATATGATCAAACTATGGCTTCATAGTACAGTACATTAAGTTAGAGAGTGAATGATAGAACCAGTAGCTTGACGAAGACACAGGATTTGTTGGACCAGTTCCAGTTGTTGTGACAACTATACGTCTGGTTGGGGAGGCTGATATTGAACTGTGAAGACCTCGTCTTCACCTTGTTCCCCTTGAGTCGAGGTCACTTAGACCATGCCCAATCACTCAGGTAAGTCTTCAGGGGAGACTTCTGAAACCCATACAAACTTGGTCATCCAGCAATCCACAATAAAACTTGGGTGCTCTAGACCATGGTTATGTTGGGGAACGTCGCATGGGAAACAAAAAATTTCCTACGCTCACGAAGACCTATCATGGTGATGTCCATCTACGAGAGGGGATGTGTGATCTATGTACCCTTGTAGACCGTACAGCAGAAGCGTTAGTGAACGCGGTTGATGTAGTGGAATGTCCTCACGTCCCTCGATCCGCCCCGCGAACCGTCCCGCGACCAGTCCCACGATCTAGTGCCTAACGGACGGCACCTCCGCGTTCAGCACACGTACAGCTCGACGATGATCTCGGCCTTCTTGATCCAGCAAGAGAGACGGAGAGGTAGATGAGTTCTCCGGCAGCGTGACGGCGCTCCGGAGGTTGGTGGTGATCTTATCTCGGCAGGGCTCCGCCCGAGCTCCGCAGAAACGCGATCTAGAGGTGAAACCGTGGAGATATGTGGTCGGGCTGCCGTGGCAAAGTTGTCTCAAATCAGCCCTAAAACCTCCGTATATATAGGGGGAAGAGGGGGAGCCTTGCCTTGGGGTCCAAGGACTCCCAAGGGGGTCGGCCGAGCCAAGGGGGGAAGGTCTCCCCTTCCAAACCGAATCCAACTTGGTTTGGAAGGTGGAGTCCTTCCCTTTCCCACCTCCTCCTTTTTTTTTCTCTTTGATTTTCTTCCTATGGCGCATAGGGCCTTCTTGGGCTGTCCCACCAGCCCACTAAGGGCTGGTGCGCCACCCCAAGGCCCATGGGCTTCCCCGGGGTGGGTTGCCCCCCCCCCCCCCGGTGAACACCCGGAACCCATTCCTCATTCCCGGTACATTCCCGGTAACTCCGAAAACCTTCCGGTAATCAAATGAGGTCATCCTATATATCAATCTTCGTTTACGGACCATTTCGGAAACCCTCGTGACGTCCGTGATCTCATCCGGGACTCCGAACAACATTCCGTAACCAACCATATAACTCAAATACGCATAAAACAACGTCGAACCTTAAGTGTGCAGACCCTGCGGGTTCGAGAACTATGTATACATGACCCGAGAGACTCCTCGATCAATATCCAATAGCGGGACCTGGATGCCCATATTGGATCCCACATATTCTACGAAGATCTTATCTTTGAACCTCAGTGCCAAGGATTCATATAATCCCGTATGTCATTCCCTTTGTCCTTCGGTATGTTACTTGCCCGAGATTCGATCGTCGGTTTCCGCATACCTATTTCAATCTCGTTTACCGGCAAGTCTCTTTACTCGTTCCATAATACAAGATCCCGCAACTTACACTAAGTCACATTGCTTGCAAGGCTTGTGTGTGATGTTGTATTATCGAGTGGGCCCCGAGATACCTCTCCGTCACACGGAGTGACAAATCCCAGTCTTGATCCATACTAACTCAACTAACACCTTCGGAGATACCTGTAGAGCATCTTTATAGTCACCCAGTTACGTTGCGACGTTTGATACACACAAAGCATTCCTCCGGTGTCAGTGAGTTATATGATCTCATGGTCATAGGAACAAATACTTGACACACAGAAAACAGTAGCAACAAAATGACAAGATCAACATGCTACGTCTATTAGTTTGGGTCTAGTCCATCACATGATTCTCCTAATGATGTGATCCCGTTATCAAGTAACAACACTTGCCTGTGGCCAGGAAACCTTGGCCATCTTTGATCAACGAGCTAGTCAACTAGAGGCTTACTAGGGACAGTGTTTTGTCTATGTATCCACACAAGTATTGTGTTTCCAATCAATACAATTATAGCATGGATAATAAACGATTATCATGAACAAAGAAATATAATAATAACTAATTTATTATTGCCTCTAGTGCATATTTCCAACAGCCTCCCACTTGCACTAGAGTCAATAATCTAGTTCACATCACCATGTGATTCCAACGAATCCAACACCCATATAGTTATGGGGTCTGATCACGTCTTGCTCATGAGAGAGGTTTTAGTCAACGGTTCTGAAATTTTCAGATTCGTGTGTTATTTACAAATCTTTATGTCATCTTATAGATGCTGCTACTATGTGCTATTCAGAAATACTCCAAATATCTACTCTACTATACGAATCCGTTTCACTACTCATAGTTATTCGGATTAGTGTCAAAGCTTACATTGACGTAACCCTTTACGACGAACTCTTTAACCACCTCCATAATCGAGAAAAATTCCTTAGTCCATCAGTTACTAAGGATAAATTTTGACCGCTGCTAGTGATTCAATCATGGATCACTCTCTGTACCTCTCAACAGACTTGCTGCAAGGCAAACATCAGGTGCGGTACTCAGCATGGCATACTTTACAGTCTACGGCTAAGGCATAGAAGACGACCTTCGTCTATTCTCTTTATTCTGCCGTGGTCGGGTTTGAGTCTTACTCAAATTCACACCTTACAACGCAACCAAGAGCTCCTTCTTTGCTGATCTATTTTGAACTCCTTCAAAACTTGTCAAGGCATGCATCTTGTTGAAACTTCCATTAAGCGCTTTTGATCTATCTCCATAGATCTTTGATGCTCAACGTTCAAGTAGCTCAATCCAGGTATTCCTTTGAAAACTCCTTTCAAACAACCTTGTATGCTTTACAGAAATTCTACATTACTTCTGATCCACAATATGTCAACCACATATACTTATCAGAAATTCTATAGTGCTCCCACCCACTTCTTTGGAAATACAAGTTTCTCATAAACCTTGTACAAACCCAAAATCCTTGATCATCTCATCAAAGTGTATATTCCAACTCCGAGATGCTTGCACCAGTCCATTTAAGGATCGCAGGAGCTTGCATACTTGCTAGTATCTTTAGGATCGACAAAACCTCATGGTTGTATCTCATACAATGTTTCCTCAAGGAAACCGTCGAGGAAACAATGTTTTGACATCCTACATGCAATATTTCATAAATAATGCAGACTACTAACATAATTCTAACAGACTTTTAGCATCGCTACGAGTGAGAAAGTCTCATCATAGTCAACTGTTTGATCTTGTCGGAAACATCTTTGCGACAAGTCGAGCTTTTCTTAATAGTGACTTATCACTATCATCGTATGTCTTCCTTTTAAAGATCCATCTTTACTCAATAGTCCTATGACCATCAAGTAGTTCTTCCAAAGTCTACACTTTGTTTTCATACATGGATCCTCTCTCGGATTTCATGGCTTCCAGCCATTTGTCGGAATCTGGGCCCACCATTGCTTACTCCATAACTCGTAGGTTCACTGTTGCTCAACCACATGACCTCCAAGACAGGGTTACCGTACCACTCTGTAGTACTACGCGACCTTGTCAACCTACGAGGCTTGTAGTAACTTGATCTGATGCTCGATGATCACCATCATCAGCTTTCACTTCAATTGGTGTAGGCGCCACAGGAACAACTTCCTGCGCCCTGCTACACACTGGTCGAAGTGATGGTTCAATAACCTCATCAAGTTCTACCACCCTCCCACTCAATTCTTTCGAGAGAAACCTTTCCTCGAGAAAGGATCCGTTTCTAGAAACAAACAATTTGCTTTCGGATCTGAGATAGGAGATGTACCCAACTTTTTTGGATATCCTATGAATATGCATTTATCCGCTTTGGGTTTGAGCTTATCAGACTGAAACTTTTTCACATAAGTGTCGAAACCCCAAACTTTCAAGAAACGACAATTTAGATTTCTCTAAACCTCAGTCTATACCGTGTCATCTCAACGGAAATATGTGGTGCCCTATTTAAAGTGAATGTGGTTGTCTCTAATGCTTAACCCATAAACGATAGTGGTAATTCGATAAGAGACATCATAGCATGCACCATACCAAATAGTGTGTGGCTATGACGTTCAGACACATCATCACACTATGATGTTCTAGGTGGCATGAACTGCGAAACAATTTCCACATTGTCTTAACTGCGTACCAAAACTCGTAACTCAGATATTCATTTCTATGATCATATCATAGACAATTTATCCTCTTGTTACGACGAACTTCATTCCGAAACAGAATTGAACTTTTCAATATTTCAGACTTGTGATTCATTAAGTAAATACTCTAGTATCTACTCAAATCGTCATTGAAGTAAGAACATAATGATATCCACTGCGTGCCTCAGCACCCATTGGACTGCATACATCAAAATGTATCACTTCCAACAAGTTACTATCTTATTTCATCTCAATGAAAACAAGGCCTTGCTCATGTGGTACGATTTGCATGTCACTAGTGATTCAAAATCAAGTGAGTATAAAGATCCATCAGCATGGAGCCTCTTCATGCAATTTATACGAACATGACTCAAGCGGCAGTGCCACAAGTAAGTGGTACTATCATCATTACCTCGTATCTTTTGGCACCAATATCATGAACATGTGTAACACTACGATCGAGATTCAATAAACCATTGAAGGTGATTATTCAAGCAAATAGATTAACCATTATTCTCTTTAAATGAATAATCGTATTGCAATAAACACGATCCGATCATGTTCATGCTTAACGCAAGCACCAAATAACAATTATTTAGGTTTAACACCAATCCCGATGGTAGAGGGAGCGTGCGACGTTTTGATCATATCAACCTTGGAAACACTTCCAACACGTATCGTCACCTCGCCTTTAGCTAGTCTCCGTTTATGCCGTAGCTTTCATTTCGTGTTACTAATCACTTAGCAACCGAACCGGTATCCAATACCCTCGTGCTACTAGGACTACTAGTAAAGTACACATCAAAATCATGTATATCAAATATACTTCTTTCGACTTTTGCCAGCCTTCTTATCTACCAAGTATCTAGAGTTTCTCCGCCTCAGTGACCGTTCCCCTCATAACAGAAGCACTTAGTCCCGGGCTTGGGTTTAATTTGGGGTCTCTTCATTAGTGCAGCAACTGCTTTGCCGTTTCACGAAGTATCCCTTCTAGCCCTTGCCTTTCTCGAAACTTAGTGGTTTTACTAACCATCAACTATTGATGCTCCTTCTTGATTTCTACTTTCGTAGTGTCAAACATCGCGAATCGCTCAAGGATCATTGTATCTATCCTTGATATGTTATAGTTCATCACGAAGCTCTCACAGCTTGGTGGCAGTGACTTTGGAGAACCATCACTATCTCATCTGGAAGATTAACTCCCACTTGATTCAAGTGATTGTCGTACTCAGACAATCTGAGCACACGCTCAACGATTGAGCTTTTCTCCTTTACTTTGTGGACAAAGAATCTTGTCGGAGGTCTCGTACCTCTCAACAAGGGCACGAGCATGAAACCACAATTTCATCTCTTTAGAACATCACTTATGTTCCGTGACGTTTCAAAACATCTTCGGTGCCTTGCTTCTAAGCCATTAAGTATTTTGCACTGAACTATCGTGTAGTCATCAGAAACGTGCATGTCGGATGTGCAAAGCATCCACAGATGACGATCGAGGTGCAGCACACCGAGTGGTGCATTAAGGACATAAGCCTTCTGCGCAGCAATGAGGACAATCCTCTTCAAAGTTTGCTACTATCAACTTCCAACTAAATTTTCTCTAGGAACATATAACAACAGTAGAGCTATAGCGCAAGCTACATCGTAATTCGCAAAGGCCATTAGACTATGTTCATGACAATTAGTTCAATTAATCATATTACTTAAGAACTCCCACTCAAAAAGTACATCTCTCTAGTCATTTGAGTGGTACATGATCCAAATCCACTATCTCAAGTCCGATTATCACGTGAGTCGAGAATACTTTCAGTGGTAAGCATCTCTATGCTAATCATATCAACTATACGATTCATGCTCGACCTTTCGGTCTCATGTGTTCTGAGGCCATGTCTGCACATGCTAGGCTCGTCAAGCTTAACCCGGGTGTTCTGCGTGTGCAACTGTTTTGCACCCGTTGTATGTGAACGTTGAGTCTATCACACCTGATCATCACGTGGTGTCTCGAAACGAAGAACTGTCGCAATGGTGCACAGTCAGGGAAAACACAATTTCGTCTTGAAATTTTTTAGTGAGAGATCACCTCATAATGCTACCGTCGTTCTAAGCAAGATAAGGTGCAAAAAATATTAACATCACATGCAATTCATAAGTGACATGATATGGCCATCATCATGCGCTTCTTGATCTCCATCACCAAAGCACCGGCACGATCTTCTTGTCACCGGCGTCACACCATGGTCTCCATCATCATGATCTCCATCAATGTGTCGCCATCGGGGTTGTCGTGCTACTCATGCTATTACTACTAAAGCTACGTCCTAGCAATATAGTAAACGCATCTGCAAGCACAAACGTTAGTTTGAAGACAACCCTATGGCTCCTGCCGGTTGCCGTACCATCGACGTGCAAGTGGATATTAACTATTACAACATGATCATATCATACATCCAATATATCACATCACATCATTGGCCATATCACATCACAAGCATACCCAGCAAAAACAAGTTAGACGTCCTCTAATTGTTGTTGCATGTTTTACATGGTGACCATGGGTATCTAGTAGGATCGCATCTTACTTACGCAAACACCACAACGAAGATATATGAATTGCTATTTAACCTCATCCAAGGACCTCCTCGGTCAATTCCGATTCAACTAAAGTTGGAGAAACTGACACCCGCCAGTCATCTTTGAGCAACAGAGTTACTCGTAGCGATGAAACCAGTCTCTCGTAAGCGTACGAGTAATGTCGGTCCGAGCCGCTTCAATCCAACAATATCGCGGAATCAAGAAAAGACTAAGGAGGGCAGAAAAACGCACATCACCGCCCACAAAAACTTTTGTGTTCTACTCGAGAAGGCATCTACGCATGAACCTAGCTCATGATGCCACTGTTGGGGAACGTCACATGGGAAACAAAAATTTTCCTACGCACACGAAGACCTATCATGGTGATGTCCATCTACGAGAGGGGATGTGTGATCTACGTACCCTTGTAGACCGTACAGCAGAAGAGTTAGTGAACGCGGTTGATGTAGTGGAACGTCGTCATGTCCCTCGATCCGCCCCGCGAACCGTCCCGCGATCAGTCCCACGATCTAGTGCCTAACGGACGGCACCTCCGCGTTCAGCACACGTACAGCTCGACGATGATCTCGGCCTTCTTGATCCAGCAAGAGAGACGGAGAGGTAGATGAGTTCTCCGGCAGCGTGACGGCGCTCCGGAGGTTGGTGGTGATCTTATCTCGGCAGGGCTCCGCCCGAGCTCCGCAGAAACGCGATCTAGAGGTGAAACCGTGGAGATATGTGGTCGGGCTGCCGTGGCAAAGTTGTCTCAAATCAGCCCTAAAACCTCCGTATATATAGGGGGAAGAGGGGGAGCCTTGCCTTGGGGTCCAAGGACTCCCAAGGGGGTCGGCCGAGCCAAGGGGGGAAGGTCTCCCCTTCCAAACCGAATCCAACTTGGTTTGGAAGGTGGAGTCCTTCTTCCCTTTCCCACCTCCTCCTTTTTTTTCTCTCTTTGATTTTCTTCCTATGGCGCATAGGGCCTTCTTGGGCTGTCCCACCATCCCACTAAGGGCTGTTGCGCCACCCCCAAGGCCCATGGGCTTCCCCGGGGTGGGTTGCCCCCCCCCCCCCCCCGATGAACACCCGGAACCCATTCGTCATTCCCGGTACATTCCCGGTAACTCCGAAAACCTTCCGGTAATCAAATGAGGTCATCCTATATATCAATCTTCGTTTCCGAACCATTCCGGAAACCCTCGTGACGTCCGTGATCTCATCCAGGACTCCGAACAACATTCGGTAACCAACCATATAACTCAAATACGCATAAAACAACGTCGAACCTTAAGTGTGCACACCCTGCGGGTTCGAGAACTATGTATACATGACCCGAGAGACTCCTCGGTCAATATCCAATAGCGGGACCTGGATGCCCATATTGGATCCCACATATTCTACGAAGATCTTTTCGTTTGAACCTCAGTGCCAAGGATTCATATAATCCCGTATGTCATTCCCTTTGTCCTTCGGTATGTTACTTGCCCGAGATTCGATCGTCGGTATCCGCATACCTATTTCAATCTCGTTTACCGGCAAGTCTCTTTACTCGTTCCATAATACAAGATCCCGCAACTTACACTAAGTCACATTGCTTGCAAGGCTTGTGTGTGATGTTGTATTATCGAGTGGGCCCCGAGATACCTCTCCGTCACACGGAGTGACAAATCCCAGTCTTGATCCATACTAACTCAACTAACACCTTCGGAGATACCTGTAGAGCATCTTTATAGTCACCCAGTTACGTTGCGACGTTTGATACACACAAAGCATTCCTCCGGTGTCAGTGAGTTATATGATCTCATGGTCATAGGAACAAATACTTGACACACAGAAAACAGTAGCAACAAAATGACACGATCAACATGCTACGTCTATTAGTTTGGGTCTAGTCCATCACATGATTCTCCTAATGATGTGATCCCGTTATCAAGTAACAACACTTGCCTATGGCCAGGAAACCTTGGCCATCTTTGATCAACGAGCTAGTCAACTAGAGGCTTACTAGGGACAGTGTTTTGTCTATGTATCCACACAAGTATTGTGTTTCCAATCAATACAATTATAGCATGGATAATAAACGATTATCATGAGCAAAGAAATATAATAATAACTAATTTATTATTGCCTCTAGGGCATATTTCCAACAGGTTACCCACCAGTCCACAATGACTCTTGGATGCACTAGACCACGACGTCTAACCGTGTGGAACATCAAAGTCTTCAAGTCTAAAAAGTCTTCATTTCTCTCAGAACAGAATGACTTCAGTGATGCCCAAACACTATGGATCTAGGTGTATGGGTTTATCCTCGCGGGATAGTTCTCTCTCAATGTCGTCGAGGTGGGTTGCTCTAAAACCACAACACGCGTATCTAACTCTAAGAAACCACCAACATATGATGGAGGGGTTGGCTATTTATAGCCAATAGGTGTCGGTCCACTAATAATGGGGTACCTAGTGCCCCTGACTTATGCACAGGCACTGAGAACATCCCCAATCTCAAGAGCAACCGCCAAATCCAAAATCCCAAGCCGCACCAAGAACCCGTCGAACCTGTCGGGGGCAAAGGGGCAATCATCCTCACCAAGACCCGGCAAGGCGCCTCCCCGGCAGGCGTGAGCCAGCCTGCCACAGCTCCACCTCATCGCTACACTAGTCACTTGTCGATGAGGTGTCGAGCCCCTAGACAACTAGGTGGCTCTCGCTAGCTACGTGGCACCGCGCCGGAAGACAGGTCGCAACCTGCTGACACCCATCCAGATGCGTGTCAAGACCTCAAGCCATGGCCAGCTCATAGGTGGCAGAGGCCTGCCGGAACGCACCCCGGCTCGCCACCCAGGGCCGCATTTATGGCGTTGTGTCTTAAGTGCCAGAGTTAGGTATGATAGCACTGTTAGCTATCTGATCATGTCAGTTGCCACTATGGACGCCCCTTGAGCTATAAAAGGAGGCCCGAGGAAACCTAGCAAGGGATTCACATCTTTGGTGATTCGGATCTTTGGGTATTCAAGTACTTAGAGATTCGACACTTGGTAGATTAGGTCCTCGTGGGATTAGAGCCAAGTGTAAGTGTACACGCGTGCTAGCACTCCCCGGCAATCCTTGCCAGGGTATAGCTCCGTGTGAACTTCGTCTTCCCCAATCAATCCAGGAAAGCAGGAGTAGGGTTCTACGCTTCACAGCGGCCCAAACATGGGTAAAAAAACCCGAGTCTCATCACCGTGATGTTTTGTGGTCTCTGATCTTTGCATGGTACGACCTCCCCGCCGAACCACAAGGGGCCCGAAGTGCCCATAGGTGACCCTGTGCACACCTGCACCGACATGTTTAGCGCGCTAGGCACGGGGCTTCATTCACGCAAACCTGAGGATATGAGCAACATGCTAATCTTCATCATGACTTTCCTTTTTTCGTGATGGCTCCCAAGAAGAAGACCGGCGCAGACGACCATCATTCCACTTTGACGGCCATGACGCTTGCATCTGCGGATGCCGCTAGCGTCGAGGCAACATCAGGGATGCGGGCGCCGCGGGCAACGCGGTTGGCGCAGGAGGCGCCACCGTCGCGTCCCTTGTGGTCGAAGCTGGAACGAGGGGCACCGGAGGCGAACAAGAGCAACGTCATAGCGAGCTTGCCACTGGTGTAACGACCAAGATGCGGTCCTTTCCGATCTGGGGGTCAAGGCCCCGAATAGGAAAGAAGCGCATCTAAGCGTTTCGCAAGCAAGTAAACATAGCATAAGATAATAATTACAAGTAGACAATTTGGGATTCAACTGTCTTCTTATTAATAATACAGAGTACAACGCAGATACAAACAAGGTAGTTCCGGTACAGACTACAAAACAAGAAAAATGCTATGCTACCCGCTGCAGGCCCGCGATCACGACCACGCCTCAGTCCTCGGGATAGTTCACGTAAAGGCGGTCTGTCTCCTCGTCGTACTGCCACGCCAGCTGGGTGCCGTCGGGATCATCTGTCTCTGGGGTACCTGCACCTGCTGGGAGTTTCGGAGGAATCCGTGAGCCACGGGGACTCAGCAATCTAAGACCTTGGTGCCAGAACTAGTCATGTTATTGGGTAAGGAAGGGATGAAGTGTTTCCGGCTGCTGCATCCTATGATCGAATAAGTGGCTAACTTACGCAAAAGAGAAGTGAAGGTGGTCTACGCTAACGGTCGGGATTACTTGATCATAAAGTGATCCTGAACACCTACCTACGGCATTCATAACCCCACCGTGTTTCGGATCAAAGAGAGATCTTCGAAGGGACAGTCACGGTTACGCACACAGTTGGCAGTTTTATTAGTTTATGTTTAAGTTCTCTAATACCGGATGTTAACAAAATATTCCAAGTTGCCACATAACCGCGGGCACGGCTTTCCGAAAGATTAAACCCTATAGGGGTGCTCCAACTAGTCCATCACAAACGAACGCAGGCCGCAAAGGCATCCTCTATCACGAATCTCGTGATCTCGTCGGATTCCTTAGAGGAAAACCTCAACTCTGGGTGAAACCAAAGCTTCACTGGGATTCCTATACGCAAGATATACCGCTAAGGTAAGACAAGGCTAGCAGGACCTCCCGACGTGTCGACGACCCTGATAAAAGCCGCGTATCTCAGTCTCAGGACACGCCGGATGAGTCACACTACAGGTATACCAAACCTCAGGTTGCCCAGTGGTGGCCCCATAGTCTGCCCAGTTTGGACCAACACTCATGAGGAGCACTGGCCCGGGTTGTTGATTAAGAAACCTCGGGGTAGCTACTCCCTATGCAGATTATTATTAAGTGATTAGCAAATTAACACCAAAGTTGGGTCCTGCCGGACAAGCCTTAACACTATGCGATTTATCAAGGGGGTCCCCATAACAACCCCGAACGTGTTAGGAGCGATCATTATGGAATCAAACACCGGTAACCGGTAACTAAGGCGGCAATAACGGAACAAGACACCCGGCAAAAGGCTAGGCCTCCCGTCATTTACCAAGTATATAGGTGCATTAATTAAATAACAGAATTTAATATAATGATATCAAGCTCATGTCATCACATGAGTTTAAAAACACCTGCAACTAACAATGCTAACATTAGTAGCTGAGCAAGCCTACCTAGCCATACAAGTTTGCTAGGAAAGATTACGGTGTTTGGGCTCATGGCATATGAAGAGGCAATTTAATTTCAGTGGTAGGCAGCGAGCAATATGACATGGAATCGAAACTAACATAACAAGTCTAGAGATGGAATCAAGGTCATATCATCTTGCCTGTGATATCCTCAGCTTGGAATGGTTCTGGATCGTCCTGCACGTACTCTCCTGAGTCCACGTATTCGTTCTCCGCTCCCGGTGCTACCCAACATAAGAATAACAGCCAATGAACAGCATCACCACAAGATGCAACAATCACATGATGCATGAGATGAAAGTTGAGCATGCACCACTATTTCTATCACTAGCACAAGCAAAATAAACTACAGCAAGTTTCTGGACAGAACTGTGCACTAAGCTATTTTGACATGCATGACAATGACATGAACAGATGCATCTCGTAAAAACGGTGCAAAACCATATAAAGAACATTACAAACGGAGCTACGGATCAACGGGAATCAACGAAACAAGATATGAAGCTCTACGTGAAAGATTCAACACCACACTCCCAATTGGCACAAACCTGGTACTCCCAGGTAGCCAAGACATGTAATAACCCAACATGAATGAAATGGAGCAAGGTAGAACACCACAACATCAATTAAGCACAAACTTTGAACAAAATGGCAAAACTACATAATCTGCCAGAATCTGCATCTTGGCTGTTTGGGAGCAACATGCAACATAGCTACAAGTCTTCAAACATGACAAATAATATATGTGGCTGTTTCCAACCAAGAACACTACAAGCACCAGCAAGAATCACAGCAAAAGGAATTAAACGCTAGAAGCTACAAGGCCACAAACTTTCCCAAAACCATCAGATCTCAGGGACTTAGTGAAAATTCCTGCACCTGAGTTTCTGTTTCTGTTCTGAAGCTTTTTTACAGCAATCAAAACACAAGCTACTGGACTCCAAATGATTTGAAAATTTACAGGAAGCTTCACAAACATATCAGGTTCAAAATACTAGCACTGAACTAAGGCCAGTTGTCAACAGAATGACCAGCACATCCTCATTTACAGGGGAAGAAAATGTTTCCAGCATCCCAGACTTAGTGAAATTTTCAGAGTTCAAAAATCTGGAATTTTCCAGCCACATGCCCACTTTGTCTAGGCATAGTTTGCACACACATGTCACCAAGAGGTAGTTCACACCACTATGGTGTTGAGAACAAACCCCTCCTATTAACACACAAAAACACATGCCCTTGGGCTCCATCTATACCATGGAATCAAGGACCAAACTTCCAACAAAACTGTAAATGCAACTCCATAAGGTATTCTTCTAAGATGACAATTACATAGGTTGAGTTTCATGTGCACAATGACAAAGTGACATGGGGGTTTGAACCCCATGTTTGTGTCATGCACATCAACAACACCAACACATATACCACACTATCACTAGCATCAAGCACAACCAAATATAACTCCTATGCTACAAGAGAGTTTGCACACCCTCACATATGGGCATGTGATGGTACACACTCTTACATGCACCACAAGGAACACCCTAGGAATCATGTCATCCTCAAGGTGCAACCCCCACAAGAATCTACCCATGCTTAACTAGTAAGCTCCACCTACACATGCTTATCATAGCTAGCCACCTAGTGCATCACATACACACCCAATACATGAGGTGAGGGGGAGGCATCCACACCCCACTAAATCTATACAAGCAAATAAAACTACAAGAACAACTTAGTCCACACTAGAGCTCAAAAGATGTGGCCATACATGCTTCCCTAGTGCAATCCACACACCTTAATGCACACCAACTACAAGTAACCAAAACAAATTACACATCTCCTATCAAGTGTAACTTCACACCACAAAAGTGCAATCACCATAGGTTTCACAACGCTAGGAAAACACCATCTATCACTTTACTAGTGTGCAAAACTCACACACAAGATCATATGCACACATCTACACCAGCAGGAAAGAATTAAATAGGCACCTTGCTGCCCAAGCATAAGGAAGAGGAAGAGCAAAATAAAAGACAGCAAAATTAACAAAAATATGCATCAGGGGTCCTGGGAATCGAACCCAGTACCTCCTGGTACACAGCAGCACCATCTAGCCACTACACCACCATCACTATGTCGATAGGATAGGGGAAGAGAACAGGGTATCATATCCCTGATGCTCCTGCGCAGGGAAAAACAGAAAAACAAAACAGCCCGTGGGGGGGATCGAACCCACGTCCTGCCCAACAGACACACAGCACCACTAGCAATGGGCTACAGCACGGCATCTGAACTATAACGCGCAACGCTAACAGAAGTAGGACCTCCTCTGCTAACCTGCTGGCCTGATCAACCCTGCTCGCCGGTGACAGAGGAGCCGACGTGGTAGACTACTACGGCTCAACATCAGCGAGGGGGCCAGCCTAGCCACGGCGCAGCTACCACGAGGGGGAGGAAGCCCCTCTCTTGCACCCCTGCGATCATGCGCATGCAAACAGCACCCCACCACTATTTCTGACCGAACTACCTACACAACAGAGAAGCTCCGGCGATCTACCGGCCGATCCTAGCGAGGAGGAGGGCGGGAGAAGAGATGCTTCACCTCGGGAAGGAAAAGAAGAGACCACCAGCTCAAAGATGTAGCCGCAGGGGAAGAAGACGCCGATCGAGATGAAGCTGCTGTCGAACCGAAGGAGAGGTGGAAGAACTCCGCGGGCGAGCCCTGGACGAGCTCGGTTCCGACGTTATGGTCGGTCCCCGGGGCCCCTAGCACCGGGAATGGATCGCGGGGATCCACCCCAAGCTTCCGGGCATGACGACGGCGGCGAACGGCGATGGGGACGCAGCTGACGCCGGCGAGGAGCTGCTGCCTTCCCTGTCGGATCCTCCTACAG
Organism: Hordeum vulgare subsp. vulgare; assembly: GCF_904849725.1. Classification (NCBI taxonomy): domain Eukaryota; kingdom Viridiplantae; phylum Streptophyta; class Magnoliopsida; order Poales; family Poaceae; genus Hordeum; species Hordeum vulgare. The sequence continues at coordinate 577,117,370 of NC_058521.1, forward strand.
AAGCTACCTGGGGAGGAAGGGAAACATGGAGATGGGGATGGGAGAGGTGGCGGCGGCGGCTGAGGGGGGAAGAGGAACCCTAGGCAACTGGCACGGACGCCAACGCGTTTTAAAGGGGGTCCTCGACGTTGCTGCTCACGGCGTCAACTCCCTCTCTCTCACGGCCTGACGGAAAGGTGCGCAGGGGGGGAGTGACGGCGTCAGGGAAAAGGGAGACCAGAGGGACGCCGCGTGTGGGCTTGGCGCTGGGAGAAGGAGATGGGCCAGCTACGGTGGGAGGGAGCCCATAGGCGGCCACTATAAGAAAGGCCCCAGTGCCTTTCCCAAATAAAAGAAAAACCAAGAAGGAAAGAAATAAAACAACAATCTGATGGGAATAAACTTAAAAGGAAAAATCTCCTGGTCATAGAAAAATATGACCTAAAATTAAAAAAATAAGAACAAGATTTTTAGAGCAAATAATATTTCACAAAACAGAATTAATTTGATCTGTTTTGTAATTTTATATGCACCTATAAACACCCATTCAAAACCAGCAACTCACATCTCTCATCCACCACAATTTCAGCTAAAACATGGGCATTAATTTAAAAGGGAAAGGAAGAGGTGAAATTTTACATAGGGGAAAATAGAGAGGGGAAGAAGGTGGTTGGTTTTGGAAAAAAAAATAAGCACTTGCTAACACATGCTACACTCCACACAAGTCACACATCACATGATCACATGAAATATAACCCCACAATACTCACTCCTAGTAAGAACATATGCAAATATGATCATGACATGCAATCATAAGGTATGGCAAGGAATGATATGTTATGCATGCATGCAAGGGAAACAAGTAATAAGGGACACACATGAAATCATGGCTCAAAATGACAACACCACAATCTCTAACAAGGTGGTCCCACATGAAGTAGGTCCAAAAAAAGGTAGGTACTACACTTGGGGCATTACAACTGGTGCCGCGGGCGAAAGGGGCACCCAGGCCCCCTGCATCCGTCAAATCAGCGACCGCGCTCGCAACAGTGGCGCACAGTCAGAGGGAAACCATGGTCCACTCGCCGCGCCGGCCACGGGCACGGCTGCTGGGCACACGTCTCGTCCAGAACAAGATAGAGGGCTAAGTAGAGCCAGGGATCCACGCGCCCAGCCTCCCCCACGTCAGGACACCATGCCGACGGTGCAGTCCCCTCCTTGACAGCAAGCTCAAGGACAGCTGCAACCTGCTCCACGTATCGATGGGGCCGACGAGGCATCTATGGCCTCGACCGGCCCGTGCGACCAGCGAGACCAGCGGCATGTCCTGGAAGCCCGGCGGAAAGAGGACGCTCGTACCACCATCGAACGACGCCGGGAAATACACCGTCAATCCGACAAAAGCGACGGCGTAAACACTGGCAACCCCGCGCCCAGTGCTAGAAGGAACCTACCTTACGAGATCGGGTGCCCCGTCTTCACTCGCGAGATGCGGCAGGTCCTATGGCCGTCGAGCCGGGCTTTCAAACCCGGGCTGACGGAAAAATTTGATGGGAAGCTCAACCCGACAGAGTTCTTGGGCATCTACACGATTGTCGTCCAAGCCATGGAGGAAGAGATAAGAAGGTGCTCGTCAACTATTTCCCTTTGGCGCTCGAGCCGAATGTGAGATCGTGGCTGATGCATCTGCCAGAGAATTCCATTGCGTCATGGGCAGACCTGTGCAACGAGTTTTTTGGCGCCTTCACGGGTGGCCACCAGGAGCCAGAACAGCCCAGCGACTTGCATGTCCTCCCATAGAAGGAGGGTGAAACCCTGTGAAAATACATCCAGAGATTGAATAGAGTACTCCAAAACATCCCAGAGATACACCCCGCAGATGTGATTACCGCGTTCCACACGAACGTGCGCAACAGGAGAATGCAGGCCAAGATGAACGTCAAACTCCCGAAGACCGTCAACGATCTGTACACGTTGGTGGACAAGTGTGCTCATGCTGAAGAAGGAAGGCGACTCCCCGGAGAGGAAGCGGGCATTGAAGTGCACTCCGATAATGATAACGATGCCCCAGGATCAAAGGGGAGGAACCAGAAGAGCAATAAGAAGCGCAAGGGCAAGGCAGTGTTGACCGTCGAAGGCTCTGGCAGTCTCAGCGCCGGCAAGAAGGCGAAAGCCGAGATGCCTAACAAGGCAGCTGCTTCGTGTGCTGATTGTCGGGAGGCCGCCGTGGCAGAGAAAGCTGGAAAGTCTGGCGGGCCATACTGCAAGATCCATCGCACCAACGGCCACGATCTCCACGAATGTCGTCAAGTCAAGTAGCTTGTTGAGAAGCAGAAGGCTGAATACGAGAAGCGCGACAAGGAGAAGGGCCAAGACAATGCTGCCAGGAAGGGTCGTGGTGGCAAAGAAGGCCGCCGCGACAAGGCCCTGCAGCAAAAGAAAAAGCCTGTCATAGGCCGTGAGAGGAAATAAGATGATGATGCAAGTGATGACGAAGACGATGGAGAGAATTCCAGCGACAGGGAGATCAGAAGGGAACCGATGACATGTGTGTTAACGGGGCTGCATCCTTGCAGTCCTCCTGTTGCCAGCTCAATTAGTGGGTGTGCGAAGTTAACGCCATGGAGCCAGCGGTAGGGTCTCTAAGACCACTCGAGTGGTTCCACACGCCTATCATCTTTGACAGAGAGGATCACCCCGACTGCGTTACCGTGGTCGGGTGTTTGCCGCTGTTGGTTTCTCCGTCAATCCGCAACCTCAAGGTTAGCAAGATGTTAGTTGACGGTGGGGAAGGGATGAATCTGATTTCTCCTGAGGTGATCAAGAGACTATAGATCCCTGACAACGAGCTCAAGCCGATGGGTTCGTTCCAAGGGATCAACCCCGGCAGAGACTAGCCAAAGGGAAAGATAACCTTGCCGGTTACATCCGGTGGGGAGCTCAACTACCGGACTAAAAAGGTCATATTCAATGTGGTTGAGCTCTCCCTGTCCTATAATGGAATCCTTGGGTGTCTGGCCTTGGCAAAATTCATTTCAGCGTCCCACTATGCTTAAAATGTTCTGTAGATGCCAGGCCTCATGAGAGTAATCTACATCCCGTTCGACAAGAAGGGCGTCGTCATTTGCGTAGATCAGATGTTCTGAGATGCGGTGGCAGCCGAAGCTGCAAGAGAATCCGCTCCTGCCAGAAGCCGGAAGAAAGAGAAGAAGTCCGGTGGAAGCACCGACAAGGACTCTGGGAAGTGCGCCTCCATGGAGTGTGATGCACCCGTCGATGACCTTCCGGAGAGTTTCGCTAGCAGGAAGTCCAAGGTCTCCTACCATGCAACAAAGAAGGTACCGGCAAGGGAGGATGGTTCTGATGGTACGTTCACCATCAGTGCCACCCTTAGTGACACATAAGAAAGTGCGCTTGATGACCCACAAGTATAGGGGATCAACCCTAGTCCTTTCGATAAGTAAGAGTGTCGAACCAAACGAGGAGCGGAAGGCTCTGATAAACAGATTTCAGCAAGGTAATAACTGCAAGCACTGAAAGTAGCGGTAACAAGTGATTGTGTAGCGAGGTGAAACATAGCGAGCAAAAAGTAACAAGTAAAAAGTAGCAGCAACGGTGCAGCAAGTGGCCCAATCCCTTTTGTAGCAAGGGACAAGCCTGAACAAAGTCTTATAGGAGGAAAAACGCCCCCGAGGACACACGGGAATTTCTGCCATGCTAGTTTCATCATGTTCATATGATTCGCGTTCGTTACTTTGATAGTTTGATATGTGGGTGGACCGGCTCTTGGGTACTGCCCTTACTTGGACAAGCTTACCACTTATGATTAACCTCTATCGCAAGCATCCGCAACTGCAAAAGAAGAATTAAGACAAAGTCTAACCATAGCATAAAACTAGTGGATCCAAATCAGCCCCTCACGAAGCAACGCATAAACTGGGGTTTAAGCTTCTGTCACTCCAGCAACCCATCATCTACTTACTACTTCCCAATGCCCCTCTAGGCCCAAATATGGTGAAGTGTTATGTAGTCGACGTTCACATAACACCACTAGAGGAAAAACAACATACATCATATCAAAATACCGAACGAATATCAAATTCACATGACTATTATCAGCATGACTTATCCCATGTCCTCAGGAACAAAAGTAACTACTCACAAGACATAATCATAATCATGACCAGAGGTGTAATGAATAGCATCAAGGATCTGAACATAAACTCTTCCACCAAGTAATCCAACTAGCATCAACTACAAAGAGCAATCAACACTACTAGCAACCTTACAAGTACCAATCGAAGTCGTGAGACGAAGATTGGTTACAAGAGATGAACTAGGGATTGGAGAGGAGATGGTGCTGATGAAGATGTTGATGAAGATGCCTCCCCTCCAACGAGAGGAGTGTTGGTGATGACGATGGCGACTATTTCCCCCTCCGGGAGGGAAGTTTCCCCGGCATGATCGTCCTGCCGGAGCTCTAGATTGGATCTGCTCAAGTTCCGCCTCGTGGCGGCGGCGAAACCACGAAAAAGCTCCCTATTGTTTTTTAAGACCAGGACGCTTCATATAGCAAAAGAGGGGGGCTAGTGGGCCTTCAGGCAGCCCACAAGCCTGCCCTGCGCCACTAGGGGGGTGGTGGCGTTGGGCAAGCTTGTGGGGCCCTGGTGGCCCCCCTTCGGTAGTTCTTTCACCCAGTATTTTTAATATATTCCAGAAAAAATCCTGTAAATTTTCAGGGCATTTGGAGATGTGCAGAATAGTGCACTAGGATTTGCTCCTTTTCCAGTCCAGAATTCCAGCTGCCTGAATTCTCCCTCTTCAAATAAACCTTGCAAAATAAGAGAGAAAAGGCATAAATATGGTACCACAAGTAATATAACTGCCCAAAAAGCAATAAATATCAACATGAAAGCATGATGCAAAATGGACGTATCAACTCCCCCAAGCTTAGACCTCGCTTGTCCTCAAGCGAAAACCAAGTTCCATAAACATGTCCACATGTTGAGGGACGAAGGTGTCGATAAAACATAATACAGACATGAGGGCATCATGATCACACGTAGGACAGCAATATATCATAAAGATTCTTATGGGAAAGTAACAATTCTTTCACAAAGCAAAGCATGAAGCAAAAAACCTTACCGAGAAGTAACCAACAATAGTCCATAGTCATTGAAGCAATTACAATTTATCACAACATCAGAAAGAGCCAAATAAGAGCTTGTAAGGCAAACCCACATACTCAATCATCTCTTTTGTTTTCCACAATTGTTACAACTCACGTAGTACTCATGGTGTCAAAGTTTCAGCTGGACAGAGAGGAAGATAGGGGCTTATAGTTTTGCCTCCCAACGATTACCTCAAGGGTAAAGTCAACAACAATAAAGCATAAGTACTCAACTCCAAGTTGCTATATGAATATAGATCTTTCCCAATCATGTGACGGTAGCCAAGACAAAGGCAAAAAGGGAATTGCTGATGATCACCATGACTCTTACAAGGGTAAAAAGTAAAGGTACAAGATAGGCCCTTCGTAGAGGGAAGCAGAGGTTGTCATGCACTTTTGAGGTTTGAATGCGTGTCCTCTTAGTGCGGAGGAACGTCACTTTATATTGCCTCCTGTGACAAAGAACTATATTATGCAGTCTGTCACTTTTATGTCTTCCTCACCACAGGTTCGTACAAAGCTTATTTTCCACACACTAATAGATCGTACATATTAGAGAGCAATTTTTATCGCTTGCACCGAAGACAACTTACTTGAAGGATCTTATTCAATCCATAGGTAGGTATGGTGGACTCTCATGGCAAAACTAGGTTGGAGGTTTATGGATGCACAAGTAGTATCTCTACTTGGTGCGGGAGTTTTGGCTAATATGAGGTGGAAGCAATCGTCACATGCTAAGGGATCTCTAATCATATAACATTGTTTGGAGCCAAGAAAAAACAATTCATTATGTTGTCTTCCTTGTCCAACATCTACTCCTAGGCATGTAATAGTCTGGTGAGTGCTCACAATTGCAAAAAGTGTTTAAGATGATATATTTATATGTGAACCTATCTTTCCTTATTATTTCTTATTAATTGCAACAATGACTGGGGTCTATGTTGATTTAGTCTCAACAAGTTTCAATCATCATACGTGTCATAAGTGAAGTCATCACTTTCCATAAGATCGTCTCACGATCTTTCATGCTAACATTCTTTTCATACTTTTTGATCATGGCACAAAGCAAAGCCCTTGACTAAGACACTCTTTATTATATAGCTCGTAAGCTCGAATACATTGGGGGAGAGACAAAAGCAAAAGACTCAAACTAAAAACTAAAGACTTATTCCTCTAAAAGAAGAAATAAAAACTGAAAAGGAAAGAACTAAAACAAAGGTAAAAACAAAAGATATAAAGGTGATACGATACCAGGGCAACTCCCCCAAGCTTGGCAGAAGCCAAGGGGATTGCCCATACCAATGCTTAGTTGTCTTCCTTTGGTGGTGATGGTGGTGTTGTTGGAGCGGTCTGATCCTCCGTCTTCCAAGGCATAGGTGCTCCATCATGGCAGGATGAACGAGTCGCCGGAATCCTCAAATCTGCAGCCAACCTTATTGATTTAAATCTGTACTCATACTCACTGTTTTGGTTCTACAGGTCATAGATCTGGCCCTGAAGTTGATCAACCCTATCATAGAGCCTGGAGAGTTATTTCCCAGTATCAATGGCATCCATCTTGTGATTGCTAGTGAACTCTGTGATCATCATGTGGTTGGCGTTGAGTCCACGCTCCACCATCCCTTGGCCCTTGAAGACTTGTTGCTCCATCGCTTCGAGCCTCGTCTCCATGCTTCCGGTCTTCTTAGGCCCATCATCACAGATGTGCAACATCCCCTCGCTCATCTTGATAGATTGAGGGTGTTTCAGCACTTCCGTGAGGTAGGGATTGATGACCTTCTCGAAGATATTGTCCTTAGGAGCGTTTGGGGAAGTCATGATGATCTAGATGTGTCACAAAAACAAGCTCGAAACGAAAACAGAGGAAAACTACGCGATACGGAGATCAAAACCTTCGGGCAACTATATATTGATTTTTTCTGGGCCAGAAGGAGTCCTCCGCAAGAAAACGGAGTCCGGGAGGCACACGAGGTGCCCACAAGCTTGCCCGCCGCCACCTGGGGGTGGTGGCGGAGTGGGCCCTTGTGGCTGCCTCATTCGCTCTACAGACTGCTTTTTATTTTTCTAATTTTCCAAAAATTCCAAAACGGAAGAAATTTCCTATTGGAAAAGTATCGGAGTCCAATTTCTTACCGAAACAGATACATCTTCGTTTTCAAGGTCTGAAACAGGCTCATAAATATCCCTTATGTACTCCTCTGGAGTTATGACATTGATGATATTGGTCTCAACATTTATGGGAGTACCAGAGATGTAATGCTTGATTCTTTGCCCATTTACCACTCTAGGAAAATTTCCTTCCGTGTTATTGATTTTGATGGCACCGGAACGATATACTTCCTCTACAACATAGGGACCTTCCCATTTAGAGAGAAACTTGCCTGCAAAGAATCTCAAACGAGAATTGTATAGCAAGACATAATCACCTATATTTATCTCTTGTTTCTGTATTCGTTTGTCGTGCCATCTCTTAACCTTTTCCTTGAACAACCTGGCATTCTCATATGCCTGGGCTCTCCATTCATCTAACGAGCTGATATCAAACAACCGCTTCTCACCGGCAAGTTTGAAATCAAAGTTGAGCTCTTTGATTGCCCAATAAGCTTTGTGTTCCAGCTCAAGAGGTAAATGACAGGCCATACCGTAAACCATTTTATACGGTGACATGCCCATGGGATTCTTATAAGCAGTCCTATAAGCCCATAGTGCATCGTCAAGTTTGCTAGACCAATTCTTTCGAGATCTATTGACGATCTTCTGTAGGATCAACTTGATCTCCCTATTACTCAACTCCACTTGACCACTAGACTGAGGATGATAAGGAGATGCAACTCTATGGTTGACATCATACTTAGCTAGCATCTTGCGGAAAACACCATGAATGAAGTGTGAACCGCCATCAGTCATCAAGTATCTAGGGACTCCAAATCTTGGGAATATGACTTCTTTAAGCATCTTAATAGAGGTGTGGTGATCAACATTTTTAGTGGGGATAGCTTCTACCCACTTAGTAACGTAATCCACAGCGACTAAGATGTGAGTGTACCCATTGGAACTCGGGAAGGGTCCCATATAATCAAAGCCCCTGACATCAAATGGTTCAATGACAAGTGAATAGTTCATAGGCATTTCTTGATGCTTACTGATGTTCCCTATCCCTATCCTTTGGCATTCGTCACAAGACAAGACAAACTTACGGGCATCCTTGAAGAGAGTGGGCCAATAGAAACTTGATTGCAATACCTTATGGGCAGTTATATCTCCAGCATGGTGTCCTCCGTAGGCTTCGGAATGACACTTCTGCAGGATCTGTCCCTGTTCATGTTCAGGCACACAACGTCTAATAACACCATCTACTCCTTCCTTATAAAGGTGAGGATCATCCCAAAAGTAGTGTCTCAAATCAAAGAAGAATTTCTTCTTTTGTTGATAGGTGAAACTGGGTGGTATGTATTTGGCTACGATATAGTTTGCATAATCGGCATACCACGGTGCACTATGTGAAGTGCGGATGACATTTAATTGCTCATCAGGAAAGCTATCATCAATAGGTAGTGGGTCATCACGGACATTCTCTAGCCTAGACAAGTTATCTGCTACAGGGTTATCAGCACCCTTTCGGTCAACGACGTGCAAATCAAATTCCTGTAGCAGGAGAACCCATCTGATCAGCCTAGGCTTAGCGTCCTTCTTCTCCATGAGGTACTTAGTAGCAGCATGATCAGAGTGAATAGTGACTTTGGAGTCAATTATATAAGATCTGAACTTTTCACATGCAAACACGACTGCTGAAAATTCCTTCTCCGTAGTGGCATAGTTTCTTTGGGCACTGTCTAGACTTTTACTAGCGTAGTGAATGACATTCAACTTCTTGTCAACTCTTTGTCCTAGAACAGCACCAACAGCATAATCACTAGTGTCACACATGATTTCAAAGGGCAAGTTCCAGTCAGGTGGTTGAACAATAGGTGCGGTTATCAAAGCCTTCTTAAGTATTTCAAAGGCTTCCTCACAATCCTCATCAAAAACAAAAGGAACATCCTTCTGCAAGAGGTTGGTAAGAGGCCTAGAAATCTTAGAGAAGTCTTTAATGAACCTTCTATAGAAACCAGCATGACCTAAGAAACTTCGTATACCTCTGATATATGTGGGGCAAGGCATTTTCTCAATTGCATCAACCTTAGCCTTATCAACTTCAATGCCTCTTTCAGAGATTTTGTGTCCTAAGACGATACCTTCATTAACCATAAAGTGGCACTTCTCCCAATTCAAGATGAGGTTGGTTTCTTAGCATCTCTGTAAGACTCGATCAAGGTTGTTGAGGCAATCATCAAAGGAAGACCCGTAAACGAAGAAGTCATCCATGAAAACCTCGACATTATTTTCACAAAAGTCTGAGAATATAGCCATCATACATCTTTGGAAGGTGGCAGGTGCGTTACATAAGCCAAAAGGCATACGTCTATAGGCAAAGGTACCGAAAGGGTAGGTGAAAGTGGTTTTTTCTTGGTCAGATTGTGCAACAGGTATTTGCGAGAAACCTGAATAACCGTCTAGAAAGCAGAAGTGTGTGTGTTTTGATAGCCTTTCTAGCATTTGGTCGATGAACGGCAAAGGATAATGATCTTTCCTGGTTGCCTAGTTCAGTTTCCGGAAGTCTATCACCATTCTATAGCCTATAATAATCCTTTGTGGGATTAGTTAATCCTTATCATTAGGAGCGACGGTGATACCTCCATTCTTAGGTGCGCAATGTACTGGACTTACCCAATCACTATGAGCAACAGGATAAATGATTCCTGCTTCCAGAAGCTTTAATATTTATTTTCTAATGACCTCTTTCATCTTAGGATTTAATCTCCTTTGATGATCAACAACTGGTTTAAAGTCAGGATCGGTTTTAATCTTGTGCTAACATAGAGTAGGACTAATACCCTTAAGATCATAAGATTATATCCAATAGAAGCGTGATGCTTCCTCAGAGTTTTTAGTAACTTCTTATCTTCGCGCTCTGAGAGGAGAGCACTAATAATGACAGGATATATCTCCTTCTCATCAAGATAGGCATACTTAAGAGTATCACGCAACTGTTTAAGCTCGAACACAGGATCACCCTTTGGTGGGGGAGGATCCCCAAGCAGTTCAATGGGCAGATTATTCTTGAGAATAGGATATTGTTCTAAGACAATTTTATCTATCTCATCTCTCTCCTCCATATGCATATCATTTTCATGCTCAACCAGATATTGCTCTAAAGGATCTGTAGGAGGTACGGCAATAGAGGCAAGAGCAATGATTTAATCTCTACCAGGCGACTCTCTTTCATGGGTTTGTCTTCCAAACTTGGAGAAGTTAAATTCATGAGACACACCCTCGAAACTAACTATGACAGTCTGATTAATGCAATCAATGTGAGCATTGACGGTGTTGAGAAAGGGTCTACCAAATATGATGGGACAAAAGCTATATTGTGCAGTACCAAGGACGAGGAAATCAGTAGGATACTTCGTCTTACCACACAAGACTTCTACGTCTCTCACAATTCCCCGAGGGTAGATAGTGTCTCTATTAGCTAGCGTAATAGTGACATCAATGGGTTCTAACTCAGCAGGTGCAATCTCATCTTTGATTTCATCATATAGAGAACGGGGTATTGCACTAACACTATCTCCCATATCACATAAACCATGGTAACAGTGATCTCCTATCTTAACAAAAACAATGGGCAGGCCAACTACAGGTCCGTGTTTGTCTTTCACGTGAGGTTTAGCAATTCTAGCCGAGTCCTCACAGAATTTGATAACATGCCCATCTATGTCTTCGACTAAGAGATCTTTGATAATAGCAACACTAGGTTCAACTCTAATCTCCTCAGGGGGTGCAAGTGGTCTAATGTAACCCCTACGTATCATAGTTGGAGCTTTAGAATAATCCTTTATCCTAGCAGGGTATGGTGGTTTCTCAGTGTAAGCACAAGGAACAACATGATCACTAAAACCTATGATTTTCTCCTCAACTAGATTGGTTTTGGCTATGTTGCTTTCTACAGGAGGATGATATTTAAACCACTTCTCTTTGGGAAGATCAACATGAGCAGCAAAAGATTCACATAGAGAAGCTACTATCTCAGAGTCAAGTCCATACTTAGCGCTAAAATCTCTAGAAGTGTTTGTCTCAACAAAAGATTTAACACAATCAAACTGGAAATTCATACCTGACTCCTTACCTTCCTCCAGCTCCCAATCTTCAGAGTTGCGTTTGATTCTCTCCAATAAATTCCACTTGTGATCAATATCCTTATTCATAAAAGAACCGGCACAAGAAGTGTCAAGCATGGTACGGTCTTCATGAGAAAGCCGAGCATAAAAGTTTTGAGTGATGATTTCTCTCGAGAGCTCATGATTGGGGCATAAATATAGCATTGATTTAAGCCTCCCCCAAGCTTGAGCTATGCTTTCCCTGTCATGAGGCCAAAATTTACAAATAAAGTTCTGATCACGATGTACTAAATGCATAGGATAGAACTTTTGATGAAATTCCAATTTCAACCGATTGTAGCCCCATGATCCAGCATCATCACATAGCCTATACCATGTCAACGCCTTATCCTTCAAAGATAAAGGAAAGACTTTCTTCTTTACCTCATCCTCGGGCAAACCTGCAAGCCTAAATAAACCACAAACTTCATCTACATAGATTAGATGAAAGTTTGCATGTGAAGATCCATCTCTTCTAAAAGGATTAGCCAGTAGTTTCACAAGCATACCCAAAGGAATTTAATAAAAGATATTTTCAGTAGGTACCTCAGGTTGAGGAGCAACTCCTCGTGCTTTTGTTCGTGCTGAAGATACCCCGAACAAACTCCTCAAAGGAAGAGTTTCCATAGTGACAAGTGACAATAAATTTCAGCATAGTATAAAAATGTTTCATTACCAATTTCCACTTAACAAAGGCACTTCACTCCCCGGCAACGGCGCCAGAAAAGAGTCTTGATGACCCACAAGTATAGGGGATCAATCGTAGTCCTTTCGATAAGTAAGAGTGTCGAACCCAACGAGGAGCAGAAGGCTCTGATAAACAGATTTCAGCAAGGTAATAACTGCAAGCACTGAAAGTAGCGGTAACAAGTGATTGTGTAGCGAGGTGAAATGTAGCGAGCAAAAAGTAACAAGTAACAAGAAGTAGCAACGGTGCAGCAAGTGGCCCAATCCCTTTTGTAGCAAGGGACAAGCCTGAACAAAGTCTTATAGGAGGAAAAACACTCCCGAGGACACACGGGAATTTCTGTCATGCTTGTTTCATCATGTTCATATGATTCACGTTTCTTACTTTGATACTTTGATATGTGGGTGGACCGGCGCTTGGATACTGCCCTTACTTGGAAAAGCTTCCCACTTATGATTAACCTCTCTCGCAAGCATCCGCAACTACAAAAGAAGAATTAAGACAAAGTCTAACCATAGCATTAAACTAGTGGATCCAAATCAGCCCCTCACGAAGCAACGCATAGACTGGGGTTTAAGCTTCTGTCACTCCAGCAACCCATCATCTACTCACTACTTCCCAATGCCTTCCTCTAGGCCCAAATATGGTGAAGTGTTATGTAGTCGACGTTCACATAACACCACTAGAGGAAAAACAACATACATCATATCAAAATACCGAACGAATATCAAATTCACATGACTATTATCAGCATGACTTATCCCATGTCCTCAGGAACAAAAGTAACTACTCACAAGACATAATCATAATCATGACCAGAGGTGTAATGAATAGCATCAAGGATCTGAACATAAACTCTTCCACCAAGTAATCCAACTAGCATCAACTACAAAGAGCAATCAACACTACTAGCAACCTTACAAGTACCAATCGGAGTCGTGAGACGAAGATTGGGTACAAGAGATGAACTAGGGATTGGAGAGGAGATGGTGCTGATGAAGATGTTGATGAAGATGCCTCCCCTCCGACGAGAGGAGTGTTGGTGATGACGATGGCGACGATTTCCCCCTCCGGGAGGGAAGTTTCCCCGGCAGGATCGTCCTGCCGGAGCTCTAGATTGCATCTACTCAAGTTCCGCCTCGTGGCGGCGGCGAAACCACGAAAAAGCTCCCTATTGATTTTTTTTCCACACCAGGACGCTTCATATAGCAAAAGAGGGGGGCTAGTGGGCCTTCAGGCAGCCCACAAGCCTGCCCTGCGCCACCAGGGGGTGGCGGTGGGCAAGCTTTTGGGGCCCTCGTGGCCCCCCTCGAGTAGTTCTTTCGCTCAGTATTTTTAATATATTCCAGAAAAAATCCACGTAAATTTTCAGGGCATTTGGAGATGTGCAGAATAGTGGACTAGGATTTGCTCCTTTTCTAGTCCAGAATTCCAGCTACCTGAATGCTCCCTCTTCAAATAAACCTTGCAAAATAAGAGAGAAAAGGCATAAATATGGTACCGCAAGTAATATAACAGCCCAAAAAACAATAAATATCAACATGAAAGCATGATGCAAAATGGACGTATCAGCGCTCGTTGCCTCTCTATGGGCGAATGTCGATGTGTTTGCCTCGCAACCTTCCGACATCCCCGGTGTTGCCAGAGAGGTAATTGAGCACCACCTTGTTGTGTGCCCTCATGCCAGACCCGTCAAGCATAAGGTTACAAAGCAGGCCTTGGAGAGGCAACAGTTTATCACCGAGAAATCAAGAAGCTGGAAGCGGCTGGTTTGGTCCGAGGAGTACTGCATCCAGCGTGGTTAGCTAACCCGGTAGTGGGACGCAAGGTGAATGGGAAATGGAGGCTTTGTATTGATTTCATAGACTTAAACAAAGCATGCCCGAAGGACCCATTTCCATCGTCGTGCATTGATCAGATAGTTGACGCCCCTTCCGGGTGCGACCGTCTTTCCTTCCTGTACGCGTATTCCGGATATCACCAGATTTTCATGGCCAAAGAGGATGAGGAGAAGATCTCACTCATAAATCCATGGGGCACGTACTGTTTCGTACGAATGCCCTTCAGGCTAAAGAGAGTTGGCTCTACCTTTGCTAGAGTCGTCAAATTGGATTTGGACCGCAGTTGCATAGAAATGTGGAAGCATACATGGATGACATAGTGGTCAAGACCAGGGCGAAGCTACCCTTGTGCAAGACCTAGAAGAGACCTTTGTGAACCTGCGCGAGATCAACCTGAAACTCAACCCTCAGAAGTGTGTGTTTGGTGTCCCATTCGGAAAGTACTTGGGTTCTTTGTGTCTCAACGAGGGATTGAAGCCAAGCCCCACAAGATCAAAGTCATCGAGCAGATAAAAGCCCCCAAGACAATCAAGTACGTGAGACGCCTGACCGAATGTGTTGCCGCATTGAGTAGATTCATCTCCAAACCGCCGAACAGGCCTTGTTGTTCTTTAAAATCCTGAAGAAGGCTGGCCCAATGAAGTGGACCCCGGAAGCAGACGCGGCGCTGCAAATCTGAAAACATACCTCTCTTCCGCTCTCACCTTGGTCGCTCCCAAACTGCAAGAGCCATTGCTGCTATACGTGGCGGCAACGGATCAAGTGGTTAGCGCGGCCTTGGTGGCATGGTGGTAGATCGATGAGGATGAGGCTGTCGCGATAGATGCTACCGGGAATAGCGCTAGAATATCCGCGGCAATGCCCGGCATAGGCTCAGAAGTAACCCCGCAAGCTAGCAATGAGGGCTCCAAGGAATTGGCGAAGAAGAAGGTGGTGCAGCGGCTAGTGTACTTTGTCAACTCCCTATTATAGGGGGCTAGATCAAGGTACTCTGGAGTGCAAAAGCTATTCTTTGGCCTCATCATGGCCTCGAGGAAGTTGCGGCACTACTTCCAAGCCCATGAGATCACGGTTGTCACCTGTTTCCCACTGCAGTGCATCTTGAGGAACCCCAAAGCCACATGCAGGATAGTATAGTGGGCGCTAAAGCTGTCAAGTTTTGGGCTGAATTACGAAAGCACTTCCACCATCCATAGCAGAGCACTAGCAAAGTTCATCATCGAATGGACGCCCATGCCAGATGAAGAAGTCCAAGAAACCACTCTCCCCGACAGGGAAGCACCCAAGGAATGGGTCATGTATGGTGCCTTCTCACTTCAGGGTGCCAGGGTAGGTGTGTTCCTCATCGCCCCCACCGGAGAGCACCTAAAGTATGTGGAACAAATGAATTTTCCCGGGAAGAAGCTTCCAACAACACCGTTGAATATGAAGGGCTCCTCACGAGACTCAGAATCGAGGTGGAGTTGGGGATCAAGAAGATGATCATCAAATGGGACTCCCAGCTTGTGGTGAAGCAGGTCAATAAGGATTATGAGAGCCCATTGATGGAGGCATACGTAGAAAAAGTGAGGAAGTTGGAGGAACACTTTGACGGGTTGCAGGCAGAACATGTGCCACGTGCAAAAAACAGCATTACCGATCACTTGTCGAAGTGTGCTGCGCAGAAGATTCATGTGGAACAAAGGGTCTTTGTCCTTCACCTCACTCAACCCTCCGTGTCCCCCTCGACGATGACCAAGAAGAGATGAAAACTAAACCCCGGCAAACATTTCCCAGTAGAGCTCCCTGAAGCCCATGGTAGAGAGGTTGCGAGAGGTTGTTCCATTTTTCCTGGTGAACTGCTCCCTCCTCCGGAACCCGAGGTTCTCGCGGTAGAGGCAACCGCTCCCACGAACGCAGAAATGCCTTTAGTCCGTGTCGTCGAGCCACAGCCTCCGGCTTGAGCACAACACATCGTCCAATTCCTTCAGACAAGAGAACTTCCCGAAGAACAAGAAGAGGCCGAAAGAGTAGCCCACCGGTCTAGTATGTACCAGTTTGTCGACGACACTCTGTACAGAAGAAGACCCAATGGTGTGAAATTAAGATGCATCTGCCGGGAAGAAGGACTAAGGCCGTTGCCGTAGATTCATGGAGGCATGTGTGGGTCGCACATACGATCAAGGGCCCATGCCGGGAAAGCTTTCCGTCGGGGTTTCTATTGGCCCACAGCCCTCAAAGATGCGACTGAGCTGGTCACCAAGTGTGAAGTCTGTCAGTTCCATGCCAAGAACATCCATTGGCCAGCACAAGCCCTCTAGACGATGCCTCAATCCGCCCTTAAGGTCTAGGGGATCGATACCTTGGGCCCCTTCCCCCCACTATCGGGGGTTTCGGGTTCGTGTACGTAGCAATCGACAGGTTCACGAAATGGCCTAAGGTAGAGCCAGTGAGAAAGGTGACCACGCAGTCATTTGTCAAATTCATGAAGGGATTGGTGTGCCGCTTTGGAGTACCTAACAGAGTAATCATTGACAACGGCACCCAATTCACGAGGCAAGCATTCAGGCAATACGTCCAAAGCCTTGGGAGCAAGGTCTCCTTCGCCTCTGTTGCACAAGCAAGGAGCAACGGGAAAGTCGAGAGGATGAATGTTGAAGTGCTACGAGGGCTCAGAACAAGAACTTTCGATACACTGCGAAGATGCGGCAAGCGCTGGATTGATGAGTTCCTGGTGGTTCTTTAGTCCCTCAGAACGACACCAAATCGAGCTACCGGCCATACACCTTTCTCCCTAGTATATGAGGCAGAAGCCGTTATCCCCACGGAACTCATATACAGGTCACCTCGAGTGCTTGCCTACGATGAAGTAGAGCAACCGCAGCTGTGGCATGACAATGCCACGCTCCTCAAGGAAGATCGTCTTCGGGCTGCTACGCGTGCTGCACGCTACCAGGCCCTGTGCCGCTACCATAGCTGCAGGGTCCATGCCCGGAGCTTTGAGGAAGGTGACCTTGTCCTTTAGCGCGCTCAATCCGCCAAGGGTTCCAACAAGTTGACACCGAAATGGGAAGGCCCTTACCGGGTAGTACGAGTCACCATGCCTGGCGCAGTTCGTCTGGAGACCGAAGATGGCATCAAGGTGCTTAACTCATGGAATATTGAGCATCTTCGTAAGTTCTACCCGTAAGGCGCGGTTGTCGGGCCCAGTCCCCGGCAACCACCTTTTGTACAAGCCTTGCCAAAGTTGTATGTAACCCTTTGTACAAAGCCAGGCGCAGACCCTGTGCATAAATAAAGCTAGGCATTGCATCATATCATCATATCCATATGCATCATGCATGATGCATTAACTTGTATTAGGATGTCACTAATGCCCTAGTTTACTAGTTGTTAACAGTGCCTGGTGGACTTGTGGTCCTTGTTATCTAGTCTCCCGTCTTCTCAAGAGGACGGAGCCTCTCCTTTGCTCTGTATGTTTTGCCTCTAGATGAACAGGAGACAACGCAAAGACGAGGGCAAAGAACCATCGCACCTTCAAGGGGGCTTCCCCCAAGGAGATAAGTTCAAATTGCCTTATCTTGAGTATATTCTCGTTATTTACTTTGAGCAAACCCTTGTCGCTCCTTATTTTTATTGTGTGTGATGGAACTCTATGCATGATAGGGACCCTTGTCGGGGTAGGCCATCCTTCCGCCTCCCATCGCTCATTAGCCTCGAAGGAGGGGAGGAGTGCACCGATACCGACGAGGGGCCTTGTTGGGAGACAATGATTGTCTGTCGCAAGGGGGCTCACTCCCCTTCGACATTTGCGCCTTGCGCCAACCTGGCAAGGAACCCCATGCGGCAAAAACATACAACACAATACGAATAGAAGGACGTATGGATAGTACTCGAGGAAAAAGAATGGCGATCATTTTATTCATTTCTTCAATACAGAATGGATAAAATAAATTACAATTCCACTAGTAAAAATTTAGAAAAGGTCTATAACCTTTTCCTTCATAAAAATCTGAGTGCCTCGTAACGCCTTCCTTATGCCCCTTTCTTTAGAGATTGGATGATGGAGGGAAGGCGAACGAAGGTGCGCGCCCGGCTAGGATTCGGCACCTCCCCGCCAAGACCGGAGGGACGCCTCCCCGCCAGGACCAAGAAGCCCCTATGCCCGTGTTGGAAATATGCCCTAGAGGCAATAATAAAATGGTTATTATCATATTTCCTTGTTCATGATAATCGTCTATTGTTCATGCTATAATTGTATTAACAGGAAACAGTAATACATGTGTGAATAAATAGATCACAATGTGTCCCTAGCAAGCCTCTAGTTGGCTAGCTCGTTAGTCAATAGATGATCAGGGTTTCCTGATCATGGGCATTAGATGTCATTCATAACGGGATCACATCATTGGGAGAATGATGTCATGGACGAGACCCAATCCTAAGCATAGCACTAGATCGTATTGTTCGTATGCTAAAGCTTTTCTAATGTCAAGTGTCTTATCCTTCGACCGTGAGATTGTGCAACTCCCGGATACCGTAGGAGTGCTTTGGGTGTATAAAACGTCACAACGTAACTGGTGACTATAAAGGTGCACTACGGGTATCTCTGAAAGTGTCTGTTGGGTTGGTACGAATCGAGATCGGGATTTGTCACTCCGCGTGACGGAGAGGTATCTCTGGGCCCACTCGGTAGAACATCATCATGAGCTCAATGTGACTAAGGAGTTAGTCACACAATGACGTGCTACAGAATGAGTAAAGAGACTTACCGGTAACGAGATTGAACAAGGTATAGGTATACCGATGATCGGATCTCGGGCAAGTTCTATACCGACAGACAAAGGGAATTGTATATGGGATTGATTGAATCCTTGACATCGTGGTTCATCCGATGAGATCATCGTGGAGCAAGTGGGAGCCACCATGGGTATCCAGACCCCGCTGATGGTTATTGGCCGGAGAGGTGTCTCGGTCATGTCTGCCTGTCTCCCGAACCCGTAGGGTCTACACACTTAAGGTTCGATGACGCTAGGGTTATAGGGAATTGTTAGACGAGGTTACCGAAAGTTGTTCGGAGTCCCGTATGAGATCCCGGACATCACGAGGAGCTCCGGAATGGTCCGGAGGTAAATATTGATATATAGGATGGATGGTTTTGGACACAGGAAATGTTTCGGGCGTCACCGGTAATGTACCGGGACCACCGGGACCACCGGAAATGGTCCCGGGGGTCCACCGGGAGGGGCCACCAGCCCCAAGAGGTAGAATGGGCCAAAAGAGGGTGGGCAACCAGCCCAAAGTGGGCTGGTGCACCTCCCATAAAGAGGCCCAAGCCGCAGGAGGTGGAGAGGGGGCAAACCCTAGGCGCTGGTGGGCCTAAGGCCCACCTAGGGGTGCGCCACCCCCTCCCCTGCCCTGGCCGCCGCACCTCCCATCTGGGGGGGGCTGCCGCACCACCTAGGGTGGAAACCCTAGGGGTGGCACCCCCCTCCTCCTATATATAGTGGGGGTTTTGGGGCTGTTTTGCACACAGTCTTCCCTCTCCCTCGGGGCAGCCCTGCCCCCTTCTTCCTCCTCTCCCACGGTGCTTGGCGAAGCCCTGCCGGGAGACCTCGTCTCTCCATCGACACCACGCCGTCGTGCTGCCGGAGATCTTCCCCAACCTCTCCCTCCTCGTTGCTGGATCAAGGTGCGGGAGACGTTACCGGGCTGCACATGTGTTGAACGCGGAGGTGCCGTGGTTCGGCACTAGATCGGAATCACACCGCGATCTGAATCGCCGCGAGTACGACTCCATCATCTGCGTTCTAGCAACGCTTCCGCTTAGCGATCTTCAAAGGTATGAAGATGCACTCACCCCTCTCTCGTTGCTGGTCTCTCCATAGGAAGATCTGAATATGGCGTAGGAAATTTTTTGAATTTATGCTATGTTACCCAAGAGTGGCATCCGAGCCAGGTTTTCTATGCGTAGATTATATGCATGAGTAGAACACAAAAGGTTGTGGGCGATGATTTGTCAATTACTTGCCACTACTAGTCTTATTCTTTTCCGACAGTATTGTGGGATGAAGCGGCCCGGACTGACATTACACGTACGCTTACGTGAGACTGGTTCCACCTACAGACATGCACACCGTGCATAAAGGTGGCTAGCGGGTGTCTGTCTAGTCGGATTGGATTTGATGAAAAAGGTCCTTATGAAAGGTAAATAGCTTTGGCATATCATGTTTGTGGCTGTCACGTAGGTAAGAAAACGTTCTTGCTAGAAACCCAAATCAGCCACGTAAAACTTGCAACAACAATTAGAGGACGTCTAACTTGTTTTTGCAGAGTTTGACATGTGATGTGATATGGCCAAAGTTGTGATATTGCATGTATGATGTATGAGATGATCATGTTATTGTAATAGGTTTCACGACTTGCATGTCGATGAGTATGAAAACCGGCAGGAGCCATAGGAGTTGTCTTAATTTATTGTATGAGATGCAATGCCATGTGCTTACTACTTTTACTTCATTGCTAACGGTTAGCTATAGTAGTAGTGATAGTAGTAGTTGGCGTGATGACTTCACGGAGCCACGATGATGGAGATCATGATGATGGATATCATGGTGTCACGCCGGTCACAATGATGATCATGCGATGCCTGAAGATGGAGGTCGAAAGAGCAAAGATAATAATGGCCATATCATGTCACTATATGATTGCATTGTGGTGTTTATCATGTTTTTCATCTTATTGCTTAGAACGACGGTAGCATAATAAGATGACCCCTCTTAAAATTTCGAGAACGTATTCCCCTAAGTGTGCACCGTTGCGAAGGATCGTTGTCTCGAAGCACCACGTGATGATCGGGTGTGATAGATTCTAACGTTCGCATACAACGGGTGTAAGCCAGAATTTACACACGCGAAACACCTAGGTTGACTCAACGAGCTTAGCATGTACAGACATGACCTCGAATACAAGAGACCGAAAGGTCGAACATGAGTCGTATGGTTGAATACGATCAGCATGAAGTTGCTTACCATGGTGACTAGTCCGTCTCACGTGATGATCGGACACGGGTTAGTCAACATGGATCATGTATCACTTAGATGACTAGAGGGATGTCAATTTAAGTGGGAGTTCATACTTAATTTCATTAAATGAACTTAATTGTCATGAACTTAGTCTAAAAGTTGTATTTATAAATATTGTAGATGGCCAATGTCAACCTCAATTTCAACGCATTCCTAGAGAAAAACAAGTTGAAAGATGATGGTAGCAACTATGCGGATTGGGTTCGCAAGTTGAAGCTCATCCTTGAAGCAGCTAAAAAGGCTTATGTCCTTGATGCGCCGCTAGGTGACCCTCCCGCTCCCGCAATAGCCCAGGACATTCAGAACGTCTGGCAAACGCGGAGTGATGACTACTCTCTAGTTAGGTGTGGCATGTTATACAGTTTGGAAACAGGGCTCCAAAGGCGTTTTGAGCAACACGGTGCATATGAGATGTTCCAAGAGCTGAAACTAGTTTTTCAAGCTCATGCCCGTGTCGAGAGATATGAAGTCTCCGACAAGTTCTTTAGCTGTAGGATCTAGGAGAACAGTTCTGTCAGTGAGGACATACTCAAAATGTCTGGGTTACACGGTCGTCTGACTTCACTTGGAGTCGAACTTCCGGATGATGCTATAATTGACAGAATCCTCCAGTCTCTCCCATCAAGCTACAAAGGTTTTGTGTTGAACTACAACATGCAAGGGATGGAGAAGACCATTCCCGAGTTGTACTCGATGCTCAAGTCTGCAGAAGTAGAAATCAAGAAAGAGCATCAAGTGTTGATGGTCAACAAGACCACTAGTTTCAAGAAGGGCAAGGGCAAGAAGAACTTCAAGAAAGACGGCAAAGCCGTTGCCGCGCCCGGTAAGCCAGATGCCAGGAAGAAGAAAAAGAATGGACCCAAGCCCGAGACTGAGTGCTTCTATTGCAAGGGAAAAGGTCACTAGAAGCGGAACTGCCCCAAATACTTAGCGGACAAGAAGGCCGGCAACGTTAATGGTATATGTGATATACATGTTATTGATGTGTACCTTACCAGCGCTCGTAGTAGCTCATGGGTATTTGATACTGGTGCTGTTGCTCACATTTGCAACTCAAAGCAGGAACTGCGGAATAAGCGGAGACTGGCCAAGGACGAGGTGACGATGCGCGTCGGGAATGGCTCCAAGGTCGATGTGATCGCCGTCGGGACGCTACCTCTACATCTACCGGCGGGATTAGTTTTAAACCTTAATAATTGTTATTTAGTACCAGCTTTGAGCATGAATATTGTGTCAGGGTCTTGCTTAATGCGAGACGGCTACTCATTTAAGTTAGAGAATAATGGTTGTTCTTTTTATATGAGTGATATGTTTTATGGTCATGCTCCGCTGGTGAATGGTTTATTCTTGATGAATCTCGATCGTGATGTTACACATATTCATAGTGTGAGTACCAAAAGATGTAAAGTTGATAATGATAGTCCCACATACTTGTGCCACTGCCGCCTTGGTCATATCGGTGTTAAGCGCATAAAGAAGGTCCATACTGATGGACTATTAGAGTCTCTTGACTTTGAATCATTTGACACATGCGAACCGTGCCTCATGGGCAAGATGACTAAGACTCCATTCTCAGGAATACTGGAGAGAGCAACCGACTTATTGGAAATAATACATACTGATGTGTGTGGTCCAATGAACGTTGAAGCTCGTGGTGGCTATCGTTATGTTCTCACTCTCACCGATGATTTGAGTAGGTATGGTTATATCTACTTGATGAAGCACAAATCTGAGACATTTGAAAAGTTCAAGAAATTTCAGAGTGAGGTCGAGAATCAACGTGACAGAAAAATTAAGTGTCTACGATCTGATCGTGGAGGAGAATATTTGAGTCACGAGTTTGGCACACACCTAAGGAAGTGTGGAATCATTTCACAACTGACGCCGCCTGGCACACCGCAACGCAACGGAGTGTGTGAACATCGTAATCGCACTTTATTTGATATGGTACGATCTATGATGTCTCTTACCGACTTACCGCTATCATTTTGGGGATACGCATTAGAAACTGCAGCATTCACTTTAAATAGGGCACCGTCTAAATCTGTTGAGACGACACTGTATGAACTATGGTTTGGCAAGAAACCTAAGTTGTCGTTTCTTAAAGTTTGGGGCTGCGATGCTTATGTGAAGAAACTTCAACCAGAAAAGCTCGAACCCAAAGCGGATAAATGCGTATTCATAGCATACCCTGAGGAAACTATTGGGTATACCTTCTATCTTAGATCCGAAGGTAACACCTTTGTTGCCAAGAACGGATCCTTTCCAGAGAAAGAGTTTCTCTCGAAAGAAGTAAGTGGGAGGAAGGTATAACTTGATGAGGTAATTACACCCCCTCTCGAACAGGAAAGTAGCGCAGCGCGGGAAATTGTTCCTGTGGCGCCTGCACCAACTGAAGAGGAAGTTAATGATAATGATCATGAAGCTTCGGATCAAGTTACTACTGAACCACGAAGGTTCACAAGGGCACGCTTCGCACGAGAGTGGTACGGCAACCCTGTGATGGAAATCATGTTGTTAGACAACGGTGAACCTTCGAACTATAAAGAAGCGATGGCTGGCCCGGATTCCAACAAATGGCTTGAAGCTATGAAATCCGAGATAGGATCCATGTATGAGAACAAAGTATGGACTTTGGTGGACTTGCCCGATGATCGGCGAGCCATAGAAAATAAATGGATCTTCAAGACGAAGACTGATGCAAACGGTGATGTAACCGTTTATAAAACTCGACTTGTCGCAAAGGGTTTTCGACAAATTCAAGGAATTGACTACGAAGAGACTTTCTCTCCCGTAGCGAAGCTAAAATCAGTCCGAATCATGTTAGCAATTGCCACCTTTTATGATTATGAAATTTGGCAAATGGACGTCAAAACAGCGTTCCTTAACGGGAACCTTAAGGAAGAGTTGTATATGATGCAACCAGAAGGTTTTGTCGACCCTAAGGGTGCTAACAAAGTGTGCAAGCTCCAGCGCTCCATCTATGGGCTGGTGCAAGCATCTCGGAGTTGGAACATTCGCTTTAATGAGGTAATTAAAGCATTTGGGTTCATACAGGTTTACGGAGAAGCCTGTCTGTACAAGAAAGTGAGTGGGAGCTCTGTAGCTTTCCTCATACTGTATGTGGATGACATATTATTGATGGGGAATAATATAGAGATGTTGGAGAGCATAAAGGCCTATTTGAACAAGAGTTTTTCAATGAAGGACCTTGGAGAAGCTGCATACATATTAGGCATCAAGATCTATAGAGATAGATCGAGACGCCTCATAGGTCTTTCGCAAAGTACATACCTTGACAAGATATTGAAGAAGTTCAATATGGAAAACTCAAAGAAAGGGTTCTTGCCAGTTTTGCAAGGTATGAAATTGAGTAAGACTCAGTCACCGACCACGGCAGCAGATAGAGAGAAGATGAGTACTGTCCCCTACGCTTCAGTCGTAGGCTCTCTAATGTATGTCATGCTGTGTACCAGACCTGATATAAACCTTGCCATAAGTTTGGTAGGGAGGTACCAAAGTGATCCCGGTATGGAACACTGGACAGCGGTCAAGAATATCCTTAAGTACCTGAAGAGGACTAAGGAAATGTTTCTCGTTTATGGAGGTGACGAAGAGGTCGTCGTAAAGGGTTACGTCGATGCTAGCTTCGACACAGATCCGGATGACTCTAAGTCACAGACCGGATACGTATATGGTTTGAATGGTGGGGCAGTGAGCTGGTGCAGCAGCAAGCAAGAAGTTGTGGCAGCATCTACATGTGAAGCGGAGTACATAGCTGCTTCAGAAGCAGCTCATGAAGGAATTTGGATGAAGAAGCTCATCACCGACCTTGGAGTGGTTCCAAGCGCGTCGGGTCCAATGACACTCTTCTGTGATAACACTGGGGCCATTGCCATAGCCAAGGAGCCCAGGTTTTACCAAAAGACGAAGCACATCAAACGCCTCTATAACTCCATCCAGGACCATGTCCATAGTGGAGTAACAGAGATTTGTAAAGTACATACGGATCTGAATGTTGTAGACCCGTTGACCAAACCTCTTCCACAAACAAAACATGATCAACACCATAATTCTATGGGTGTTCGATACATCACAATGTAACAAGATTATTGACTCTAGTGCAAGTGGGAGACTGTTGGAAATATGCCCTAGAGGCAATAATAAAATGGTTATTATCATATTTCCTTGTTCATGATAATCGTCTATTGTTCATGCTATAATTGTATTAACAGGAAACAGTAATACATGTGCGAATAAATAGATCACAATGTGTCCCTAGCAAGCCTCTAGTTGGCTAGCTCGTTAGTCAATAGATGATCATGGTTTCCTGATCATGGGCATTAGATGTCATTGGTAACGGGTTCACATCATTGGGAGAATGATGTGATGGACGAGACCCAATCCTAAGCATAGCACTAGATCGTATTGTTCATATGCTAAAGCTTTTCTAATGTTAAGTGTCTTTTCCTCGACCGTGAGATTGTGCAATTCCCGGATACCGTAGGAGTGCTTTGGGTGTATCAAACGTCACAACGTAATTGGGTGACTATAAAGGTGCACTACGGGTATCTCTAAAAGTGTCTGTTGGGTTGGTATGAATCGAGATCGGGATTTGTCACTCCGCGTGACGGAGAGGTATCTCTGGGCCCACTCGATAGAACATCATCATGAGCTCAATGTGACTAAGGAGTTAGTCACACAATGACGTGCTATGGAACGAGTGGGCAAAGCCGACAGGGGAGAAGTGGGCAGGCGCAGATGATGGCGCTGCCAGGGCCAGCTGTTGATGATGGTGCTGTCGGGGATCACGGCGGTTCGGAGTCAACTCCCCCGCCCCCGGAGCACCAGAGGTCACCACCATCACGGCATCCATCATCTCCATCACCCGCACGGGAGCCTCCACCATCGTTGAATCCTCCGCCACGGCCGAAGAGGATGCCATGCTCTCTGGATCCTTCACAAAGAGCATGGTTGTCCCTTGTGGCCAATGGTGGGGAATCCACCCTACCTTCGCGAAGAACTCACAGGATAAAATCCCCCACCCATGCATGCCGAACATGGAGCCATGGGAGGGAGACCCCGCCGCGATAGCTAGAGAACCGCCGCTGCCTTCACCGTCGGGCGACCACACACATGGAGCCACACTCCCTGTGGTTTGTCAAGCCCCAGCACTGCGGCTAAAGCGGGTGCATGATACGAACAAGAAGCTCTTGCTGCCCTCACAGAAGATGTGGGTCACCCACGCTTCCCCACCATGGCTAGAGACCGAAGCCACCTCGAAGAACCATAAGAACAGAGTAACGCCTTAAGCAAGATGACATGATGTAGAGGGATAATCTCAAACAATTGATAAAAACCCCATCTTTTTACCCTTGATGGCAACTACTTGATGTGTGCCTTGCTGCCCCTACTGTCACTGGGAAAGGTCACCACATGGCAGAACCCAAAACCAAGCACTTCTCCCATTACAAGAATCATAGATCTAGTTGGCCAAACAAAACCCAAGACTCGGAGAGACTTACAAGGATATCAAATCATGCATATAAGAAATCAGCAAAGACTCAAATATATATCATAAATAATCTGATCACAAATCCACAATTCATCGGATCTCGACAAACACACCGCCAAAGAAGATTACATCGGATAGATCTCCATGAAGATCATGGAGAACTTTGTATTGAAGATCCAAGAGAGAGAAGAAGCCATCTAGCTACTAACTACGGACCCGTAGGTCTGAAGTGAACTACTCACGAGTCATTGGAGGGGCGATGATGATGATGAAGAAGCCCTCCAACTCCAAAGTCCCCTCCGGCAGGGCGCCGGGAAGGGTCTCCAGATGAGATCTCGCGGAAACGGAAGCTTGCGGCGGCGAAAAAGTATTTTCGAGGCTCCCCTGATTTTTTGCGGAATATTTAGGAATTTATAGGCCAAAGACCAAGGTCAGGGGCGGCCAGGGAGGCCACAAGCCAGCCCACCGCCGCCTCCCCCTGGTGGCGGAGTGGGGGCTTGTGGGCTCCCTGGAGCCCACCTGGCATGGCCCAAAGGCCCCCTCATCTTCTTCCGTTCGGGAAAAAATCATTTCGGGGTTTTTCTTCCGTTTGACTCCGTTCCAAAATCAGATCTGAAAAGAGTCAAAAACACGGAAAAAACAGGAACTGGCACTTGGCACTGAATTAGTAAGTTAGTCCCAAAAAGATATAAAAGGTACATAAAACAACCAAAGAAGACAAGATAACAACGTGAAACCATCAAAAATTATAGATACGTTTGAGACGTATCAAGCATCCCCAAGCTTAACTCCTGCTCGTCCTCGAGTAGGGAAGTCATAAGAATGAATTTTTGATGCTTTCATGCTACCTAGCATAGGTATCCTTTGTAATTCCTCTTATGTGACGTGAATGTTCAGATCCATTAGATTCAAAACAATAGTTTGCTATTGACGTGGAAACAATAATAATTCAAGCAAACTAGCAAAGTAATCATGAACTTTCAAAATAACAAGGCCAAAAGAAAGTTATCCCTACAAAAGCATATAGTCTGGCTATGCTCTATCATCATTGCACAACGAATTTAAATCATGCACAACTCCGGTATTGGCCAAGTAATTGTTTCACACCTTTAATTTCTCAAACCTTTTCAACTCTCATGCAATACATGAGCGTGAGTCATGGTTATAGCACTATAGATGGTGTGGAATGTAGTGGAGGTTGCAAGACAAAAAGGAGAAGATAGTCACATTAACTAGGCATATCAATGAGCTGTGGAGATGCCCATCAATATATATCAATGTGAATGAGTAGGGATTGCCATACAAATGATGCACTAGAGCTACGAGTATGTGAAAGCTCTTAGAGAAAACTAGTGGGTGTGCATCCAACTTGCTTGCTCACGAAGACCTAAGGCAATTTTGAGGAAGCCTATCATAGGAATATACAAGCCAAGTTATATACTGAAAATTTCCCACTAGCTATATGGTGGTGACAAAACGAGAGACTCTCAATCATGAAGATCGTGATGCTTAATATGCACAAGTGTGGAAAAAGTGGTAGCATTGTCCCTTCTCTCTTTTTTTTTATTTTGGTGGGCTCTTTGGCCTCTTTTTTTTGGTGGGATTCTTTGGCCTCTTTTATTTCCTCACATGGGACAATGCTCCATTAATGATGATCATAAAACTTTCAACTCAAAACTTAGAGTAACGATGACTCTATATGGAATGCCTTCGGTAGTGTACCGTGGCAATGATCTAGCATGGCCTAGACATCAATGGAAACATCATGCTAGCTATCTTACGATCATGCAATGGCAATGTAGACGTGGTGGCACATGTCATGGTGGTAGTTGCATGGCGATATATCTCGGAATGACTTTGAAAAAGCCATAGTAGGTAGGTATGGTGGCTGTTTTGAGGGAGGCTAATGGTGGGTTTTGTGCACTGGCGAAAGTTGCACGACACTTAGAAGATAGTGATGGTGGAAGGTGTAAGTGCATATAAACCATGGACTCAACATTAGTCATGAAGAACTCATATACTTGTTGCAAAAGTTTTATTAGTAATCGAAACAAAACATTCAACGCATAATCCTAGGGGAAGGGTTGGTAGGTATAAACCATCACGCTATCCCGACCGCCACGCAAAGCATGACAATCAATAGACTAATCATGCTCATATTTCATCACATAGTGGTTCACCATACATGCATGCTACGGGAATCACTAACTTCAACACAAGTATTTCTACATCCACAACACCTTACTAGCATGACTTTAATATTACCATAACCACAACTTAAAACTAATTGAGATGAATCAAACTTCTCTAACTATTCAATGCACATGAAGGTGGAAGTTTTCGTATCCCTTTGGATAACTACCCCTTTTGAAACTACTTTCAAAGCATAGATCAACTACCAAGCCACGCACCGCTGCACTCTAAAAGATATAAGTGAAGCGCATAGAGCAAAAGTATCTAGCTCAAAAGATATAAGTGAAGCGCATGTGAGCTGAATTGTCTACCAGAAGATATAAGTGAAGCTCGACAAAATCACGGTGTGTGCATGTCTCTCTCTCTCTCTAGGTGTGCAGCAAGGATGATTGTGACACAACAAAAATAAAAGACTCCTACGATACAAGACGCTCCAAGCAAAAACACATAACATGTGGTGAATAAAAATATAGCCCCAAGTAACGTTACCGATGGATTGAAGACGAGAGAGGGGATGCCTTCCCGGGGCATCCCCAAGCTTAGGCTTTTACGGCATCCTTGAATCTCTTGGGGTGCCTTTGGAATCCCCAAGCTTGAGCTCTTGCCACTCTTTATCTCTTTGTCCATAAGAACTTCACCCAAAACTTGAAAACTTCACAACACGAAACTTAAACAGAAACTCGTGATAACATTAGTACAAGAAAGCAAACCACCACTTCCTTAGGTACTGTAGCAAACTTAAATTCTACTTGTGCTGATGTTGGGTTACTGTATTCAATCTTCCATGGCTAATACCCCCCGATACTATCCATAGTTTCATCAAAATAAGCAACCAACACAACAAAAACAGAATCTGTTCACAGCAGATCAGTCTGTAGCAATCTGTATATTTCGTATACCTCTGGTACTTCAACAATTCTGAAACATTACGACAGTCTGAAGAATTTGCATAGAAATCAGCAGCAAAAAGAATCAACTCAAAAGCTCTTACAGAAAAAAAATGAAAATTCTTTTCGTGAGCAGAAAGTTTTTGTCTTTTCCAGCATGACCAAACGATCATCCCCAAGAATAATCATAACGGTTTTGCTTGGCACAAACGCAAAAATAAACACAAAAACACAATCATAACAGAATTATGAAAGTGTGGAAAACACAAAACAGAAAGAAAAATGATAGATTCGTTGGGTTGCCTCCCAACAAGCGCTTTTGTTTAACGCCCTTAGCTAGGCGAAAGTGATGGAATCACGTATAGTCATCTTTGGTGCTCAAACCATAGGTAGCCCTCATCATAGATTCATAAGGCAATATTATTTTCTTTCTAGGAAAGTGCTCCATGCCCTTCTTTAAAGGAAATTGAATCTAATATTCCCTTCCTTCATATCGATGATAGCACCAATAGTCCTTAGGAGAGGTCTACCAAGAATAATGGGACATGAAGGATTGCAATCTATGTCAAGTAAATGAAATCCACGGGTACATAGTTCTTATTTGCAACAATAAGAACATCATCGATCCTCCCCATGGGTTTCTTGATAGTAGAATCCGCAAGATGCAAATTAAGAGAACACTCTTCAATCTCATGAAAACCAAGAATATCACATAAAGACTTTGGAATCGCGGAAACACTAGCACCCAAATCACACAAAGCATTGCACTCATAGTTTTTTATCTTGAGTTTGATAGTAGGTTCCCACTCATCATGAAGTTTTCTAGGTACACTTCTAGTTCGAACTTCTCTTCAAGAGATTTCATCATAGCATCTACGATATGCGCGGTAAAGGCTTTGCTTTGGATATAAGCATGTGGAGACTTTGCAATGGATTGCATTAAAGAAATGCATTCAAACAAGGAGCAATTATCATAATTGAATTCCTTGAAATCCAAAGTGGGAGTTTCATTACTACCCAAAATTTTGACTTCTTCTACTCCACTCTCCACACCTTTATCATCAAGATAGGTGGACTCCGAATCATTGGGGCGTTTTTCAACCAAAGTGGATTCATATCCAGCCCCTCCATAAGTAGGTTTGACACGCGAAAACAAAGATCCAAGAGGAGACACACCAAGCACTTTAAGATCTTCGTGATTTGCATCACTAGAACGCACCCTTTTAAACCATTCATGTCTAGCGTGAATTTGGGCGGTTCTTTCTTTGCTCTCATTCATGGAGATACGCATAGCTTTCAAAGTTTCATCCAAGTTGACCTTGGGAGGAGCGCATCTAACTTTCAAAGCATCAATATCACAAGACATCCTATCAACGCTCTTAGCCAAATCGTCTATTTTGAGTAGTTTTTCCTCTATGGACGCATTGAAAATCTTTTGAGAGTTGATGGACTCTTTGATATTACTCTCTAGATCAGAGGATAATTTATTGTGATTTCCATAAGTGTTGTTGTAGGAATTGCCATAATTGTTAGAGGAATTACTAGGAAAAGGCCTAGGAACATAGTTTCCTCTAAAAGCATTATTGTTGCCAAAATTGTTCCTACCAACAAAATTCACGTCCAAACTAGCGTTGCTACTCTCAATCAAAGAGGATCGTGGCATGTCATTAGGATCTACGGTAGTGTTTCTACTAGTAACCAAATTCATCAACTCATCCATCTTAGCACTAAGCGAGTTAATCTCTTCTATAGCATGCACCTTTTTGCTAGCAGGCGACCTTTCAGTGTGCCACTGAGAGTAGTTGGTCATGATATTGTCTTGGAGTTTTGTAGCGTCTCCTAACATGATTTCCATGAACGTTCCACCTGAGGCGGAGTCCAAGATATTGCGAGAAGCGAAATTGAAGCCTGCGTAACAGATTTGTATAATCATCCACAAACTCAAGCCATGAGTGGGACAATTTCTAATCATAAGCTTCATCCTCTCCTAAGATTGTGCAACGTGTTCATGATCAAGTTGCTTGAAATTCATGATATCGTTACGTAAGGAGATGATCTTAGCCGGCGGAAAATACTTGGATATGTAAGCATCTTTGCACTTATCCCAAGAATTGATACTATTTTTAGGTAAAGAAGAAAACCAAGTTTTTGCGCGATCTCGCAATGAGAAAGGAAAAAAGTTTCAACTTAATCACACCATTATCCACATCTCTTTTCTTTTGCATATCGCAAAGCTCAATGAAGGTATTGAGATGGGATGCGGCATCTTCACTAGGAAGGCCAGAGAATTGCTCTTTCATAACAAGATTCAGCAAAGCTGCGTTGATTTCATATGATTCCGCACTAGTGGTGGGAGCAATCGGAGTACTAATAAAATCATTATTATTAGTGCTGGAGAAGTCGCAAAGTTTGGTGTTTTCAGCCATGATGACTTCAACAAAAAAACAAGCACACAAGCAAGCGAGAAAACCGGCAAAGGGAAACGACAAAGGCAAAAGAAAACGGCGAAGGAGAAAGGCAAATGAAAACGGCAAATGTGAAGTGGGGGAGAGGAAAACAAGAGGCAACTGGCAACAAAAGTAAATGCAAGAGAAGAGTTTGTGAGACCTACTTGGATAGATCTTGATTTCTCCTCCCCGGCAACGACGCCAGAAATACTTCTGCTACTGCAACAAAAGACCTTCCAACGGCGCCAGAAATAGGCACGTCGACGGGAGAATACTTGGCTTGATCTTTCAGCTATTGTGGCTACGCCTTAAGGGACTTCCTAGGCAAGTATGCAAAGGATTTCCCCCGTGGCCTTGGAGCCTTGCGTTGGTGTTCCCTCGAAGCGGAAAGGGTGATGTAGCGTAGCGGTGGTAAGTATTTCCCTCAGTTTGAGAACCAAGGTATCAATCCAGTGGAGGAGTATCTCAAGATCTTGCACAAACACAAAAACTTGCTCCCAACGCTATGAAGGGGTTGTCAATCCCTTATAGATTGTTTGCCAAGTGAGAACTGAAAGCAACAAAGTAACAAAGCAAAGTAAAAGCGGAGATGTAAACGATGGATGTGAATAGACCCGGGGGCCGTAGTGTTTACTAGTGGCTTCTCTCATGAAAGCAAGTAGACGGTGGGTGAACAAATTACTATCGAGCAATTGATAGAACCGTGCAAAGTCGTGATGATATCTATGCAATGATTATTTCTATAGTCATCACGTCCAAAACAAGTAGACCGATACTGTCTGCATCTACTACTATTACTCCACACGTCGACTGCTATCCAGCATGCATCTAGTGTATTAAGTCCATAAGAACAGAGTAACGTCTTAAGCAACATGACATGATGTAGAGGGATAATCTCAAACCAATGGTAAAAACCCCATCTTTTTACCCTTGATGGCAACTACTTGATGTGTGCCTTGCTTCCCCTAGTGTCACTGGGAAAGGTCACCACATGGCAGAACCCAAAACCAAGCACTTCTCCCATTGCAAGAATCATAGATCTAGTTGGCCAAACAAAACCCAAGACTCGGAGAGACTTACAAGGATATCAAATCATGCATATAAGAAATCAGCAAAGACTCAAATATATATCATAGATAATCTCATCACAAATCCACAATTCATCGGATCTCGACAAACACACCGCCAAAGAAGATTACATCAGATAGATCTCCATGAAGATCATGGAGAACTTTGTATTGAAGATCCAAGAGAGAGAAGAAGCCATCTAGCTACTAACTACGGGCCCGTAGGTCTGAAGTGAACTACTCACGAGTCATTGGATGGGCAATGATGATGATGAAGAAGCCCTCCAACTCCAAAGTCCCCTCCGGCAGGGCGCCGGGAAGGGTTTCCAGCTGAGATCTCACGGAAACGGAAGCTTGCGGCGGCGGAAAAGTATTTTCGAGGCTCCCCTGATTTTTTGCGGAATATTTGGGAATTTATAGGCCAAAGACCTAGGTCAGGGGGAGGCTAGGGAGGCCACAAGCCTGCCCACCGCTGCCTCCCCCCTGGTGGCAGAGTGGGGGCTTGTGGGCTCCCTGGAGCCCACCTGGCTTGGCCCAAAGGCCCCCTAATCTTCTTCCGTTCGGGAAAAAATCATCTCTGGGTTTTTCTTCCGTTTGGACTCCGTTCCAAAATCAGATCTGAAAAGAGTCAAAAACACGAAAAAACAGGAACTGGCACTTGGCACTGAATTAATAAGTTAGTCCCAAAAAAGATATAAAAGGTACATAAAACAACCAAATAAGACAAGATAACAGCGTGAAACCATCAAAAATTATAGATACGTTTGAGATGTATCATGGGGCGGCGCGGAACGGTGGGATGACGGTTACCTCTTCGCGAATTCCATGCCCGCGCATGAACTTTGGGCCTGACCCGACAATGCTAGGCGAGCGAGTTTGGGCCAGGCCTGGGGGCTCGTGTCGGTGCACTAATAATGGGGTACCTTGTGCCCCTAACTTATACATGGGCGTTGAGGACATCCCCAATCTCAAAAGCAACCGCCAACCCCAACAACCCATGATGCGCCAAGAACCCCTGGAACCTGCCGGGGGCAAAGGCGCAATCATCCTCACCAAGACCTGGCAAGGCACCTCCCCGGCAGGCGTGAGCCAACCTGCCACAGCTCCACCTCATCGCTACACGAGTCACTTGTCGACGAGGTGTCGACCCCTAACCGGCTAGGTGGATCTCGCTAGCTACGTGGCGCCGTGCTGGAAGACAAGTCGCAACATGCTAACACCCGTCGAGAAGCGTGTCAAGACCTCAAGCCATGGGCAGCTCATAGGTGGAAAAAGCCTACCGGGAACGCACCCCCGCTGGCCACCTAGGGCCGCATTTATGGCGATGTGTCTTAAGTGCCAGAGTTAGGTATGATAGCACTGTTAGCTATCTGATCATGTCAGTTGCTAGTGTGGACGCCCCTTGAGCTATAAAAGGAGGCCCGAGTCAACCTAGCAAGGGATTCGGATCTTTGCGTATTCAAGTACTTAGAGATTCGACAGTTGGTTGATTAGGTTCCCGTGCGATTAGAGCCAAGTGTAAGCGTACACAAGTGCTAGCTCTCCCTCACAACACTTGTTGGTATAGCTCTGTGCGAACTTCGTCTTTCCCAATCAATCCACCAAAGCAGGAGTAGGGTTTTACGCTTCATAGCGGCCAGAACTTGGGTAAACCCCCGAGTCTCATCACCGTGATGTTTCCTAGTCTCTACTCTTTGCGTAATATGACCTCCCCGCCGAACCACAAGGGGCCCGAAGGTCCCATAGGTGACCATGTGCACACCTGCACCGACAACAGGCAACCCGGCAAGATGTGACCAGAACGACCCTAGGTCAATGGCCAACCTACACGTGTTCCAAGAGTCAGATTTCAAAGACATGTGCGACATCATTACTTAGGCTACAAGTAATGCTGACTCAACCAACTCTGGGAGAGATTTCCTCTCATTGTCTTCGCTCGAAGACATAGTTATTTTGGGTTGAGCATCACGTTAGCGTCTGACGTTGATCACATCGACCCACTTAACAGTACGGTGGTTCCTATGACTCAGGAAAGAAGAAACAACACATCCAAAAGACTTCGCCTTCGCGTTTCATTATATTCAAGCGATTATCTGCGTGTACCACCAATAGCTTCGGCCAGTCTTCAAACATTTTTGGGGGTCGACTTTGACGGTTAAACCGAATCTCCGTGGACTTCTATTTGTGTTAACTAGTGAACTCTCACAAACACATTAGTCCCTCAACCACGTTTGTCTTCACCACTCCAAAACCAACAAGGGCTGGCACTAGATGCACTTACATGACATACGAGTCCATAGAAGTAGTTGGATGGTTATCTCTCTTTTTGGGTCTTCAATACCATGCTCCCATGAGCCTTCTCAGATGACCGGGATCAATTCGATGTAATAGGTGATGATGATTTATCACTTTATAATGAGATTGTTCATTGAAATAAATTGAATCTTTGAGGGTCCTTGCTGCATAATTAAAAAGTTTTGTATGCTCTCTGATATATCTGTCTTCTTTGACCAAGTTTAATCGGTTTTTATTCAAAGTGAGTTGTGCTTTGTAGTGTTGTGCTCTGACCTAGTGACAATAAGGGCCAAGACATGTATATTGTATTATTGTCACTAAGGATAAAATGATGGTATTTCCTCATATTGATTGACTTCTTCGTGTGTATATTATGTTATCATGTTTATTCTGATACTCATTTTCTTGCAAACTTGCATGCACGATAGCGGTTTTGGGGTGGATTAGTAGTAGTAGATGTAGTTGGATTAAAGTTTAGTTATCATCGAGCATAATGCCTATTTAAGAATATGTCATGAATGATCATAGTCATAAATATTGCAAGTCTATTGTCCATTAACAAATTCTTCAACAAAGTGTCTCATTCTATGTATCGTGTTACTTTGCTATTATCTATAAATTCTTCTACAAATATTGCAAGACAAGGGGCTTGACAACCCTCTTGACACATTAGGTGCAAGTTTATATTTGTTTGTGCACAGGCGCTGCTAAAGTTGTTAGCTTGGAAGACTCCTACAAGATTGATAACCTTTGTTCTCTAACCAAGGAAAATATTTTTTGTGTTGTTCTTTCAGCCTTCCTCTTTAGGGGAATTCCAACAACTTTTACGGAAGTAAGCAGAACCCGTGCCATAGATGGCACTTACTCTACAGTTTTCATTCTCTTTCATCTCTCTCCTCCAACTAGGCAATAATATTTACACTCTGATGGGGGGATAACCCCGGGATAGGCTCATCAAACCTACTCCTTTATAATTTGGTATAAAGGGGGGCAATAGCTTCCTCGACTGTCGGGTCCTCTTGGACGGCTATGCAGTACTTGTCGGCTAGGAGCGTAGCCGGCTACTCTCTGACCGGTTGGCCATACCGCCAGCCGGCTGAAGTGCTCCTGTCACATCAATCCCTAGGATGTGACCGGGGCCTTCGATTAAAGGTGAAATACGTCAGCGCGGATACGATGGAGAAGCGCATGCATGGCTACAGTGTCAGCGGTCGTACCGCTGGCCGACGCTGACTCCGATTCGTCAACCCTACATAGTATCTGCATGCCAGCGCCCACTCCATTACCCGGTCCGGCGTGGCTACAGTGGAGACGGTCGTACCGGTGACCGTTGTCGGATCCCATAAGACGATGTCGGACGTATAGCATGCGTCCTGCGTGGGCAGTACGCACCAACCCCATAGGTTGGCCGGCGGGTCCCATGGCCAGATGGGACCTTGCAGCTGGCGGGCCCCTCAAGCGACAAGACTAAACTGTAGTGGGCCCCCTGGCCGGCCTGAGAGGCTGCTAGCCGGGTCCCCCATATTGTACTTATATCCATTTTGTAGGTCGGTGGGTTCGTCTAAAAAAAACCGGCCCCCCTCCATGCATAGGGTCGACCGTTCTGGCACCCACACACACACACACCATACACGAGAGGTAGAACTCGAGATGGTTGCTCCTTCTTCCTCCTCCGTCGAACAGCTCCAAGAGCACCTTGTAACACTTTGGTTCATCAACCACTCCGGCAGTACTAGGGGTATTATCTCTCACGGAGAGCCCCGGACCTGGGTACATCGTGTGTCTCACTCGCTTGTTACAAATCTCGTTCCCGGAGCCCGTCGGTGTCCTTTTGGCTCCAACCACTCTCGATGAGCCTACCTATGGCATGTGTCGTGAGGAAACGACGACATTTGGCGCCCACCATGGGGCTGTCCGCGGCATCGGTCGGGGTCACGCTCTGGGCGGGACCCTCCTCCAACTTCACCGAATGCATCGTGTCCGGACAGATCAGCACTCCCGTGGAGCCTCCCCCTGCGGAGGTTTCTGCAGTGTTGATCGACAGTTCAACCTGTCCTGCAGGCTCTGTTGAGGAGATCGCCAGCAAGCCACTGGCCAG
Organism: Hordeum vulgare subsp. vulgare; assembly: GCF_904849725.1. Taxonomy (NCBI): domain Eukaryota; kingdom Viridiplantae; phylum Streptophyta; class Magnoliopsida; order Poales; family Poaceae; genus Hordeum; species Hordeum vulgare. The sequence goes on from NC_058521.1 coordinate 577,154,868, forward strand.
CGACGTTGCTTCTAACGTTGCTTGCCTCTGCGCTCCCTTCTGCAACCTGCGCCTCGACGAGGAGCCTCGCCACCTTGGCGGGGACATCGACATCGACGCGCTCTGCACAAGCTTCAGCAGGATCAGCCTTGAGGATGCACCTACACCGGACGAGTACCCCTGTGATGTCTCGACTCCAGCGATCCACCGTCGTTTGCAGGGTGTCTTGCCCCACATGATGTTACTGTTACCCCCGACTTCATGGAGATAATGGTCGCTGGCACTACGCCAACTCAGGCCGCAGCAAGGCTGTCGTGGATGCAGCAGACCCACCCCCGAGCCCTGCTGATCCGCTTCACGCGACCCTTGCCGGGATGACCATGCCCATTGCCGCGGCGGCAAACACAGGAGAGGCTAGGGCCGAGCTAGAGGAGGCCCGCAAGCAACTCCTTGTGGAGGGCAGCGCCCTTGCCACCGCCAAGCGCCGGATGGAGGATGTGCAGCGCGAGTATAACTCTACCTACGGTCTCACTCCGGCTACTGATGGTCCCAGCAGGCGTGGAGAGCTCCGCTGCCACGGTCGGGTCGTCGCCGAGATCTTAGGCGGCAAGCTACCATCTACGACACTCCTGCAGCCAACATGCGGGCCGCCCCATACGTCCCTTGGAGAAATGAGCGGCCTAGAGGGTGAGGAATGTGTTCGCCAAGAAAAACGCATCAAGGATCTAGTTGACACCGCCAACGAGCAGCAGACTTTCCTTGATCCTAATCATGCGTTCTCGGTGTCTCCGACGCTTGATCCCGAGGCTCACCACGACCCCAACGGCCATCAGCAAGCTCAGCATTCCTCAGTCGTTCGCTCCTCTGGTCGGAGAGCTGAGGGAAGCCAAGACCGGCGTTTTCAACGCCGGAGTGAACCACGAGTAGTTTCTAGCCGGCACCGCGAGGCGGTCGGTGACCAAGGAGATTCGGTCCATGAAGTTCCCTGATACGCCTCCATCGTATCTACTTTTCTGGACTCTTTTGCCCTTGTTTTGGACTCTAATGTGCATGATTTGAATGGAACTAACCTGGACTAACGTTGTTTTCAGCAGAATTGCCATGGTGTTGTTTTTGTGCAGAAATAAAAGTTCTCGGGATGACCTGAAAATTTATAGAGAATTTTTCTGGAATTAATGAAAAATACCTACGCAAAGATCCACCTGAGGAGGTGAGCCAATGGGCCACAAGCACAGGAGGCGCGGCCACCCACCTGGCCGCGCCTGCTAGGCTTGTGGGGCCCACAAAGCTCTACCGCCTCTAATCTCAGCTCTATATATTCAGTTTCGCCCGGAAAAAAATCAAGGAGAAGAATTCATCACGTTTTATGATACGGAGGCGCCGCCACCTCCTGTTCTTCATCTGGAGGGCAGATCTGGAGTCCGTTCTGGGCTCCCGAAAGGGGAAATCGTCGCCATCGTCATCATCAACCTTCCTTCATCGCCAATTCCATGATGCTCTTCACCGTTCGTGAGTAATCTCATTGTAGGCTTGCTGGACGGTGATGAGTTGGATGAGATCTATCATGTAATCGAGTTAGTTTTGACGGGGATTGATCCCTAGTATCCACTATGTTCTAAGATTGATGTTTCTACTACTTTGCCTTGCTTAATGCTTGTCACTAGGGCCCGAGTGCCATGATTTCAAATGTGAACCTATTATGTTGTCGCCAATATATGTGTGTTTTAGATCCTACCTTGCAAGTTGTAGTCACCTACTATGTGTTATGACCCGGCAACCCCGGAGTGACAATAGCCGGAACCACTCCCGGAGATGACCATAGTATGAGGAGTTCATGTATTCACCAAGTGTTAATGCGTTGGTCCGATTCTTTATTAAAAGGAGAACCTTAATATCCCGTAGTTTCCATTAGGACCCCGCTGCCACGGGACGGATGGACAATAGATGTCATGCAAGTTCTTTTCCCTAAGCACGTATGAATACATACGGAATACATGCCTACATTAGATTGACGAACGGGAGCTAGTTACTTATCTCTCCGTGTTAAAGTGTTACATGATGAGTCACATCCGGCATAATCATCCATCACCGATCCAATGCCTACGAGTCTTTTACTACTGGTCCTTGCTACGTTACTTTGTCGCTACTACTGTTGCTGCTGCTACTGTTACTCTCTTGCTACTGTTGTTACTCTGCTGCTACTGGTTACTGTTGCTATTGCTGCTATTATACTACCTTGCTACTGATACTTTGCTGCAGGCACTAAATCTTTCAGGTGTGGTTGAATTGACAACTCAACTGCTAATACTTGAGAATATTCTTTCACTTCCCCTTGAGTCGAATCAATAAATTTGGGTTGAATAATCTACCCTCAAAAACTGTTGCGATCCCCTATACTTGTGGGTTATCAAGACTATTTTCTGGCGCCGTAGCCGGGGAAGCAGAGCTATATTCTCTGAGTCACTTGGGATTGACGTCTGCTGGTCATTATGAGGAATCCGAAAGATCCAAGAACTGAAATCTTGCCCTCAACTACGAGGACAGGTAAGGAACTGTCATCTAGCTCTGCACTTGATTCACCTTCAGTTATGAGTAAGTTTGCGACACCACCTCCTGCTAGAAATCTTGATATGTCGCATGTGCTTGATGATGCAACTTCTGCTGCCCATGATGCTTATGATGATGCTATGCTTGATACTATACCTGATGATGCTATGTTTGATACTATGCCTGATGATGATATGCTTGATACTGGTTTGCCACTAGGTGCATTCCTTGATGTACAAATTGCTAGAGTTGCTGCTAGATGTGATGATACTTCTGAAACTGCTGATACTATTGAAGTAGAACCTGCTATTATGCCTGAATTGCCTGTTATGCCTCAGCGTTATGCTATGGAAGGAGAGATAGCTGAGGATTTTCTTGCATGTAAGGATAGCTATGATGTTGAGAAATTACTGCTCAAGTGCAAAGAAAAATCTGTGAACGCTAGGATGAAATACAACCCGAAGTTTTCTACTTCGCCTATCTTTGTGACCGATGAGGATTATGAATTCTCTGTCGAACCTGAGTTAATCACTCTGGTCGAATCTGATCCTTTTCACGGTTATGAGTCTGAAATGGTTGTAGCCCATTTCACCAAACTGCACGATATAGCCACCCTATTCACTAGTGAGGAAAAGATCCGCCACTACTATATCCTCAAGCTGTTTCCTTTCTCGCTAAAGGATGATGCTAAGACTTGGTTCACTTATGTTGCTCCTGGTTGTGTGCGTAGCCCCCGGGATATGGTCTACTACTTCTCTGAAAAATATTTCCCTACCCATAAGAAGCAAGCTGCCTTGCAGGAAATATACAACTTTGCTCAAGCTGAAGAAGAGAGTCTCCCACAAGCTTGGGGGAGGCTCGTCCTGCTATTGAATGCTTTTCCTGATCACCCTCTTGAGAAGAATGAAATACTAGATATCTTCTATAATGGACTTACTAATGCTTCCAAAGACCATCTAGATAGTTGTGCCAGTTGTGTTTTTAGGGAACGAATTGTAGAACAAGCTGAGATCCTATTGAATAATATCTTGTGCAATGATAATGCTTGGACTATTCCCGAACCACTTCAGTCCTGAAGATATGCAAGAAGCCAAGAAATCTATGCGAGAGAAAGGCATTAAATCTGAAGATGTCAAAAATCTACCACCTATCGAAGAGATCCATGGTCTTGATAACCCGATACAGGTAGTAGAAGTAATTCTCTGCGTAGGTTTGATGAGAGTGATATTCCTTTTGATAAACCTGCTAGTATATGCCTGGATGAATTTGATAACTTTGTTGCCAAACAACAGAGTTTCAATGATTATGTTAGCAGACAATTGGAACAGAATGCTCGTATGCTTAGTCATTTAAGTGCTTGTGTGGACAGAGACGTCAATGATCTTAAGCTTCTGAGTAAACATGCCTCTATGGTTACTACTCAAGTAGAACAAGTACTTAAAGCTCAAAATGACTTGCTCAATGAGTTGAATGACAATTCCGTCAGAGTCGTTACTAGAGGCGGTAGAATGACCCAGGAACCTTTGTATCCTGAGGGTCATCCGAAGAGAATTGAACAAGATTCTCAAGGAGTTAGCACTGATACACCTAGTCATCCTAGAAAGAAGAAGAAAGATGATAGGAACTTGCATGCTAGCAACCCTGTTGCTACTACACCTGAGAGTCCAAACGATGTCTCTGTCTCTGATGCTGAAACACAATCTGGTGATGAACATGAGCCTAATGATAATATCAATAGTGATGTTCATGTTGATGCTCAACCTAGCAATGATAAGGATGTGGAGATTGAACTTGTTGATCTTGATAACCCACAGCCTAAGACTAAAATATACGATAAGAATGACTTCACTTCTAGGAAGCATGGTAAAGAAAGGGAACCATGGGTTCAGAAACCTATGCCCTTTCCTCCCAAACCATCCAAGAAAAAGGATGATGAGGATTTTGAGCGATTCGTTGAAATGATCAGACGAGTCTTTCTGCAAATGCGTTTGACGGATATGCTCAAGATGTCTCCGTATGCTAAGTACATGAAAGATATTGTGACTAATAAGAGGAGGATACCTGAGGTTGAGATTTCCACCATGCTCGCTAATTATACCTTCAAGGGTGGATAACCTAAGAAACTAGGTGATCCCGGTGTGCCCACTATACCTTGCTCCATTAAAGGTAACTACGTTAGAACTGCGTTATGCGACCTTGGAGCCGGTGTTAGTGTTATGCCTCTCTCTCTCTTTATCATAGGATCGAACTGGATAAGTTGACACCCACAAAAATCTCTCTGCAAATGGCCGACAAATCAACTGCTTTCCCTATCGGCATTTGCGAGGATGTGCCTGTTGTGGTTGCTAACGTCACTATCTTAATAGACTTTGTTATCTTGGATATTCCCGAGGACGATGCCATGGCTGCCATCCTCGGAAGACCCTTTTTAAACACTGCAGGGGCTGTTATAGATTGCAACAAAGGCAATGTCACTTTCCATGTCAACGGTAATGAGCATACGGTGCACTTTCCGAAGAAACAATATCGAGTACATTGCATCAATGTTATCGAAAAAACTTCATCGATTCTTATTGGGAGCTTTGAATGCCCTATTCCTCGTGTTAAGATGAAGTATGATTTGCTCGTTAGGGAGATACACATACCCATTGAGGTGACCTAGTGACTGTTCAAAAAATTTCCGTCTTCTTTTGCGATTTGAAAAGGTTTGTCGAGGAGACTTGATCAACCTCATTGATGGATTTCTTTCGATGATCATGAGATGGATGAATCGAGGAGTCACGAACCTCTGTTTTAAGCTTTCACCTTCGGTTGCTTAGAAGAAAAATGATAGATTTAGTTTAGTTTTCCATGTTTTCTATTTTAGCGTCCGGTAGAAAAGTACCCCAAAAATAAAAGTTCTATACGTCCTGAAAATCAAGTATGATTTTTTTTGGATTTTTTGAAAAATACTGAGACGAAGAGCTTGTTTGGGGGGCTGCACCAGTGGCCACAAGCCCTCGAGGCGCGGGCACCACCCCTGTCCGCGCCACCAAGGCTTGTGGGGCCCACAGGCACCCCCTCCACTCATTCTTGCTCTCATCTGGTTCTCCTACCTCCAGAAAAAATCGTTTCGCAGCTCAAACCCGTGTTCTTGCTCCTCTTGCTGGGATTTTCTATCTCTTTGCTCAAAGCATCATTCTCCGAACTATTTTGGGGAAATTACTCCTTGGTAAGTGACTCCTCCATTGGTCCAATTAGTTTTTGCTCTAGTGCCTTATACTTCGCGTATTTTTGCTGCCTTGGTGACCATGTTCTTGAGCTTTGCATGCTAATTTTAGCTGGTCCCAAGTAGTTTTGATGCGTAATATGGCCTCTAGGCACTTGTGGGAGTAGTTTCTACAAGTTTTATTGAGCCTTATTCACTTTTCCTTAGAATCACTAAAAAATTCAGAAATTTTCAGAGATAGAAAAGGGAAAAGATGAAGAGGTTCTTAAGAGGCTCGTCAAGCCGTGACCCCAAGGATGATGGGAGTGATAAGAAGCCCAAGTATCCGGTCCCTCGAGTAGCAGAAGTTCGAGCGTGCGAGTGGCCAAGCGACATGTTCTTACGCGCCACTGGAATTTATGAGGACTTTTATCACTTGGTGGAGAACGCAGGCCTTACCGCCTTCGTTGAAGATAAGTGTCCGCAATACCTCCTCCTCACTAATATCTTCATACAAAGCCTTAACTTCCATCCGAGGAAAAATCCTCCTATGGTTGAGTTCAAACTTTAAGATATCCCCCAGCGCATGTCACTCCAGGATTTTTGCAATGTTTGCAAATTACCTTACATTGGGGATATTCATGAACCTCGTCCACGGGACTTGGAAGCTTTCATCGATACAATTGTTGTAGGAGAGGAGAGAGGAGTGTCTTGCGCTAGAGCTTCTAGCATTCATTTTCCCGTGCTTCGGTACTTCTCATTATTTGTGGGAAAATGTTTGATTGGCCGTGGGAAAGTTGGGTCACTTAGTTCCCCAGATCTTGCGGTCTTGCGCAAAGCACTTTATAACGATAAAACTTATAGCTTGGGTTCTATAGTAGCTCAACGGTTGAACACGAACCGTTCTAAGAGCATTGTCTATGGAGGTATCTATGCTACTCGTCTTGCTAGACACTTTGAGATACCTATTAGACTGGACGAGGAAGAAGAGATTCTTCTTGCCGAGAGATATCTAGATTATGATAGCATGGTTCGTCATGACTTTCTTGATAGAGATATAAATAGAAGGATCATTTATAACCTGGTATTTAGTCAGGGTACTCGTGAGACTATTACTTTGCCTGCTCCTTCTTTGTTCAATCTTCATGTAGGCAGGTACATTATTATGCCCTCGGACATCTAAGCATATTGGGGCTTGGCGCAACCACACGTGCCCGTGCCCAAGCTACCAGTCGAGTACCAGATGCCAGTTTATCAGTGGGAGCCAAAGGAGCTCACACAGCAGTGGCATCCTCAGTCCACTCCAGAGTACCCCCGGAGCTGGTTATTTCCCTCCTTGGGAGTAAACCAACTTAGGCCAAAAGCCTAAGCTTGGGGGAGTACGTGTTCTCACCGGCTTTACATTCTTGCTTATGCTTTCACTTTGTTCGTCGGTGTTCACACTTTGCCACTGTATCATCCATGCTAGTTTATTTTCTTTTTCTCGTTTTCTTTTCGTGTGTCTGTCTAGTTTGAGAAAACCCAAAAAGATTTTCTTTTCTTCTTTTGCTTGTTGGGAGCTTTCCCGTGTAAGTAGTTTTCTTTTTCTTTGGGTCAAGGTAGAAGACCATGGTTACAATGTTTAGTTGCTCTTGCATGCATACATGTTTAGCTGTCATAGAGCCATATTACTTTGTCTTCTCCTTTGTGTTTGCGTGCAGATTCCAGCTTTAGTCCAATGCACGAGCACGCTTATTATTGTTCACATCGTTCGGTCGTCCAAGTGAAAGGCAATAATGATGATGTATGATGAAGTGACTGAGCTTGGAAAAGCTGGTATGAACTCGATCTATTTTGTTTTTGTAAATATGACTAGCTCACTGTTCCTAGTTCAGCTTTGTTGTGAGAGAAACATGTTTGCAATGACAACTTAGAGATCATAGTTGCTTATGCCATGCTTACTTAGCTAGGAGCTTATAATGGTTTGTCTTGGTTGCCAACATGAATTTCGAGATGACTATGATGTAGTATGATAGGATGGTATCCTCCTTTGAATGTTTCAAGTGGCTTGACTTGGCGCATGTTCACGCATGTAGTTGAAACAAAATCAACATAGCCTCTATGATATTCATGTTCATGGTGATTTATGTCCTACTCATGCTTGCACTCAATGTTAGTTAAATCTCAATGCATTTTGATGACTGTTGTCGCTCTCTAGTTGGTCGCTTCCCAGTCTTTTGCTAGCCTTCACTTGTACTAAGAGGGAATACTACTTGTGCATCCACTTCCATAAACCCAAAGTTGTGCCATATGAGTCCACGATACCTACCTATGTGCGGTATCTACCTGCCGTTCAAAGTAAATTTGCATGTGCCACTCTCTAAACCTTCAAGAAATAATCTGTTTTGCATGCCTGAGCCGCTCATGTGGTGACAGGGGGCTATCAGTATCTTCCATGCTAGGCGTGTTATCCTCGATATGTGTTTATTAACTATCATTCACGAGAAAGGGGCCGGTAATTGGAATTCCTAGATCCATGCTCAAATCGAAAAGATAATTGCAAACAAAACTCCCCCTGGATTGATGTTGGTATGGACGGCACCCGAGGATTCGGCTAGTCGTGGAGTGTGATTGATTGGTGGTGGGGGAGTCAAAACTTTACTTTTCTGTTTGGGAACCGCCTATAGCATGTGTAGCGTGGAAGATGGTGAGAACTCATAGTCATTGCGTTGACAATGAAAGCATGCCACCCAAAATTATTATCTCTGTTTTCAAAGCTTGAGCTCTGGCACCTCTGCAAATCAATGCTTCCCTCTCCGAAGGGCCTGTCTATTTATGTTCCTGTTGAGTCATCCTCCTCTTATAAAAACACCAATTAGAGAGAACCTCTGCCGTTTTTATGCTTTGCTTTTAACTGTGTTGAGTATGACTGTGACTGGATCTTCATTGCCATGAATTACAATGTTTAGTCAACCCTTGGTATTTGAAGGTTCTCTGCATTTATGTTTTGCGGTCTCGGAAAGAGCTAGCTAGATACCATCTGTTCGTACTGCTTCATGCTTATTTTGATTGAAGTGTTGACATTTGAGACTTATTATTATTTGCTCGCTAGTTGATTATGACATTGATATGGGTTTACCATGAGACCTAGATATCATTTGCTTATGTGGTTTGCTTGTGATCTTGGTGAAACTCTAGATATGAGTTAGACATAGTTGCAACAACAACATCAAAAAGAGTTTGTCAAAGTTTTTCTTTTGTCTCTTTCAGTTTTTCAACTGAATTGCTTGAGGACAAGCAAGGCTTTAAGCTTGGGGGAGTTGATACGCCTCCGTCGTATCTACTTTTCCGAACTCTTTTGCCCTTGTTTTCGACTCTAATTTGCATGATTTGAATGGAACTAACCCGGACTAACAATGTTTTCAGCAGAATTGCCATGGTGTTGTTTTTGTGCAGAAATAAAAGTTCTCGGGATGACCTGAAAATTTACGGAGAATTTTTCTGGAATTAATGAAAAATACCTAAGCAAAGATCCACCGGAGGAGGTGAGCTAGTGGGCCACAAACCCATGAGGCACGGCCACCCCCCCCTGGTCGCGCCTGGCAGGCTTGTGGGGCCCACAGAGCTCCACCGCTTCCAATCTCAGCTCTATATATTCCGTTTCGCCCGGAAAAAAATCAAGGAGAAGGATTCATCGCGTTTTACGATACGGAGGCGCCGCCACCTCTTGTTCAGGTTGTTCTTCATGTGGAGGGCAGATCTGGAGTCCGTTCTGGGCTCCGGAAAGGGGAAATCGTCGCCATCGTCATCATCAACCTTCCTTCATCGCCAATTCCATGATGCTCTTCACCGTTCGTGAGTAATCTCATCGTAGGCTTGCTGGACGGTGATGAGTTGGATGAGATCTATCATGTAATCGAGTTAGTTTTGACGGGGATTGATCCCTAGTATCCACTATGTTCTGAGATTGATGTTGCTACTACTTTGCCATGCTTAATGCTTGTCACTAGGGCCCGAGTGCCATGATTTCATATCTGAACCTATTATGTTGTCGCCAATATATGTGTGTTTTAGATCCTATCTTGCAAGTCGTAGTCACCTACTATGTGTTATGACCCGGCAACCCCGGAGTGACAATAGACGGAACCACTCCCGGAGATGACCATAGTATGAGGAGTTCATGTATTCACCAAGTGTTAATGCGTTGGTACGGTTCTTTATTAAAAGGATAACCTTAATATCCCGTAGTTTCCATTAGGACCCCGCTTCCATGGGAGGGATGGACAATAGATGTCATGCAAGTTCTTTTCCCTAAGCACGTATGACTACATACGGAATACATGCCTACATTAGATTGACGAACGGGAGCTAGTTACTTATCTCTTCGTGTTATAGATGTTACATGATGAATCAAATCCGGCATAATCATCCATCACCGATCCAATGCCTACGAGTCTTTTACTACTAGTCCTTGCTATGTTACTTTGTTGCTCCTACTGTTGCTCTTGCTGCTGTTACTCTGTTGCTACTGTTGTTACTATGCTACTACTGGTTACTGTTTCTACTGCTGCTATCATACTACCTTGCTACTGATACTTTGCTGCAGACACTAAATCTTTCAGGTGTGGTTGCATTGACAACTCAACTCCTAATACTTGAGAATATTCTTTCGCTTCCCCTTGAGTCGAATCAATAAATTTGGGTTGAATACTCTACCCTCGAAAAATGTTGTGATCCCCTATACTTGTGGGTTATCATTCCCCCGCCAAGGCGTCGGGAATGGGCCGACACGCCTGTGCCCCTTATCCATCCCGAGCTTGCGGCTCGGATCGGCCCGCGCGTCCCTCACAACAAGAACGATGCTCGTCTCCGCATAGGAGGGTCCCATTGGACCGGCGTGCTTGGGCCCCCGGATCAGGGGGCATTCACCACCGGCTTCACTCTTCCCCGCGACACTCCAAAGTACAACGGCACCGCCAAGCCAGGAGACTAGTTGATCGACTACACTACAGCGTTCGGCATCGCCCGGGGCAACAAGCGTGTAGCCGTCCGCTACATGCCCCTCATGCTGGACGGCTCGACCAGAACTTGGCTCAACAGTCTGCCAGCCGGCAGCATCAACTCTTTGGTTGATTTCGAGGAGGCATTTGTCCGCAACTTCATCGGCACACACAAGCACCTTGGTTGGCCCCGCAAGCTGGACATGTGCGTTCAGAGGCCAGACGAGCCCCTTCACGACTACGTCACGCGCTGGACGGAGTTGCGCAACTCCTACGAAGGAGTGCATGAGGTATAAGCCATCCAGTACTTCATTGACGGTTGCCAAGACGGCACCCTTCTCAAGCACAAGGTCATGTGCTCCGAGCCAACCTCTCTGGCAGTTCTCATGGCCAAGGCGAACAAGTACGCCACTTCCGACTCCGCCATGAGAATCAAGGTCAGCGCCACAGACAAGACCACCCAACAGCCGGCTACGTCTAAGCCGGCTGGCGACAACCGGGGCGGCCAGAACAACAAGCGCAAGGCAGATCAACCTGATTCACAACCTGGAAGTAAACAGGTGGCGAACGTGGAGGAAGAGTAGCCGGCTGCTCAAACCGGTGCTCAAAGACAGCGAACCGGCAAGAACGCTTGGCAGCCCAAGCTCACCTTCGAGCAGATGCTCGACGCGCCTTGGAAAATGCATATCGGGGCGAAGCCGGCCACCCATACACTCCGGCAGTGCAGCTTCACACAGCACCTATCCCGAGGTGAGGACCTGTCGGCTCCTCCGGGAGCGGGCCTCGACGTACAGCTCCTGGGTCAGGTCTGGCTCCAGCTCACCACCTCCCAACGATGGTTGTCTCCACGACCAGCTCCCCGAGCAGGACGGGGCCTACGTCATCTTCACCAACGAAGGCGACGACAGGCACAACCTGCAACAACGTCGGCACGAGGTGAACACCACAGTCCCCTCGGTTCCTCAGTACATGCATTGGTGTGAAAAGCCAATTACATGGATCCGGGAGGACCATCCCGCAGTGATGCCGAACCCCGGCACATACGCGCTCGTCCTCGACCCTACCCTTGCATCCAAGAGACTCACCTGCCGATTTTCACGGGTGTTGGTCGACGGCGGCAGCAGCATCAACATTCTCTACCGAGACACACTGCTCAAGCTCGGGTTGAAGGAGAAGGACTTGCCGCCGACCAGGATTGTCTTCCACGGCATTGTGTCGGGGCAGTCCTGCTCTCTGATTGGCAAAATCTAGTTGGATGTCCTCTTCGGTGATAAGGCGCATTTCCGCCGAGAGCCAATCTGGTTTGAAGTGGTGGACCTCAACAGCCCCTACCGTGCGCTGCTGGGAAGGCCGGCTCTGGCAAAGTTTATGGCTATTCCCCATTACGCCTACCTCAAAATGAAGATGTCGGGTCCGAAGGGCATCATCACCATTGTTGGCGACTACAAGAATTCGCTGGAGTGTGCACGCGATAGCAGCCGGCTGGCCGAGGCACTCGTGATCGCTGAGGAGAAGAGACAGCTTAGCCGACTTGTGGCTGAGGCTACCGAGCAGCCAGCCATGCCCACTCCTCCATGCCAGTCGGCCAACGAGGCCTCCTTCGAGCCGTCCAAGGAGGCAAAGCTAGTGTCGCTTGAGCCGGCTAACCCCAAGCAGTGCGTCACCATTGGGGCTAACCTCATCCCCAAATAGGAAGGTGAGCTCGTTGACTTCCTCCATGAGAATCGAGACATCTTCGCATGGTCCCCAAAGGACATGCCGAGAGTCCCGAGGCAGTATGCCGAGCACAAGCTTCATGTGCGGTCGGATGCCAAGCCGGTCAAACAACCGTTGTGCCACTTTGCCGAGGGGAAGCGACGCACCATTGCAGAAGAGATCGCCCGGCTGCTTGCAGCTGGCTTCATAATGGAAATTTTCCACCCGGACTGGTTGGCCAACCCAGTCCTGGTGCTGAAGAAAAACAAGACATGGCGCATGTGTATTGATTACACAAGCCTGAATAAGGCGTGCCCAAAAGACCCTTTTGCAATGCCACAGATAGATCAAGTGATCGACTTCGCGGTCGGTTGCGAACTGCTGTCATTTCTGGACGCTTATTCCGGCTACCACCATATCAAGCTGGACCCGGCCGACCGGCTCAAGACCTCCTTCATCACACATTTTGGAGCCTACTGCTACACGACGATGATGTTCGGCCTGAAGAACACCGGCACAACCTTTTCCAGTGCCGCATGCAACAATGCCTCCTGCCGCAAATCGGCAAGAACATTCATGTCTACGTTGACGACATCGTCGTCAAAACCAAGCAGCACTTCAGTCTGCTTGACAATCTGCGGGAGACCTTTGCCAACCTGCGCGAGTACAAGATCCTGCTCAATCAGGAGAAGTGCGTCTTTGGAGTTCCAGCCGTCAAGCTCTTGGGTTTCTTCGTGTCGGCTCGCAGCATCGAAGCTAACCCCGAGAAGATCAGAACCATCGAGCACATGGCCAAGCCAGCTCGACTCCTCGATGTCCAGAATTTTTTTGGCTGCCTGGCATCCCTCTACCGATTCGTCAGCCGGCTGGGCGAGAAAGTGCTTCCACTCTATCAGCTCATGAAGAAGACAAAAAAATTCGAGTGGAATTACCAAGCGGACGAAGCTTTTCGCGACCTCAAGCGCGTGATCTCCAACACACCAATCTTTGTTGCGCTGACAGAAATGGAGCCCATCCTCATCTACATCGTAACAACCACACGTGTGGTCAGTGTGGTCTTGGTAGTGGAGCGCAAGGAGGAGGGCAAGGTGCTGCTGATTCAGCGCCCTGTCTATTATCTGAGCAGGTCTTGTTCGCCTCCAAGAAAAACTACCCCCACTATGAGAAGATGTGCTATGGCGTGTACTTTGCCGCCAAGAAGTTGAAGCAATACTTCCAGGAGCACGCCATTACGATGGTGACCACTGCTCCACTTTCAGAAATCATGGGCAACCGTGATGCCACGGGCCGGATCACCAAGTGGTCCATAGCCATGGCGGACCAAGACATCCGCTACGAGCCACGCACCGCCATCAAGTCTCGGGTGGTGGCCGACTTCCTCGTCGATTGGGCCGAGACCCAATTCTTGCCACCGCCTCCAGATTCCACGCATTGGCGGATGCACTTCACGGCTCGAAGATGCGAACTGGTTTGGGAGCCGGCATCGTCTTGACGTCTCCGAAGGAGACCAACTCAAGTATTCTCTTCAGATACACTTCGCCACCTCCAACAACGTCATCGAGTACGAGGCGCTCGCACACGGCCTTCGGCTTGCCAGAGAAATCGGCATCCGAAGGATTCTTTGCTTCGGCGACTCAGATCTTGTGGTGCAGCAAGTCTATCGCAAGTGGGACGCCAGGCAAGCCAACATGGCCAGCTACCGCTTCCTCATCCAACAGTTGAGTGGCCCCTTCGAGGGCTGTGAGTTCCACCATCTCCCTCGAGCGGACAACGAGGCGGCTGATACCTTGGCAAAAATCAGCTCCACAAGGCAAGCAATCGTGGCCGACATCTCCCTCGAGCAGCTGCACAAGCCTTCCATAAAGCCGTCTCCGGAGTCGGCATCGATCTTTGTGCCGACGGACCCATCCGTCTGAGTGACTCTTGGACTTCAGAAACCGCCGGAATCGTCATCTCCACCAGCTCCGCTCGCTCTGCCGGCTCCGGCAATCTTGCCAACTCCAACAACTCCGCCCGCTACGCCAAACCTCGATCCCAGTCGGCTCAACACCCAGTGGGTGGCCGTCATGGAGCTTGACAGCAGGCCGGCTGCCACGACGGCACCAGAGACAGAAGGTCTCGAACCAAGGACTACAACGACGAACTCGGGGGCTTTAGACGCTCCTGAGTTTCACACCAAGCCGGAGCCGATTCCCGTTTCGGCTCCCTCATGGGCACTCCCCATCCTGGCCTTCCTTATTTGCGGTGGGCTTCCTCAAGATGAGGCGGAGGCGCGGCAGATCCAGCGACGATCTCCCACGTACGCCATCCTCAACCGTGAGTCGTTCGACGTAGCGTAAACGGCGTGTTTCAACGCTGCGTCGAGGCAGAAAAAGGGCAAGAAATCCACAAGGACATACACCAGGGCGAGTGTGGGCATCTGATACGTCCCAAACGTATCTATAATTTCTGCTTATTCCATGATCTTTTGGGTGACAATTTATATGTTTTGCTACACTTTTATATCATTTTACACATATTTGGACTAACCTACTAACTCAGTGCACCCAGTGCTAGTTCGTGTCTGCTGATGTCTTTTGTGCAGGGGCTTTTGCCCAATTTTTCGAAGCCCAAAAAATTCTGAGAAAAATATATAAAAAATCAGCGTACCGAAAGCTTCCAGATCACCGAAGATGGGCCAGAGGGGGGCCAGGGGCCGCCCAAGCGACCTGTGGGCGCGGCCTACCCCCTGGCCGCCCCAAGAGGCCGTCTGGGTGGGTCCCACATCCTCCGGTGCCCTCTTTTGGCCTATATTTACTCCTCCAAGAGGAAACCCTTCCAACACATCCAGAATCGCGAATTTCTCCATCAGTCCGTCGCTGCAGCGCTTCCCGAGATCGGGAGCATCAGGAGACCTCTTCCCGGCACCCTGTCGGAGGGAGGATTGACCTCCGGGAGCTCCTCCACCGTCATGGATGCTTCCTGGACATGACGTGAGTAATCCTCCTTGGACCATGAGTCCATGACCAGTAGCTATGTGATGTCTTATCTCCAATCTTGTGCTTCAATGGTTAGTCCTTGTGAGCTGCCCTACGTGATCAAAGCATCTATGTAATTCTCTTGCTATTGCTATGCTCGGTTTGTTGGGATCCGATGGATTATGAGATTATGTTCAGATTGTTATGAGTTATATATTTGATTATCATTTTATATTATGTTCCTTAGTGATTCATGCATGTTCTCCATTGCTATTTATTGCTTTGTCCAAGTAGTAGATTGCAACTCCAAGAGGGGGCGTTATGCATGATTGTGGGTTCATGCCCCTCGATGTCTAGCATGAGTGACAAAAACATGAGACTAGGGGATGTGACGTTGCCACCAAGGAGAAAACAACGGTACTTGTGACGAATGTTGCAAGGATTGTTTACCTTACGCATAGTTCGTTAATGTAGTTGCCCGTTGCTTTGAGTTTACACTTTGGGTGGGGCTCGCAACTTAATACCGGCGAGCTGTTCTGGATAGATATCTCGAGGTGGATGAATAGTAAGTAGATGCTGATGAATAAACGGCCTACTTGTCTTGGCGTACTGCCCCTTACTATTGAACCTCTAACTATCAAGTAGCATAATTAGCATTGCGGTGCATTCATAATTCCGTGAATTGCCCAACTCTGATTTCTTTACCCAAGCATAGTTGTTTATCGTCTTTTGGGAGAGATACATCACTAGTGAACATCATGTGACTCCGGTCCATATCACCATCATTTTTTACACCTCCATCATTTACTGCTTTCATTTACTTTTCCGTTGCAATCACTATCACTTTTCTCGCTTGTGTTTTGATGCTAGGAGTCCTCCTGGTTCAATAAACCTTACAGTCTTTGTGTAAGGTAAAACTTGTTGCTGACTACATCTCAACCTTCCACTTGGGGTAACCAACGAGGAGCGAGAAGTATATACATCATCTCGTCATCAAGCAAAGTTTTCTGGTGCCGTTGCCAGGGACTCCAGTCTTCAAGATAGGGGAGATGCACGCTATCTTTTACCTTCGCTTTTTAGTCTTGTTAGTTTGCTTTCTAGTTTTTTCTTTAGAGTCTTATACCAAAAACCACAAAAAATAGTTGATTTGTTCTTGCTTGTTTGTGCTGCTATGGGTTCCACTGAGAACACTAAGTTGTGTGACTTCACTAGTCACAACAACAATGACTTTATCTGCACTCCTATTGCTGCTCCCGCCACTGAGGCTACGTCCTATGAGATTAAACTTGCTTTACTGAACCTTGTTATGAAAGATCAATTCTCCGGTGCTGGAGATGATGCTGATTTGCACTTGAACAATTTTGTTGAGCTCTGTGATATGCAAAAATATAAAGAAGTAGATGTTGATATTGTTAAACTTAAGCTTTTTCCTTTTTCCTTGAGAGGAGGAGCTAAAGTATGGCTTCAATCTTTGCCTAGAACAGCCTACGCCTGGCCGTTGTAAAGATCCTACGATGAAAAGAAACAAAGTAAGACAAGAGTAAGACTCGGCCCGGCTAACTCTCAGCCGGCCCGACTCTCGGGGGCTACACCCAGTGGGTGCGCTCGCGCGCCCCCACTTCAAACAAAAGAAGAAGGCAAGCCGCTGCAAGTAATATTCGGCCCGACTAACTCTCAGTCGGCCCGACTCTTGGGGGATACACCCAGTGGGTGCGTTGGCACGCCCCCACTAAAGAAAGAAGAAGAAAAATCTCAACCAAATCAACCGAAGGGTGCGGGAATTGAAGACTTACCGCGGTCCACTCCTCGAGGCGGTTCAGGTCTTCCTTGGCCACCAGAGCCACGTGTGCCACCTTGTCATGGCTGTGGGAGAACGCGGCCAGCAATGCAGGGACCCCACTTAGCATGGCGCCAGGAGGCAAGGTCACGCGTCTGGCCTTGGCCGCGTTCCAGGACTCTAGGGGCCGGCTCCCAGAGAACGAGCCGGTTCCGGAGGCAGACGGGCCACGGCTGGATGCGACTATAGTGTCGTCACCTAGCGGCACGCTTTTGGTCGGCTCCTTCGGCGCATCGGTCCGGTGAGGCGCCTGCGGACCCTTGGTCCGCACGATATTCTCCTTCACCACCAGAGTCGTCTCCATGTCTGGCGGTGGGATTTCCGTTTCCGTCGCATCCATGGTCACCTCTGGCACGGTGTCCGCCCCAACGTCAGGCGCGTCGGGCGCCGCATCGAGATCCACCTGCGCGGAGGCAGGTTCTGGCCTGGTGGTCTTGGCGGTCTCGGTCGCGCTCACGCTGGCCCGAGCCGGCTCGCTGGTTGGGGCCTCCACACTCACTCGCGAGGCGGGGTCATGCGTCGACTTGGACCATCTCTCCTTTGTGGTTGGATTGTCGGCATGGCCGGCTGCGCGCTTGGTGGGCTGGCCCTGGCTTGCAGCTGCCTTCGGACCGCCGCCTCCCAGGGACGGTTCTCTTGCTCAATCAGTGTCATCTTCCTCCGCCGTCTAGGCCTCCCTGCTAGCCATAAATTGATAAGGGGATGTCTCCTACCTAAGAATCAAGAAAATGGAAAGAAGGAGGAATGCAATTACTTACCCTACAACTACGGGAACCGGCCGTCTGCTAACGGCGACCCACTACTTCTTTGAGCCGGCCCTATGTCCTCCAGCCGGAGGCCCTGCCGCAGTTCGTTTGTGAGCCGGCTTGGCGACAGCGATCTCCTTGCCTTTCCACCGCACCCCTTCGCCCTGCACGGCCGGCTCGCGGGCGGCTCGACGTTGCCGCATCATGGGAGGGATGGAGACCTCCTATAGCTCTTCCAGATTTTCCACGTCGGCTGCATCGCGTAAAGGAGGCGACACCTCATCATCATCCGTCCAATCAAGCAACGCACACGCTAAAAACTCACTGGCCGGCTCGGTGCCCTCCGACTCCGCCACCCCTTCCGCATCTTCGGAGGTGGAAGTTTGGAGCTCCACATCGTCCTCATCCTCGATTTCGACGGGGTCCGACACCTCCACGTCGGCAGCTGGTTGTCGATAGACTTGCAGGCGCTCGAACAACTTAGGGTGTAGCCGGCGTCCGGTGTTAGATGCCGGATAGAACTCAAAGAAAAATAAGGAACATACTCAATGAAGGAAGGTACCGTCGGAGCCGGATGGCTTCGGTCATAAGGGGCCATGCCCCACTCCCACTCGCCACCTTCATCCATGGAGGCGGATGAGATCAGATTCACCTGCTGGGCCACCTTGCCGGCTCGGTAGTTCTTCGTCGAGAGTCGGCATGGATCCTGCCGGCCACCCATCTGGTAGATCAGGTGCGGTCGGTGATGCAAAGGCAGGATCCGGCAGGCCACCAAGGTGGTGAGTAAATCTCTAGCCAAAAGGCCCTGAGCCTTCAAAATCTCGAGGTGGGCACATATCAGCTTCACCTCTGCGATGGGCTTCGGAAGCGAACTGCTCCAGTTCAGCTTTGCAGTCAGCGGAGCAATGGTGAAAGGAGGAAGACTTATGAAGTCGTGGAGGGGATCCACATTCTTCATGTGGAAGAACCCCCTCTGCCACTTCTTCACCGAATCGTGGAGAGGTAGCTTTGGGAAGCCAGAGGCGGACCGGAGATGGACCAGGGGGCGCCGTAAGGCGTCATCTTCTTGATGTCGGGGTCATCGGTCGGTGCCGACAGCCGCTTGAAGAAGAACAGCTTGCGCCACAAATCCAAGCGGGGTTCGATCCCCAGAAACCCCTCGCACAGGGTGATGTAGGCGGCAAGCTAGAGGAAGGCATTGGGCGCAAGATGATGCGGCTGCAAGCCGAAAAACACCAGGAATCACGAGAAGAACTTGCTGGCAGGAAGCCCGAATCCCTGGAAGAAATGCTCCTTGAAGACCGGAGATCCTTCGGCATTGGGGAAATGCACCTCCATGTGCTCCGCTGGGGGCAGCATACAGCGTTGCCAGAGCACCTCGATGTGCCCGTCGGTAACATCGCTGCCCTCCCAGGCGCCTCAGAACTTCGCCTTCTCGGCGGCGGATTGGGAGATAGCGGAGCGGCGGCGAGAGGCTCGGCAAGACGCGCGGAGATTCGGCGACAAACTACGGCGAAGGTGCAGGCGGTGTCTCCTTCTCTCTCTGGCTCTGGGAGGGAAGGGGCGCTGGAACGGAGCGAGGCAGGAGCAAATGGCCTCTTCAAGCA
Organism: Hordeum vulgare subsp. vulgare; assembly: GCF_904849725.1. Classification (NCBI taxonomy): domain Eukaryota; kingdom Viridiplantae; phylum Streptophyta; class Magnoliopsida; order Poales; family Poaceae; genus Hordeum; species Hordeum vulgare. Next base: position 577,174,402 of record NC_058521.1, read on the forward strand.
CTCCCACCCCTCCATTTAAACCATCGAAAGCATCATGGGGGGGATCCAGTGCGCACGATCCCCACCCCCTCCGGATCATGCGGGAGCTTTAATGAGCCCCGAAATAACAACCATTGCTGTCGGTGAATACTCACACCATATGCCATAGGTAGGATAAAGTCGGTGAGAACCGAAGGGACAAAAGTGGGCGCTAGGAACGAGGTTGGTACACGCATGGAACGCACGATGTACCCAGGTTCAGGGCTCTCCGTAGAGATAATACCCCTAGTCCTGCCAAAGTGTTTGATGTGTATGAATAGAGTACAGAGTTGCTCCTCGAGCTGTGTTAGGAGGAGGAAGAGGGGAGCAGTCGGCTCGTCTCTGCCTCTCTCTATGTGGTTGGTGAGTGTGTAGTGTTGTTCGACTCTGGAATGATCGGCCCCCTGCATGGAGGGCGACCGAGGGGTTTTATAGACGAACCCGCCGGCCTACAATATGGATAAAGGGTACAAGTGTGGGACCCGGCTGGCAGCCTCGCCGGCTGGCCAGGGGCCCACTAGAGTCTTGTCTTGTCGCTTGAGGGGTCCGCCGGCTGCATGGTCTCGATTGGCAGTGGACCCGCCGGCTAGCCAATAAAGCTATCGCGTAAAGTTGACGCCAAGCACGCGTTGTACGTCGAGCGTCGTCCAGCGAGATTCGTCATGGGAGGTAGTACGACCGCCTCCACTGTTCCCCATGCCAAGTGCAATAATGGAGTGGGAGTGCGACGGTCCGACACTATGCTAGGTGATGGATCAGAGCCGGGGTAGGTCAGCGGCGTGGCCGCCGACGCTCGTACCTGTCGGATGCCCCAATCCAGTACCTTTGCTGACGTGTAGCTACCATTAATCATAAGGTCTCATCCTGACCTACGATCTGATGTGACTTGTGATCCTCGGCCGGCTAGCCTGCTTGGCTAGCCGGCTTGGGTGCGGCTGCCTCATTCCTAGTCGGTCGGCTGGACCAGGTCGGCCCAGAGGAGGTAACCGCCTTGACTCTAACCGGTTGGGGTTGCCTGGCCGGCCAAAGGGATGGCCGCCTCGTCCTCTAGCCGGTAGGCGCAGCCTAGCCGGCCAAAAGACTTGGGCCCTTAGGAAGCTGTATATGTTCATATCCTTTGGGCCGAAAATGAAGGAGCAGGCTTGATGAGCCTACCTCGGGGTTATCCCCCCGACAGTAGTCCCTGAAGCTGGAGAGGCCTGCCGCCTGCGGGCAGGCGGCCTCACCGGCTTGATGATTTGTCTTGGTATTTTTGCCGCTATTCGTGACGAGGATTGCCAGCTCCGAAACCGGCTCGCTTCGGAACGACGCCTCGGCTTCGTCGTAAGTCGCTCGGAGAGCGCCACGTGCCAGGCCTCGCCTGACATAATGATGGTGATTACTGGTGACGGGACCGGGCCTGGGCCCTGGGCCCCATCATGATGCCCCCTCGGCCTCCGCGCGAGAGATCCTCTGCGGATTTACTCCGCGACGGTTGGGCTTAGGGAAGCGTTACCGCCCGTAATACACGTGGTTAGTGGGGGTCCAGTGCGCACCGGATCCCCTCCCCACGACACTTCATGGGGGTTTAAATGGGATGCGGGAGTTCCGAGGAGGCCATTCGCCCCCCTTCTTGCCCCGCACCCATGCCCTCTTCCTCCCTGTGCCCAGAGAGAAAGAGCTTGTATCCTTCATCTTTCTCGTCTTCGTCGCTGCGAAGCTGTCAACCCCTTCGAGTTTCAGTCGCCCGCAGCCATGGCCGGCGGCTCTTCCTCGGAAAGGCCCTCGGTGCAGAAGGCTTCGTCGCAGGGAGCCTGGCTGGGCAGCGAAGTCGGCGAGGAGCACATCGAGGCGCTCCGTCACCACCGGCTGCTGCCCCGGGCCTCCCAAGTGCTGGTGCGACTCCGTGGCGCCGAGACCGCTCCCACACCCACCGTGGGACAGGTCGTGGTCTTCACTGAGCATTTCTATCGGGGCTTTGGGCTTCCAGCCAGCGCCTTCTTCTCCGAATGGCTCCGCTTCTTCGGCCTGCAGTTGCATCACCTGGCGCCGAACGCCATACTGCAGCTGTGGGCCTTCGTGATCCTGTGCGAGGGCTTTGTGGGGATCGAGCCCCGCGTCGATCTGTGGTGCAGCTTGTTCTTCTTCAAGCAGCAATCCATCTCCATGGAGAAGTCCGAGGTGGAGAAGCTCCAGGGACCGCGCCCGATGACGCCGTGCGGGGCCGCGCTGGTGCATCACCGCTCGAAGTCGGGCTTCCCCCAGATGCCACTGCAGGAATCCATCCAGCAGTGGCAGAATGGTTTCTTCTATGTAAAGAACGCCGACCCCGCCCGGGACGCCCTCAACATGCCCCCGTTCAACATCGACCCGCCGACGCAGTTGAACTGGGCGGAGAAGACTCCTAAGCCGATTCCCGAGGTGGCGCTGATCTGTGCCCACCTTGAAATTTTGGAGAAGAGCGGCCTCCTTGGCCGCGACCTGCTCACCGCTATGGTGACCCACCGGATTCTGCCGCTGCAGACGCGGCCACATCTGGTTTGTCAGATGAGCGGCCGGCATGATCCCTGCCGGCTGTCCACCAAGGGGTTCACCCCAGGCGCGGTAGCGCGGCGGGTGAACCTGATCTCCACCGCCCACATGGACGAGGGCGTGGAATGGACATGGGGGATGACCCCCTTCAACAGGGCCCGTCCGGCTCCAATGGTAAGCGGCCTTCTCGTTTTTCGTTGTTTGTCTTGCAGCTGGCCACCCCGCTGAGCCGGCAATTGAATCCCCATTCGAAGTTGCTCGAGAGTCTACAGGGATCCCTCCGTCCACCCGCTCCTGACGTGGATGTGTCCGACGCCTCGAAGATCGAGGACGAGGGCGTGATTGAATCCCGCTCGGACTCCTCCGCAGGCTCGGAGAACCCACTGGAGTCGGAAGGGACAGAGCCGTCTGGTGAGTACCCGCGGCCCTCCGTCGCAGATTGGACGGATGATGACGAGACTCCCTCATTCTTCTCTGGTGCAGCCTTCGAGGAGGACTCCGACGGGGTGGAGGAGGTCACCAGCCCGCCATTGACGCGCGACCGGCGTCAGAGGGCCGGGGCAACCACCGCCGACGAGTTGGCCGGGAGGAAGGGCAAGGGTGCGACAGCATCCCGACCGGCTCCTAAGCGGCCGGCGTCGGGTCCTCCAGCCGGAAAGCGAGCAGGCGGTGCCAAGAGACGTCGTGGTCCTGGCCGGAGGCAGGTGCCTATAGTGGCGGGGTAAGATTTCTTCCCCCTTTTCCTTGCTTATCTTGTGGGAAGCTTCGTTCCTTAAATCTTGGCATGACAGGGAGGCGGAGGATGTGGAGGAGGACACCGCCTCCGCAGCCGAGCGGGCTGGCTGGGTAGCAGCCGATGCTGCCAAGAGGGAGCTTGAGACGCAGTCCAAGCGCCGGTGGGACGTGGCCGCGGAGAAGATGGCCGCGGGCCGGTCTCGTCCCAGCCGGGTCGAGAATCCAACGGAGAAGCGTGCGAAGGCTAGACATGACCCCTCCGCACATGCTCGCGCGGAGGAGCCAGCTAGCGAAGCGGCTTCAAGGCACGCCCCAAGGGCTGAGGGGGGCCAGCCCTCAGGGCCGGATGCCTCGGCGCCGGTGGATCTGGAAACGATCCCTGACTCCCCTAGGGCCGAGGCGGCGCCTAACGCGCCGGAACTGGTCCTGGACGCGCCGGATGCAGCCCCTGATGCGCCAGGGATGGCCATGGATGCGCCGGACGTGGCCCATCTACCTCCCATAGAGGAGGCAGTGCCGGCCGGGATGGTGTCAGAGCCGGTCGCCGAGCCGGCACCTGGAGCCGGCGCCATCGTCATTCCCCAGCACGGCCCTGTTGCGTCAGGAGCTGGAAGCCGGGTCGAGAGCCGGCCCATGAAGACATGGCGGGCGGCCAACCTGGCCCGCCTACGACTACCCGTCGGCACCGCGCTTTCCGACGTCCCGGAGTTGGTGTCGCTGTTTACCAGCGGCCGGTCCAAGGTGGAGCAGTCGGCCCGCGTGGTGTGCAGCGATATGGAGCGCCTGGAGGCCCGTACCCAGGTAGGTGCCTCCCGTTTGAGTTTTGAACTTCTCCTCTTTTGCGTTAGTGGGGGCGCGACAGCGGACCCACTGGGTGTAGCCCCCGAGAATCGGGTCGGCCGATCGTCGGCCGGTCCGAATCTCTTAGAGCTTCTTTTCCTTGTTTTGCTTCTTTAGTGGGGGCGCGCTAGCGCACCCACTGGGTGTAGCCCCCGATAATCGGGTTGGTTAAGTTTTAACCAGGCCGAATCTTAATCCTGCTTCATTTTTGTTTTTTGGTAGGGCTTTATGACGCTCAGGCGCAGGCCTACAATGAGCTGCGAACTCAACACCTGGCGGCTGATGGCCGGATCGCCGAGCTCGAAGTCCGGCTGGGCGAGGTTGCCACGGAGCGGGATGCCCTGCATGGTGCCGGCAACCGGCTCCAGGAGCAACTGGCCCTTCTTTAGACGAAGAGGAAGGAGCTCGAGGCGGCCAGCCGGGTCGAGCTGGAGCGACTGCGCGACACGCTGCAGGAGAAGGAGGCCTCCTACTCTGCAGATGTGGATCGCCTCGTGTCGCTTCATCTCAAGGAGATGAACCTCAAGGACGCCGCCTTGAGGGATAAGGAGGAGGCCCTTGTCCAGAAGCAATCCCAGCTGGCCAAGGCCTTGGAGTCTGCGGCGGCTCTCCAGGAGGAGGTTGCCCGCCTTGCTCATGCGAGCAAGGTGCGGGAGCTCGAGGTCCTCGACAGCTCCCATGAGACCGATGGCGCCTTCCATCGTGAGTGTTTCTCCCTTGCTTTGCCTTTAGCTTTTTGGTCGTCTCCTCTCCTTACTACGCCCTTGTGCCCTGGCTTTGCTACCTCAGGTCTCTTCCCTGCAACCCAGGTCGCAGCCGACACTGCCGTCGAGGTGAGCCGTGAGGAGCGCCGCGCGGCTGGGCAGGAGGTAGATACTACCTCCGGCTGGAGCATGGAGGAGATCGGGGTGGGCATTCGGGCCCGCCTGCATGCCCTGGGCGAGTCTGTGGCTCAGCTTCAGGTTGCAGGCTCGTCGATGGTGGCAGCTCTGTGGCTGGAGGGCGTGGAGCCGGCGTCAATGAGCCGACTCGCCCGCTGGCTTGCAGCTGGCGGGGAACGCCTGGATGCCTGGCGTGCTTCACGTGCCGGAGCCTACATGGCCCTGCGCTTGGCCAAGTCCTGGTACCGGAACCTGGACTTGGGCAAGCTCGTTGCTCAGCGCGACGGTTCGAAAGCGGAGCTGCAGGGCGTGGAGGAGGCGCTGTGTGTGAGGGCCAACGGCATTGCCGAGTACGCCGCTTGGGACGATTTTGTCTTGGAGCGGGGTGAAGATGGCGGTGTGATCCCTGAGGATCTGCACGGCCTTCAGCCCTATGACTCCAAAGGCAGCTCCGGCGAGGCGGCCCATGCAATGGAATCTGCTGCCGCCTCAAGCGGTGCGGCGTACGCCGACTCCGGTGAAGATGGAGCCGGGAGCCCTCGCGAAGGAGACGCCAAAACCGCCTCGGGAGCAGCCGGGGATGGTGAAGCCACCACTTCAGGAGCAGCGGCCGGGGCGACCGATGATGCCGCAGCCCCGTAGCCGGTGTCCTTTTTTGTTTTGTTCCACCCCCGGAGGGATGTAATGAACGTGGGCCGTGGGCCAATGCTTTTTTGAATGTATGTATTCAGCATTATATTCGTATTGCCAGGTGTGTTGTTTTATATCTCTATCTTTTGATTCCTCGTTGACTCTTTTTTCTCCAATCCTTGTATTCTCAAGCCTCCACCCCGCCAGCCCGACAGCCGGGAGCCGGTATGTGGCTGGGTCGACGTTTCGGACTTTAGAACACAAGACTTAGATTTTTCGAAGCCATCAAGACTTAAAGACTAAGACATAAACCAACAGAGGCCGGCTTGAATGAGATCGTAAATATGATCGAGCCAGCCCGAGCCGGCGACCCTTTGTAGCCGAACTTTGCATGCATCCGGCCTTACCTGGCGTCACCTCGTAAGCCAGACGGCCGGAGCCAGTCCGCAAGCTCGTACGAGGTGACCAGGGATCAGCCGGCTTACACTATGTGTTCTTTTACAATAGGGAAGGCGTCCGAGCAGCTAGCGAGCCCCCGAGCTTGTTAAAGCCAGCAAGGGGCGTGCGTTGCGTAGCCTCTGAGCTTGATGAAGCTAGAAAGAGGTGTACGCGGTGTAGCCCCAAGTTTATTGAAGCCGGTCAGGGGGCATACACTGAGTGAAAACTCTCAATAAAAAGAAACATGAGGCATGCTGTTTTTATTGCATTTGTTGTTGATCCCTGAAGAGGGAGAAAGATACATATGCATGATCTTTCCATTGTTTGATACTTGCCTTCTAGCAATAGAACGGGCAAAGCAGCATCGCGTTCCATGGATGTTCCGTCTCCTGGCCGGAGTCGTCCCTCTTGCGCTTCCTTGGCTTTTGAGCATCGATCAAGTAGTAAGCGTTGTTGTGCAATGCCCTACTAATGATGAAGGGTCCCTCCCATGGGGATGAGAGCTTGTGCTGGCTGACAGTGCGCTGGATTCTTCTGAGGACCAAGTCTCCCTCCCTGAAAGAGAGAGGCTTGATCTTTTTGCTGTTTTAGTATCTCAGCTTATGTTGATAGATGGTCGTCCGTCTCAAGGCCAAGTCCCTTGCTTCTTCGACGAGGTCCACACCGTCTTCTCTTGCTTCCTTTGCCTCCGTTTCCGTGTATAGGGCGACCCGAGGCGAGCCGAACTCGATATCCATGGGAATAATAGCCTCGGACCCGTATACAAGAAAGAACGGAGTGAAGCCGGTCGACCGGTTGGGCGTGGTGCGGAGGCTCCATAACACAGCCGGCAGTTCTTCAATCCAACAGCTAGCTGATCTGACCAGCGGTGCCACCAGTCTTGGCTTGATGCCGGCCAGGATCAGGCCGTTGGCCCTCTCCGCTTGGCCATTCGACTGGGGATGTGCCACTGACGCCAAATCGAGCCGGATGCCTACCTTGGAACAGTAGAGCGCCAGAGCACCTTTGGCAAAGTTCGCGCCGTTGTCGGTCATGATGCTGTGGGGAACGCCATATCAAACAAAGATGTCTGTGATGAACTTGACGGTGGTGGGGCCATCAAGCTTCTTGATGGGTCTGGCTTCAATCCACTTGGTGAACTTGTCGACGGCTACCAAGAGGTGTGTCATTCCACCACGAGCCGTCTTGAAGGGCCCTACCATGTCCAGTCCCCAGACGGCGAACGGCCATGACAGGGGGGTGGTTTTGAGGGCCGAAGGCGGCATATGGCTCTTCGTGCTAAAGAATTGGCAGCCTTCGCACTTGTCGACCAGATCCACGGCCTCCTCGAGAGCCGTGGGCCAGTAGAATCCGTGGCGGAACGCCTTGGCCACCAGGGTTCTAGAGGCGGCATGATGCCCACACTCCCCCTAGTGAATGTCTCTGAGGATCTCATGTCCCTTTTCTGATTCGACGCGGCGTTGGAACACGCCGGTCACGCTGCGCCGCACCAGCTCGCGATTGATAATGGCGTAGGCTGCAGACCTGCGCTGGATCTGCCTCGCCTCCGCCTCATTCTGAGGAAGATCGGCACGAAGAAGGAAGGCCAGGATAGTTTGAGCCCATGACAGAGCCGACACAAGGGTCGCCTCCGCCTCGACTTGACTGTTGGGGGCTTCCGCAGCCCCCGAGCTTGGTGGATCCGCGGTCGTGGACTCGAGACAAGGTGTCTCTGGTGCTGCTGCGGCAGCTGGCTCGCCGTCTACCTCCATGACGTCCACCCACTGGGTGTCGAGACAATAGGATTCGAGGCCAGGTGGATCCGGAGTTGTTGTTGTAGCCGGTGCCGCTATTGGAGTCGGCGTGGCCAACGTAGCCGGCGTAGTTGGTGGAGCCGAAGGCGCTTGCACCATGGACTTGGCTGGTGCCGCTATTGGAGTCGGCATAACCAGCGTAGCCGGCCTAGGATATGCGGCCGACGTAGCTGGTGGAGTCGACGGCGCTTGCACCGCAGAGTCAGCCAGCACGAAAATCGATGCCGACTCGGGAGACGGCCTGATAGACGGCTTATGGAGTTGCTCGAGGGAGACGCCAGCTGGAATAGCCAGTCTTGTGGAGCCGATCTTTGCTAGTGTATCAGCCGCCTCATTTTTTGCCCTGGGAACATGGTGGACCTCACAGCCCTCGAAGGGCCGCTAAGCTATTGGATGAGGAAGCGGTAGCTTGCCATGTTGGCGTCCCTGGCGTCCCATTCGCCAGAGACTTGTTGTACCACCAAGTCTGAATTGCCGAAGCATATAAGCCGCCGGATGCCAATTTCCTGGCGAGCCGGAGGCCGTGAGCGAGTGCTTCGTACTCGGCGACGTTGTTGGAGGCGGCGAAGTGGATCTGGAGAGCGTACTTGAGCTGGTCCCCTTTTGGAGACGTCAAGACGATGCCGGCTCCTAGTCCTGTCCGCATCTTCGAGCCGTCGAAGTGCATCCGCCAATGCGTGGAGTCTGGAGGCGGTGTCTCAAACTGGTTCTCGGCCTAGTCGACCAAGAAGTCAGCCACCACCTGAGATTTGATGGCGGTGCGAGGCTCGTACCGAATATCATGGTCCGCCATGGCGATAGACCATTTGGCAATTCTGCATGTGGCATCACGGTTGCCCATGATTTCTGAAAGTGGAGCAGTGCTTACCACAGTGATGGCATGCTCTTGGAAATATTGCTTCAACTTCTTTGCAGCAAGGTAAACACCATAACACATTTTTTGGTAATGCGGGTAGTTCTGCTTGGAGACGGACAAGACCTTGCTAAGGTAGTAGACAGGACGCTGCACTGGCAGTGCCTTTCCCTCCTCCTTATGCTGAACTACCAGCACTACGCTAACCACGCGAGTGGTCGCTGCAATGTATATGAGTATGGGTTCCCTTTCAGACGGCGCTGCCAAGATTGGCAGGCTCGAGATGACCCGCTTGAGGTCGTGGAAGGCTTCGTCCGCCTGGTCGTTCCACTCGAACTTTGTTGTCTTCTTCATGAGCTGGTAGAGTGGAAGGGCCTTCTCGCCAAGCCGGCTGACGAACCGGCTAAGGGACGCCAGGCAGCCGGCAAACTTCTGGACGTCAAGGATTCGAGCCGGCCGCACCATCCGCTCAATGGTGCCGATCTTCTCGGGGTTCGCCTCGATGTCGCGGGCGGACACGATGAACCCCAAGAGTTTGCCGCTTGGAACCCCAAAAACGCACTTCTCCGGGTTGAGCCGGATCTTGTACTCGCGCAGGTTGGCGAACGTCTCCCGCAAGTCGTCGAGGAGGCTGAAGTGCTGCTTCATCTTGACGATGATGTCATCCACATAGACGTGGATGTGTCTGCTGATCTGTGGCAGTAGGCACTGCTGCATGCAGCGTTGGAACATCGCACATGCGTTCTTCAGACCGAACGTCATGGTGGTGTAGCAGTAGGCCCCGAAGGGCGTGATGAAGGAGGTCTTCAGGCAATCAGCTGGATCCAGCTTGATTTGATGGTAACCGGAATAAGCATCCAGAACCGATAGCAATTCGCAGCCTGCAGTGGAGTCGATCACTTGATCTATCCTAGGCAACGCGAAAGGGTCTTTTGGACAGGCCTTATTCAGGCTAGTGTAGTCGATACACATTCGCGAGGTGTTGTTCTTCTTCAGCACCAGGACTGGATTAGCCAGCCAGTCCGGGTGGAAAACCTCCATAATGAAGCCGGCTGCAAGGAGCCGGGTGATCTCTTCTCCGATCGTGCGTCGCTTCCCCTCGGCGAAGCGGCGCAAGGGTTGTTTCACCAGCTTTGCATCCGGTCGCACGTGAAGTTTGTGCTCGGCGTACTTCCTCGAAACACCCGGCATGTCCTTTGGGGACCATGCAAAGATGTCCCGATTCTCGTGGAGGAAGTCAACGAGCTCGCCTTCCTATTTGGGGCTGAGGCCAGCCCCGATGGTGACGCACTGCTTGGGGTTGGCAGGGTCGAGTGGGACCTGCTTGGTCTCTTTAACCGGCTTGAAAGAGCCCTCGCCGGCCGACTGGGACGGAGGAGAAGGAATCGTCGGCTGCTCAGTAGCCTGGGCCACGAGCCGGTCGATCTGCCGCTTCTCCTCAGCAATCACCAAGGCGTCAGCGAGGCGGCTGCTATCTTGGGCACACTCGAGCGACTTCTTGTAGTCGCCAGCAATGGTGATGATGCCCTTGGGACACGGCATCTTCATCTTCAGGTAGGCGTAATGCGGTATAGCCATAAATTTGGCCAGAGCCGGTCTTCCCAGCAGCGTGTGATACGGGCTGCTCAGGTCCACTACCTCGAACCATATGGACTCGCGGCGGAAGTGAGCTTTGTCGCCAAAGAGGACATCTAGCTGGATCTTACCAATGGGCGAGCAGGACTGCCCAGGCACGATGCCGTGAAAGACAGTATTGGTCGGCAGGATGTCCGTCTCCTTGAGCCCGATCTTGAGGAGAGTATCGAGGTAGAGGATGTTGATGCTGCTGCCGCCATCGACCAGCACCCGGGAGAACTGGCAGGTGAGCCTCTTGGAGGCGAAGGTGGGGTCGAGGACGAGCGCGTATGACCCCGGGTTGGGCATCACCGCAGGATGGTCCACCCGGCTCCATGTAATTGGTTTGTCAGACCAATGCATGTACTAGGGAACCCGGGGGACCGTGGCATTCACCTCGCGTCGCCTCTGGCGCAGGTTGTGCTTGTCCTCGCCTTCGCTGGTGAAGACGACGAATGCTCCGTCTTGATGAGGGTAGTCGTCATGGAGGTGGCCGTCGTCGCGAGGCGGCGGCGGCGGAGCCGGAGCAGGGCCAGGAACCGGTGCGCGAGGCACCGCCTGCGCACCTGGGGGAGCCGGCAGCCCATCCCCTTGCGACAGCCGGCGTGCGAAGCTGCACTATCGAAGGGTATGGTTGGACGGCTGCGCCCCAGAATGTATCTTGCACGGGGCATCGAGAAGCTGCTCGAAGGACTGCCTGGGCAGCCAGTTGGTGTTGTTCCGGTTGGAACGCTTTCGCAGAGGGTCGGCTTGAGGAGCCGATGTCTCGCCCTCCACGCTGGCTACCAACTTGTTGTTGGAGCGCGAATCCATCTGATCTGCCTTGCGCTTGTTGTTGTTTTGGCCACCTCGGTTGTCCCCAGCCGGCTTGGGAGTAGCCGGCGTAGGGACAGCCTTGTCCGAGGCGGTCACTTTGACGCGCATTGCCGAGTCGGCCGTGGCGTACTTGTCCGCCTTGGCCATGAGCACCGCCAGAGAGGTGGGCTCGGAGCACATAAGCTTGTGCTTGAGGAGGGTGCCGTCTCGGCAACCGTCGATGAAGTACTGGATGGCTTGTACCTCATGCACCCCCTCACAGGAGTCGCGGAGCTCCGTCCACCGGGTGACATACTCGCGAAGGGGTTCGTCGGGCTTCTGGACGCACATGGCCAGCTCGCGAGGCCGGCCAGGACGCTTGTAGGTGCCAGTGAAGTTGCGGACGAACGCCTCCTCGAAGTCCACCCAGGAGTTGACGCAGCCGGCTGGAAGGCTATTAAGCCAAGTCTGTGCCGAGCCGGCCAACATGAGTGGCACGTAGCGGACCGCTACGCGCTTGTTGCCCCTGGCAATGCCGACGGCCATGGTGTAGTCAATCAGCCAGTCCTCTGGCTTGGCCGTGCCGTTATATTTGGGCGTGTCCCGAGGCAAGGTGAAACCTCGGGGGAACGGCTCCCCTCGGATCCGGGGGCCAAAGCAGGCCGGACCGACGGGACCGTCTTCTTCTAGGAGGGCTAACTGGGCCAGGACGATGAGACGCCGGCAGGCGTCCCGATCATCCTGGGAAAGGTGAGCGCCAACCCGAGTGGCGAGAGGAGAGGCACCTCGCGAACCAGAGACATGAGTTCTTCGCGGGGGAAGAGTCTCACACTCCGAATCGCCCTCGTCGCCTCCGCGATGCAAACCCGAAGTGTGCTCGCTCTGGCGCTAGGAGCACCGGTCTTGGCTTCCCTCGCCCCTCTGGCAGGAGGGGCGATGCGAGGAAGATCCTTCTGCATGGTGCTGATCGCTAGGGTTGCGGCGTGCTCCGGGGTTGGGCCCCGGAGACTCTAACTGGGCTTGACCGGGGTCAAGCCGAGTGTGTTGCTGATTGGCGGCGTCAAGGAGTCCCTTGACCCGCTTCTCCTGGAAAGCGCGCTCGTCGCCTTCCAAGCTCACCATCTCCTCCATGGCTGCCTGAGCCGCTCGCATGTTGGCTGCAGGGGTCTCTTAGGTGGGCAGATTGCCACCTAGGACTTCGGCGATGAACCGGCCGCGGCTGCGGACCGATCGAAGCCGGCTAGGGGCCTCGAAAATCGGAGTGAGGTCGTATGCGGAGTTATACTCGCGCTGCGTGGCCTCCATTCGACGCTTTGCCGAAGCGACGGCAATGCCCTCCTCCAAGATACGCTTGTGAGCCTCCTCCAGTGAGGCCCGGGCATCAGCAGGGTTTGCGGAAGCCGCGACAGGTGTCTTTAGGCCGGCAATAGCGTCCCGAAAAGTATCAGCGGTGGCAGCAGCAGGCTCACCAGCATCTGCTAACGCCTTGCTGGGAGCCGTGCTGGTGCCGGCGCCGATAACCATCACCTCCACGGCGTTGGAGATGGCAACGACGTGGTATGGGGTGAAGAACCCCACCGATGGCGGAGGGCCGTCGAAGACGAGGACGTTGCTGGGATATACATCATGGACAGGCGTCTCAGCGATAGAGAACCTGCTGAAGCTGGCACAGAGCGCCTCAATGTCGAAGTCCTCGCCGAAGTAGCGCGGACCGTCATTGCGACGTAAGTCGCTGAAGAGGACGCTGAGGTTCTCCATAGCAGCGACGACGATGCTAGGAAGCGCCTCGTCATCAGAATCTTCGTCCGAATCCACATGGCGGACAGGGACGTCGATCATAATCGATGTTGCCTCGTCGAAAGCGGGCTCCACGGGCATTGATACGTCTCAAACGTATCTATAATTTTTTACGGTTTCACGCTGTTATCTTGTCATCTTTGGATGTTTTATGTACCTTTTATATCTTTTTTGGGACTAACTTATTAGTTCAGTGCCAAGTGCCAGTTCCTATGTTTTCTGTGCTTTTGGCTCACGCTCATGTATTGCATGAGAGTTGAAAAGGTTTGAGAAAGTAAAGGTGTAAAACAATTACTTGGCCAATACCGGGGTTGTGCATGATTTAAATTCGTTGTGCAATGATGATAGCGCATAGCCAGACTATATGCTTTCGTAGGGATGACTTTCTTTTGGCCTTGTTATTTTGAAAGTTCATGATTACCTTGCTAGTTTGCTTGAATTATTATTGTTTCCACATCAATAGCAAACTATTGTTTTGAATCTAATGGATCTGAACATTCACGTCACATAAGAGGAGTTACAAATGACATCTATGCTAGGTAACATGAAAGCATCAAAAATTCATTCTTTATCACTTCCCTACTCAAGGACGAGCAGGAGTTAAGCTTGGGGATGCTTGATACGTCTAGAACGTATCTATAATTTTTTATGGTTTCACGCTGTTATCTTGTCATCTTTGGCTGTTTTATGTACCTTTTATATCTTTTTGGGGACTAACTTATTAATTCCGTGCCAAGTGCCAGTTCCTATTTTTTCTGTGTTTTTGAATCTTTTCAGATCTGATTTTGGAACGGAGTCCAAACGGAATAAAATCCCCGAAATGATTTTTTCCTGAACAAAAGAAGATCAGGGGGCTTGTGTGCCAAGCCAGGAGGGCTACAGGGAGCCCACAAGCCCCCACTCCGCCACCAGGGGCGGCGGTGGGCAGGCTTGAGGCCTCCCTGGCGCCCCCCTGACCTAGATCTTGCGCCTATATATTCCCTAAAAATCAGAAAAAAATCAAGGGATCCACGAAAATACTTTTCCGCCGCCGCAAGCTTCCGTTTCCGCGAGATCTCATCTGGAGACCCTTCCCGGTGCCCTGCCGGAGGGGACTTTGGAGTTGGAGGGCTTCTTCATTATCATCATCGCCCCTCCAATGACTCGTGAGTAGTTCACTTCAGACCTACGGGTCCGTAGTTAGTAGCTAGATGGCTTCTTCTCTCTCTTGGATCTTCAATACAAAGTTCTCCATGATCTTCATGGAGATCTATCCGATGTAATCTTCTTTGGCGGTGTGTTTGTCGAGATCCGATGAATTGTGGATTTGTGATCAGATTATCTATGATATATATTTGAGTCTTTGCCGATTTCTTATATGCATGATTTGATATCCTTGTAAGTCACTCCGAGTCTTGGGTTTTGTTTGGCCAACTAGATCTATGATTCTTGCAATGGGAGAAGTGCTTGGTTTTGGGTTCTTACCGTGTGGTGACCTTTCCTAGTGACAGTAGGGGCAGCAAGGCACACATCATGTAGTTGCCATCAAGAGTAACAAGGTGGGCTCTGTCGTAGATATGACATTGTCCATCTACATCATGTCATCTTGCTTAAGGCATTACTCTGTTCTTTTGGACTTAATACACTAGATGCATGCTGGATAGCGGTCGACATGTGGAGTAATAGTAGTAGATGCAGAAAGTATCGGTCTACTTATTTTGGACGTGATGCCTATAGATATAATCATTGCCATAGATGACGTCACGACTTTTCGCGGTTCTATCAATTGCTCGACAATAATTTGTTCACCCACCGTCTACTTGCTTTCATGAGAGAAGCCACTAGTAAACACTACAGCCCCCGGGTCTATTCACACCTATCGTTTCCACTTTCGCTTTTACTTTGCTTTGTTACTTTGTTGCTTTCATTTCTCACTTGGCGAACAATCTATAAGGGATTGACAACCCCTTCATAGCGTTGGGAGCAAGCTTTTTGTGTTTGTGCAGGCTCTTGTGATACTCCTTCACTGGATCGATATCTTGGTTCTCAAAACTGAGGGAAATACTTACCACCGATGCGCTACATCACCCTTTCCGCTTCGAGGGAACACCAACGCAAGGCTCCAAGGCCACGGGGGAAATCCTTTGCATATTTGCCTAGGAAGTCCCTTAAGGCGTAGCCGTAGGAGAAGGATTCCTGGTGCCATCAACACACCTATTTCTGGCGCCGTTGGAAGGTCTTTTGTTGGAGTAGTAGGCATTCAAACTGATCCGGACACAATGCATCCGGTGGTGTAGGTGCAGGGCCCCGCCCAGCGCGTAAAGCCAACCGATGCCGCGATCGGCCCCACGGTGGGTGATACGTCTCCAACGTATCTATAATTTTTTATGGTTCCATGCTATTATCTTTTCAACTTTGGATGCTTTATATGCATGAATATGCTATTTTATATCTTTTTTTGGGACTAACATATTATCTCAGTGCCAAGTGCCAGTTTTTTTCCGTGTTTTTGACCCTTTTTCAGACGGAGTCCAAATGGAATGAAACTTTACGATGATTTTTTCGGACCAAAAGAGACCCCCGAAGCTTTGGAAGAAGGCCAGAAGAGCCACGAGGGAGTCACAAGCCCTGAGGCCGCCACCAGCCCCCTAGGCGGCGCCTACCAGGCTTGTGACCTCCTCGTGGGCCCAACCGACGTAATTCCACCGCCATAAATTCCTATAAATTCACAAACCCCCAAAAATAAACCTAGATCGGGAGTTCCGCCGCCGCAAGCCTCTATATTCACAAAAAACCAATCTGGAGCCCGTTCCAGCACCCTGCCGGAGGGGGAATCCATCTCCGGTGGCCATGTTCATCATCCCGGCGATCTCCATGACGAGGAGGGAGTAGTTCTCCCTCGGGGCTGAGGGTATGCACCAGTAGCTATGTGTTTGATATCTCTCTCTCGTGTTCTTGAGATGTCTTGATCTCGATGTACCATGGGCTTTGCTACTATAGTTGGATCTTATGATGTTCTTCCCCCTCTCCCTCTTGTAATGAATTGAGTTTCCCCTTTGGAGTTATCTTATCGGACTAAGTCTTTGAGAACACTTGATGTATGTCTTGCACGTGTCTATCTTCTGTGATCAACTTGCGGGTTTGTGACATTGGGAACCTATGCATATGGGTTGCCACACGTTTGATTCATGTGAGTACTCGATGTATGTTTTGGTGATCAACTTGCGGGTTTGTGACATTGGGAACCTATGAATAGGGGTTGGCACACGTTTTGACTCTCCGGTAGAAACTTTGGGGAACTCTTTGAAGTTCTGTGTGTTGGTTGAATAGATGATTCTGAGATTATGTGATGCATATCGTATAATCATGCCCACGGATACTTGAGGTGACAATGGAGTATCTAGGTGACATTAGGATCTTGGTTGATATGTATCTTAAGGTGTTATTCTAGTACGAACTCTATGATGGATCGAACGGAAAGAATAGCTTCATGTTATTTTACTACGGACTCTTAAATAGATCGATCAAAACGAATTACTTTGTGGTGGTTTCGTACCCGACAATAATCTCTTCGTTTGTTCCCCGCTATTAGTGACTTTGGAGTGACTCTTTGTTGCATGTTGAGGGCTAGTTATCTGATCCAATTATGTTATCATTGTTGAGAGAACTTCACTAGTGAAAGTATGAACCCTAGGCCTTGTTTCCACGCATTGCAATACCATTCGTGCTCACTTTTGTTACTAGTTACCTTGCTGTTTTTGTAATTTCAGATTACAAAAACCTATATCTACCATCCATATTGCACTTGTATCACCATCTCTTCGCCGAACTAGTGCACCTATACAACTTACCATTGTATTAGGTGTGTTGGGGACACAAGAGACTCTTTGTTATTTGGTTGCAGGGTTGCTTGAGAGAGACCATCTTCATCCTACGCTTCCCGTGGATTGATAAACCTTAGGTCACCCACTTGAGGGAAAATTGCTACTGTCCTACAACCCTCTGCACTTGGAGGCCCAACAACGTCTACAAGGAGAAGGTTGCGTAGTAGACATCAAGCTCTTTTCTGGCGCCGTTGCCGGGGAGGTTAGCGCTTGAAGGTATATCTTTAGATCTTGCAATCAAATCTTTTTGTTTCTTGTTCTTTCGCTATAAAACTACAAAAATATGGAATTGAGGATGCCTCATATGCTCCATCTTTTCAATGTCTTTCGTGAGCATGATGGGAAGGAAAATTGTGCTCAAATGCTGAAACAAGAATTACATAGAATGCTTGGCATAGAATATGTGAATGGTGAGCATGATTGCAATGTTGTTAGCATGAATTCTTTGAATAACCATGATGCTAATGATATGCAAAGCCACAAGCTTGGGGATGCTATATTTGATGAAGATGATCTTTTTAGTTCTTCCACTTTGAATGATCAAAATCATTTTGATCAAAGCATGCCCCCTATCTATGATGATTATTATGAGAATACTTATGCTATCAATAAGAGGGATGATAAAACTTGTCATACTCTCGAGAACCCCTTTGCTAAACCTTGCTTTTTCATTGTGGACACAATTTGTAGTGCTCAAGTCTTTTACGATACTCCCACTACTATTCTTGAGGATAGATTTCCTTATGTGGAGAGTAGTAAAATTCCTATGCTTGTAGATCATGAAAAGAAATCCTTAGGTTCTGGTTATATTGTTGAATTCATTCATGATGCTACTGAAAATTACTATGAGAGAGGATCATATGCTTCTACTTATTGCAATAGTATCAAGCTTCCTCTCCATGTGTTGAAAGTTTTGAAGCTATGCTTGTTTTGCCTTCCTATGCTAGTTGATTCTTGCTCCAATAAATTGTTTGATCACAAAATACCTATGCATAGGAAGTGGGTTAGACTTAAATGTGCTAGCCATATGCTCCAGGATGCTCTCGTTGTGTTTCAATCCTTACCTTTTATGTGAGCATCATTGAAATCAATGCCTAGCTAAGGGCGTTAAACTATAGCGCTTGTTGGGAGGCAACCCAATGAATAAATTTTTCTTTGCTTTTTGCTTCCTGTTTTGTTTTCTCCACACCATCATAATTCTGTTATGATTGTGTCTTTTGTGTTTCTTTTTGTGTTTGTGTCAAGCAAAACCGTTATGATTAGTCTTGGTGATGATTGTTTGATCATGCTGGAAAAAGACAGAAACTTTCTGCTCACGAAAAGAATTTTAATTTTTATTATGTAAGAGATTTTGAGTTGATTCTTTTTTATGCTTATTTCTATGCAATTTCTTCAGACTGTCGTAATTTTTCATATTTTTTTAAGTATCTTAAGTATACGAAGTATACAGATTGCTACAGACTGGTCTGCTGTTAACAGATTCTGTTTTTGTTGAGTTGCTTGCTTATTTTGATGAAACTATGGATAGTATCGGAGGGTAATACCATGGAAAAGTGAAAATATAGCAACCCAACACCAACATAAGTAGAATTTAAGTTAGCTACAGTACCTAAGGAGGTGGTGATTTGCTTTCTTATACTAATGATATCACGAGTTTCTGTTTAAGTTTTGTGTTGTGAAGTTTTCAAGTTCTGGGTGAAGTTCTTATGGACAAAGAGATAAAGAGTGGCAAGAGCTCAAGCTTGGGGATGCCCAAGGCACCCCAAGTTGATTCAAGGATGCCAAAAAGCCTAAGCTTGGGGATGCCCCGGGAAGGCATCCCCTCTTTCGTCTTCAATCCATCGGTAATGTTACTTGGAGCTATATTTTTATTCACCACATGATATGTGTTTTGCTTTGAGCGTCTTGAATCGTAGGAGTCTTTTATTTTTGTTGTGTCACAATCTTCCTTGCTGCACACCTAGAGAGAGAGACATGCACTCAACATGATTTTGTTGAGCTTCACATATATCCTTTGAGTTAGGCAATTCAGCTCACATGTGTTTCACTTATATCTTTAGAGCTAGTTGATTTTGCTCTATGTGCTTCACTTATTTCTTTTAGAGCACAGCGGTGCGTGGCTTGGTAGTTGGATTATGCTATGAAAGTAGTCCCGAAAGTGGTAGTTATCCAAAGGGTTACGAAAACTTCCATCTTCATGTGCATTGAGTAGAAAGAGAAGCTCGATTCCTCTCAATTAGTTTTGAGATGTGGTTGTGGTAATATTTAAGTTATGTTAGTATGCTGTTGTGAATCTAGAGATACTTGTGTTGAAGTTAGTGATTCCCGTAGCATGCATGTATGGTGAACCGCTATGTGATGAAGTTTGAGCATGATTAGTTTATTGATTGTCATCCTTTGTGTAGCGGTCGGGATCGCGCGATGGTTTATACCTACCAACCCTTCCCCTAGGAGTATGCGTTGAATGCTTTGTTTTGATTACTAATAAAACTTTTGCAACAAGTATCTGAGTTATTCTTGACTAATGTTGAGTCCATGGTTTAGATGCACTTTCACCTTCCACCATCACTATCTTCTTTAGTACCATGCAACTTTCGTTGGTGCATAAACCTACCATATAGCCTCCCTCAAAACAGCCACCATACCTACCTACTATGGCATTTTCAAAGCCATTCCGAGATATATTGCCATGCAACTACCACCATGACATGTGCCACCACTTCTACATTGCCATTGCATGATCATAAGATAGCTAGCATGATGTTTCCATTGATGTCTATGCCATGCTAGATCATTGTCACGGTACACTACCGAAGGCATTTCATATAGAGTCATCATTTCTCTAAGTTTTGAGTTGTAAGTGTGATGATCATCATTGATGGAGAATTGTCCCATGTGAGGAAATAAAAGAGGCCAAAGATGCCCACACAAAAAATGATGCCAAAGAGCCCACCAAAAAAATGAGAGAAAAAGAGAGAAGGGACAATGCTACTATCTTTCCACACTTGTTCATATTAAGCACCATAATCTTCATGATTGAGAGTCTCTCGTTTTGTCACCACCATATAGCTAGTGGGAAATTTTCACATTATAACTTGGCTTGTATATTCCAATGATGGGCTTCCTCAAAATTGCCTTAGGTCTTCGTGAGCAAGCAAGTTGGATGCACACCCACTAGTTTTCTTTAAGAGCTTTCACATACTCTTAGCTCTAGTGCATCATTTGTATGGAAATCCCTACTCATTCACATTGATATCTATTGATGAGCATCTCCATAGCTCATTGATATGCCTAGTCAATTTGACCATCTTCTCCTTTTTTGTCTCACAACCTCCACCACTCCATTCCACCTATAGTGCTATAACCATGGCTCACGCTCATGTATTGCGTGAGAGTTGAAAAAGTTTGAGAAAGTAAAGGTGTGAAAACAATTACTTGGCCAATACCGAGGTTGTGCATGATTTAAATTCGTTGTGCAAGGATTATAGAGCATAGCTAGACTATATGATTTTGTAGGGATAACTTTCTTTTGGCCTTGTTATTTTGAAAGTTCATGATTACCTTGCTAGTTTGCTGGAAGTATTATTGTCTCCACATCAATAGCAAACTATTGTTTTGAATCTAACGGATCTCAACATTCATGTCACGTGAGAGAAGTTACAAAGGACAACTATGCTAGGTAGAATGCAACATCAAAAATTCATTCTTTATCACTTCCCTACTCGAGGACGAGCAGGAGTTAAGCTTGGGGATGCTTGATACGTCTCCAACGTATCTATAATTTTTTATGGTTCCATGCTATTATCTTTTCAACTTTGGATGCTTTATATGCATGAATATGCTATTTTATATCTTTTTTTGGGACTAACATATTATCTCAGTGCCAAGTGCCAGTTTTTTTCCGTGTTTTTGACCCTTTTTCAGACGGAGTCCAAATGGAATGAAACTTTACGATGATTTTTTCGGACCAAAAGAGACCCCCGAAGCTTTGGAAGAAGGCCAGAAGAGCCACGAGGGAGTCACAAGCCCTGAGGCCGCCACCAGCCCCCTAGGCGGCGCCTACCAGGCTTGTGACCTCCTCGTGGGCCCAACCGACGTAATTCCACTGCCATAAATTCCTATAAATTCACAAACCCCCAAAAATAAACCTAGATCGGGAGTTCCGCCGCCGCAAGCCTCTATATTCACCAAAAACCAATCTGGAGCCCGTTCCAGCACCCTGCCGGAGGGGGAATCCATCTCCGGTGGCCATCCTCATCATCCCGGGGATCTCCATGACGAGGAGGGAGTAGTTCTCCCTCGAGGCTGAGGGTATGTACCAGTAGCTATGTGTTTGATCTCTCTCTCTTGTGTTCTTGAGATGTCTTGATCTCGATGTACCATGGGCTTTGCTACTATAGTTGGATCTTATGATGTTCTTCCCCCTCTCCCTCTTGTAATGAATTGAGTTTCCCCTTTGGAGTTATCTTATCGGATTGAGTCTTTGAGAACACTTGATGTATGTCTTGCACGTGTCTATCTGTTATGATCAACTTGCGGGTTTGTGACATTGGGAACCTATGCATATGGGTTGGCACACGTTTGATTCATGTGAGTACTCGATGTATGTTTTGGTGATCAACTTGCGGGTTCATGACATTGGGAACCTATGCATAGGGGTTGGCACACGTTTTGACTCTCCGGTAGAAACTTTGGGGCACTCTTTGAAGTTATATGTGTTGGTTGAATAGATGATTCTGAGATTATGTGATGCATATCGTATAATCATGCCCACGGATACTTGAGGTGACAATGGAGTATCTAGGTGACATTGGGGTCTTGGTTGATATGTATCTTAAGGTGTTATTCTAGTACGAACTCTATGATGGATCGAACGGAAAGAATAACTTCGTGTTATTTTACTACGGACTCTTGAATAGATCGATCAAAAAGAATAACTTTGTGGTGGTTTCGTACCCGAAAATAATCTCTTCGTTTGTTCCCCGCTATTAGTGACTTTGGAGTGACTCCTTGTTGCATGTTGAGCGCTAGTTATATGATCCAATTATGTTATCATTGTTGAGAGAACTTCACTAGTGAAAGTATGAACCCTAGGCCTTGATTCCACGCATTGCAATACCGTTCGTGCTCACTTTTGTTACTAGTTACCTTGCTGTTTTTGTAATTTCAGATTACAAAAACCTATATCTACCATCCATATTGCACTTGTATCACCATCTCTTCGCCGAACTAGTGCACCTATACAACTTACCATTGTATTAGGTGTGTTGGGGACACAAGAGACTCTTTGTTATTTGGTTGCAGGGTTGCTTGAGAGAGACCATCTTCATCCTACGCCTCCCGCGGATTCATAAACCTTAGGTCACCCACTTGAGGGAAAATTGCTACTGTCCTACAACCCTCTGCACTTGGTGGCCCAACAACGTCTACAAGGAGAATGTTGCATAGTAGACATCAGTGGGCTCCAAATGTCAGTGAATACTCACAACATATGCCATAGGTAGGCTAAAGTCGGTGAGAACCGAAGGGACAAAGGTGGGTGCTGGGAACGAGGTTGGTACACACATGGAACGCACGATGCACCCAGGTTCAGGGCTCTTCGTAGAGATAATACCCCTAGTCCTGCCAAAGTGTTTGATGTGTATGAACAGAGTACAGAGTTGCTCCTGGAGCTGTGTTGGAAGGAGGAAGAGGGGAGCAGCCGGCTCGTCTCTGCCTCTCTCTATGTGGTTGGTGAGTGTGTAGTGTTGTTCGACTGTGGAATGATCGGCCCCCTACATGGAGGGCGACCGGGGGGTTTTATAGACGAACCCGCCGGCCTACAATATGGATAAAGGGTACAAGTGTGGGACCCGGCTGGCAGCCTCGCCAACTGGCCAGGGGCCCATTAGAGTCTTGTCTTGTCGCTAGAGGGGCCCGCCAGCTGCATGGTCTCGATTGGTAGTGGGACTCGCCGACTGGCCAATGAAGCTCTTGCATAAAGTTGACGCCGAGCACGCGTTGTACGTCGAGCATCGTCCAGCGAGATTCATCATGGGAGGTAGTACGACCGCCTCCACTGTTCCCCACGCCGAGTGCAATAATGGAGTGGCAGTGCGACGGTCTGACACTATGCTAGGTGATGGATCAAAGCCGGGGTAGGTCAGCGGCGTGGCCGCCGACGCTCGTACCTGTCGGACGCCCCGATCCAGTACCTTTGCTGACGCGTAGCTACCTTTAATCGTAAGGTCTCATCCTGACCTACGATTCTAAGTGACTTGTGATCCTCGGCCGGCTAGCCTACTTGGCTAGCCGGCTTGGGTGCGGCTGCCTCATTCCTAGCCGGTCGGCTGGACCAGGCCGGCCTAGAGGAGGTAACCGCCTTGACTCTAGCCGGCAAGGGATGCCTGGCCGGCCAGAGGGATGGCCGCCTCGTCCTCTAGCCGGTAGGCGCAGCTTAGCCGGCCAGAAGACTTGGGCCCTTAGAAAGTTGTATATGTTCATATCCTTTGGGCCGGAAATGAAGGAGCAGGCTTGATGAGCCTACCCCGGGGTTATCCCCCCGACAATTGCGGCGCAATCCACAAAGGATCCTTGCGCGTGGGCCGAGGGCTCGGCATGGCGGGCCCCGTGATGCAGCCCGGTTCCATCACGAGCGTGGCTTGTTAGGGCACGGCGCCCAAATCCCGCCACATGGCACGCAGGTGCAGCGTGCGGCAAAGCCAAGGCGTCTGCCGGAAGCCGGCCGGCTCCCGGCCCGGATGCCTCCCATACAACGACTCCCAAGACCAGCCAGACAGATACTCAAGCCAGCAAGGCTCCTCGCCTCGAGACGGCGGACCTCCCCTGCTTCGGAGACTACTGACGGGGGGATGACCCCGGGGTAGGCTCATCAAACCTACTCCTTTATACTTTGGTATAAAGGGGAGCAATAGCTTCCTCGATTGTCACTCCTCCTGGACGGCTACGCAGTACTTGCCGGCTAGGAGCATAGCCGGCTACTCTTTGGCAGGTGTTGGGGAACGTCGCATGGGAAACAAAAAATTTCCTACGCGCACGAAGACCTGTCATGGTGATGTCCATCTACGAGAGGGGATTTCCGATCTACGTACCCTTGTAGATCGCACAGCGGAAGCGTACATAACGCGGTTGATGTAGTGGAACATCCTCACGTCCCTCGATCCGCCCCGCGAACGGTCCCGCGATCCGTCCCACGATCCGCTCCGATCTAGTGTCGAACGGACGGCACCTCCACGTTCAGCACACGTACAGCTCGACGATGATCTCGGCCTTCTTGATCCAGCAAGAGAGACGGAGAGGTAGATAAGTTCTCCGGCAGCGTGATGGCGCTCCGGAGGTTGGTGGTGATCTAATCTCAGCACGGCTCCGCCAGAGCTCCGCAGAAACGCGATCTAGAGGAAAAACCGTGGAGGTATGTGGTCGGGCTGCCGTGGCAAAAGTTGTCTCAAATCAGCCCTAATAGCTCCATATATATAGGAGGAGGGGAGGGGAGGCTTGCCTTGAGGCTCAAGGAGCCCCAAGGGCTGCGCCACCAAGGGGAGGAGGAGTCCTCCTCCAATCCTAGTCCAACTAGGATTGGAAGGTGGAGTCCTTCTCTTCCTTCCCACATCCTTTTTTTTCTTTTTCTCTTTGATTTTCTATCTATGGCGCATAGGGCCTTCTTGGGCTGTCCCACCAGCCCACCAAGGGCTGGTGCGCCACCCCCAAGGCCTATGGGCTTCCCCGGGGTGGGCTGCCCCCCCCCCCCCCCCCGGTGAACATCCGGAACACATTCGTCATTCCCGGTATGTTCCCGGTAACTCCGAAAACCTTCCGGTAATCAAATGAGGTCATCCTACATATCAATCTTCATTTCCGGACCATTCCGGAAACCCTCGTGACGTCTGTGATCTCATCCGGGACTCCGAACAACATTCGGTAACCAACCATATAACTCAAATACGCATAAAACAACGTCAAACCTTAAGTGTGCAGACCCTGCGGGCTCGAGAACTATGTAGACATGACCCGAGTGAGTCCTCGGTCAATATCCAATAGCGGGACCTGGATGCCCATATTGGATCCTACATATTCTACGAAGATCTTATCGTTTGAACCTCAGTGCCAAGGATTCATATAATCCCGTATGTCATTCCCTTTGTCCTTCGGTATGTTACTTGCCCGAGATTCGATCGTGAGTATCCGCATACCTATTTCAATCTCGTTTACCGGCAAGTCTCTTTACTCGTTCCATAATACAAGATCCCGCAACTTACACTAAGTCACATTGCTTGCAAGGCTTTTGTGTGATGCTGTATTACCGAGTGGGCCCGAGAAACCTCTCCGTCATACGGCGTGACAAATCCCAGTCTCGATCCATACTAACTCAACGAACACCTTCGGAGATACCTATAGAGCATCTTTATAGTCACCCAGTTACGTTGCGACGTTTGATACACACAAAGCATTCCTCCGGTGTCAGTGAGTTATATGATCTCATGGTCATAGGAACAAATACTTGACACGCAGAAAATAGTAGCAACAAAATGACACGATAAACATGCTACGTCTATTAGTTTGGGTCTAGTCCATCACATGATTCTCCTAATGATGTGATCCCGTTATCAAGTGACAACACTTGCCTATGGTCAGGAAACCTTGACCATCTTTGATCAACGAGCTAGTCAACTAGAGGCCTACTAGGGACAGTGTTTTGTCTATGTATCCACACATGCACTGTGTTTCCAATCAATACAATTATAGCATGGATAATAAATGATTATCATGAACAAAGAAATATAATAATAACTAATTTATTATTGCCTCTAGGGCATATTTCCAACAGTCTCCCACTTGCACTAGAGTCAATAGTCTAGTTCACATCACCATGTGATTCCAACGAATCCAACATCCATATAGTTATGGGGTCTGATCACATCTTGCTCGTGAGAGAGGTTTTAGTCAACGGTTCTGAAACTTTCAGATCCGTGTGTTCTTTACAAATCTTTATGTCATCTTATAGATGCTGCTACTATGTGCTATTCGGAAATACTCCAAATATCTACTCTACTATACGAATCCATTTCACTACTCATAGTTATTCGGATTAGTGTCAAAGCTTGCATCGACGTAACCCTTTACGACGAACTTTTTAACCACCTCCATAATCGAGAAAAATTCCTTAGTCCATCAGTTACTAAGGATAAATTTTGACCGCTGCTAGTGATTCAATCATGGATCACTCTCTGTACCTCTCAACAGACTTTGAGTCAAGGCACACATCAGGTGCGGTACCTAGCACGGCATACTTCAGATTCTACGGCCAAGGCATAGAAGACGACCTTCGTCTATTCTCTTTATTCTGCCGGGGTCGGGTTTTGAGTCTTACTCAAATTCACACCTCACAACGCAACCAAGAAATCCTTCTTTGCTGATCTATTTTGAACTCCTTCAAAAACTTGTCAAGGCATGCATCTTGTTGAAACTTCTATTAAGCGCTTTCGATCTATCTCCATAGATCTTTGATGCTCAATGTTCAAGTAGCGCAATCCAGGTATTCCTTTGAAAACTCCTTTCAAACAACCTTGTATGCTTTACAGAAATTCTACATTACTTCTGATCCACAATATGTCAACCACATATACTTATCAGAAATTCTATAGTGCTCCCACTCACTTCTTTGGAAATACAAGTTTCTGATAAACCTTGTACAAACCCAAAATCTTTGATCATCTCATCAAAGTGTATATTCCAACTCTGAGATGCTTGCACCAGTCCATTGAAGGATCGCTGAAGCTTGCATACTTGCTAGTATCTTTAGGATCGACAAAACCTCCTGGTTGTATCACATACAATGTTTGCTCAAGGAAACCGTCGAGGAAACAATGTTTTGACATCCTATCTGCAATATTTCATAAATAATGCAGCAACTACTAACATAATTCTAACAGACTTTCAGCATCGCTACGAGTGAGAAAGTCTCATCATAGTCAACTGTTTGATCTTGTCGGAAACATCTTTGTGACAAGTCGAGCTTTTCTTAATAGTGACTTATCACCATCATCGTCTATCTTCCTTTTAAAGATCCATCTTTACTCAACAGTCCTATGACCATCAAGTAGTTCTTCCAAAGTCTACACTTTGCTTTCATACACGATCCTCTCTCGGATTTCATGGCTTCCAGCCATTTGTCGGAATCCGGGCCCACCATTGCTTTCTCCATAACTCGTAGGTTCACTGTTGCTCAACAACATGACCTCCAAGACAGGGTTACCGTACCACTCTGCACTAGTACGTGACCTTGTCAACCTACGAGGTTTGTAGTAACTTGATCCGATGCTCGATGATCACCATCATCAGCTTTCACTTCAATTGGTGTAGGTGCCAGAGGAACAACTTCCTGCGCCCTGCTACACACTGGTTGAAGTGATGGTTCAATAACCTCATCAAGTTCTACCACCCTCCCACGCAATTCTTTCGAGAGAAACCTTTCCTCGAGAAAGGATCCGTTTCTAGAAACAAACACTTTCTTTCGGATCTGAGATAGGAGATGTACCCAACTGTTTTGGATATCCTATGAAGATGCATTTATCGGCTTTGGGTTTGAGCTTATTCGACTGAAACTTTTTCACACAAGTGTCTAAGCCCCAAACTTTCAAGAAACGACAGTTTAGATTTCTCTAAACCTCAGTCTATACTGTGTCATCTCAACGGAAATACGCGGTGCCCTATTTAAAGTGAATGCGATTGTCTCTAATGCACAACCCATAAACGATAGTGGTAATTCGATAAGAGACATCATAGCATGCACCATACCAAATAGTGCGTGGCTATGATGTTCAGACACATCATCACACTATGATGTTCCAGGTGGCATGAACTGCGAAACAATTTCCACATTGTCTTAACTACGTACCAAAACTCGTAACTCAGATATTCTTTTCTATGATCATATCGTAGACAGTTTATCCTCTTGTTACGATGAACTTCACTCCTGAAACAGAATTGAACCTTTCAATATTTCAGACTTGTGATTCATTAAGTAAATACTCTTGTATCTGCTCAAATCGTCATTGAAGTAAGAACATAATGATATCCACTGCGTGCCTCAGCACCCATTGGACTGCATACATCAAAATGTATCACTTCCAACAAGTTACTATCTTGTCTCAATGAAAACAAGGCCTTGCTCATGTGGTATGATTTGTATGTCACTAGTGATTCAAAATCAAGTGAGTATAAAGATCCATCAGCATGGAGCCTCTTCATGCAATTTATACCAACATGACTCAAGCGGCAGTGCCACAAGTAAGTGGTACTATCATCATTACCTCGTATCTTTTGGCACCAATATCATGAACATGTGTAACACTACGATCGAGATTCAATAAACCATTGAAGGTGATTATTCAAGCAAATAGAGTAACCATTATTCTCTTTAAATGAATAATCGTATCGCAATAAACACGATCCAATCAAGTTCAGGCTTAACGCAAGCACCAAATAACAATTATTTAGGTTTAACACCAATCCTGATGGTGGAGGGAGTGTGAGACGTTTGATCATATCAACCTTGGAAACACTTCCAACACGTATCGTCACCTCGACTTTAGCTAGTCTCCTTTATGCCGTAGCTTTCATTTCGTGTTACTAATCACTTAGCAACCGAACCGGTATCCAATACCCTCGTGCTACTAGGAGTACTAGTAAAGTACACATCAACATCATGTATATCAAATATACTTCTTTCGACTTTTGCCAGCCTTCTTTATCTACCAAGTATCTAGAGTTGCTCCGCGTCAGTGACCGTTCCCCTCACAACAGAAGCACTTAGTCCCGGGCTTGGGTTTAATCTGGGGTCTCTTCATTAGTGCAGCAACTGCTTTGCCGTTTCACGAAGTATCCCTTCTAGCCCTTGCCTTTCTCGAAACTTAGTGGTTTTACTAACCATCACTATTGATGCTCCTTCTTGATTTCTACTTTCGCAGTGTCAAACATCGCGAATCGCTCAAGGATCATTGTATCTATCCTTGATATGTTATAGTTCATCATGAAGCTCTCACAGCTTGGTGGCAGTGACTTTGGAGAACCATCACTATCTTATCTGGAAGATCAACTCCCACTTGATTCAAGCGATTGTCGTACTCAGATAATCTGAGCACACGCTCAATGATTGAGCTTTTCTCCTTTACTTCGTGGACAAAGAATCTTGTCGGAGGTCTCATACCTCTTAACAAGGGCACAAGCATGAAATCACAATTTCATCTCTTTAGAACATCTCTTATGTTCCGTGACGTTTCAAAACGTCTTCGGCGCCTTGCTTCTAAGCCATTAAGTATTTTGTACTGAACTATCATGTAGTCATCAAAAACGTATATGTCGGATGTTCACAACATCTACAGACGACGCTTGAGGTGCAGCACACCGAGTGGTGCATTAAGGACATAAGCCTTCTACGCAGCAACGAGGACAATCCTTGGTTTTACAGACTCAGTCTGCAAAGTTTGCTACTATCAACTTTCAACTAAATTTTCTCTAGGAACATATAAAAACAGTAGAGCTATAGCGCAAGCTACATCGTAATTCGCAAAGACCATTAGACTATGTTCATGACAATTAGTTCAATTAATCATATTACTTAATAACTCCCACTCAAAAAGAACATCTCTCTAGTCATTTCAGTGGTACATGATCCAAATCCACTATCTCAAGTCCGATCATCACGTGAGTTGAGAATAGTTTCAGTGGTAAGCATCTCTATGCTAATCATATCAACTATACGATTCATGCTTGACCTTTCGGTCTCATGTGTTCCGAGGCCATGTCTGCACATGCTAGGCTCGTCAAGCTTAACCCGAGTGTTCCGCGTGTGCAACTGTTTTGCACCCGTTGTATGTGAATGTTGAGTCTATCACACCCGATCATCACGTGGTGTCTCAAAACGAAGAACTGTCGCAACGGTGCACAGTCGGGAGAACACAATTTCGTCTTGAAATTTTAGTGAGAGGTCACCTCATAATGCTACCGTCGTTCAAAGCAAGATAAGGTGCATAAAGGATTAACATCACATGCAATTCATAAGTGACATGATATGGTCATCATCATGCGCTTCTTGATCTCCATCACCAAAGCACCGGCACGATCTTCTTGTCACTGGCGTCACACCATGATCTCCATCAACGTGTCGCCATCGGGGTTGTCGTGCTACTCATGCTATTACTACTAAAGCTACGTCCTAGCAATATAGTAAACGCATCTGCAAGCACAAACGTTAGTTTAAAGACAACCCTATGGCTCCTGTCGGTTGCCGTACCATCGACGTGCAAGTCGATATTAACTATTACAACATGATCATCTCATACATCCAATATATCACATCACATCGTTGGCCATATCACATCACAAGCATACCCTGCAAAAACAAGTTAGACGTCCTCTAATTGTTGTTGCATGTTTTACGTGGTGACCATGGGTATCTAGTAGGATCGCATCTTACTTACGCAAACACCACAACGGAGATACATGAATTGCTATTTAACCTCATCCAAGGACCTCCTCGGTCAAATCCGATTCAACTAAAGTTGGAGAAACCGACACTCGCCGGTCATCTTTGAGCAACGGAGTTACTGGTAGCGATGAAACCAGTCTCTCATAAGCGTACGAGCAATGTTGGTCTGAGCCGCTTCGATCCAACAATACCGCGGAATCAAGAAAAGACTAAGGAGGGCAGCAAAACGCACATCACCACCCACAAAAACTTTTGTGTTCTACTCGAGAAGACATCTATGCATGAAACTAGCTCATGATGCCACTAATGGGGGAACGTCGCATGGGAAACAAAAAAATTCCTACGCGCACGAAGACCTGTCATGGTGATGTCCATCTACGAGAGGGGATTTCCGATCTACGTACCCTTGTAGATCGCACAGCAGAAGCGTTAGTGAACACGGTTGATGTAGTGGAACGTCCTCACGTCCCTCGATCCGCCCCGCGAACTGTCCCACGAACCGTCCCGCGATCCGTCCCACGATCCGCTCCGATCTAGTGCCGAACGGACGGCACCTCCGCGTTCAGCACACGTACAGCTCGACTATGATCTCGGCCTTCTTGATCCAGCAAGAGAGACGGAGAGGTAGATGAGTTCTCCGGCAGCGTGACGGCGCTCCGGAGGTTGGTGGTGATCTAATCTCAGCAGGGCTCCGCCCGAGCTCCGCAGAAACGCGATCTAGAGGAAAAACCGTGGAGGTATGTGGTCGGGCTGCCGTGGCAAAAGTTGTCTCAAATCAGCCCTGATAGCTCCATATATATAGGAGGAGGGTAGGGGAGGCTTGCCTTGAGGCTCAAGGAGCCCCAAGGGCTGCGCCACCAAGGGGAGGAGGAGTCCTCCTCCAATCCTAGTCCAACTAGGATTGGAAGGTGGAGTCCTTCTCTTCCTTCCCACATCCTTTTTTTTATTTTCTCTTTGATTTTCTATCTATGGCGCATAGGGCCTTCTTGGGCTGTCCCACCAGCCCACCAAGGGCTGGTGCCCCACCCACAAGGCCTATGGGCTTCCCCGGCATGGGCTGCCCCCCCCCCCCCCCCCAGTGAACATCTGGAACCCATTCGTCATTCCCGGTACATTCCCGGTAACTCCGAAAACCTTCCGGTAATCAAATGAGGTCGTCCTATATATCAATCTTCGTTTCTGGACCATTCCGGAAACCCTCGTGGCGTCCGTGATCTCATCCGGGACTCCGAACAACATTCGGTAACCAACCATATAACTCAAATACGCATAAAACAACGTCGAACCTTAAGTGTGCAGACCCTGCGGGCTCGAGAACTATGTAGACATGACCCGAGTGACTCCTCGATCAATATCCAATAGCGGGACCTGGATGCCCATATTGGATCCTACATATTCTACGAAGATCTTATCGTTTGAACCTCAGTGCCAAGGATTCATATAATCCCGTATGTCATTCCCTTTGTCCTTCGGTATGTTACTTGCCCGAGATTCGATCGTGAGTATCCGCATACCTATTTCAATCTCGTTTACCGGCAAGTCTCTTTACTCGTTCCGTAATACAAGATCCCGCAACTTACACTAAGTCACATTGCTTGCAAGGCTTGTGTGTGATGTTGTATTACCGAGTGGGCCCCGAGATACCTCTCCGTCATACGGAGTGACAAATCCCAGTCTCGATCCATACTAACTCAACGAACACCTTCGGAGATACCTGTAGAGCATCTTTATAGTCACCCAGTTACGTTGCAACGTTTGATACACACAAAGCATTCCTCCGGTGCCAGTGAGTTATATGATCTCATGGTCATAGGAACAAATACTTGACACGCAGAAAACAGTAGCAACAAAATGACATGATCAACATGCTACGTCTATTAGTTTGGGTCTAGTCCATCACATGATTCTCCTAATGATGTGATCCCGTTATCAAGTGACAACACTTGCCTATGGTCAGGAAACCTTGACCATCTTTGATCAACGAGCTAGTCAACTAGAGGCCTACTAGGGACAGTGTTTTGTCTATGTATCCACACATGCATTGTGTTTCCAATCAATACAATTATAGCATGGATAATAAACGATTATCATGAACAAAGAAATATAATAATAACTAATTTATTATTGCCTCTAGGGCATATTTCCAACAGTTCTATCGCTTCTATCTTTTATGTCCCGTTGCCTACCACATGTTAAATATCAGCCTCTCAACAATGCCATGATTACCTTCAACCTGTTCGACCTAGCAAACCACTAATTGGCTATGTTACCGCTTGCTTAACCATGTTGTTAGCGTTGCTAGTTCCAGGTGCAGATGCTTCCATGTGATAACATGGGTCCCTTGTCATATCACCATATTAAAATGCTATTTAATTTAATGGACCTATATACTTGGTAAAAGGTGGAAGGCTCGGCCTTTCTAGCCTGGTGTTTTCTTCCACCTTTGCCCCCTTAGTTTTCGGCTACCGGTGTTATGTTCCATAAATGAGCGCTCCTAACACGATCGGGGTTGTTATGGGGACCCCCTTGATTATTCGTTTTAGATTAAAGCTGGTCTGGCAAGGCCCAACTTTGGTACTACACTTGCCTAACAACTAATGAACTGCATAGGGAGTAATTAACCCAAGGAAATTTAATCAACCCCCGGGCCAGTGTTCCTCATGAGTGTTGGTCCACCCACCTAGCAGTCGGCGGTGCCACCACGGGGCAACTCGAGGTTTGGTTCCCGTCCACTTTGCATAGACGGTGTGTCCTGAGAACGACATAGCGGCTCCTATCGGGTTCGTCAACACACCGGTGGCCTTGCTGGATTAGTTTTACCTTTGACGAAATATCTTGTGCATCGGGATTCCGGTAATGCTTTGGGTAATCTCAGAGTTGAGGTTTTCCACTAGGGAATCCGACGAGATCGCGAGCTTCGTGACTGAGGATATCTATGTGGCTTGTGGTAATTTGTGATGGACTAGTTGGAGCACCCCTGCAGGGTTAAATCTTTTCGGAAAGCCGTGCCCGCGGTTATGTGGCAACATGGAAACTTTGTTTAACACTGGTTCTAGATAACTTGAATGTTAACTTAATTAAAATATGCCAACTGTGTGCGTAACCGTGACTGTCTCTTTCGTGAGTTCCTTCTCCGATCAAGGACACGGTGGGATTATGTCTGACGTAGGTAGGTGTTCAGGATCATTCATTTGATCATCAGTAGTTCACGTCCGTTATGCGTAGATCTTCCCCCTCTTAATTCTGGTACTCGTAAGTTTAGCCACCAAATATATGCTTAGCCGCTGATGCAACCTCACCACTTAATCTTACCTCACCCATTAAGCTTTGCTAATCTTGATACCTTTGGAAATGATATTGTTGAGTCCCCTGTGGCTCACAGATTACTACAACACCAGTTGCAGGTACAGGTAAAGGTTACTTGACGCGAGCGCGTTGATTGTTCATTTGGAGTTGCTTCTTTTTCTTCTTCATCATCGATCTAGGATGGGTTCCAGGCCGGCAGCCTAGGATAGCAAGGATGGACGTCGTTCTTCTTTTTTCGTTTGTTTTCGTCCGTAGTCGGACCCTGATCTTACTCTTGATGAATATGTAATGTACTGCTGTGACTCTGATGTAGCTTGTGGAGATTGTAAGCCAATTCTATATATATATATATATATATATCTTCTTTTCAGTACATGTACTTGTAACGATATCCATTCTTGCGACACGACGAGATGCGCTTCTATCCCTGACGAGGCCTTCGTGCCAAATTGAGGATAGGGTCGCATCTTGGGCGTGACACTGGCACCCCTCCCGGCACTCCCCGTACACTACCGATGAGCCCGAAACTTTTCCGGTGACCAAAACAGGACTTCCTATATATCAATCTTCACCTCCGGACCATTCCGGAGCTCCTCGTGATGTCCTCGATCTCATCTGGGACCCCGAACAACTTTCGGTTACCAACACCTATAACTCAACTATACTGAAACATCACCAAACCTTAAGTGTGCAGACCCTGCGGGTTCGAGAACTATGTAGACATGACCCGAGACACTCCTCGGTCAATATCCAATAGCGGGATCTGGATGCCCATGTTGGATCCTACATATTCTCTGAAGAACTTATCGGTTGAACCTCAGTGTCAAGGATTCATATAATCCCGTATGTCATGCCCTTTGTCCTTCGGTATGTTACTTGCCCGAGATTTGATCGTGGTATCCGCATACCTATTTCAATCTCTTTACCGGCAAGTCTCTTTACTCGTTCCGTAATACAAGATCTCGTGACTTACACTTAGTCACATTGCTTGCAAGGCTTGTGTGTGATGTTGTATTACCGAGTGGGCCCCGAGATACCTCTCCGTCACACAGAGTGACAAATCCCAGTCTTGATCCATACTAACTCAATGGAGACCTTCGGAGATACCTGTAGAGCACCTTTATAGTCTCCCAGTTACGTTGCGACGTTTGATGCACACAAGGTATTCCTCCAGTGCCAGTGAGTTATATGATCTCATGGTCATAGGAACAAATACTTGACACGCAGAAAACAATAGCAATAAAATGACACGATCAATATGCTACGTTCATAGTTTGGGTCTTGTCCATCACATGATTCTCCTAATGATGTGATCCCATTATCAAGTGACAACATTGCCTATGGCCAGGAAACCTTGACCATCTTTGATCAACGAACTAGTCAACTAGAGACTCACTAGGGACAGTGTGTTGTCTATGTATTCACACATGTATTTGAGTTTCCAATCAATACAATTCTAGCATGGATAATAAACGATTATTACGAACAAGGAAATAAAATAATAATTAATTAATTATTGCCTCTAGGGCATATTTCCAACAGCAGGTTGGCCATGCCGCCAGCCGGCTGAAGTGCTCGTGTCGCATCAATCCCTAGGATGTGACTCGGGCCTTTGATTAAAGGTGAAATACATCAGCGCGGGTACGATGGAGAAACGCACGCATGGCTACAGTGTCAGCGGTCGTACCGCTGACCGGCGCCGGCTCCGATCCATCAACCCTGCACAGTATCCGCACGTCGGCGCTCACTCCATTACCCGGTCCGGCGTAGCTACAGTGGAGACGGTCGTACCGGTGACCGGCGCCGGATCCCGCAAGGCGACGTCGGACATACAGCATGCATCATGCGTGTGCAGCACGCACCAACCCCATAGGCTGGTCGGCGGGTCCCATGGCCAGATGGGACCTTGCAGCCGGCGGGCCCTTGAAGCGACAAGACTAAATTGTAGTGGGTCCCCCTGGCCGGCCTGAGAGGCTGCCAGCCGGATCCCCCATATTGTACTTATATCCGTTTTGTACGCCGGTGGGTTCATCTATAAAACCCCCGGGTCCCCCTCCATGCAGAGGGTCGGCCATTCTTACACCCACACACACACCATACAGGAGAGGTAGAACTTGAGCCGGCTGCTCCTTCTTCCTCCTCCGTCGAACAGCTCCAGGAGCACCTTGTAACACTTTGGTTCATCAACCACTCCGACAGGACTATGGGTATTATCTCTCGCGGAGAGCCCCGAATCTGGGTGCATCGTGCGTCTCGCTCGCTAGTTACCAATCTCGTTCCCGGAGCCCGCCGGTGTTCTTTCGGCTCCAACCACTCTCGATAAGCCTACCTATGACATATGTCGTGAGAAAACGACGACACACTGTTATAACCAACTTAAATCATCTTGTTGTGCTTGCTTTGTGTTAAACAAACAAATGAAGTCATCTGAGATACTACAATGATACAACTTCTACCATAGTCCTTGTATCCTCCTCAAACATTCATACGAACAACCCGATCACTTTCTAAACGTGTCCAGGCACTCAACAAATCCTCATATCTCCCCTCTCCCCTAATAATAAAGCAACATTCGCTTCTGTCGTCCGTCGTGCATTTTTGCAAAAAGGCCCCTCCGTTTTCAGTTAATAAACCCGCAGTCCTTTCTTTAGTGAGGAAACGGTTTCACTTTTATATAAAACCCCATGTGGTTTCCCGGTGCTGGAGCCGCGACGAGCCGACGACGGCCAGGCCGAGCTAGGCCTTGGGGAGGGCACGGCCAGGCCATGGCGAGGAGGCATGGCGGCGTCAGCACGGGCCCACACGCGCACGAGGAGGCATGGCGGCGGCAGCAGGGGCTCTCCGGCGCGGATCTCGGCAGAGGACCGCGCGGATCTCGGCGGGGGACCGCGGGGATAGGTCGGCGGAGGGGCGACGCACCGCCGCCGCCTCCCCGGCCTCCCTCGCGCGTCGTCCGTCGCCGTCGCCGCCAATTCCCAGGTCACGCCGCCGCTCCCCTGCCTTCTCTCTTTCCTCTCTCTCTCTCTCCCTCTCTAATCTCATTTTCTCTCCTTCTCTTCAGGAGCTCAGCGCGCCAGGGCATCTCCACCGGCCAGATTCGGTGCCTCCCTCCCGGATCCGCGCGCCATCCACCTCCTCTACCCGATCCGGCGCCACCCAACCAGCCATGACCTTCACGATGGCGCCCAACGAGATCATGTCCTCCCCGTCGACGCGCCATCGTCGCATGAGGACTTGGATGCCTGGCTCGCTGACAACCTCCCCCAAATCCTACAGGTCGCCAGCAGGCCCTGCTCGCGTGGTCCGAGTTTGCCGTCACCGGCCGCGTTCGCCATCCGTGAGCATGCGCCACCATTACCTGTCCGCCGTAGGCCGCGTTCGCCGGCCATGAGCACCGTCACTGAAACTGATAATTTAATTCCTGAACCTTGAGGTGTTGTCAAGAAAGCATTGCCTACCGCCGGCCATGAGCACCGTCACTGAAACTGATAATTTAATCCCTGAACCTTGAGGTGTTGTCAAGAAAGCATTGCCTACGATCTCTGAAAAATGAGGGTCGATGGATTTATTGGTGTTGTCATCGTTTTGCAGTTAGAATATCAGTATGATTCCCGTTCATTCCAGATTTTTGGTTTCCATTTTCACTTCATTCTCTTTGGTTTTCCCTCGTATGTAAGTTAGTACTATGTTACTGCAGTTCAGTATTTTATATCTAAATAGTGCTTAGAAAATATCTTTCTGTTGGGTACCTTTTATGCCTTTTGATTTCTTTCCCCTTATCCTTCTAAGATCAATTATTTTTGTTCCTAAATCCTGTAACTGAATTTTACTTCTAATGAGGAAACTTTCAATCTTGAAAAGGCTGATCAGTTTAACAAGCAGCTTGGCAATGGGGATGACATCCGTCGGTCTCCTAAAGCAATGGCTAAGTTGAAGAAGCAAGTCAAGCGCACCAAAGAAATTCTGAGTGCAAATACTGCTGCTCCGATCTCAGTTGAATCTCTATATAAGATATCGATTTCAGGTGCGTCTTTCCATACATGCATAATCTTCAGATGACCATTAATATGAAGCTTAAAGATGAACCAAACTGTACAAACAGGCTCACATGTCCCGTCTTATGTCCTAGATTGATTCTGAACACATGAGCCTCTTGCTTGTAACCAAACATAATCTGGAGTAGCATGAATGACAGGCCCTACTATTTCATATTTGTCAAATGGTCCGACCTTTGATAGATCAAGTTGATTTCTTTGTCTCTTGTAAAGCACGTAGATGCAGTATCAATTGAATAAAATTTGTTCTCGTACTGCTTTTGCATATCTCTTGTGAATAATTTCTACTCTACATTGAAGTTCTGCATCCTTTTTCATTGCATATTCATCATATGTGGACCTTGCAAGATTATGATTCATACCAGCTTCTTAACTTGTCATTGTTGGTATTTACCTTAGGCCCACTGCTGCCCTTTTCCCTTACCGCTTTCTTCTGTAATGGTGGATCTTTTCCCCAGCTCATGCTTTCAGCTTTCCCTTACTTTTTCTCGGCATGGGGTGAACCTGTAATCTTAAATCATGATTAGGAAATTATTTCAAGGTTTTATGTGTTGATCGACATACTGTTTGTTACAGGAGCACCATAACTCGTGAAAAATTTGAAGAGCTTTGTGAAGATTTATGGGAGCAAGCTCTCACTCCAATTAAAGATGTGCTTGCGCAGTCAGGCATGAAAATTAGTGACATCTATGCTGTAGAGCTAATAGGAGGAGCTACCAGGGTACCGAAACTGCACGTGATTATTACTCTCTCATTCAAGACTTACACTTAACTTGGCATTGAAGGGCTGTAATGAAATGCACGACTGTTGCATTGTTGAATTTTGTAAACTTTTGTTGTATATCCTCGTACAAACTAAACTGATTTTATAACCTGGGTGCATGTGGTTGCCTGCTTCTTATTTCACCTTTTTATCTCTTAAGAAGTTTTCATCGTGAATGGAATTCAGTATTTGGCACGTCTCACATTTGTATTCTCCTGTTTCAGGCTAAGCTGCAGGAATTCCTCGGACGGAGTGAGCTAGATAAGCACCTTGATGCTGATGAAGCAATTGTTCTTGGTGCCTCGCTGCATGCTGCTAATCTAAGTGATGGGATTAAGTTGAACCGTAAGTTGGGGATGATTGACGGTTCTACTTATGGTTTCGTGTTTGAAATAGATGGCCCAGATTATTTCAAAGATGAAAGTACTGATCAAATACTGGTGTCGAGGATGAAAAAAATGCCAATAAAGGTAAAAAGGATATTAGTCAAGCTCTTGCTTTTACTTGTCCACAAACTTTGCCTATTGTTTGAAGAAATATATCTGAAGACGCTTTTTATTTGTCTGTTGTCTACAGTTATTCAGGTCCATCAAACATACCAAGGACTTTGATGTGTCTCTCAGCTATGACAAAGCTTCTGAGTTGCCCCAGGTGTTTTATCACACAAGTTTGCGGAGTATGCTATATCAGGCCTGACAGAAACCAGTGAAAAGTAAGCACAATATTGATGTTATTTTGGTGCGCATAGTCTCAAGTGTCAACTCTCAACCCTGATCATAGTCAACTTAACAGCTTGAAAGGACCGTGAACCAATATTTATTCTGAATAGTCTGCCTGTGAATTTGTAGTACATATGTATATATGATCATGTCAATATAATTCCAACTAAAAAAAGGGCTCTAGAAAATCAAGTGATACAGCCATTTTGTTATTACGATTCACCTCATGTTTTGGTTCATTGCATCAATTTAAGTATTTAACAATGTGCATTTTTCAATCAGGTATGGAAGCCGCAATTTATCTGCACCCATCAAAGCAAATCTACATTTTTCTTTGAGTAGAAATGGAATTATTTCTCTTGATAGGGCAGAAGCAGTGATTGAAATAACTGAATGGGTTGAAGTTCCAAAGAAGAACGTAACACTAGAGACTAATACCACCGATCAGACTTTGTGTGCTGAATCAGGAACATCTGGTAGTACAACGGATAGTAAGGTATCATTTTTGTTATTCAACCCGCACTACAGTTTAAAGTCCATGGCAGGGAGCCGGCGCTGCCCACGGGTTAAGTTGGCTTCTTCACGTCCAAACTTGATTATACAAAAAGCAATAATCAGTTTTACCTTGTTATTGATGTCTATTAAAATGATACAATGCAATATAAAGCTGGTTGCGCCTCTTTCTTTGCCCGGTGCAACACACTCGTGTAACAGGCGATGGTTAAAGGGTGTGATGATTTTTTTCTCGGTGCAACGCACGGGCATTTTTACTAGTCTAACCAATATATGGAGAGGATATGCAGATGTAGTCACATTGACCCACCAGAGACCATCTTTTCGCATTCTTTTTTATTTCTTCTTTTTTATTCCTTCCGTTTCTAAATATAAATTTTTTTAAAGATTTCATTAGGACACTACATACGAAACAAAATAAATAAATCTATATTCAAGTATGACTATATACATTCGTATGTAGTCTTTTAGTGAAATCTTAAAAAAAATGTATATTTAAAAACAAAGGGAGTATTATCTTAATCAATAATATAACTGAGGTCAGATTTGCTCAACATGGTTGTATATGATGGTCTAACATAATATTACTCCCCGCTATAACCACGAAGGCGTGAATCATGCCGAGGGTCTAGCCAAACAAAAAGATTGCTGCCCATCGGTCAGCTTAATTAAGCTATTTTCCCCAACCCAAATTAATTAGCATAACATACTATAGTCTTGCCTAAATTGCATAAAGGCTGCGTCAATTAATTTGGATTCCTTTCGTCCACTGCTTCTCAGTTATTCAAGCATTAACTGACTTATCTGGGCGTGCTATTTCAAGCATTATACTACCAAGCAGCCGAACATGTGAAGCTAGAAAGTATCAAATGATGAAGCTACCGTTATAATTCAATCCTAGTTTTACTGCCGACGAGCAACAAAGAAAGATCAAAATATTGTAACAGGGGCATTTCGGGCTTGTTTCAGTCGTACATCTGTTCAGATGATTCAAGTTGCAACATCCTCTTGCAGGACAACAAAAAATGTGACAGCCTCCTCATCCACTCTGCACTACATAACGATGATTCCACACCGCAAAAAAGGTCTAACCTAAGTGCCTCGTATAATCACATTGTTCCGCAGAGCAGTTTAGAACTCCATCCCGCCCATGCCGCCGCCTCCCATTGTTCCGCAGAGCAGTTTAGAACTCCATCCCGCCCATGCCGCCGCCTCCCATTGCCGGGGCCGACTTCTCTTCCTTGGGTATCTCAACGATGATGGCTTCCGTGGTAGTCATCAGAGACGACACACTGCAATCAATAATAAAAAGAAGTAAAAACAGGTATTGTTATCCTTCCAAGATTTAAGAGTCGCAAGCGAATGTGCAACTATCCAAACAATCCAGCTCATAATTTTGGCAAATCAGGCTGAAGCCAAGCCAAGAGAGCTTGATGAGAATTTTAGTTTCATTTGCAATGTGATCGTTCTTAGCGTGTTATGTGTATACTAATTCAATGCAACTTGACCATTTTTAGCATGTCGTGTGACTCGTTATGCCAAGATAGATAGATGAGAGACAGTACCTTGCAGCATCAACCAGCGCTGTTCTGATCACTTTAAGTGGGTCAATGATACCAGCCTTCACCATATCCACATATTCACCTGCAAGGGATATCAGTTTACATATCCAACATCAGAAAAATGATTTAAACCAAGTCCAAAATGCCCAACAACGGCTGAACGTTGCGCCATACCTTTGGCAGCATCATAGCCCAGGTCAGTATTATCCTGCTCCAAGAGCTTGCCAACAATGACAGCGCCTTCTACACCCGCATTTGTAGCAATGGTGTGTACTGGGGTCTGCAGAATTGTCCAGTCATCAGGATTTTACCCTTCTTTATGCTTAACACAGAAAAAAAGAATTTACAGTACCTTCAAAGCATTTTGAATGATCTGGACACCGATCTTTTGGTCAAAGTTTGCTGTAGGCAATTTATCCAAGTCCTTTGATGCATAAAGAAGGGCAACACCACCACCTATGTAAATCAGAGACAGATCAGACTTTCAGCCATGATGATTTTCTAATACTGTACGTGTTAACACCGAACCACTCAACAACAGTCTAAAAATAACTTGACAGCAGAGCTCCAGTATGGTACCTGGTACAATACCCTCCTCTACGGCAGCTTTTGTAGCATTTAGCGCATCCGTCACTCTGTCCTTCTTCTCGCCTACTTCTGCTTCACTCGCCCCACCAATCTAAAGGTGAATCAAAATACCGTAAATACAATGCTACTTTTCATATCGGTACTAACATACAATTATGCACATATATACCACTTTTATGCATTATTACTTGAACATGACAAGTCAGCAATAGCACCATAGTTTAACAGTGCTCTACAGATCATCTTAATAGATAATAAATTTTACCTTCAGGACTGCAACTCCACCAGATAGCTTTGCCAACCGCTCCTGTATCTTTTCCTTATCGTAGTCAGAAGTGCATTGCTCAATTGAAGATCTCAGCTGTACAAAACGAATTTAACAGTGATAAGCATGTAACATAATGTTCAAACTGATTCATAACTAGATCAATTTAATATGAACAGACCAGCTCAGCTCTTTCTTCAATGGCCTTCTTATCACCCGCTCCATCAAGGATGACAGTGTCATCCTTAGATATGGTAACCTGCATGCACACATTGTCACTTTCCAACAACATAAACAGTTCTCTGAAGCATAAACACTCGCATAAATGTAGAATTAAACAGGAACACGCATCTGAGTCAAAATTTACAATTAAACAGCTAGCTCCAAATACATCAGTTTAAATGCATGCCAAATAGGTTCAGTACAGTTTTGACAAGTTCTAAAAACAATGATACACAAACTCCTATACAACAATCAAACTAACAAGGTCAGCCATATGTCTCAGGACAACATTTCTCATGTAAACTGAACAACACTGTCCCTACAAGCCTACAGAAGTAGAGTATAATATTAAGTGCTAACAGAAATTTTCATGAGAAAAAGGGATGTCAAATTAAAACTTCACAACTTATACTTTCCAGCAAGGTAGTTTTTGTTGTGCTATCAAATGGTTTGGATGGTTAGATATGAAACAAAACGTACAATCCAACACAAGCAAAGTGGCTTACCTTCTTGCAGGTACCCAGCATGCTAGGCTCAAAGTTCTCAAGGTTCATTCCAAGTTCTTCAGTTATGACCTGATCCCAGGAAGATGCAAAATTCAATAATAATGGATGTCATCATCTGACACTGATGAAATGGACAAAACAAACTACGACTTACTTCTCCACCAGTAAGGATAGCAAGGTCCTGTAAATTGGATTTCCTGTTCTCTCCAAAACCAGGAGCTTTGATCGCACAGACCTGCATTTCATGCCCAGTAAGATGAATGAAATTCCGCCATATGATTAGCTACAGAGCAAACAGAGAGCTAAAACTGACCTTGAAGCCCCCACGAAGCTTGTTAAGAATCAGTGTACCCAGTGCTTCACTTTCTAGATCTTCTGCAACAATAAGCAGAGGCTTTTGCTTCTGTTTGAGCAGAAATATGGACCATCAGTTTGCAATAGAGAGCCATAACAAAACAGAAAGACACATCCAAGCACAAAAAAAATACCTGGAGAGCAAACTCCAACACTTTGACCAAGGAGCGAAGGTTGGATACTTTCTTATCGTGTATCAAGATCAAGGGATCGTCTAGTTCCTGTAACAAAAAAAACATAAATGTACAACCAAGATAATTTCAAGCTTAAACATCAGTTACACTAATAAGAAGAAAACAAAAACAATACTTACACATTTCTGATTCTTTTGGTTGGTAATAAAGTATGGAGATATGTAACCTCTGTCAAGCTTCATGCCTTCCACAACTTCAAGCTCGTTGTATAGAGTATTACCATCCTATCAAATGTTCCACAAGCATCTTAAGAATGACAAAGGATGAATATATAGATAGTCCAAAAGAACTTGATAGTAGTACATTACAGAAACACAAATATGAGCCAATTGAGTACATGCAAGGCCAAAATAGGGCAGCAAATTGTGTAATTAACACAAAGTCCTGTATTTGAAGCATTGACTTACCGCAATGGTGATAACTCCCTCTTTACCAACCTTCTCCATAGCCTTTGCAATGAGCTCACCAATTTCCCTTTCGCCATTAGCTGATATAGTACCCACCTTTGGAATAGGGTAATCAATAAATTATCTCCAGAGGAAGAAAACAAAACAAAGAAGGATGCTTTCTGAGAATTGAAGGTCAGGAGGTACCTGTGCTATTTCCTCAGACGTGTTGATCATTCTGGCCATGCCCTTTAGGTTTGTTACCACGGAATCAACAGCCATTGAAATACCACGTCTCAGATCCATTGCATTCATACCAGCTGCAACGGACTTGCAACCCTCAGTGAATATTGCCTTTGTCAGAACAGTAGCACATGTTGTACCTGAAAGTGTCCAAACATCAGCACATCTGCACAGGGCCCTAAAATGAGAAAAATAAGACGATAACACAATCTGTAACACACATCAAATCAGAAGTAGTCCTAAGGAAGCAATGTCAGCAGGAACTAGAAAGAACTAGAACTGAGAGAAATATTCAACATCACTAGTTAAGACCATGGGAATTTCATTTAATAGTGCAGTAATCAAGAAAAAACAACTCCGTGTTATGTCATCCAATTTAACCAAAAAATCAATCAAAACCACATACAAAAACAATGAAAACCCAGTTCATAGTTGTCAAATTGGCAAGCTTGCAACAGGTGCGGTGTAATGACTGCCAACAAAAGTACAATAAGCAACATGGAAAATAAGTTGACTGAAAAGAAGTCTTCATAATCCTTGTTATTGATTGTTCTAACTTGCTTGTGATACACTAAACAGATACTGTTTAAAAGACATGATCATAAAAATGCATGTGCATGATTGGCACTATAGTAGAGAACTAAGTCGTACCATCGCCAGCAGTATCATTAGTGGCATTAGCAACCTGCTTCACAAGACTTGCACCTACATTCTTGACTCTGTCACTGAATTCAATGCTCTTGGCAACAGTGACTCCATCCTTTGTAACTTTGGGAGCACCAAAGCTTTGCTCAATAATAACAGTGCGCCCCTGTAACATAAGTACATATGAGTTCAGCACTGCCATAACAACTCATCTGTGCTAAGAAAATCAACCCAGAAATCTCGCACATGCCCAAACATACATAATTTTACTACAGTACTATATAAGCTACCAGAAAAATAGTT
This sequence comes from Hordeum vulgare subsp. vulgare, assembly GCF_904849725.1. Taxonomy (NCBI): domain Eukaryota; kingdom Viridiplantae; phylum Streptophyta; class Magnoliopsida; order Poales; family Poaceae; genus Hordeum; species Hordeum vulgare. Next base: position 577,219,280 of record NC_058521.1, read on the forward strand.
AACTTCACTGGTAATTTGCACCTAAATTTCATCTGCAATACAAGTAACAACCTCAACGGTGCGTATTACTTACTACACTTAGGGCAGACATATGAATATGATGACCACATATACTGCTAACACATTAGGCAACCACTAGTCAAGCATTGTCTACTAGAGGTGATAACGAAACGGTTTGCAGGCGCCAGCAGCCACAGTCTTACAATCTCTACGGCAATTCAGACACTCATACCACGAACTCGGCACATGGATAACACACGGATGTAGGTCATACCTTGGGACCCATGGTCAGCTTCACCGCATCAGCCAGGTCTTCGACACCCTTGAGCATCAAGGCGCGGGCCTCGACGCCGAACCTGATGTCCTTGGCGGCATAGTTCCTGCTCCAGGCGAGCCTGCTCCCGACCTGCGCAGCACCAGACGCAAAGCACGTTACCGCACCAGGACAGAAACAAAAAAAAAAAACTCGCATCCCGCCCCACATTGGGGCGGGCGGGCGGGCGGACGACGAATCCGTCAGATTGAAGCCATTTCCGCCCGGCGATCGGCGCGGGACCAGGACAATCCGCTCACCTGTCGGGCGCTGCTCCCGGCTTGCCTGCACAGCAACGCACATGTCAGAGAACTGCGATTCGCGCACAAACCAACAAACAGAAATCCCGAGTGCGGCGCCGCGCCGGAGTGGAGAGGAGGAGAAGAGGGCAATGTGACGGCGACTCACCGGGCCTTGGAGGCGAGGCTGGCGGCGGCGCGGTACATGGCGACGGAGGGAGGAATGGAGGATGGCGTTGGATCTGGAGGGCGGTCTCTTCTGCTTGGGGAGGAAGGCTGGAGGCGGCGAGCGGGAGGGGGGGCAGGTGAAAAGGAGGGGAGCAACTTGGAGAAGGGGAAAGAAACTCCAGAGGAGCGGGGGAGGGAAGCCAGGGGACCTGATAGCTCTAGAAGGATCCGTCCGCGGAGGGGTTTAGGGTTTAGTATGGGCCGGCCCGGGTAGGCGGGAGTCGTCGTCTAACGATGGCCCGGTGGGCCAATCACCTGGGCTTTAGGAGGTAGGGCCCGCACGCCACAGGCCCACGGCCAGCCACCGGCGCGGGCGAGGGGAGGGGAGTGAGGTGGAAAAAAATCTGCAGAAGTGGGGATCGGATCTCCGAACCGGAACTCTGTCTCTCTGTCTCTAGCCCGTGCCGCCGGCGAGGTCCCCCTCCTCCTCCGGCCGCCTCGCTCCTCCGCACCCGTCGCGTATCGGTTCCACGGGCGCCGCGGCGGCCGGTCTCCGACGCCATGGGGTTCCTCGAGGACTTCCAGGCCAGTGAGTGCTCCTCCCTGCCTCCGCTGCTAGCTAACCTAACCTAACCTAACCCTCGCCGCTAGGGCACGAACGTCGCGAGTCCATCCACCGTGCAACGTCGACTTCCATTCAAACGTGGATATCACACGGTTTCCGCACGATTTGTTGCCAGTGAATTACTAGTCCACGGCTTCCAGATGCCTTGTTCATGCCAGTGCTTGCGACGTGCCAACTGAACCTGTTCGTAACTAAGCTATGTGCAGTACTGATGATTTATTTTTCAATTGTTCAAGTGTTGCTGGTGTGTAAATGGATAATTTGTCGCGCGTGCCCCGTTGAACAACTTGCTGTATTTTGCACTGGAAAAATAGGCTCACGCCTAGGCGCTGGGCGGAGGCAAAACGCCTAGCGCTTAACTGTGCTTGACGTACGCTTAATTGTGCTTAAGTGTTCGCTTTGGTCGAAAAAGGGCAAGGCGGTGACAAAATGCTCGTTCAGCACCTAGCGCTTTTGAAAATCTTGGTATTTTGTTCTCTATGTTAGAGCGGGTCGAAACGATTTGTTTCCTTACATGTTGATGCTAGTATACAATGCCATGGCTATAGTGTAGGTCATAAATATGAACTTGCTAGTTGTGTCCGGGGACTGCATGAGTGACCCTACCTTTTGTGCCATGTGAACTTTTTAATAGTTCTCGGCTGAATTTTCCTTGTGGCATTCTCATGTTTCTTTGGACTTATCGATAGTTCTCACCTGTATTACTGTTGGTAATCTCTCTTGTGTTTCTTTGCGCTTATCAACAGATTAGAACCTAAAGGTTATAGTTGGGATATTATACGTTGGAGAATGATCGTTTTTCAATGGAATACATAATGGTCTAGCCTTATATTGGTATCGTATTTTCCTCATTCAACTTGTCTCTTCAAATTGTCAATTTGTCGATGTGATGCATTTTTGCACATCAATGCATGCTTGGTTTGATGCCAAAATTTGGCATGCCAATTTTTAGGATTGGCCCAAATGTGTCCATATAGCCATATGGCCTGTATGGCCGCACACATGGGCTTTGTCGAAGGAAGGAGCCCACACACCAGAACCACCAGGTCGCGCGGCGAGGTGAGGGGAGTATATGTAGAAGGGGATCAGATCTCCGGGCTAGAACTCTGTTTACCCTAATCCCGCCCCATGTCGGCCGGTGAGATCCCCGCTTCCTCTGTTCCCGGCGCGCCTCAGTTCCATGTACTTGCGAAGCTATCATGGCCGCAGCCACCGGACGCCGACGACGATTACTTCGTCGAGAAATTCCAAGAGAGTGAGTGCTGTTCCTCCGCTCCTGGCTAACCTAACCCTCGCCGCCAGGGCACAAGCACCACCATGCGCAAAATCTTGTCATGTGATGTATCATTACCCATGAATTAGTCCACGGTTTCTGGATGTGTCCCCTAGCTATATGTGTACTGATTATTTAATTTTCGATTGATGAAGTATTACTGATCTGTAATTCGTCACGTGTGCCTCCTTGAACACTTGCTTTATTTTAAACTATATGTTACAAGGAGGTGAACCGAACGATTAGTTTCGTTACCTGTCGATGTTAGTGTGCAATGCCATGGCTATAACGTAGATGCTAGATCTGAACTCTCATTTTTCCTTGTACTTATCGATAGTTCTTGACTCTATTTTTCTTGTTGGTATTATCATTTTCTTTGGATTTGTGATAGTTCTCGACTGTGTTCCTACTCTCATCTTTCTTTGCACTTATCTATGGATTGGAACCTAAAATTTATAGTTGGAATATTGGACATGGGAGAGTCATTGTTTTGCAATCGAAGACGAAGGTTCTAGCCTTTAATTAGTATTGTGTTTTCCTTATTCAACTTGTATCTTCAAATTGTAAATTTATCACTGTGATGTATTTCTGCACATCAATGCGTGCATACATATGATATCCTGTTTGATTGCTGTCAGGTGTTGAAACATTGCCAGCTATGCTGCACAAGAATTATTCATTAATGCGAGAGCTCGATAAAAGCTTGCAAGGTATGCAGGATTCTGAATGCCCTGTAGTATTTTGCCACTGCCAACTGATCCACTTGCTTCGTCTTCTCCTAATGTGCATCTGTCAACTGACCCACACTCTTCATCTTTTCTCTATGTGAATTGAGAACTTAACTTGAGCACAACGAAGGACTCGTTAAAGTCCCAGATGCATCTTAAGATTATATTGATATTTGTCCAGCTTGTGAGTTCTTTGTGATTACTGTTGTGCAATACTTCTTTTCAAGCAAGTAGGACTATGCAACAAGAGTAGGTAGTAAAACCTACAGGATTGCAGATAATTCTGCAATTGACAGCATTTAATACTTACAAGTCTGTCAATCTAAATATCATCTTCACTGGTTAGGATTCACTTGCCAAACTTGATGTATATCAGTTTTCTTTTATCTAGTTTGTGTCATGGCATGTTAACCTGCACATGTCCGGAAAGTGAATCTTTCTACATGATATTTGCTCCCTCTGCTTTTCTTTAGATAGAATTTTAGGGTGTGTGCAGTCAACTTTAAAATTTGGCTACTGAGATGCACAAAATTGTTTGGATTTGCCATGTGCAAATGATGTTGTAGACGCCATAAAAAATGGTTTCATCTCTTTGCATTTTAAAGAAAGTTTACTAAGATGTAAAATAGAAAAGGTAATGGTCAAAGGCGTATACTGGAGTGCATGTTGATGTGTAAGTAAAAAACGAGTGGAGCTAGTATGTTGTTGCAATAAGTATAATAATGTGAACCAGCTTAATTCTCTTAACTGACCATGCAATCTTTGTTGAACTAGAGTTCTTCGGCTTCCTCTCCCCTCTCCCTGAAAACTGAAACAAGCCCCCCTTGTTTTTCTGATCAGGTGTGCAGCTGGAAAATGAGCAGCGATGTCAACAAGAAATAGAGGACATTAAGCATGGACTTGAATCTGGAAGTATTACAACATATGAGCCAGCAAAACTTAAATTTTCTGATGAGGCAATCGAGGAACAGAAGCATTGTGTTAGGATTGCTGATGAGAAGGTGGCTTTAGCCACACAAACGTATGACCTGGTAAATGTCTCTCGGTTTCATTCACCATGAGCATATCATGCTTGTTCTCTATTTTGATTGGGGGGTAAGGCGAGTAGATAAAGAGAGTTGATTATGTCCTCGCTTTTAGTTTGTGTGAAAGAATAAGAAAGTGGCATCAGATCCCTACGGATGGTTTTCATATATCATTATTCCTCTTTTCTTTTTTTCTTTTTTTATGTAAAAAATCAATTTGTGGCATGTTTTTCCATTTATCCTCTTTTTTTTAGAGGAACTTATCAATTTGTGGCATTTTTTTCATTGGTCCTCTTTTCTCAAAAGGAAATTTATCAATTTGTGGCATGTTTTTTCCTCCACCCAACTAGAAATAAAGTCATGCCACTTTCTATATCTTAATATTCCAAGCAGAACATATCTGCCATCATACCTGCATGACACAATGTTGTAATTATATTTGTCATTTATCAAGAAATTTACATGTGTAGTTTATGTCTTACTAGGCTGTGCTATGTAAGCATGTCGCATGACATTGCTCATTGTTCCTGAGTTGTGCGCATTCAGTATTTTGATTGTGCTGATTTATAAATGTGTATAGGTTGATGCTCATATCCAACAACTTGATCAATTCATGAGGAAGCTTGAAGAACTTCGACTAGGTATTGAAGTACCTATTGCATGACACTGCAGTTGCATTACATTTTTCTCTTACTGTACTTGTGTGCCACTTGTTTTGGCGAACAGAAAAGGAGGCAGCTGCAGCTGCAGCCGCAGCAGCTGCGGCAGATGCAGCTGTTGCTGCTACTTCAGCTGCTCCTGCTGGCGCCGGTACCTTCAGGTCCGCAGCTGCTGATCCTGCTCCAAAAACTGGAAGGACTGGCGAAAGAAGCAGAGGAGGGCGGAAGAAGTATGTTTTGCATCTGAATAGAATCAACACTGAGTAATTTCTAATTTTCTCATTGGGACAGCACAACTTTCTTTTGCAGGGCTAAGGTGCCCATGGAGCTGCCCACGGAGCAGCCACCTATAGATTTAGAATTGCCTGTTGATCCTAATGAACCGACATACTGCTTCTGCAACCAAGTCAGTTATGGTGAGATGGTCGCGTGCGACAACCCTGATGTAAGTAAACATTCTCCTCCTCCACATTTTCTTCCTGTGCCGCGTGCACCGGTGCTTTGGTTTTTGAGGGCGCTGATGTTCCTTTTGCAGTGCAAGATAGAGTGGTTCCACTTTGGATGCGTGGGCTTGAAAGAGCAGCCGAGGGGGAAGTGGTATTGCCTGAGTTGCAGCGCGTTCCAAAAGAAGCGGAAGGGCAGGTGAGATGCATATGGTCCTTATGCTGGGAGGTCGGCGCTTGATCGTCCGTGATCGTCTGATTCAGTGCCTCGGTTGTTTGGGAAGCAGCTGTTGAATGTAGCTTGAGTGATCATGCACATGTTGTAAAGGATTGTCGTAGACATGTGACCCCGTTTGGAACCCGGAAATTTCTTCTGTTCGTGTGGGAGATGAACTGGTGACTGAAATGATTGCAGTATTTTGACCGTCTGTTATGCCGTTAGCGGCTAGGAGAACCGTTGTGCAAAGGTGTGCGTTTGGAAACAAACCTAATTCAGTCGAGTATATGGGTTTGGGCTGGGTTTTTTTTTTTTTTTTACGGTGGACCACAAACGCACCCCCAGGTGCGGTATAGATGAAGGTTCGCAAGGTCAATATGGGTCGAAACCCTATCCCTCCGTCGTCGCGATTCCCCATTTCGCACCGTCATTTCTCGCCGTCGGTGTTTAAAATCTGCCGCCCCGCCTCTTGAACCATGGGACGTGGAGCTTCGGCTGGCGCAGCGACGACGACCCCGAGTAGAGGTGTTGCATCAAAGCTGATGCAGTACGGAAGCGCTCTGCCTTGCGGTACACGGACCGCGGACTGACGCCATCGTCGTCGCTCCTTCGTTGTTAGACAGACGAATACGACCGCACGCGGGGATAGCTCTTCTCCAGCACACGCAGCTCCTTCGGGGTGTCGAGCTCGCGCTCGTCGCTCACCCCCAGTGAAAAGGGAGCTGGAGGAGCCCCCTCCCCCCTCTTTGCGCGGTCAAGATGGAGCCAGAGGCCGACGCGGTGGGCTGGTGGTGGCGTCGGGCCTCAGGACTTCCTCCCTTCGACGGAGGCGGATGCCTTCGAGCCCGCCATTCTCGCGCGTAGTGCACGGGGGGAGGAAGAGGAGCTGCAGTGCCGCCAATGGGAGGAGGAAATCGACGTTGTGCTCTACGAGCAGGGCCTCGTGAAGGCCCTCGCATTCGACGAGAAGGAGGAGGAATGGCGCCGCGAGAAGAAAGAGCAGGAGAAGAACTACGTCCACCTCACTTCCGACGAGGATTGAGCGATGCCCTAGTCTCCAGTGAGCTCGGTTAGGTTAGCTACCGCACCCGATGAGCTTCAAACGAGCTCAACTTTTGTTAGTTTTAGGGTAGGGTAGCGTCCGGCAAGCTTTTTATGTAAAGAATATATGGCATGTATGAATAATCATCCCTGCTTTTGCGTTTATTTCTCACGCAAAATTAGTTTTTTTAATTTCATAATTTTTAGTTACGAATTGTGTTTTGTCGTGGAACTTTTGAGTCCGTATATACCCTCAGACGTGAACTATAAATCTTGACTTCAGTTCTATGTTTTATAGTGTCCGCTAAAGTTGCTCTTTAGCTGAAAGATCCCATGTGGACGTGAAAATCTCCTAGGGGCTTGTGGCCCAGGGTTCTCCTCCTTGCTAGCAAACAAGGCATGATGGTTCAGCAAAGGGAAAACGACTCCCCAAGGGTTAACGAAACTCAAACCTCCTTTGTTTCACTCACATCCGCAAAGGAGGGGTTTCTTTCGAAGACATTTTCCAATCCAAACTAGGAAACGTCTACATTCAGTCGGTAGATCGTACGCGAGAAATCCGCCGGCTTCTCCGTGAACACACATATTGCAAGACATAAAAACAAAGAAAAACTAAAAATATTTTCTGCAACATTCTCTGTGTTGCAATTTTTGTTTGAAAACTACACACATGTTGTAAAAATATGAAATCCTCAACATAACCTTTGCTGCAAAAAAAAAAATGCCACAACACAAGTTTTGTTATAAATATTTACGCAACAAGGGCTTTGTTATTATAAAGAAAAAGAAATGTTCATCTTATCACATCCTTTGAAAAGATTTGCCGTCCGCAGACGGCGTGCCCGCGCAACCCTGCGCTTCACGCTGCACACACACCCCACACGTACGCCGGTTCTCGTCATCTTCGCCACGGAATGGAGCGACGTGGACCGGCCGGCGACGGCGCGGCGCAACGACCTGCCCACGGCACGGACGCCGGGACACGTCTCGCCGTACCGACTACTACCCCGTGTGGCGTACACAGCCATGCTGTCGAGGCAGCAACGCGGGCGGTGGTAATGGCCCCCACCCCGCCCATCCCATTCGGCCTTGGAAAGCTCGGCGCCTGTTTCTTCTGCCATCGTCTCGGGCCGCGATCGCACCCGCCAAAAGGCCATCGCCCTTCATGTCTTCTTCACTCACAGTCAGCCCCCCACGCCCGCCCAGTGCGGCTCCGGCCTCCGGGCCTCGTAAAAAGCTGCCTCCGCTCCGCTCTGCGCCGCGCTGCGCTGCGCTGCCACGGCCGCGGCACGGTGGGGAGGAAGCAGCAGAACCCCAGCGCGCAGGACCATGGCCGAAAAGGCGAACAGCAACAGGACACGGCACAAACGCCGCCCGCCCGCGGCCTGCGGTCGACGATGATGCTTTGCGGGCGGTTTCAAACAAAACAAAACCGTACTGGTACTAGTAGTATCGGTGAGTAGCAGGCACAGCATCATCGTGATGTGAAACGTGCGATACTCATACTCCATTCGAGAGCTACGTGCGCGCGTGCGTACAAACGAGGGTGCTACTCTACAAATCAGCCGGTGAGCGCGAGGTAAGGTGTCTTCTTCGCGGAAAAACAAGGCCTACTTATACGAACCCAATCAACCAAATACGGCATTTCCTTCTATGTGGAAGAAGGTGAGCGCGCCGATCACCACATTGCAACACACGCATCAATAGTACTCCCTTCGTTCCTAAAATATAAGACATTTTTAGAGATTTCATTATGGACTCCATACGAAGCAAAATAAATGAATGCACACTCTAGAATAGGTCTATATATATCCGTATGTAGTCCATATTATAATCTCTAGAAGGTCTTCTATTTAGAAACGGCGGGAGTACTTCCTCCGTCCGGATGTATAAGTCATGCATGTAGTTCTAGATCGTTAATTTAACTATTTCAATATATATTATATATAATAAATAATATATCATTACATTCATGCGAGGATGTAGTTTCTGAATATGTAATTTTTATTGCATATAATATATATTTAGCTAGTTAAATTAGCAACCTAGTACTGCTTTTTTGTACTACTCCCTGTCTATCACAATATTTATAGTTTATTTCCCCAAGGATAAGTATCTAGATACATACGAAGTATAATATTATATATGTCTGGACATAATTAGATGTGACATGGTTATTGCATGTTTAAATAACTAAATCAAGTATAAAAGAGGGGAAAATGAAAAATACCTACACGTATCTTTATGTAAGATCAATGATATAGAACTGAAATGTACAATGCTTATCTCACATTTAGATATGTTTTGATAAAATAATATAATATTTATAATTTCATTTTTTTCAACGACAAGTATTTAGATACATACAAAATATAATATATATATTTTTAATAACAAGTATTTAGATACAGACGGAGTACATCTAAAAACGAGAGCATTAGATGATGATTACAATCTCGTTTCCTTTACGTGAAGAGAGCAGTATGTCAGTACAAGTTTTAACCACGTCTTTACATGTGTTTACAGGGGTAGGTACAGGTGTCGCAATGGATCACGAATAAATGTTAGATTAGGTTAGCCACATGATTTACACGCCTATACTAGTGTGATTTCATAAAAATCATTTATTTTTTGTTTCTATTACTTTGCTTGTTTGATTTTTGAATTGTACATCGCATTTTATGATGCTGCCACGACGAGCTTTTTCTTTCATGAAGCTGACACCTTTTGATTCACCTTTGATCCTGCACCTCCCTAGCAACCAACCTCTCCCTTCGTTGTCTTCTTTCTTTCCTCTCCTTCGTTGTCTTCCTTCTTTCCTCTCCTATTTGCTACGATACAAAAGCTCAAGAACCCACGCACGCGCGCACCCCCACCCACCGCACCACGCCTCGCTCGCTCTGCCCCCTCCCCCCCTCCCTCATGCAGCGCCAATGGGGCAGGGCCTCCGATGACTGGACGCCACCGCCCCCGCCCGCCATCCTTGTCGTCCTCGTTGGCGCACCGCTCCACATTAGCGAGCCGGTACGCACGCCCTCACCCTCTGTGCCTCTCTGCTCGCCTCATTGTCTCCTCCTTCCTCTCGCGCTTGATCCGGTCAGAACGTTCGCGGGTTCCTTCCCAGTTGTCACGGAATTGTGGCGGAATTGGTGCCAAGGACAAATGAGGTCATATAAGTTCTTATCGCAAGCGCGTATGACTATAGACGGAATACATGCCTGTATTATATTAACTAATTGAAGCTAGTTCTGTGTCGCTCTAGTGCATAACTTTTATATGATGAATGTCATTCATATCCATCCATCGTTTATCCATGTGCCTACGTCTTAGATATAATGAATCTTGCTAAAGTTACTATTGTTGCTACCACTATCACAATTGCTACAAATTACTCCTACCACTGTTATTGTTACTACTATCGCTTGTCATGCTATTAAATCTTTAATGCAGAGAGATATTCCAGATGTGGTTGAATTGACAACTCAACTGCTAAGACCGACAAATAAACTTGCGATGAACACAAACAGTGATCAGCAACACCCCGATGCCGGACGCGAAAACTCATGATGGACACATACGCCACTGCTCTCGTGGGATGGCGGATCCAGCTTGAACTCAAGTGCATCGTGACGACCGACGTTCATGGTGGAGGCGGGCGGTAGCGGTTGCACCCATATCGTCTTGCTACCGGCGGCGAGCGATGATGGTCGTAGAAACACATGGAGACGCCAGCCTGATGGGTAGCTCAGAGAGGAGTACACATTATGACTGCTCTCCAAGGGATCCAGATCGAGATCCCGCAACACAACAGTTGTTGTGGTGTTGGAGATCACAACGACGACTCACTAGATCCAAGGATTCATTAAGACGACGGACGCGTGCATCGTTATCTGTGAGGTAATCCCAATCATTTTCCTTATATTAGTAGGTTGTGTTGGAATTATGCCCTAGAGGCAATAATACATATAGTTATTATTATAATTCCTGTATCAAGATAATCGTTTATTATCCATGCTATAATTGTATTGAATGAAGACTCATTTACATGTGTGGATACATAGACAAAACACCGTCCCTAGCAAGCCTCTAGTTGGCTAGCAAGTTGATCAAAGATAGTCAGTGTCTTCTGATTATGAACAAAGTGTTGTTGCTTGATAACTGGATCACGTCATTAGGAGAATCACGTGATGGACTAGACCCAAACTAATAGACGTAGCATGTTGATCGTGTCATTTTGTTGCTACTGTTTTCTGCGTGTCAAGTATTTATTCCTATGACCATGAGATCATATAACTCACTGACACCGGAGGAATGCTTTGTGTGTATCAAACATCGCAACGTGACTGGGTGACTATAAAGATGATCTACATGTATCTCCGAAGGTGTTAGTTGAGTTAGTATGGATCAAGACTGGGATTTGTCACTCCGTGTGACGGAGAGGTATCTTGGGGCCCACTCGGTAATACAACATCACACACAAGCCTTGCAAGCAATGTAACTTAGTGTAAGTTGTGGGATCTTGTATTACGGAACGAGTAAAGAGACTTGCCGGTAAACGAGATTGAAATAGGTATGCAGATACCGACGATCGAATCTCGGGCAAGTAACATACCGAAGGACAAAGGGAATGACATACGGGATTATATGAATCCTTGGCACTGAGGTTCAGACGATAAGATCTTCGTAGAATATGTAGGATCCAATATGGGCATCCAGGTCCCGCTATTGGATATTGACCGAGGAGTCTCTCGGGTCATGTCTACATAGTTCTCGAACCCGCAGGGTCTGCACACTTAAGGTTCGACGTTGTTTTATGCGTATTTGAGTTATGTGGTTGGTTACCGAATGTTGTTCGGAGTCCCGGATGAGATCACGGACGTCACGAGGGTTTTCGGAATGGTCCAGAAACGAAGATTGGTATATAGGATGACCTCATTTGATTACCGGAAGGTTTTCGGAGTTACCGGGAATGTACCGGGAATGACGAATGGGTTCCGGGAGTTCACCGGGGGGGGGGGCAACCCATCCCGGGGAAGCCCATAGGCCATGAGGGTGGTGCACCAGCCCTTAGTGGGCTGGTGGGACAGCCCAAAAGGGCCCTATGCGCCTAGGAAAGAAAATCAAAGAGAAAAAAAAAGAGGAGGTGGGAAGGGAAGGAAGGACTCCCACCCACCAAACCAAGTCCAACTCGGTTTGGGGGGGGGGAGCCTTCCCCCTTGGACTCGGCCGACCCCCTTGGGGCTCCTTGAGCCCCAAGGCAAGGTCCCCTCCCTCCCACCTATATATACGGAGGTTTTAGGGCTGATTTGAGACGACTTTTCCACGGCAGCCCGACCACATACCTCCACGGTTTTTCCTCTAGATCGCGTTTCTGCGGAGCTCGGGCGGAGCCCTGCTGAGACAAGGTCATCACCAACCTCCGGAGCGCCGTCACGCTGTCGGAGAACTCTTCTACCTCTCCGTCTCTCTTGCTGGATCAAGAAGGCCGAGATCATCGTCGAGCTGTACGTGTGCTGAACGCGGAGGTGCCGTCCGTTCGGTACTAGATCGTGGGACTGATCGCGGGATTGTTCGCGGGGCGGATCGAGGGACGTGAGGACGTTCCACTACATCAACCGCGTTCACTAACGCTTCTGCTGTACGATCTACAAGGGTACGTAGATCACTCATCCCCTCTCGTAGATGGACATCATCATGATAGGTCTTCGTGCGCGTTGGAAATTTTTTGTTTCCCATGCGACGTTCCCCAACAGGTTGAGTTAAAGTAGCTCGTTATCTAACCAATTTAATCGAGTTTTTTCCCTACTGGACTCGCGCCCCTTTTCATTAATTTTGTAACTGACGGAAATACATCAGCGTGATCCAGCATTCAAGGTATTGGTTAAGCTAAGCATAAAGTAACTAAAGATATTTAGCAACAGCTAAAGGAGACCGAAAAGGAAGGGAGCGAGGTGGAGCATCGCTAGAAAACCCATTGAGAGTATCCTGAAATGAGTCATTCGCCATGGGACGAAAACCCACTGTGAGTATCCTAAAATGAGTCCATGGAACGAAAACCCGATAACACCTCACGAGCAAACCCAAAAGTGTGACATGTGGCTACTACCTCTAAGGCAGCATAGGAGCCAACATACCACAAGTCTAAAAGATGACTACATGAGACCAATGGGCATCTAACCCTAGTAGAAGCAACAAAATATGGATTCAAATATACTGTAGAAGTCTAGTCGGAGCGGATTCCTGTACCATCACCCAGTAGACGTCTTCCACGGATGTGTAACCTGTCAGCCAAACCTGCAGCAACCTGTGCCAATCTCTTCGCATCTGCCTGAAATTCCGACTTGTCACCTCCTTTCAGTGGGCCTCCCCCGATACAACATGAAAGAACAAGCAGTTAAGATAACCTTCAAAGGAGAGTAAATGATATGCTTCTCAAAGGTGACTTTGTTACGGGTACACCTAAACACCCGAGCAAACGGCCGCGATAACCATCATGAAAAAAAATCATTGTCATTGGAAAATAACTTGTATAACCAAGCCCAACATTGTCACAAGTACCGGGGGACAACAAGATGCCCCCATAGTTAAACCCAGGACCCCGAGACTGTTCGAGCGAGGGGACAACCAAAGAAAAGAGAAGATTAGCAGTTTCTACATCCGAACAAAACGAACAAGTAGGACTCCCAGTTTCTCTGGCGCGTAGGGATGGCATTTCGAAGGAGTTGACATAAGAAGATTTTAATCCTCGGTCAATCGAGTTGGATCGCAAGTTGCACCGCACGTGTCGTCGAGTTTAAGTTCCGATTTGAACTCGTTTATAATGACGAGCGGGGTTCGTTGTCCAAGCAAGTTAAACCGAGGCAGGTCGACTCGGCTCCAATTCCAAGTCCACCCATCCGACTCCATCGTCGTGCCCACGGAGTACACGGACGTAGCGTACCCATGTGTCATGTAACCCCCGTTTCTTAGTCGTTTTCACCACAGAATGAATCGTCGTGGACGGTGCGGCGCAACGCAACGACCCGCCCACAGCGCGGGTTGGGGCACCGCCGTGGCTCCGTGTGGCGTACATAGCCATGCTGTCTAGCAGTGCCTTTGGAAAGCTCGGCGTCTCCGTGTTTCTTCTGCCATCGTCTCGGGCCGCGATCCCGCGGGGCCACCCACCCCCAACCCAACCAAAAGGGCCGTCGCCACTTCCTCTCTTCTTCACTCCCAGTCAGTCCAGTGCGGTCGTAAAAAGCTGCCTCTGCGCTGACGGTGCGGAGGGAGCAGCAGCAGGGCAGGACCATGGCCGGAAAGGCGAACAGCAAGAGGACACGGCGCAAACGCCGCCCGCGCGTGAGGCTGCGGCCTGCGGGCGATGATGGCCGGGTGATCTTTGATTTTTCAATCAAACAAACAAACGCGACAGCCCTTCCTTCCTTCCTTGTTGTCGCATCGTCGTCCCGCGCAGCGCGTCGCGTGCGTGCTTCAGTCGCGCGGCAAAGCATCATCGTGATGGAAAAACGTGATCACTTGTCTCACGCCGGCGTGTACATCGTGGCGCCATACTCCTAGTCGAGAGCTACGTGCGTGCGTGCGTGCGTACAAACGAGGGTGCTACTCTACAAACTACTCCCTCTCTCTCAAAATAACCATCTCAACTTTATACTAGCTCTAATATAAATTTGTACTAAAGTTAAGACACTCATTTTGGGACGGAGGGGGTACAATTCAGCAGGGTGAGCGCGAGGTAAGGTGTCTTCTTCGGGGGAAAGGGAAGGCGTACGTACACCGGTACACGAATCCAATCAGCCAAATACGGCATTTCCCTCCTCCTACAAATCAGCTGGTGAGCGCGTCCGTACGCACATTGCAAATAGGCATCACATCAATAGTACTGCTCTTTTGTACTCCCTCCGTCCCAAAATAACTGTCTTAACTTTATACTAGCTCTAGTATAAAATTGTACTAAGCTTAAGACACTTATTTTGGGACGGAGGGAGTACAGCACATCTGAGAAATGAGAATGAGAGCACTACAATTCCGTTTCCTTCAGGCGGGGAGAGCAGTATGTCAGTACAAAATTTAACCACGTCTTTACATGCGTTTACAGGGATAGGTACAGCGTGTTGCAAAAAAAAAAAAGAAGACCTCCAGCCTCTGCATGTGAGCAAGCATGCATCCATTTTATTAATTATTTATAAAGACCTTACAAAGTAATACATCATTAAGATTGAAGCCATCTTCCAAACAACATATGTCGCTACTTCTATACAGTTGATGAAGGGATGCTGATAGTCTGGGTCTAATACCAAACGGACCTCGCAACCAAACCTAACATCTAAGACCTGATGCCCCAACAAAGCCACCTGTCGGGTATGGGGCACTCACCGGTCCGGCGCAAACTCAGAGGTCGCCACCGCCAACTGCCATCAATCCATCTTCAGGATTGTACTGACGCATCGACCTTGCCCGGTCTAGTTGCCGTCGACGCCATCACGGCGCCAGACAGCGTCGCTCTCCTGCGCGAGTCCATCCTCGCACATCAGACGCCTAATCAACAGGGCGCCACGCCATCGAGATCCGTCGCCTTCAATGTGCAGGATGAAGCACCGCTCCACCGAAGAAAACATCCACCGGTCCCCTGAATCCGTGTACACCTCCAAGAATGACGCCCCAAGGAAGAGACGACACAAGCGCGCCGTCGTCTTCTGATCTATCGATCTAGGGTTTTCCCCGGAGGTAGCAGATAGTGTTCTAGAACTTCTCCTCGGCGATGCCTTCAAGAAAGGAAACGACGCCGTAGAGCGTCGCCATCGCCGGCCTTGGCATCTAGCCAAGAGCAGGTTTTCATTCAGATCTGTTCGAAGAACTCCATCCAGCTTCTTGTGCACGGGTCGCCGCCTTCTCTGCTGGAGACTAGATCAAAGGATCCAGCCTCCGCCGCCTGAACGGTCGAAGCACCATCACGGTGCCAAAGCAGTCCGACACTGACTGGACTGCGAGTGGGAAGACATAGACTGCAAAGGTAACACCTTCAAGAAGGTAACAACGCGTAGGCGCCGTCGTCACCCGGCACGGCCGAAGTCGGATCACGAATTTCACCGGAATGGATCACGGTTAAATGTTAGAGTGGATTAGCCCCATGATTTACATGCCAACATCAGTGTGATGTTCATAAAAATCATTTTAATTTTATTTTTTTGAATTGTACTCTCCCATCGCATTTTGTGATGCTGCCACGGCGAGCTTTCTCTTTCATGGAGCTGCCACTGCCACCTTTGGATTCACCTCGGAGCGATCCTGCTCCTCCGGGCGCCGTTAATCCAACAACCAACCCCTCCCCTCGCTGTCTCCCCCCTCCCTCTCCTATCCGCTACGATACAAAAGCTCAAGAACCCACGCACGCGCGCACCCCCACCCACCCCACCCCACCACGCCTCGCTCGCTCGCTCGCTCTGCCCCCTCCCTCCCTCCCCACGCAGCGCCGGTGGGGCACGGCCTCCGGCGACCGGACGCCACCGCCGCACCGCTCCACACTGCCGAACCGGTACGCACGCCCGGCCCTCGCCCTCCGCGCCTCTCCGCTCGCCTCGCTGGCTCCTCCTCCCTCGCGCGCTTGATCCGGCCGGCACCTCCGCGGGCTCGCCCCTCGCCGTCGCGGAATTGCGGCGGAATTGGCGCCAAGGAGGGTGGGACGGGATCTCGCCGTCCCGCCGCCCCCCCCTTTTCGTTTCGTCCTCCTTTTTTCCTGCCTTTTCCGCGCTGTTGCTCCTACTATTCCCGGCCACGAGCAGCAGGGCACACCCGCAGGCCGCACGGCCTCCTCGGCGTTCGAATTATCTTCCCCTCTCCCTCTCGGCTTTAGCTCCGGCGCCAGCTTTTAATCCGCACGAAATCTCCATTTCCGCGGCCTCTGTTTGCTCGCCTGCTTTTCAATGTTTTTTTCTTCTCCTTTCTTTGCCTGCCGCGGTATCTCGTAGTACAATTTCCTGACTTTTTTTTTTTTCACTTCTGCTGCTCTTCTTCTTCTTCTTCTTCTCCAGGCGCTGGCCGTAGTCTGTCCGGAGACGATTTTCGCTGCAGCTACCTGTTGCCGCCGCTGCTGCTGGTGCTGGTGGCGGTGGGTTGGGGGAATAAAGAAATGATCAACCTGTTCGACTTGAGCGCTGGAGCCAGCGCCAGGGTCGCCACCAGAGATGGTAACGACAGGCAACGACCCACCCAGCTGACCATGATTTTTCCGGATACGTGATTTGATTAACTCTGCGATGATTTTTCGCGGGGAAGAGAAAACCTCTTGTATGATTGTTCTTCGGTTAGTGGAAGGTGTGTGAACTGGGTGTCCTAATTATGGATCTCCTCCTCCTTCCTGGCAGGTTCTCCGGTCAGAGGAACGCAGTCGGACCGCAAGGAGTACGCTGATCTCAAGACGGTAAGCACATATTTTGACGTTGGCAACCGTGTGTTCATGTTGAGTGTCAACTGTCAAATCTCAACTTTTTACAGTCTGCTTATCACTGGATGATCCGTGTGGCGCAGGTGACTGGCAGCATGGGGAGGAGCTCGTCCGACAGATCCGCCGGCGGTACGCCCATGAAGACGCTGATAGCGCAGGAGATGGCAAAGGAGGGGGACACAAATCAGAAGAACACTAACGTCATAGCAAGGCTGATGGGTCTTGACCAAGGTGTGGCCTTTCCCAAGCCTGTCCAACCTTCCAGCAGGAGGAGATCTCCAGAGGGACATTTATCAAGCACGATGGCAAGGGTCAACAACCAAATGTCATTCGACAAGCATGCAGGCTCTGTTGAAAATGTGGAATATAAGGATGTCTACGAGGTGGGATACCAGCCACAAAGGTGCGAGCACTTGAGCAATGATTCTTCACAGAGAGGGAGGCCACATGAAGATCATGACCAGAAAAGAATGGATCTCGTTCGGCAGAAGTTTGTCGAAGCAAAGCAGCTGGCATCACATGAGAATCTTCTCCAATCGAAAGAATTCCATGATGCTCTGGAGACTTTGAATTCAAACAGGGACTTGTTTCTCAAGTTTCTCGAGGAACCCAACTCGCTCTTTGCAAAGCAATCTGGTGAATTCCATTCTGCGCCAACATCACCACAGAGGAAGCAAATAACCGTGTTGAAGCCTGCCAAATCGGTGGAGCTGAAGAGCGAGAATGCACTTAAAAGGCAGCAAAACCATGCAGTTCATGGGAGTAGAACAGAGAAAAGCAATCTTCATAGGAAGCCCAATGCTGGTCATGCCAAAGCAGAAAGGTGTCCACAGCACACCCGGATAGTGGTCTTAAAACCTACCTCCGCAATCACCTCAGCAGAGCAGTTTCAACAAAATGGTCATGGTAACTCTGATGATTCTGATACTCCTGTTGTATCAAGGCATGTAAGTGATGAGATACACTGGTCAGCACACGGCATGTGTCACCAGCATGATGAGACGCAGGGTAGCATACAGTCAAATATGGTCGGGCGAGATAGATCATATTATGATCGCGCTGAAGAAGGACGCAGTAGCTTCAGTGGCTCGGAGCTTGGAAGTCCAACATCCTGCCATTCATGGGATTACATCTACCGGTTTAGCAATCCTTATTTTGGCTCATCCTTAAGCCATGCTTCTTGTTCTCCTGAGGCGCATGTAGCTAGGGAGGGTAAGAAGCATGCTTCTGATAGGTGGCCAAGGGCATCTTCCAATGAGATTATCCGAGAAAAGGTGCCGATGCGAAGGAGCTTGAGCACGCTTGGTGAAATGCTTGCCATGTCTGATATGAAGAAAGAAGATGTTGTTGATCAGGTGGTCCCTAATGCCAGCAGCCAGTTGTGTGGCAACGAACCAAGAGTCGCTGTGCCATCTAATTGTTCTGTTGATGGTGCAGAAGGGGAAAACTCCAATAAGAAAATTTCAAGGTCAAAATCTGTTCCAGTCTCTTCATCAGCCTTTGACAGCCTGCGTTTAGATGCTAGATCTTCAGATTCTCAACATAGAGAAGCCACAACCCCGAAGGAGGCGGCCAAGCCTAGGAATGGGAAGTCATCTCTCAAGGGAAAGATTTCAAGCTTCTTCTCAATGCGTAGGAAAGCCGGAAAAGAGAAGCCTATCACATCTCCCTCGGGTAGCCTGAATGGCAGAGTTCCTGTGGACAGTGATGTAGTAGTTGGTGTATCACGGTCAGCCTGTACTGGCCTACAAGACGATGTTGCTTCAGAGAATTTAGAAGATAAGTATCAGTATGCAACAATAGTACTTCCGGTCAAGGAATCAGAGGCACTTTCTTCTTCTAAGGTACAACACTTACTTTTCTACATTTTTGTTTACCTAGATGTAAATGCAGCTTTTTTAACACATAAAAGTGGTAGATTTGTTTAACTTGGACGGATAATTTTGCAGGCTCTAATTTCTCTTGAGAAAGCACACTCATTTGAGATTCAGAATTCACACTTTGATGAGCCCAGTCCTACATCAGTTCTCGATGCGTTGTTTGAGGATAGGAATGAAAAGTCTGCCAGTTCATCAGAAAGTGCAATTACCGCTAAACAAGGTAACACATTGCTATGTATGTCTCTCGTGTAATAATTTTCTGGCAATCTGGCATGTTAACTGTTCTGCTTCATGACTAACCATTATAGACATAAAAGGCTATAGTGGTAGGGTAGTAAGTACCAATAAAGTGTACTTAATCTTTGTGGGCAGGCCATAAAAGATAATAAGTATAATTAACTTTTGTGCTTCATAATTAACCATTATTGGCACCAGTCTAGGCTTTTATTGTGGACACAAAATTAGGATATAGCAGTAAGTAGCCATGATGTGTACTTAATAATCTTTTTCGGCTAGGTCACAGTAGATACTAATAATAGCCCCTTCTCTGAATCTCAACATTTATCTTGCTTGCAGAACCTTTATCAAGATGTCTTCCGATCGGATCGGTCGCGCGGACGTTATCATGGGACGATTCCTCCTCCGAAGAGGCCGCGCCGTGCTCTAGCAAAGAAGAAGACTCCCACGAGCAAGAGCAGTACGAATTCGTCGAGAAGATCCTATCTTCCGCGGGCCTTTGCAGCGTGACAACCAGCGACGTGTTCGCCCGGTGGCATTCGCTCGATAGCCCTCTGGCGCCGAACGTGCCTGACCAGTTCCTGGAGCGCAAGGTGGAGGACGCCAAGCGCAGAGAGCGGCGGTCGGGCCAGAGGCTCCTCATCGACTCCGTGAACGCCGCGCTCCTAGACATCGGCCAGAGCACGCTCTGGAGCGCGTACCCTTGCGCCGGGCCGGTTGCCAACGTGTCGCGGCGGGACGAGCCGGTGGCCGACGCGGCATGGAGGCTGGTGAAAGGCTGGCTGTCCGACGACGAGGCGAGCAACAACGGGCTGCCGGGCAACGTGGGCGTCGCGGCGGACCGTGTCGTCGGCGAGGAGATCGAGGGCAGGGGGTGGTCCGAAATGCTGCGGCTGGAGGTGGACGACATGACCAAGCAGATATGCGGGGATGTCCTGGGCGAGGTCGTTGAGGAGGCGCTTTCGGAATTCCCCCGGGTACCGTTGATGGATGCTCCTTGAATTCTTCTGCCCTGCTCGCTCGTGGTGTCCACCGGTGGCTTTTATTTTCCGATCTGGTGGAGACCGTTTGCTGAGGCCCCGGCGCTCGGCTCCTTGCGTGTGTGTGTGTGTGTGTGTATACTCCGTCCGTAGTCCCCCTCTTGACTGTTGTCCTGTCTGCTCCAGTCAAGTGTGCGTGCGTGCGTGCCCACTCCCTCTCTCTGTCACGCCACATGCCGTCACAGTTGATACGTACATTCTATTCTACACTAATAATGATCATGAAATGAATGAGCGAGTGAATGAATGAATACAGCTGCGTTTCAGCATCCCTGGCCACGCGTTTGCAGTATCATCTTGTGTAAAAACAGAAGAGAAATTGAGACGTTGAAGTATATTGCCCGTCCCTCGATCAGTTTGGACTTTTGAAGAAATTGGCTGATGCATTCGGTCAGTTTGAACTTTTGAAGCAATTGGCTGGTAGATGATGACAGTTCTGAGAACTCTGTGAACTGCAGGTTCCAAGAGAAAGATGGGCTTATCTCACTAGCTCCCAAACAAGTGGTACCGTATTAGCATAATGCTAACGAGTGCTACCGCCAGCCCGCCAGCAGTACTGTTAAGTGTTAACTGTTGAATGGTCCATGTGCTCCCTTCCTTGAGAGCCTACAACAGTCCAAGGCACCAACATTTGTTCCGGTTTGTTTACTGGTCACCTTGTCCTCCCTCCACCCACTGACTCAACTTGCACCTGCACTGAATCTGAGGAGGCGAGTTAAAAATAGGCATGCAGGCACCAAAGTGCATTGACATTCCTGGGGAATAACAGCTTTTTCTTGTTCCTGGGGTGGTGATGATGGGCATCCCCGACTTCTTTTGTGGATCCAACGCCAAAGTGCTCATCCTCCCAAGATGTGCTCGTTAATACTCATTGATATACTACTCTAATTACTACTAGTACGAGTTGTACTGATGACTTTAACTTGTTTGTGTGTGTGTGTGCCAGCTTTGCAGCTGCAGATGTTGATGCAGTGGTGGTCCATTGAGACGAAGATGAACTGCAGCGATGATCTGTCTGTCTCCGGCCGGTCGCTGGGCCTCCTGACCTCGCGGTCCATCCATCCGTTCCATGATCCATCCATGCATGATGAAGAGGAAGCCACAGACAGAGCTCCATTCCTTCATTGCCCGTCAACTTGCCTGCATCTTTTAGGTGCAACAAGCCGGCAACTAACCACGCATCATTAGTGCCGCAGCGCGTGGTTACCAGTCCCTCTTCCGGTGCTGCAGAAATAATCGCAGCCTGTTGGTTTCGATGACTACGGCCTGTTTGTTTGAAAAGTCCTAAGACTTTTTTTAGTCCGAACTAAAAAAAATCTCTAGTCACTATCCGTTTCTTTTTAAGGACTAAACATGAACTAGAGGTCATTAAATGATATGCAAAAAGACCATGTTACTCCTAGTAATATACTAGAAGTTATTAAATGACATGCTAAAAGTAGGGCCACTGTTGGAAAACGTGTTAAAAAAGTTCCAAAAAGTCCCTCCCATAGAAACTTCTTTCTTTAGTCCCAAATACCATTTTAGTCCCTAAAAGTCCATCCTGTTTCTTTCGCATGATCGCCACACCAAAAAATCCCTGAAAAAAAACATCCCCTAGGACGCGTCCTCTCTGTCAGCCATTCAGTCGGTCGGTCCGCCTGTGCCGCCCTTGCAACGTGCAGCCCGTTTGTTTTTTCTTCCCTGGATAGAAAAAAAAGGTTACTTGCTTTGGCAGGTTCGACTCGGTTACTTGCCTTGATCTCAAGGCACCTCCCCCGCTAATTAACTGGCTTGCGCTTGTCTTCTATATGCAGGGACCTAAAAGCATCTGCAATTACATATAATAGCAAATATGATTCATTAAACGTCCGTAAATGTGTTAGGTTAATGACCAAATGTATTTTTTATTTGTTTGTCCATACTGTCATTTTCCTTTTTTTTTAATATGCTCGGTTATTTATACGTGATTGACAAAGAGTAAGAAAGATAGAAAAACACGAATAAAGAAAAAAATAGTTTAAAATAGGGTCGTGTCGTACGTAGCGAACTGACCACACGAGCTCAGATGCTTTCACGAGCCCGCGTATCCTTTCTATATTTGGGATGAGTGTGAGAATTCACGGACAGTTCGAACATATATAAATGATATGAATGATCCGGTTGAATTTTTTTTTCTTTCTTTCTTTTATTCGACCACTTATTGAACGTGTTCGCAGACATATAAGAAATTATTTGAGACGTTTGGTTGTATATCTCTAACCCTGTGATCTATCGGTTCTTGGAAGCAGCTCGCGTGGCCTGTTGTTTTCGATGGCTACTATCGTCTCCCCCGATGTGCACCCTTCCTCCCCATTAGCATGTGTGGCAGAGCAACGAAAACAGGCAGATGGCGAGCCTGGAGATCATGTCGAGATGATCTTCGACTTAACTTTGCATTTATAACCGCATTCATTAGAGTAAATGTTAAAAACATTTACAATCGAACATTTTAAATCTTTTTTAAATGTTCGGACAGATCACCCGGTCATTGTTCGGTCAAGAAAATGCGACCTAACGGGTCTCTCTAACCGACTTCAAATGTCCAGGTTGATCGACACCTTTAATTTTCAGCCCAAATATGAGACGGATATGGGAAGCCCAAGCACGGTCGCCACGTCGCCCTAACGGTTTGGGCCCATGCGGACTCACCGGGAAACCCGACGGTCCGCTCCGGCTTCCCGCCCTTATCCATAGTCGGCTATTTAAGCCGGCCGGCTTCCCCCAGCCCTAGCACATCCACCTCCTCGCTTCTGTCGCGTCATTCGAGTCTGTCAGCCATGCCCCCACGCCGTCGGCACTACACAATCCAGCACCGTTCTGGCTCCTTGAGCAGGTCCGAATCCGGAGGAAGGCAGGGCTACCTTTGGATCTGGAGGAGGATTTCTAGGAGGTGAAGGACGAAGAGGAGGAGTAGCTGGGGGTGGATGAGGAGGAGGAGCAGGAGCTGACGGAGGAGGCGCTGCCGCTAGCTATGACGAGGACCAACAGGAGCCGGCGAGGGAGGCGCCGTCGCTAGCTGTGTGAGAGGAGAAGCAGGAGCCAACACAGGAGGCGCCTCTGCTGAATGTGGGGAGGGGGGGAGGCGCTGGTTAGCATGGATTCGTGGTTCGAGCAGTTCGCCATCCTGAACTCCATCCGCTCGGAGGCACCTGCGGAGGCCAGATGGCTTCATCGACAGCAGATGGAGGCGGCACGGGCGGCTCGAGCCATCTTCGACGACAACGATGAGTAGTATAGTACTACGTAGTACGTGGTCTTTTCATTTTGCATGCTTGTGTATGAAAATAGGGGATGAAATATGAGATACGTGGATATGGAGAGGAAATTTACGGCATGACCGGTTAGTGTCTGCGGATGCGTTCGGACACGTTCGTGAACGTTTAAAGCGTCGAATTTGCAAGATGCTGCTGTAGATGTTCTTAAATTTTCTTCTGATACTTATCCAGACAAGCCAGAAAATATGATGACATATATCTCCGTTTATATAGAAAAGAATATGTCGTTTAGTTCGTAGGATAAGTATTTTTTCATTTGGTCCGAGCTTATATTTTTCTTCTTTAAAATGTGAAGAGATAGCCGACCTTATAAACCAAAGGACTCACAAGGAAAAAGAATCTAAAAGAATCTTATCCTATAGTTTTCCTACGTGATAATTCATGTAAACAAAAAGAAAAACTAAAGCATTTTACTGATGCAGAGACCGGAGCAAAGCCTTTTTTGGCAAAAAAGCAGACGGCATTGCTATTTGTACTGTAGCACGTATAATTGCGTAATCGCAGTATTGGGAAGGAATTGGAGACGTCCCCGTGTATTTCGTGCTATGACGAGAGAGCAAAACGACACTTGCGTACATGCTGCTAGACTTGACGCGGTTGCGAGTAGAGGACGTGCATAGTTAAGTTTCCAGCCGTTGGGTCATGCATGCATGCATGCCACTCCCGTGAAGCGGCTTAATGGATCACTTTAATGCATGATGACCAATGATTCATGCGTGGACGCATACGTACGTACCAGTACCACTACTGCCATACGTACGTCGATGCATACGCGGTTCTTTACCGTAGTATACTTCCTACTATGTACTGCCCATGCGCTTGCTGAACGAAAAGGACTGCCGTTCCGTGTGTCCGGGGAGCAAAGCCACATGGGTTGGCAAATATTCGTCTTTTAACCTTTTTGTTGAACTAAGTCAAGACCTGATGCTGGTTTGTAAAAAAATTGGGACTTAACATTTTCTTACCATCAAGAACCGTAATGATAGAGTATAACAATCTACCGTTAAGATTTTTGATGAAAAAAAGGAACACGTCGTGCGGTGCATCCATATCACCACAGGTGCTGTCGGTAGCGTATGCAACCATACCGTCAAGACGTCTGACGATAGGATGCGTGCGTGCAGACTTAGGATTTTTTACGATAGGTGTGTAACCCTACCGCAAAAGAGCTTGACAGTAGGTTGTTATACCCTATCGTCATGATATCTGACGATACGAAAATAATCAAATTTCAAAAAAATTACAAACCAGGATCAGATCTCGATTTGGTTGAGCAAAAAAACCAAAACACGAAATTTAGCCAAGACTTGGAAAGCTCTTCCCCTCACCCATGTACCCCGTACATGTGCGTAGGTACAGTACTCCTATCGCCTGTGGCCCTGTGGTCCTCGCCTTCTTCTTATTCGGGTGGGCTACTGAACTTGTCGACCGTTTTGCTTTGCCCCGCGACGTATCGTGCTCGGCTGTTCTCGGCGACGGCAGCGTCTCCCCCCGTACGTGTTGTCCCGTCCTCCGTCTGCACCTGCACGCCGTTGGGTTGGATACTTGGATTCCAGGCAGACGTTGTTGGATGTTGGATCGCCGTACGCGCTGCGGCCGTTGCGCGGGTCTCGCTCCGGGCTGGACCTGGCCCCCGACCGGATCTGCACAGCACAGCACGAGCGAAACCCGGCCGCATCGACCGGCACAGAGGAATTAACCTCGATCGCGTTTCCCTTTCCCAGTTTCATTTTTTCTGTAAGAAAAGTTTTCAATCTACTACATTAAAAATACATTAAAAAGTATGATAATACATTAAAAATAATAAAAATTACGTACAGATTCAAAGACCCTTGGGGACAACTTGGTCAGTTTGGCGTGGCCGCGACCGAGAGCGAGCGTTACTGTGTCGGCTGGGCGAGGACAGGCGCGAGCGTTACGACGACCTGTCGGCTGTAGCGGATGTTCATCGATCGATGATGGCCAAATGATGGGCGCACGCACGCTACGGGACACTTGATTAGCTGCTCGTGTCGCGATCCGATGGCAACGTATGTACTCTCTCCTATCCTAGCTCCCGTGCATTGTCCATACGCTCGTGTCCATGCTTGCACCGCACGCCGTTGAAGATTACGTCTTGTTCATACGCGTCGGCACCGGCCGGCCGGTCGTCTTCTCCTCCTCCTCCTCCTTGAGACGAGCGATCGTCGATACGGTTTTGGCCGGCAGGGGGGCGCGCTGGACCGATGGATCCCGGCCCGTACGTGCAATGCATCCTTGTGCGTGTGTCGGTCTCTCTCCCTTCGGATTCGGGATGAACCTTCCCCCGACCGGATCTGCAGGGGCGAGCGAAAGCCGCATCGACGGGCAGCTGAGCAATTACTGGGCCGCTTGCAGGTGGAGTTAACGAGCTGGGACGACGGTCGTACGTCCTACGTAGCGCGTACACCTGAGCTTGGTAGTCCCGGCGACAAAATAATGCATGCATATGGAGACCTAAGCTGTTTTGTGCCAGCGAACGCGTGCTTAACTAGGAACATACCAGAGCGAGTAGGTGGTA
This sequence comes from Hordeum vulgare subsp. vulgare, assembly GCF_904849725.1. Taxonomy (NCBI): domain Eukaryota; kingdom Viridiplantae; phylum Streptophyta; class Magnoliopsida; order Poales; family Poaceae; genus Hordeum; species Hordeum vulgare. The sequence goes on from NC_058521.1 coordinate 577,245,444, forward strand.
ACTGTTGTAGAATGAATGCAAAGAGAGACAAATGAATAGTTCAAATGATCCATTAGTTTCATTGCAATGTGGGAGACCCACTTATATACGAGATGAAGGGGTGTATTGGGAAGACAACTTTTCCCAAACAGACACCTCCTTGGAGGCATCCCTCCCATACAATTAATCACATGTATTATTTCTCAACACTCCCCCTTGATCAATTCATTATCTATATATTGCAAACTGAAAACTCCTCCAAAAACCCTGTGGGAAAAATTGAGGAGAAACCTTATAATAATATGCCATCGAAAACTCCTTTAAAACCCAGTGAGAAAAATATAAGGAGAAACCAATATGGCATACATCCGCACTTGTATTTATATTGTCTCGTTAAAAACCTTATATGAGAAACCATCTTGAAAAACTCATAAAGGAAAAAAGAGTACAATACGAATGATCTGAAGATCACCAACAGGTTATAACTTGGGACTTTACCCCCCCTTAATTTCGCAAACATCAATGTTGTCTCATACCAATTCCACGAATGCGATTCTGGAATATAAACGTTGGTAGAAACATTGTGAACCTCACAATAATTTGTTTACAGATTATCCTCTTACATTTCTGTAATCCACAAGGATAAATATAACCCATAAGCAATACAAGTGACATTATCTTGGTAGATAATGATCTTTGATTCCAATGAATCTCCATATGATCTCACATGTGACCAGTCATTCTACGAAGACATGTATATCTTATCGTGCTTCAAACATAGTTATGACAGAATGATTATAAGAAGGACTCATTTAGAGTCTATTCTGAAGGCTTCCTTCAGAATACTCTTCCCTTAAATATAGTGTGAGACCTGACTTACTTTGCAATTTATATGAGTGCTCCAAAGGTACTCAGATACGGAACTTCATGTCCATTATCACTTTACCATCTTCCCTAGGTTTGAATGGGTTTGTGTCCTATGCCACGTATAATATGACCATATGTGTCTTTGATAAGATATATCCATATTGAACTTTTTCAATATTTCTAGATATACGAAGACTGACATACCTGTATTCCCGAGGGATTTTGCTAAAGCTATAAACTTACTATCATTTGGTTTGACCCAAATATCCGTCTCAAAATGATTGCGTGTATTTAATATGTCTTGTATAGACATTGATGATAAGATCATTGATACGTCTCCAACGTATCTACTTTTCCAAACTCTTGTGTCCTTGTTTTGGACTATAATTCGCATGATTTGAATGGAACTAACCTGGACTGACGCTGTTTTCAGTAGAATTGCCTGGTGTTATTTTTGTGCAGAAATCAAAGTTCTCCAAACGTCCTAAAAATTTACGGGGAGCAGTTTTGGAAAATATCAAAAATATTTGCGTCAAGTTCCACCTCAGGGGGTGGGCCACTGGGCCACAAGCCCCTGCTCCGCCACCACCCCCTGGTAGCGGTGGGCACGCTTGTGGGGCCCACAGGCACCTGCCGCCCCCAACTCCAGCTCTATAAGTTGTCTTTCGTCCCAGAAAAAATAAAAAGAGAAGCTTTCGTCGCGTTTTCGATACGGAGGCGCCGCCACCACCTGTTCTTCATCTGGAGGGCAGATCTGGAGTCCGTCTTGGGCTCCGGAGAGGGGAAATCGTCGCCATCGTCATCATCAACCTTCTTCCCTCTCCAATTCCATGAAGGTCTTCGTCGTTCGTGAGTAATCTATTCGTAGGCTCGCTGGGCGGTGATGAGTAGGATGAGATCTATCATGTAATCGAGTTAGTTTTGATGGGGATTGATCCCTAGTATCCACTATGTTCTGAGATTTGATGTTGCTACTACTTTGCCATGCTTAATGCTTGTCACTAGGGCCCGAGTGCCATGATTTCAGATCTGAAATTATTATGTTGTCACCAATATATGTGTGTTTTAGATCCGATCTTGCAAGTTGTAGTTACCTACTATGTGTTATGATCCGGCAACCCCGGAGTGACAATAACCGGAACCACTTCCGGTGATGATCATAGTTTGAGGAGTTCATGTGTTCACCAAGTGCTAATGCGTTGGTCCGGTTCTTTATTAAAAGGAGAACCTTAATATCCCGTAGTTTCCTTTTGGACCCCGCTGCCACGGGAGGGATGGACAATAGATGTCATGCAAGTTCTTTTCCCTAAGCACGTATGACGACACACGGAATGCATGCCTACATCACATTGACAAACGGGAGCTAGCCACTTATCTCTCTGTGTTATAGCTGTTGCATGATGAATATCATCCAAACAAATCACCGACCCATTGCCTACGAGTTTGTCCTACTATTGCTACTGTTGTTACTTATCTTGCTCTGTTGCTACTACTGTTGCTACTGCTGTTACTTGTCTTGCTCTACCGCTGCTACTACTGTTGCTACTACTGTCGCTTGCTACTGTTGCTACTTGCTACTACTGTCACTACTGTTGTTCCTTGCCACTGCTATTGCTCGTTACACTGCTACTACCTGCTACAATGTTGGTTCGCTGGCCATTGACGGGAATTGACAACTTCCGTCAACGCGGCAACGGAGGCGCCATTGATACAATTGTTAGGAATAGTCTGCTGTCGACAGATCGTTTCTGACACCGTTGCTATCATATTACTTTGCTGTTACTATTGTGCTTGCAGATACTAATCTTTCACGTGTGGTTGAATCCGACAAATTCAGCTGCTAATACTCGAGAGTATTCTCTCACCTCCTTTAGGCGATCTACAAATTGGGTCGAATACTCTACCCTCGAAAACAGCTACGAACCCACGCGCTGGTGGGCCATCAACAACATTCTTCCAGTCTCATTGCCGAGGAGTGCTATCAGCATTCTTCTGGTGCCGTTGCAGGAGAAGGTTCGTTGTTATAAGCATTCGTCTAGCTAACACTAGAGATTGCAGGATCAACACTTTTCTGGAGCCATTGCCAGGGAAGCACAACTGACGTCAGCATTTTTCTAGCGTCGTTGCCGGGGAGGTATTGCTATATTCTCTGAGTCACTTGGGATTTATATCTGCTGATCACTATGAAGAATCTGAAGGATCCGAAGACCAAAGTCTTGCCCTCAACTACGAGGGGAGGTAAGGAATTGCCATCTAGCCGTGCACTTGATTCACCTTCAGTTATGAGTAAGTTTGCGACTTCACCTCCTGCTACATATAACTTCCTCGCTAGGGTTAAGGTATTTGACGGATTAACAATCATACCACAGTTATTCCTCACATAGATCCCAAATATATGTGAAGGCTCGTAATGTACGTTGAGGTGGTGATATCGGTATGCAACCGAATTACCGTGGATGGGAAATGCTTCACTAATTTCCACGTACAAACTGCAAGGGGATGCATTATTATATGAATTTGATCTTATTTAGAACAAATATGCGACGTGCGAGACCACATGTTACCACCAACAAAATGTTGGATCATCACAATTCTGTAGCAATGGCCATGCAATTTGACTCTCTTTGACAAGAGATCTAGCCACACCATTCAGGGTAGGTACAGTACACGATGTACTGAATATTATCTTGGATTTCTCGTGAATCAAGTTCAACGACATTTCTATTCCAATGGAATTATCCCATGCGTAGGATCATTTGCTCGAAATTTGTCAATTTGAGCACTTAATTCAGTAAACACATGGTTTTGTGTGGATGATACACACCTAAGACCATCTTCTAGATGTGTCTATGAATACCATGATTGTAACGCCCCGGCGGGATCTAGACTGGCCCCACATATCAATACTAGTGTTTTCTGCGCACTTTGTCCTCACTCATGCGCACCCGTGGTCAACTTCCCGCTCGGTCACCCATCCTAGAACTAATCCAAGCCGAGCACGCTTAACTTGAGAGTTCTGTTCGAATGGGCTCCCGGAAAAGAAGAAATTCTTTATTGATATAAGTAGTCTATCATCCCTAATATGCCAGGCTATCACAATGATGTACCAAAATAATCCAACCAATGGTTGAATATTTTGCATCATTCTCGAATCCGTTCAATAATAATGAGCGGTGCATTCAAATTTTAAGGTGAGAGTGCCTTAAAATCGATTCCTCTATGGCACATGCAGTGCACATAAAATCTTTCGATGTCAGGAATATTGCAACATTGTTGTGGCCAACAGAATTATCAATAATTTTTCAAATCGTCCTCATACCAGACTGATAAAGGAGGAAAAATTATTATGTACGCAACAATATTGAGTATGAATTTATCTATACTCAATTTCTCACAACTACCATGTCCCATGGACAATATGTTGCAAACTATACCACTTGTAGTAGTACAAATGTAGGCTAATGGTATCTTGGGATAACTAGGAGACTACATAAAATCTCCAAAATATCTTAGGAATGTCATTCCACAAGCATATCATCAAATATTTTCTGGTTGTCCATTTGAAGTAGAACTTCAAACTTATCCCAGTTATCTCATTCGCCTTCTCCAATGAGTCGGTGACATGATTCAACCCAAAGCTTCATAGTTTGGTAATCATTAGTACGATATTCCGTACAACCACCCCTTTGACAAACTTGGGAGTTGTCATTGTGATCATTTATTTAAATGACCCATTCTTTTGTGAGATATTCACTCCATTTCTTCTTGTCTCTTTTTTCCACTTTACTTTCAACTCCTCGTGGTTCTCTAACCACAAAATTGCTTAGTACTATAAGCACTAGCACGAATTTCAGGTAATGGTATAACACCCGTTCGGGTGTACCAGATGAATCTTCACAAGAAGTTCATCATTTTTTTACCCTGAAATGAAGATGGTATTTCTTTTACCATCATAGGAGAATGTAAAGTGCAGTAGGGACATACAATCAGATCAAGATCTGAGACTTCCTTATCACATAACCTCAACTTACTGTTGATTTATAGACAACAAAATTATAAGCATCAATGGACTTGAAGTCCTTAATACAAATGAATACTCATTCGAGTGATGCTTATGAGAACATGTCTCTCCTTAAGGTGGTACCAAAAGGGAAAAATAATATTCATCATCCATTAAATACTCGATTTGAGAACCAAGACATTGCGATGTCACATAAATGCAAATTTGCACATTTCACGCATTTATAAAATAGCCATGACATTCTGTGCAGGTGGAATTTCTATGGCGACAAGGCCACGGGTCGACAAAATCATTAATATCAATGACCCATTTTCAATAGTTACTTCCACCTTATGTCATCACATCGCATTTCCTTTCGAAAAAGGTCCGCCATATACTGCATGAAATGATCATGCATTAATTTACCTTCAGTAAATGAAGTGCAATGAAAATGCTATGGCTAAGCATAATCACTATCATGGTGATTCTTAGTGACTCATAGGTAAGCCTTCCACATGAAGATAGTCACCATTATGTGGTGTAGATTTTCAAATTAAATGTAGTCATCTCATAAAGGACAAACCTTTAATTTCCATAAAACACACAGATGTAATCAACCACCTAGTAGTGCCTCACTCTTATGGATAGTTGCAATCAATCATAGCCTTCACAACCCTATGTTATTTAAAACACATGAAGGTAATTACCACGAAGTGGCATAAACCTCTGAGTTGTGCATGAAATTTAATTCATTGCTACGACTACATCACATAAGTTGTGTACTCATGGAAGGTAATCACCAAAATATGCAAGTATTTTGCATAATTATCTTCATAGCATAATATGTAGCATGGTCGCCACTAAAGCCTTGGATTCCTCTCCTGATGGAGCATGTGAAACTGTAGTCACAACCAATGATAAATGCTATGAAATTGAAAAGTATTTGGAAAAACATCATGAAGGTAGGCACCAACGGTGTATGCCTCATAATGATTATGCCATAAGTTTTGTGCCTTCACTTTGCTTTGAACACATGGAGATAATCACTACTGAGTAGTGTAGACCTCATTCTTATGGAGCTTCGCACAACCTTATGTTTTAAAACACATTGAAGGTAATCACCACATTGTGGTGTAGACCTCACAGTTGTGAACGAAATATAATTCGTTGCCACAAACGCAATCCATAAGTTGTGTGCAAAACTGAAGGTAGTCATTATGTCGAAACGACATAATATAGATCTCACAATAACATTGAGTAATCTGCATTTAAGCAGCATGTCTCGTTTGTCAATCCCTTGTGACAAATGTAAATTTGACATAGTTAGGCAGTGTCATACACTTCACTACCTCATGTTTCCAAATTTTCAAGTAAATTCCATATTCTATGTGAATAATGGAATCAACATATTGCTTTGCAATAGTATTACTCATGTAATAAATAAATGCAGAAGTATGAACATACTTGTGCAAGATATATGAGGACTTGTGGCCTCAAACGTTCATTTTACATGATGTAAAATGATGCATAATCAACTATTATGCAATTCAGCAAGACCTTATGGTCTATCATGTATATTTGCTCTGAAGCCAAGGGCATAAAATGCAAATAACAATAACCTTGTGGTTAAAGTGCTTAACATAGCAATCCCGAGGACGAAACTACAAAGTCCTATGAGCCTCGTTGCTCATTTGTAATTTTCAATCAGCGAGGGCTTATCAACAAGTTTGGATAAGCCTAAGGGCTAAAGAAAATTCTAGGACTTTGATTTGCATAAGAACCCAGGGTTGATATGTAGAATCATCAAGAAGATAGGATTCTTTCCTTGTACTTCCATCGGTTCAATCGTGTGTAATTGCCGTCGCCGGACGTGGGAGTCCATGCCGGATGAAGGCACAGGCATCGTCACCGATTGCCCTTGACACCAATCGGACGAGGTGCTCACCGTTAGCCGTCTTCGAGAGGCGGGCACACGACGACCGTTTTTGCACCAGAGCGCTCCATCGGCGGATGCAGAGCGACCGTAACCGGTCGTCTCGCCGTTCAGTTTGATGGCTTTGAACGTTGCAGATGCCGCATCTTGCAGCCGGAGGGCGAAGCCACGCTGGCTCTAGAGTCATCGCCCATACTCAGATTCGCCGGGCAGATGGCGAGCCGTTTGTATCGCCTTGCGCTTCCACGGTCCTGGGAGTACATGCACGCGCAAGATCATGTGGTTATCAAACCTGGGAGTGCCACCACTATCCTGGGAGAGCATGCACGCGCATGAAAAATTAATGAATTGATCACAAAAAGACAAAGCGGAATTACGCCGCTGATTGAAAAATAGTTCGATTCATTAATTTCCTTTTGTACACGATCTCGTCGTCCCGCGTGCTGCCTGTTGCAGATGCTGAGCATTTTTATTCGGCAGTCTGGTTTGCGTCATCAAAGGTTGGATCCCCGGCGTATAATCGGAGTCTCGCCGCCGCACACGCAGTGCGTAACCGCCATGTCAGCCTTTTCTTTATGTAGTAACGTGTTGTAGAATGAATGCAAAGAGAGACAAATGAATAGTTCAAATGATCCATTAGTTTCATTGCAACGTGGAAGACCCACTTATATACAAGATGAAGGGGTGTGTTGGAGAGACACATTTTCCCCAACAAACACCTCCTCGAAGGCATCCCTCCCATACAGTTGATCACATGTATTATTTCTCCACGGTAACAAGGGGTTGTTCGGCAATCCGCCGGCTCCATGAAATTCAATAATTTGCCGAATATTTATTGACCAGCTCCACAGTTTTAAACTCCACCTCCATCCGCTTCTGGAACTCAGAAGTGGGGTGGATGGTTTCCGAACACGTCTTAAGTACTCATTCTGTATCTAAATAGTTGTAATTGAAGAAAACAATTTAGTTTTCTCTAACTATAATTATTTAGATGCAAAGAAAGTAATAAGTAGTAACTGTATTGAATGCGGTATCGGTGCTAGACTTTTACGCTATACTGACTACCGTTCAATCGTCTCGCCGAACAACTAATGATTAGTTAAGCTTGGAAACATGTGGCAATGGCTACTGTATAGGACCAGGCTAGGCTACGTACACGATGCATCGGTCGGGAGATGTTTTAAGAACACCTACAACTAGACTTCTTAAACCCTTCTTAAACGTTCGGACAAGTCGGTCATAAAAAATTCAATCCAGACATGCCTCTTAAACCAGTCTCAAACGTCCGGGATGATCGACACCCTTCATTTTAGCAATAGCTGCATTTTTCGATTATGGAATCTGGCAGATGGATGTCAAAACGGCGTTCCTTAACGGTTTCCTTAAGGAAGAATTGTATATGATGCAACTCGAAGGTTTTGTTGATCCTAAGAATGCTAACAAGGTGTGCAAGCTCCAGCGATCCATTTATGGACTGGTGCAAGCATCTCGGAGTTGGAACAAACGCTTTGATGAGGTGATCAAAGCATTTAGGTTTATACAAGTGGTTGGAGAATCTTGTATTTACAAGAAAGTGAGTGGGAGCTCTGTGGCGTTTCTAATATTATATGTGGATGACATATTGCTGATTGGAAACAACGTAGAGTTTTTGGAGAGCATAAAGGATTACTTGAATAAAAGTTTCTCTATGAAGGACCTAGGAGAAGCTGCTTACATTCTAGGCATTAAGATCTACAGGGATAGATCAAAACGACTGATAGGACTTTCACAAAGCACATACCTTGATAAAGTTTTGAATAGGTTCAAAAAGGAACAGTCCAAGAAAGGGTTCTTGCCAGTTTTACAAGGTACGAGATTGAGTAAGACTCGGTGCCCAACAACTGATGAGGATAGAGAGCATATACGCACCGTCCCCTATGCTTCAGCCATAGGTTCTATCATGTATGCAATGTTGTGCACTAGACCGGACGTTAGCCTGGCCATAAGTATGGCAGGTAGGTTCTAGAGTAATCCAGGAGTGGATCACTGGACGGCGGTCAAGAATATCCTGAAGTACCTGAAAAGGACTAAGGAGATGTTTCTCGTGTATGGAGGTGACGAAGAGCTCGCCGTAAAAGGTTACGTCGATGCAAGCTTTGACACAGATCCGGACGACTCTAAGTCGCAAACCGGATATGTATTTATTCTTAATGGGGGTGCGGTAAGCTGGTGCAGTTCCAAGCAAAGCGTCGTAGCAGATTCTACATGTGAAGCGGAGTACATGGCTGCCTCGGAGGCGGCTAAGGAGGGTGTCTGGATGAAGCAATTCATGACGGATCTTGGAGTGGTGCCAAGCGCACTGAATCCAATAACCTTGTTCTGTGACAACACGGGTGCCATTGCCTTAGCAAAGGAACCACGGTTTCACAAGAAGTCCAGACACATCAAACGACACTTCAACCTCATCCGCGACTACGTCGAAGGGGAGGACGTAAATATATGCAAAGTGCACACAGATCTGAATGTAGCAGACCCGCTGACTAAACCTCTTCCACGGGCAAAGCATGATCAACACCATACCTGTATGGGTGTTAGATTTATTACAATGTAATTCGCATGATGATGTGAGGGCTAGATTATTGACTCTAGTGCAAGTGGGAGACTGTTGGAATTATGCCCTAGAGGCAATAATAAATATAGTTATTGTTATAATTCTTGTATCAAGATAATCGTTTATTATCCATGCTATAATTGTATTGAATGAAGACTCATTTACATGTGTGGATACATAGACAAAACACTGTCCCTAGCAAGCCTCTAGTTGGCTAGCCAGTTGATCAAAGATAGTCAGTGTCTTCTGATTATGAACAAGGTGTTATTGCTTGATAACTGGATCACGTCATTAGGAGAATCACGTGATGGACTAGACCCAAACTAATAGACGTAGCATGTTGATCATGTCATTTTCTTGCTACTGTTTTTCTGCGTGTCAAGTATTTGTTCCTATGACCATGAGATCATATAACTCACTAACACCGGAGGAATACTTTGTGTGTATCAAACGTCGCAACGTAACTGGGTGACTATAAAGATGCTCTACAGGTATCTCCGAAGGTGTTCGTTGAGTTAGTATGGATCAAGACTAGGATTTGTCACTCCGTGTGACGGAGAGGTATCTCGGGGCCCACTCGGTAATACAACATCACACACAAGCCTTGCAAGCAATGTGACTTAGTGTAAGTTGTGGGATCTTGTATTACGGAACGAGTAAAGAGACTTGCCGGTAAACGAGATTGAAATAGGTATGCGGATATTGACGATCAAATCTCGGGCAAGTAACATACCGAAGGACAAAGGGAATGACATACGGGATTATATGAATCCTTGGCACTGAGGTTCAAACGATAAGATCTTCGTAGAATATGTAGGATCCAATATGGGCATCCAGGTCCCGCTATTGGATATTGACCGAGGAATCTCTCGGGTCATGTCTACATAGTTCTCGAACCCGCATGGTCTGCACACTTAAGGTTCGACGTTGTTTTATGCGTATTTGAGTTATATGGTTGGTTACCGAATGTTGTTCGGAGTCCCGGATGAGATCACAGACGTCACGAGGGTTTCTGGAATGGTCCGGAAACGAAGATTGATATATAGGATGACCTCATTTGATTACCGGAAGGTTTTCGGAGTTACCGGGAATGTACCGGGAATGACGAATGGGTTCCGGGAGTTCACCGGGGGGGGGGGGGGGGGGGCAACCCACCCCGGGGAAGCCCATAGGCCTTGGGGGTGGCACACCAGCCCTTAGTGGGCTGGTGGGACAGCCCAAGAAGGCCCTATGCGCCATAGGAAGAAAATCAAAGAGAAAAAAAAGGAGGAGGTGGGAAAGGAAAGAAGGACTCCACCCACCAAACCAAGTAGGACTCGGTTTGGGGGGGAGACCTTCCCCCCTTGGCTTGGCCGACCCCCTTGGGGCTCCTTGAGCCCCAAGGCAAGGCTCCCCCTCTCCCACCTATATATACGGAGGTTTTAGGGCTGATTTGAGACGACTTTTCCACGGCAGCCCGACCACATACCTCCACGGGTTTTCCTCTAGATCGCGTTTCTGCGGAGCTCGGGCGGAGCCCTGCTGAGACAAGATCATCACCAACCTCCGGAGCGCCGTCATGCTGTCGGAGAACTCTTCTACCTCTCCGTCTCTCTTGCTAGATCAAGAAGGCCGAGATCATCGTCGAGCTGTACGTGTGCTGAACGCGGAGGTGCCGTCCGTTCGGCACTAGATCGTGGGACTGATCGCGGGACGGTTCGCGGGGCGGATCGAGGGACGTGAGGACGTTCCACTACATCAACCGCGTTCACTAACGCTTCTGCTGTACGGTCTACAAGGGTACGTAGATCACACATCCCCTCTCGTAGATGGACATCACCATGATAGGTCTTCGTGTGCGTAGGAAAATTTTTGTTTCCCATGCGACGTTCCCCAACAGTGGTATCAGAGCTAGGTTCATGCGTAGATGTCTTCTCGAGTAGAACACAAAAGTTTTTGTGGGCGGTGATGTGCGTTTTGCTGCCCTCCTTAGTCTTTTCTTGATTCCACGGTATTGTTGGATATAAGCGGCTTGGACCGACATTACTCATACGCTTACGAGAGACTGGTTTCATCGCTACGAGTAACCCCATTGCTCAAAGATGACTGACAAGTGTCAGTTTCTCCAACTTTAGTTGAATCGGATTTGATCGAGGAGGTCCTTGGATGAGGTTAAATAGCAACTCATATATCTCCGTTGTGGTGTTTGTGTAAGTAAGATGCGATCCTACTAGATACCCATGGTCACCACGTAAAACATGCAACAACAAAATTAGAGGACGTCTAACTTGTTTTTGCAGGGTATGCTTGTGATGTGATATGGCCAACAATGTGATGTGATATATTGGATGTATGAGATGATCATGTTGTAATAGATAATATCGACTTGCATGTCGATGGTACGACAACCGGCAGGAGCCATAGGGTTGTCTTTATACTAACGTTTGTGCTTGCAGATGCGTTTACTATTTTGCTAGGATGTAGCTTTAGTAGTAATAGCATGAGTAGCACGACAACCCCGATGGCGACACGTTGATGGAGATCATGGTGTGGCGCCGGTGACAAGAAGATCGTGCCGGTGCTTTGGTGATGGAGATCAAGGAGCACGTGATGATGGCCATATCATGTCACTTATGAATTGCATGTGATGTTAATCCTTTTATGCACCTTATTTTGCTTAGAACAACGGTAGCATTATGAGGTGATCTCTCACTAAAATTTCAAGACGAAATTGTGTTCTCCCCGACTGTGCACCGTTGCTAAAGTTCGTCGTTTCAAGACACCACGTGATGATCGGGTGTGATAGACTCAACGTTCACATACAACGGATGCAAAACAGTTGCGCACGCGGAACACTCGGGTTAAGCTTGACGAGCCTAGCATGTGCAGACATGGCCTCGGAACACATGAGACCGAAAGGTCGATCATGAATCATATAGATGATATGATTAGCATAGTGATGCTTACCACTGAAACTATGCTCAACTCACGTGATGATCGGACTTGAGCTAGTGTAAGTGGATCATGAACCACTCAAATGACTAGAGAGATGTACTTTTTGAGTGGGAGTTTAGCGAATAATTTGATTAAGTTAAACTCTAATTATCTTGAACATAGTCTAAGTCCACTTTGAATATATTTGTGTTGTTGATCATGGCTCACGCGACAGTCACCCTGAATTTTAATACGTTCCTAGAGAAAGCTAAGTTGAAAGATGATGGAAGCAACTTTGTAGACTGGGCTCGTAATCTTAAGCTAATCTTACAAGCTGGGAAGAAGGATTATGTCCTTAATGCTGCGCTAGGAGATGAACCACCCGCTACGGCTGATCAGGATGTTAAGAACGCTTGGTTAGCACGTAAGGAGGACTACTCAGTAGTTCAATGTGCAGTCTTGTATGGCTTAGAACCGGGACTTCAACGTCGCTTTGAGCGTCATGGAGCATTTGAGATGTTCCAGGAGTTGAATTTTATCTTTCGGAAGAACGCCCGGATCGAGAGGTATGAGACCTCTGATAAATTCTATGCTTGCAAGATGGAGGAGAACTCGTCTGTCAGTGAACATGTGCTCAAAATGTCTGGGTACTCAAACCGTCTAGCTGAGCTGGCGATTGAACTCCCGCAAGAGGCTATCACTGACAGAATCCTTCAATCACTGCCGCCAAGCTATAAAGGCTTTGTGTTGAACTACAACATGCAAGGGATGAACAAGTCTCTCGGCGAGTTGTTTGCGATGTTGAAAGTCGCAGAGTCTGAACTCGTAAAGAGCATCAAGTGTTGATGGTGAATAAGACCACTAGTTTCAAGAGAAACGGCAAAGGCAAGAAGGATAATTCAAATAAGAGCGGCAAGCCTGTTGCCAATCCGACGAAGAAACCCAAAGCTGGACCTAAGCCTGAAACAGAGTGTTACTATTGCAAGGGTATGGGTCACTGGAAGCGCAATTGCCCCAAGTATCTGGCAGATAAGAAGTCGGCCAAAGAAAAATCACGTATATTTGATATACATGTTATTGATGTGTACTTAACCGGCTCTCGTAGTAGTGCCTGGGTATTCGATACCGGTTCTGTTGCTCATATTTGCAACTCGAAACAGGAACTGCGGAATAGACGAAGGCTGGCGAAAGATGAAGTGACGATGCACGTAGGAAATGGTTCCAAGGTTGATGCAATCGCCGTCGGCACAGTGTCACTTCAGTTACCGTCAGGATTAGTTATGAACTTGAATCATTGTTATTTAGTGCCTGCGTTGAGCATGAACATTATATCTGGATCTTGTTTATTGCGAGACGGTTACTCTTTTAAGTCAGAGAATAATGGTTATTCTATTTCTATGAGTAACATCTTTTATGGTCATGCACCCAATGTGAGAGGATTGTTCATATTGAATCTTGATAGCGATACACACATACATAACATTGAGACCAAAAGAGTTAGAGTTAACAATGATAGCGCCATATTTTTGTGGCACTGCCGCTTAGGTCATATTGGTGTAAAGCGCATGAAGAAACTCCATGCCGATGGACTTTTGGAGTCACTTGACTTTGATTCACTTGACACGTGCGAACCATGCCTCATGGGCAAGATGACTAAAACTCCGTTCTCCGGAACAATGGAGCGTGCAAGTGACTTGTTGGAAATCATACATACCGATGTGTGTGGTCCGATGAGCGTAGAGGCACGCGGCGGATATCGTTATTTTCTCACCTTCACTGACATTTGAGTAGATATGGTTATGTCTACTTAATGAAGCACAAGTCTGAAACATTTGAAAAGTTCAAGCAATTTCAGAGTGAAGTTGAAAATCGTCGTAACAAGAAGATCAAGTTCCTACGGTCTGCTCGTGGGGGTGAATATCTGAGTTTCGAGTTTGGTGCTCACTTAAGACAATGTGGAATTGTTTCACAGTTGACACCGCCTAGAACACCACAGCGTAATGCTGTGTCCGAACGTCGTAATTGTTGGAATTATGCCCTAGAGGCAATAATAAATATAGTTATTATTATAATTCCTGTATCAAGATAATCGTTTATTATCCATGCTATAATTGTATTGAATGAAGACTCATTTACATGTGTGGATACATAGACAAAACACCGTCCCTAGCAAGCCTCTAGTTGGCTAGCCAGTTGATCAAAGATAGCCAGTGTCTTCTGATTATGAACAAGGTGTTGTTGCTTGATAACTGGATCACGTCATTAGGAGAATCACGTGATAGACTAGACCCAAACTAATAGACGTAGCATGTTGATCGTGTCATTTTGTTGCTACTGTTTTCTGCGTGTCAAGTATTTATTCCTATGACCATGAGATCATATAACTCACTGACACCGGAGGAATGCTTTGTGTGTGTCAAACGTCGCAACGTAACTGGGTGACTATAAAGATGCTCTACAGGTATCTCCAAAGGTGTTAGTTGAGTTAGTATGGATCAAGACTGGGATTTGTCACTCCGTGTAAACGGAGAGGTATCTCGGGGCCCACTCGGTAATACAACATCAGACACAAGCCTTGCAAGCAAAGTAACTTAGCGTAAGTTGCGGGATCTTGTATTACGGAACGAGTAAAGAGACTTGCCGGTAAACGAGATTGAAATAGGTATGCGGATACTGACGATCGAATCTCGGGCAAGTAACATACCGAAGGACAAAGGGAATGACATACGGGATTATATGAATGCTTGGCACTGAGGTTCAAACGATAAGATCTTCGTAGAATATGTAGGATCCAATATGGGCATCCAGGTCCCTCTATTGGATATTGACCGAGGAGTCTCTCGAGTCATGTCTACATAGTTCTCGAACCCGCAGGGTCTGCACACTTAAGGTTCGACGTTGTTTTATGCGTATTTGAGTTATATGGTTGGTTACCGAATGTTGTTCGGAGTCCCGGATGGGATCACGGACGTCACGAGGGTTTCCGGAATGGTCCGGAAACGAAGATTGATATATAGGATGACCTCATTTGATTACCGGAAGGTTTTCGGAGTTACCGGGAATGTACCGGGAATGACGAATGGGTTCCGGGAGTTCACCGGGGGGGGGGCAACCTACCCCGGGGAAGCCCATAGGCCTTTGGGGAGACACACCAGCCCTTAGTGGGCTGGTGGGACAGCCCACAAGTGCCCTATGCGCCAAGGAGAAGAAAATCAAGAGAGAAAAAAAAGGAGGAGGTGGGAAGGAAGGGGGACTCCCTCCCACCAAACCTAGTCCAACTCGGTTTGGGGGGGGAGAGTCCTCCCCCTTGGACTCGGCCGACCCCCTTGGGGATCCTTGAGCCCCAAGGCAAGGCCCCCTCCCTCCCACCTATATATACGGAGGTTTTAGGGCTGATTTGAGACGACTTTTCCACGGCAGCCCGACCACATACCTCCACGGTTTTTCCTCTAGATCGCGTTTCTGCGGAGCTCGGGCGGAGCCCTGCTGAGACAAGGTCATCACCAACCTCTGGAGCGCCGTCACGCTGCCGGAGAACTCTTCTACCTCTCCGTCTCTCTTGCTGGATCAAGAAGGCTGAGATCATTGTCGAGCTGTACGTGTGCTGAACGCGGAGGTGCCGTCCGTTCGGTACTAGATCGTGGGACTGATCGCGGGATTGTTCGCGGAGCGGATCAAGGGACGTGAGGACGTTCCACTACATCAACCGCGTTCTCTAACGCTTCTGTTGTATGATCTACAAGGGTACGTAGATCACTCATCCCCTCTCGTAGATGGACATCACCATGATAGGTCTTCGTGCGCGTAGGAAAATTTTTGTTTCCCGTGCGACGTTCTCCAACAGTAATCGTACTTTATTAGAGATGGTGCGATCTATGATGTCTCTTACCGATTTGCCGTTATCGTTTTGGGGTTATGCATTAGAAACAACTGCATTCACTTTAAATAGGGCACCATCAAAATCCGTTGAGACGACACCATACGAACTGTGGTATGGCAAAAGGCCAAAGTTATTGTTTCTTAAAGTTTGGGGATGTGATGCTTATGTCAAAAAGCTTCAGCCTGAAAAGCTGGAACCCAAAGCGGAAAAGTGCGTCTTCATAGGTTACCCGAAAGAGACAGTTGGGTACACCTTCTATCTCAAATCCGAGGGCAAAGTGTTTGTTGCTAAAAACAGAGCTTTTCTCGAGAAGGAGTTTCTCTCGAGAGAATTGAGTGGGAGGAAGATAGAACTTGACGAGGTTGTCGAACCTCTCATCCCTCTGGATGGTGGCGCAGGGCAAGGGGAAACCTTTGTCGTTGCGACGCCGGTTGAGGAGGAAGTTAATGATAATTATCAAGAAACTCCGGTTCAAGTTTCTGTTGAACCACGCAGGTCGACGAGACCACGTGCTGCTCCAGAGTGGTACGGTAATCCCGTCTTATCAATCATGTTGTTGGACAACAATGAACCTGCAAATTATGAAGAAGCAATGGTGGGCCCAGATTCCAACAAATGGCTAGAAGCCATGAAGTCCGAGATAGGATCCATGTATGAGAACAAAGTGTGGACTTTGGAAGTACTGCCTGAGGGCCGCAAGGCTATTCAGAACAAATGGATCTTTAAGAGGAGGACGCTGACGGCAATGTGACCGTTTATAAAGCTCGAGTTGTGGCAAAGGGTTTTTCACAAGTTCAAGGAGTTGACTACGATGAGACATTCTCACCCGTAGCGATGCTTAAGTCCGTCAGAATCATGTTAGCAATAGCTGCATTTTTCGATTATGAAATCTGGCAGATGGATGTCAAAACGGCGTTCCTTAACGGTTTCCTTAAGGAAGAATTGTATATGATGCAACCCGAAGGTTTTGTCGATCCTAAGAATGCTAACAAGGTGTGCAAGCTCCAGCGATCCATTTATGGACTGGTGCAAGCATCTCGGAGTTGGAACAAACGCTTTGATGAGGTGATCAAAGCATTTGGGTTTAACAAGTGGTTGGAGAATCTTGTATTTACAAGAAAGTGAGTGGGAGCTCTGTGGCGTTTCTAATATTATATGTGGATGACATATTGCTGATTGGAAACAACGTAGAGTTTTTGGAGAGCATAAAGGATTACTTGAATAAAAGTTTCTCTATGAAGGACCTAGGAGAAGCTGCTTACATTCTAGGCATTAAGATCTACAGGGATAGATCAAAACGACTGATAGGACTTTCACAAAGCACATACCTTGATAAAGTTTTGAAGAGGTTCAAAATGGAACAGTCCAAGAAAGGGTTCTTGCCAGTTTTACAAGGTACGAGATTGAGTAAGACTCAGTGCCCAGCAACTGATGAGGATAGAGAGCATATGCGCACCGTCCCCTATGCTTCAGCCATAGGTTCTATCATGTATGCAATGTTGTGCACTAGACCGGACGTTAGCCTGGCCATAAGTATGGCAGGTAGGTTCTAGAGTAATCCAGGAGTGGATCACTGGACGGCGGTCAAGAATATCCTGAAGTACCTGAAAAGGACTAAGGAGATGTTTCTCGTGTATGGAGGTGACGAAGAGCTCGCCGTAAAAGGTTACGTCTATGCAAGCTTTGACACAGATCCGGACGACTCTAAGTCGCAAACCGGATATGTATTTATTCTTAATGGGGGTGTGGTAAGCTGGTGCAGTTCCAAGCAAAGCGTCATAGCAGATTCTACATGTGAAGCAGAGTACATGGCTGCCTCGGAGGCGGCTAAGGAGGGTGTCTGGATGAAGCAATTCATGACGGATCTTGGAGTGGTGCCAAGCGCACTGAATCCAATAACCTTGTTCTGTGACAACACGGGTGCCATTGCCTTAGCAAAGGAACCACGGTTTCACAAGAAGTCCAGACACACCAAACGACGCTTCAACGTCATCCGCGACTACGTCGAAGGGGAGGACGTAAATATATGCAAAGTGCACACGGATCTGAATGTAGCAGACCCGCTGACTAAACCTCTTCCACGGGCAAAGCATGATCAACACCAGACCTATATGGGTGTTAGATTTATTACAATGTAATTCGCATGATGATGTGAGGGCTAGATTATTGACTCTAGTGCAAGTGGGAGACTGTTGGAATTATGCCCTAGAGGCAATAATAAATATAGTTATTGTTATAATTCCTGTATCAAGATAATCGTTTATTATCCTTGCTATAATTGTATTGAATGAAGACTCATTTACATGTGTGGATACATAGACAAAACACTGTCCCTAGCAAGCCTCTAGTTGGCTAGCCAGTTGATCAAAGATAGTCAGTGTCTTCTGATTATGAACAAGGTGTTATTGCTTGATAACTGGATCACGTCATTAGGAGAATCACGTGATGGACTAGACCCAAACTAATAGACGTAGCATGTTGATCGTGTCATTTTGTTGCTACTGTTTTTCTGCGTGTCAAGTATTTGTTCCTATGACCATGAGATCATATAACTCACTAACACCGGAGGAATACTTTGTGTGTATCAAACGTCGCAACGTAACTGGGTGACTATAAAGATGCTCTACAGGTATCTCCGAAGGTGTTCGTTGAGTTAGTATGGATCAAGACTGGGATTTGTCACTCCGTGTGACGGAGAGGTATCTCGGGGCCCACTCGGTAATACAACATCACACACAAGCCTTGCAAGCAATGTGACTTAGTGTAAGTTGCGGGATCTTGTACTACGGAACGAGTAAAGAGACTTGCCGGTAAACGAGATTGAAATAGGTATGCGGATACTGACGATCGAATCTCGGGCAAGTAACATACCGAAGGACAAAGGGAATGACATACGGGATTATATGAATCCTTGGCACTGAGGTTCAAACGATAAGATCTTCGTAGAATATGTAGGATCCAATATGGGCATCCAGGTCCCGCTATTGGATATTGACCGAGGAGTCTCTCGGGTCATGTCTACATAGTTCTTGAACCCGCACGGTCTGCACACTTAAGGTTCGACGTTGTTTTATGCGTATTTGAGTTATATGGTTGGTTACCGAATGTTGTTCGGAGTCCCGGATGAGATCACGGACGTCACGAGGGTTTCCGGAATGGTCCGGAAACGAAGATTGATATATAGGATGGCCTCATTTGATTACCGGAAGGTTTTCGGAGTTACCGGGAATGTACCGGGAATGACGAATGGGTTCCGGGAGTTCACCGGGGGGGCAACCCACCCCGAAGAAGCCCATAGGCCTTGGGGGTGGCACACCAGCCCTTAGTGGGCTGGTGGGACAGCCCAAGAAGGCCCTATGCGCCATAGGAAGAAAATCAAAGAGAAAAAAAAGGAGGAGGTGGGAAAGGAAAGAAGGACTCCACCCACCAAACCAAGTAGGACTCGGTTTGGGGGGGAGACCTTCCCCCCTTGGCTTGGCCGACCCCCTTGGGGCTCCTTGAGCCCCAAGGCAAGGCTCCCCCTCTCCCACCTATATATACGGAGGTTTTAGGGCTGATTTGAGACGACTTTTCCACGGCAGCCCGACCACATACCTCCACGGGTTTTCCTCTAGATCGCGTTTCTGCGGAGCTCGGGCGGAGCCCTGCTGAGACAAGATCATCACCAACCTCCGGAGCGCCGTCATGCTGTCGGAGAACTCTTCTACCTCTCCGTCTCTCTTGCTAGATCAAGAAGGCCGAGATCATCGTCGAGCTGTACGTGTGCTGAACGCGGAGGTGCCGTCCGTTCGGCACTAGATCGTGGGACTGATCGCGGGACGGTTCGCGGGGCGGATCGAGGGACGTGAGGACGTTCTACTACATCAACCGCGTTCACTAACGCTTCTGTTGTATAGTCTACAAGGGTACGTAGATCACACATCCCCTCTCATAGATGGACATCACCATGATAGGTCTTCGTGCGCGTAGGAAATTTTTTGTTTCCCATGCGATGTTCCCCAACAACAACAACCATTGGTCCATGAATGTGAGTCCCCGCAGGTCGTTCAGGAGTGTGTGAACACGGGAACTCCACCACTCGGGCTGCACTCGACATGTTTGATGGATTGTCTCAACAAGACCGGGTATGTTTGCTCCTGTCCGATCTAATGATTAATGTTTCATACAGTTTACTAGTTTGCACAAGATGATTGGTTGCAAACCATGAACGTGTAGGAGATATACTTGGCAAGTATGATCAATGAGAATGAAGATTCGGCCCATGTGGAATATGAAATGAAGGAGGAGGCCGCATTTTTGATTGGGGCAACATCCGATCCCAATCCTACCAAGAAGAAGAAGAAGAAGGGCAAGACGACAAAGGCAAGAGGGTTTGTTTTCTCAAGATTGGAGGACATAATGTTGGGCAAATCTTGGTTGAACACAAATATTGGATCCAATAAGTGGCACCCAGCAAAAGGGGACCATGATACGTCCATTTTGCATCATGCTTTCATGTTGATATTTATTGCTTTATGGGTTGTTATATTACTTTGTGGTACCATATTTATGCCTTTTCTCTCTTATTTTGCAAGGTTTATCTGAAGAGGGAGAATTCAGGCAGCTGGAATTCTGGACTGGAAAATGAGCAAACCTTAGTCCACTATTCTACACATCTCCAAATGCCCTGAAAAGTTACGTGGAATTTTTTGGGATTATATAAAAAATACTAGGCCAAAGAAGTACAATAGGGGGGCTACCAGGGCGCCACAAGCCGTGCCACCGCCACCCCCTGGTGGCGGATGGCAAGCTTGTGGGCTCCCTGAGGGCCTACTAGC
Source organism: Hordeum vulgare subsp. vulgare (assembly GCF_904849725.1). Classification (NCBI taxonomy): domain Eukaryota; kingdom Viridiplantae; phylum Streptophyta; class Magnoliopsida; order Poales; family Poaceae; genus Hordeum; species Hordeum vulgare. The sequence goes on from NC_058521.1 coordinate 577,266,423, forward strand.
CCCCCTCTTTTGCTATATGAAGGGTTTCGTTCCAGAAAAAATCAATCGGGAGCTTTTTCGTGGTTTCGCCGCCGCCACGAGGCGGAACTTGAGCAGATCCAATCTAGATCTCCCGCAGGACGATCCTGCTGGGGAAACTTCCCTCCCGGAGGGGGAAATCATCGCCATCGTCATCACCAACACTCCTCTCGTCGGAGGGGAGGCATCTTAATCAACATCTTCATCAGTGCCATCTCCTCTCCAATCCCTAGTTCATCTCTTGTAACCAATCTCCGCCTCACGACTCCGATTGGTACTTGTAAGGTTACTAGTAGTGTTGATTACTCTTTGTAGTTGATGCTAGTTGGATTACTTGGTGGAAGAGTTTATGTTCAGATCCTTGATGCTATTCATTACACCTCTGATCATGATTATGATTATGCTTTGTGAGTAGTTACTTTTGTTCCTGAGGACATGGGATAAGTCATGTTAATAATAGTCATGTGAATTTGATATCCATTCGGTATTTTGATATGATGTATGTTGTTTTTCCTCTAGTGGTGTTATGTGAACGTCGACTACATAACACTTCACCATACTTGGGCCTAGAGGAAGGCATTGGGGAGTAGTAAGTAGATGATGGGTTGCTGGAGTGACAGAAGCTTAAACCCCAGTCTATGCGTTGCTTCGTGAGGGGCTGATTTGGATCCACTAGTTTAATGCTATGGTTAGACGTTGTCTTAATTCTTCTGTTGTAGTTGCGGATGCTTGCGAGAGAGGTTAATCATAAGTAGGATGCTTGTCCAACTAAGGGCAGTACCCAAGCGCCGGTCCACCCACATATCAAACTATCAAAGTAACGAACGCGAATCATATGAACATGATGAAACTAGCATGACAGAAATTCCCATGTGTCCTCGGGAGCGTTTTTCCTCCTGTAAGACTTTGTTCAGGCTTGTCCCTTGCTGCAGAAGGGATTGGGACACTTGCTGCACCATTGCTACTACTTTTTACTTGTTACTTTTCGCTTGCTACGTTTCACCTCACTACACCATCACTTGTTACCGCTACTTTCAGTGCTTGCAGTTATTACCTTGCTGAAAACCGTTTATCAGAGCCTTCTGCTCCTCGTTGGGTTCGACACTCTTACTTATCGAAAGGACTATCATTGATCCCCTATACTTGTGGGTCATCAAGACTCTTTTCTGGCGCCGTTGCCGGGGAGTGAAGCACCTTTGGTAAGTGGAAATTGGTAAGGAAACATTTATATACTGTGCTGAAATTTATTGTCACTTGTCACTATGGAAACTGTTCCTTTTAGGAGTTTGTTCGGGGTATCTTAACCACGAACGGAAGCACGAGGAGTTGTTCCTCGACCTGAGGTACCTACTGAAAATATCTTTTATGAAATTCCTTCGGGTATGCTTGAGAAATTGCTAGCTAATCGCTTTACAGGAGATGGATCTTCAGATCCAGACTTGCATCTGATCTATGTAGATGAAGTTTGTGGTTTATTTAAGCTTGCAGGTTTGCCCGAGGATGAGGTAAATAAGAAAGTCTTTCCTTTTATCTTTTAAGGATAAGGCGTTGACATGGTATAGGCTATGTGATGATACTGGATCATGGGACCACAATCGGTTGAAATTGGAATTTCATCAAAAGTTTTCCTATGCATTTAGTACATCGTGATCGGAACTTTATTTATAACTTTTGGCCTCGTGGCGGGGAAAGCATAGCTCAAGCTTGGGGGAGGCTTAAATCAATGCTATATTCATGCCCCAATCATGAGCTCTCGAGAGAAATCATCACTCAAAACTTTTATGCTCGGCTTTCTCATGAAGATCGTACCATGCTTAACACTTCTTGTACCGGTTCTTTTATGAAGAAGGATATTGACCACAAGTGGAATTTATTGGAAATAATCAAACGCAACTCTGAAGATTGGGAGCTGGAGGAAGGTAAGGAGTCATGTATGAATTTCCAGTTTGATTGCGTTAAATCTTTTGTTGAGACAAACACTTCTAGAGATTTTAGCGCTAAGTATGGATTTGACTCTGAGATAGTAGCTTCTCTATGTGAATCTTTTTCTGCTCATGTTGATCTTCCCAAAGAGAAGTGGTTTAAGGATCATCCTCCTGTAGAAAGCAACATAGTCAAAACCAATCTAGTTGAGGAGAAAGTCATTGCTTTTAGTGATCCTGTTGTTCCTTGTGCTTACACTGAGAAACCACCATACCCTGCTAGGATGAAGGATTATTCTAAAGCTCCAACTGTGATACGTAGGGGTTACATTAGACCACTTGCACCCCCTCAGGAAATTAGAGTTGAACCTAGTGTTGCTATTATCAAAGATCTCTTAGCCGAAGACGTAGACGGGCATGTTATCAAATTCTGTGAGGACTCCGCTAGAATTGCTAAACCTCACGCGAAAGACAAACACGGACCTGTAGTTGGCCTGCCCGTTGTTTCTGTCAAGATAGGAGATCACTGTTACCATGGTTTATGTGATATGGGAGCTAGTCATAGTGCAAGACCCCATTCTCTATATGATGAAATCAAAGATGAGATTGCACCTGCTGAGTTAGAACCCATTGATGTCACTATTACGCTAGCTAATAGAGACATTATCTGCCCTCTGGGAATTGTGAGAGACGTAGAAGTCCTGTGTGGTAAGACGAAGTATCCTACTGATTTCCTCGTCCTTGGTACTACACAAGATAACTTTTGTCCCATCATATTTGGTAGACCCTTTCTCAACACTGTCAATGCTCACATTGATTGCATTAAGCAGACTGTCACAGTTAGTTTCGAGGGTGTGTCTCATGAATTTAACTTCTCCAAGTTTGGAAGACAACCCCATGAAAAAGAGTCGCCTGGAAGGGATGAAATCATTGCTCTTGCCTCTATTGCCATACCTCCTACGGATCCTTTAGAGCAATATCTGCTTGAGCATGAAAATGATATGCATATGGAGGAGAGAGATGAGATAGATAAAATTGTCTTAGAACAATATCCTATTCTCAAGAATAATCTGCCTGTTGAACTGCTTGGGGATCCTCCCCCACCAAAGGGTGATCATGTGTTCGAGCTTAAATAGTTGCCTGATACTCTTAAGTATGCCTATCTTGATGAGAAGGAGATATATCCTGTTATTATTAGTGCTCTCCTCTTAGAGCACGAAGAGAAGAAGTTACTAAGAACTCTGAGGAAGCACCGTGCTGCTATTGGATATACTCTTGATGATCTTAAGGGTATTAGTCCCACTCTATGTCAGCACAAGATTAAAACCGATCCTAACTTTAAACCAGTTGCTGATCATCAAAGGAGATTAAATCCTAAGATGAAAGAGGTCGTTAGAAAAGAAATATTAAAGCTTCTGGAAGCAGGAATCATTTATCATGTTGCTCATAGTGATTGGGTAAGTCCAGTACATTGCGTACCTAAGAAGGGAGGTATCACCGTCGTTCCTAACGATAAGGATGAACTAATCCCACAAAGGATTATTACTGGCTATAGGATGGTGATAGACTTTTAGAAACTGAACAAGGCAACCAGGAAAGATCATTATCCTTTGACGTTTATCGACCAAATGCTAGAAAGGCTATCAAAACCCACACACTTTTGCTTTCTAGACGGTTATTCAGGTTTCTCGCAAATACCTGTTGCACAATCTGATCAGGAGAAAACCACTTTCACCTGCCCCTTCAGTACCTTTGCTTATAGACGTATGCCTTTTGGCTTATGCAATGCACCTGCCACCTTTCAAAGATGTATGATGGCTATATTCTCTGACTTTTGTGAAAAGATTGTCGAGGTTTTCATGGATGACTTCTCCGTTTACGAGTATTCCTTTGATGATTGCCTCAGCAACCTTGATGGAGTCTTACAGAGATGTGAAGATACCAACCTCGTCTGAATTGGGAGAAGTGCCACTTTATGGTTAATGAAGGTATCGTCTTAGGACACAAAATTTCTGAAAGAGGCATTGAAGTTGATAAGGCTAAGGTTGATGCAATTGAGAAAATGCCTTGCCCCACAGATATTAGAGGTATACGAAGTTTCCTAGGTCATGCTGGTTTCTATAGAAGGTTCATTAAAGACTTCGCTAAGATTTCTAGGCCTCTTACCAACCTCTTGCAGAAGGATGTTCCTTTTGTTTTTGATGAGGATTGTGAGGAAGCTTTCGAAATACTTAAGAAGGCTTTGATAACCGCACCTATTGTTCAACCACCTGACTGGAACTTGCCCTTTGAAATCATGTGCGATGCTAGTGATTATGCTGTTGGTGTTGTTCTAGGACAAAGAGTTGACAAGAAGTTGAATGTTATTCACTATGCTAGTAAAACTCTAGACAGTGCCCAAAGAAACTATGCCACTACGGAAAAGGAGTTTTTAGCAGTCGTGTTTGCATGTGAAAAGTTTAGATCTTATATAGTTGACTCCAGGGTCACTATTCACTCTGATCATGCTGCTATTAAGTACCTCATGGAGAAGAAGGACGCTAAGCCTAGGCTAATCAGATGGGTTCTCCTGCTACAGGAATTTGATTTGCATGTCGTTGACCGAAAGGGTGCTGATAACCCTATAGCAGATAACTTGTCTAGGCTAGAGAATGTCCTTGATGACCCACTACCTATTGATGACAGCTTTCCTGATGAGCAATTGAATGTCATCCGCACTTCACATAGTGCACCGTGGTATGCTGATTACGCAAACTATATCGTAGCCAAATACATACCACCCAGTTTCACCTATCAGCAAAAGAAGAAATTCTTCTTTGATTTTAGACACTACTTTTGGGATGATCCTCACCTTTATAAGGAAGGAGTAGATGGTGTTATTATACATTGTGTACCTGAACATTAACAGGGACAGATCTTGTAGAAGTGTCATTCCGAAGCCTACGGAGGACACCACGCTGGAGATAGAACTGCCCATAAGGTATTGCAATCAGGTTTCTATTGGACCACTCTCTTTAAGGATGCCCGTAAGTTTGTCTTGTCTTGTGACGAATGCCAAAGAATAGGGAACATCAGTAAGCGTCACGAAATGCCTATGAACTATTCACTTGTCACTGAACCATTTGATGTTTGGGGCTTTGATTATATGGGACCCTTCCCGAGTTCCAATGGGTACACTCACATCTTAGTTGCAGTGGATTACGTCACTAAGTGGGTAGAAGCTATCCCCACTAAAAATGTTGATCACCACACCTCTATTAAGATGCTTAAAGAAGTCATTTTCCCAAGATTTGGAGTCCCTAGATATTTGATGACTGATGGCAGTTCACACTTCATTCATGGTGTTTTCCGCAAGATGCTCGCTAAGTATGATGTCAACCATAGAGTTGCATCTCCTTATCATCCTCAGTCTAGTGGTCAAGTGGAGTTGAGTAATAGGGAGATCAAATTGATCCTACAAAAGACCGTCAATAGATCTCGAAAGAATTGGTCTAGCAAACTTGACGATGCACTACAGGCTTATAGGACTGCCTATAAGAATCCCATGGGCATGTCGCCGTATAAAATGGTTTACGGTAAGGCCTGTCATTTACCTCTTGAGCTGGAACACAAAGCTTATTGGGCAATCAAAGAGCTCAACTTTGATTTCAAACTTGCCGGTGAGAAGCGGTTGTTTGATATAAGCTCATTAGATGAATGGAGATCCCTTAATGAATTGTGTTTGCTTGGCTCTGAACAATGTTATATGATTAGAGATCCCTTAGCATGTGACGATTGCTTCCACCTCATATTAGCCAAAACTCCCGCACCAAGTAGAGATACTACTTGTGCATCCATAAACCTTCAACCCAGTTTTCCCATAAGAATCTTTATGACGTATTGCTGTCCTATGTGTGATCATGATGCCCTCATGTCCGTATTATGTTTTATCGACACCTTCGTCCCTCAACATGTGGACATGTTTATGGAACTTGGTTTTCGCTTGAGGACAAGTGAGGTATAAGCTTGGGGGAGTTGATACGTCCATTTATCATCATGCTTTCATGTTGATATTTATTGCTTTATGGGTTGTTATATTACTTTGTGGTACCATATTTATGCCTTTTCTCTCTTATTTTGCAAGGTTTATTTGAAGAGGGAGAATTCAGGCAGCTGGAATTCTGGACTGGAAAAGGAGCAAATCTTAGTCCACTATTCTACACATCTCCAGATGCCCTAAAAGTTACGTGGAATTTTTTGGGATTATATAAAAAATACTGGGCGAAAGAAGTACAAGAGGGGGGCTACCAGGGCGCCACAAGCCCTGCCACCGCCACCCCCTGGTGGCGGATGGCAAGCTTGTGGGCTCCCTGACGGCCCACTAGCCCCCCTCTTTTGCTATATGAAGGGTTTCGTTCCAGAAAAAATCAATCGGGAGATTTTTCGTGGTTTCGCCGCCGCCACGAGGCGGAACTTGAGCAGATCCAATCTAGATCTCCCGCAGGACGATCCTGCCGGGGAAACTTCCCTCCCGGAAGGGGGAAATCATCGCCATCGTCATCACCAACACTCCTCTCGTCGGAGGGGAGGCATCTTAATCAACATCTTCATCAGTGCCATCTCCTCTCCAATCCCTAGTTCATCTCTTGTAACCAATCTCCGTCTCACGACTCCGATTGGTACTTGTAGGGTTACTAGTAGTGTTGATTACTCTTTGTAGTTGATGCTAGTTGGATTACTTGGTGGAAGAGTTTATGTTCAGATCCTTGATGCTATTCATTACACCTCTGATCATGATTATGATTATGCTTTGTGAGTAGTTACTTTTGTTCCTGAGGACATGGGATAAGTCATGTTAATAATAGTCATGTGAATTTATATCCGTTCGGTATTTTGATACGATGTATGTTGTTTTTACTCTAGTGGTGTTATGTGAACGTCGACTACATAACACTTCACCATACTTGGGCCTAGAGGAAGGCATTGGGGAGTAGTAAGTAGATGATGGGTTGCTGGAGTGACAGAAGCTTAAACCCCAGTCTATGTGTTGCTTCGTGAGGGGCTGATTTGGATCCACTAGTTTAATGCTATGGTTAGACGCTGTCTTAATTCTTCTTTTGTAGTTGCGGATGCTTGCGAGAGAGGTTAATCATAAGTGGGATGCTTGTCCAAGTAAGGGCAGTACCCAAGCGCCGGTCCACCCACATATCAAACTATCAAAGTAACGAACGTGAATCATATGAACATGATGAAACTAGCATGACAGAAATCCCCGTGTGTCCTCGGGAGCGTTTTTCCTCCTGTAAGACTTTGTTCAGGCTTGTCCCTTGCTGCAAAAGGGATTGGGACACTTGCTGCACCATTGCTACTACTTGTTACTTGTTACTTTTCGCTTGCTACGTTTCACCTCACTACACCATCACTTGTTACCGCTACTTTCAGTGCTTGCAATTATTACCTTGTTGAAAACCGTTTATCACAGCCTTCTGCTCCTCGTTGGGTTCGACACTCTTACTTATCGAAAGGACTATGATTTATCCCCTATACTTGTGGGTCATCAGACCACGTATTGGAAGAAGATTTGTAAGGACTATCATGAACGAAAGGAGTATGTGGTGCCGCATTCTATCGTGAGCACCCACAATGTGGCATCTCCAACATCGATGAGGGGTCATTCAAGGATAAGTGAACAAGTATGTCGGTTACTCCTCCTTCTAGAGTAAATGGAGGGAGTCCACTCGACATGTTCGGGCAGGGAACATCATTACAGTAGAACCAAGTGGCTTGCCAGTTGTGAACCGATTCAGGAAAGGTCATGGCAGGATAGCTACTTTTGGCTCTCTTCTAAAGCCCTAAACCCCCCACACAACTGGATGACATGAGTCTTGTCATTAGTCGGATTAACTTTCTTCAACGACTGAGATCTCACAGTGAAGATGGATTTAAAGAGTCCCTAGTGAGGAGGACACCACAAGAAACACTCACACAAGGTGATAAAGCAAGAAAGAAGCGCAATGGCATTCGGAGGAAAATGATGCAACTGCCCCCCTGATACGTCTCAAACATATCTATAATTTTTGATGGTTTCACGCTGTTATCTTGTCTTCTTTGTATGTTTTATGTACCTTTTATATCTTTTTTGGGGACTAACTTATTGATTCAGTGCCAAGTGTCAGTTCCTATTTTTCCGTGTTTTTGACTCTTTTCAGATCTGATTTTGGAAGAGAGTCCAAACGGAATAAAATCCCCGAAATGATTTTTTCCCGAACGAAAGAAAACCAGGGAGCCTTTGGGCCAAGCCAGGTGGGACCCAGGGAGCCCACAAGCTTGCACCACGCCACCAGGGGGGTGGCGGTGGGCAAGCTTGTGGCTTCCCTGGCCGCCTCCTGACCTAGGTTTTGCGCCTATATATTCCCAAATATTCCGCAAAAAAATCACTGGAGCCTCGAAAATACTTTTCCGCCGCCACAAGCTTCCGTTTCCGCGAGATATCATCTGGAGACCCTTCCCGATGCCCTGCCGGAGGGGACTTTGGAGCTGGAGGGCTTCTTCATCATCATCATCGCCCCTCCAATGACTCGTGAGTAGTTCATTCAGACCTACGGGTCCGTAGTTAGTAGCTAGATGGCTTCTTCTCTCTCTTGGATCTTCAATACAAAGTTCTCCATGATCTTCATGGAGATCTATCCGATGTAATCTTCTTTGGCGGTGTGTTTGTCGAGATCCGATTAATTGTGGACTTGTGATCAGATTATCTATGATATATATTTGAGTCTTTGCTGATTTCTTATATGCATGATTTGATATCCTTGTAAGTCTCTCCGAGTCTTGGTTTTGTTTGGCCAACTAGATCTATGATTCTTGCAATGGGAGAAGTGCTTCGTTTTGGGTTCTGCCATGTGGTGACCTTTCCCAGTGACAGTAGGGGCAGCAAGGCACACATCAAGCAGTTGCCAACAAGGGTAAAAAGATGGGGGTTTTATCATTGGTTTGAGATTATCCCTCTACATCATGTCATCTTGCTTAAGGCGTTACTCTGTTCTTATGGACTTAATACACTAGATGCATGCTGGATAGCGGTCGATGTGTGGAGTAATAGTAGTAGATGCAGAAAGTATCGGTCTACTTGTTTCGGACGTGATGCCTATAGAAATAATCATTGCATAGATATCGTCATGACTCTGCACAGTTCTATCAATTGCTCGACAGTAATTTGTTCACCCACCGTCTACATGCTTTCATGAGAGAAGCCACTGGTAAACTACGGCCCCCGGGTCTATTCACATCCATCGTTTACACCTCCGCTTTTACTTTGCGTTGTTACTTTGTTGCTTTCAGTTCTCACTTGGCAAAAAATCTATAAGGGATTGACAACCCCTTCATAGCGTTGGGTGCAAGTTTTTGTGTTTGTGCAGGATCTTGAGATACTCTTCCGCCGGATTGATACCTTGGTTCTCAAACTAAGGGAAATACTTACCATCGCTACGCTACATCACCCTTTTCGCTTCGAGGGAACACCAATGCAAGGCTCCAAGGCCGCGGGGGAAATCCTTTGCATACTTGCCTTGGAAATCCCTTAAGGCGTAGCCGCAGCTCAAGGATTCCTGGTGCCGTTGCTGACGAGTATCAAGCAACACTCCTATTTCTGGTGCCGTTGGAAGGTCTTTTGTTGCAGTAGCAGAAGAATTTCTGGCGCCGTTGTCGGGGATCCTTTTTGAAACATCAGAAGTATTTCTCGCATCGTTGCCGGGGAGGAGAAATCAAGATCTATCCAAGTAGGTCTCACAAACTCTTCTCTTGCATTTACTTTTCTTGCCAGTTGCCTCTCGTTTTCCTCTCCCCCACTTCACATTTGCCATTTTCATTTGCCTTTTTCCGTTTGCCCTTCTTCCGCTCGCTTTCTGTTTGCTTGTGTTACCATGTGCCTTCTTTTAGCTTGCATCTTTGCTTGCTAAAAATCCATTGATATGGATCATCATCCACTAGCTAGTCTCTTTAAGAGACCCACTCGTGTGGAACAAATTGCTATTGAGTTGAGGGAAATTGTCTATTTCTTTGGAGTTTTGCGTAATATGCGTGAATCTGAAAATTGTGAGGAATAAATTCATGAAGTGATTCACGAGGGCTCCTTGGATGAAAAGCATGATTGCAATGATTTCACTATAAATCCTATTAGTTGATGGGTAACGTAGCATAAATTCAAAATTTTCCTACGCATATTCAGTGTTGGGGAACGTCGCATGGGAAACAAAAAATTTCCTACGCGCACGAAGACCTATCATGGTGATGTCCATCTACGAGAGGGGATGAGTGATCTACGTACCCTTGTAGATCATACAGCAGAAGCGTTAGAGAACGCGGTTGATGTAGTGGAACGTCCTCACGTCCCTCGATCCGCCCCGCGAACAATCCCGCGATCAGTCCCACGATCTAGTACCGAACGGACGGCACCTCCGCGTTCAGCACACGTACAGCTCGACGATGATCTCGGCCTTCTTGATCCACCAAGAGAGACGGAGAGGTAGAAGAGTTCTCCGGCAGCGTGACGGCGCTCCGGAGGTTGGTGATGACCTTGTCTCAGCAGGGCTCCGCCCGAGCTCCGCAGAAACGCGATCTAGAGGAAAAACCGTGGAGGTATGTGGTCGGGCAGCCGTGAGAAAGTCGTCTCAAATCAGCCCTAAAACCTCCGTATATATAGGTGGGAGGGAGGGGGGCCTTGCCTTGGGGTCCAAGGACCCCCAAGGAGTCGGCCGAGCCAAGGGGGGGAGGACTCCCCCCCCCCAAACCGAGTTGGACTTGGTTTGGTGGGAGGAGTCCCCCTCCCTTCCCACCTCCTTCCTTTTTTTCCTTTCCTCTTGATTTTTCTTCTCTTGGCGCATTGGGCACTTGTGGGCTGTCCCACCAGCCCACTAAGGGCTGGTGTGGCTCCCCCAATGCCTATGGGCTTCCCCGGGGTGGGTTGCCCCCCCGGTGAACTCCCGGAACCCATTCGTCATTCCCGGTACATTCCCGGTAACTCCGAAAACCTTCCGGTAATCAAATGAGGTCATCCTATATATCAATTTTCGTTTCCGGACCATTCCGGAAACCCTCGTGACGTCCGTGATCTCATCCGGGACTCCGAACAACATTCGGTAACCAACCATATAACTCAAATACGCATAAAACAACGTCGAACCTTAAGTGTGCAGACCCTGCGGGTTCGAGAACTATGTAGACATGACCCGAGAGACTCCTCGGTCAATATCCAATAGCGGGACCTGGATGCCCATATTGGATCCTACATATTCTTCGAAGATCTTATCGTTTGAACCTTAGTGTCAAGGATTCGTATAATCCCGTATGTCATTCCCTTTGTCCTTCGGTATGTTACTTGCCCGAGATTCGATCGTCAGTATCCGCATACCTATTTCAATCTCGTTTACCGGCAAGTCTCTTTACTCGTTCCGTAATACAAGATCCCGCAACTTACACTAAGTTACATTGCTTGCAAGGCTTGTGTGTGATGTTGTATTACCGAGTGGGCCCCGAGATACCTCTCCGTCACACGGAGTGACAAATCCCAATCTTGATCCATACTAACTCAACTAACACCTTCGGAGATACCTGTAGAGCATCTTTATAGTCACCCAGTTACGTTGCGACGTTTGATACACACAAAGCATTCCTCCGGTGTCAGTGAGCTATATGATCTCATGGTCATAGGAACAAATACTTGACACACAAAAAACAGTAGCAACAAAATGACACGATCAACATGCTACGTCTATTAGTTTGGGTCTAGTCCATCACGTGATTCTCCCAATGACGTGATCCAGTTATCAAGCAACAACACCTTGTTCATAATCAGAAGACACTGACTATCTTTGATCAACTGGCTAGCCAACTAGAGGCATGCTAGGGACGGTGTTTTGTCTATGTATCCACACATGTAAATGAGTCTTCATTCAATACAATTATAGCATGGATAATAAACTATTATCTTGATACAGGAATTATAATAATAACTATATTTATTATTGCCTCTAGGGCATAATTCCAACAGTCTCCCACTTGCACTAGAGTCAATAATCTAGCCCTCACATCACCATGTGAATTACATTGTAATAAATCTAACACCCATAGAGTTCTGGTGTTGATCATGCTTTGGCCGTGGAAGAGGTTTAGTCAGCGGGTCTGCTACATTCAGATCCATGTGCATTTTGCATATATTCACGTCCTCTCCCTCGACGTAGTCGCGGATGAGGTTGAAGCGTCGTTTGATGTGTCTGGTCTTCTTGTGAAACCGTGGTTCCTTTGCTAAGGCAATGGCACCAGTGTTGTCACAGAACAAGGCTATTGGATTCAGTGCGCTTGGCACCACTCCAAGATCCGTCATGAACTGCTTCATCGAGACACCCTCCTTAGCCGCCTCCGAGGCAGCCATGTACTCCGCTTCACATGTAGAATTTGCTACGACGCTTTGCTTGGAACTGCACCAGCTTACTGTACCCCTATTAAGAATAAATACGTATCCGGTTTGCGACTTAGAGTCGTCCGGATCTGTGTCAAAGCTTGCATCGATGTAACCTTTTACGGCGAGCTCTTCGTCACCTCCATACACGAGAAACATCTCCTTAGTCCTTTTCAGGTACTTCAGGATATTCTTGACCGCTGTCCAGTGATCCACTCCTGGATTGCTCTGGAACCTACCTGCCATACTTATGGCCAGGCTAACATCCGGTCTAGTGCACAGCATCGCATACATGATAGAACCTATGGCTGAAGCATAGGGGACGGAGCGCATATGCTCTGTATCTTCATCAGTTGCTGGGCACTGAGTCTTACTCAATCTCGTACCTTGTAGAACTGGCAAGAACCCTTTCTTGGACTGTTCCATTTTGAACCTCTTCAAAACTTTATCAAGGTATGTGCTTTGTGAAAGTCCTATCAGGCGTTTTGATCTATCCCTATAGATCTTAATGCCTAGAATGTAAGCAGCTTCTCCTAGGTCCTTCATAGAGAAACTTTTATTCAAGTAACCTTTTATGCTCTCCAAAAGCTCTACGTTGTTTCCAATCAGTAATATGTCATCCACATATAATATTAGAAACGCCACAGAACTCCCACTCACTTTCTTGTAAATACAAGATTCTCCAACCACTTGTATAAACCCAAATGCTTTGATCACCTCATCAAAGCGTTTGTTCCAACTCCGAGATGCCTGCACCAGTACATAAATGGATCGCTGGAGCTTGCACACCTTGTCAGCATTTTAGGATCGACAAAACCTTCGGGTTGCATCATATACAACTCTTCCTTAAGGAAACCGTTAAGGAACGCCGTTTTGACATCCATCTGCCAGATTTCATAATCGAAAAATGCAGCTATTGCTAACATGATTCTGACGGACTTAAGCATCGCTACGGGTGAGAATGTCTCATCGTAGTCAATTCCTTGAACTTGTGAAAAAACCTTTGCCACAAGTCGAGCTTTATAAACGGTCACATTACCGTCAGCGTCCGTCTTCCTCTTAAAGATCCATTTGTTCTGAATAGCCTTGCGGCCCTCAGGCAGTACCTCCAAAGTCCACACTTTGTTCTCATACATGGATCCTATCCCGGACTTCATGGCTTCTAGCCATTTGTTGGAATCTGGGCCCACCATTGCTTCTTCATAATTCGCAGGCTCATTGTTGTCTAACAACATGATTGACAAGACGGGATTACCGTACCACTCTGGAGCAGCACGTGGTTTCGTCGACCTGCGTGGTTCGACAGAAACTTGAAGTGGAGTTTTCATGATCATCATCATTAACTTCCTCCTCAACCGGCGTCGCAATGACAGGGGTTTCCCCTTGCCCTGCGCCACCATCTAGAGGGATGAGAGGTTCGACAACCTCGTCAAGTTCTATCTTCCTCCCACTCAATTCTCTCGAGAGAAACTCCTTCTCGAGAAAAGCTCTGTTTTTAGCAACAAACACTTTGCCCTCGGATTTGAGATAGAAGGTGTACCCAACTGTCTCTTTTGGGTAACCTATGAAGACGCACTTTTCCGCTTTGGGTTCCAGCTTTTCAGGCTGAAGCTTTTTGACATAAGCATCACATCCCCAAATTTTAAGAAACGACAACTTTGGCCTTTTGCCATACCACAGTTCGTATGGTGTCGTCTCAACGGATTTTGATGGTGCCCTATTTAAAGTGAATGCAGCTGTTTCTAATGCATAACCCCAAAATGATAACGGCAAATCAGTAAGAGACATCATAGATCGCACCATCAAACAAAGTACGATTACGACGTTCGGACACACCATTACGCTGTGGTGTTCCAGGCGGTGTTAACTGCGAAACAATTCCACATTGTCTTAAGTGAGCACCAAACTCGAAACTCAGATATTCACCCCCACGATCAGACCGTAGGAACTTGATCTTCTTGTTACGATGATTTTCCACTTCACTCTGAAATTGCTTGAACTTTTCAAATGTTTCAGACTTATGCTCCATCAAGTAGACATAACCATATCTACTTAAATCGTCGGTGAAGGTGAGAAAACAACGATATCCGCCGCGTGCCTCTACGCTCATTGGACCACACACATCGGTATGTATGATTTCCAACAAGTCACTTGCACGCTCCATTGTTCCGGAGAACGGAGTTTTAGTCATCTTGCCCATGAGGCATGGTTCGCACGCGTCAAGTGAATCAAAGTCAAGTGACTCCAAAAGTCCATCAGCATGGAGTTTCTTCATGCGCTTTACACCAATATGACCTAAACGGCAGTGCCACAAAAATATGGCGCTATCATTGTTTACTCTAACCCTTTTGGTCTCAATGTTATGTATATGCGTATCGCCATCAAGATTCAATATGAACAATCCTCTCACATTCGGTGCATGACCATAAAAGATGTTACTCATAGAAATAGAACAACCATTATTCTCAGACTTAAAAGAGCAACCGTCTCGCAATAAACAAGATCCAGATATAATGTTCATGCTCAACGCAGGCACTAAGTAACAATGATTTAAGTTCATCACTAATCCCGATGGTAGCTGAAGTGACACTGTGCCGACGGCGATTGCATCAACCTTGGAACCATTTCCTACGCGCATCGTCACTTCGTCTTTCGCCAGCCTTCGTCTATTCCGCAGTTCCTGCTTCGAGTTGCAAATGTGAGCAACAGAACTGGTATCAAATACCCAGGCACTACTACGAGAGCCGGTTAAGTACACATCAATAACATGTATATCAAATATACCTGATTTTTCTTTGCCCGCCTTCTTATCTGACAGATACTTGGGGCAATTGCGCTTCCAGTGACCCATACCCTTGCAATAGAAGCACTCTGTTTCAGGCTTAGGTCCAGCCTTGGGTTTCTTCGGCGGATTGGCAACAGGCTTGCCGCTCTTCTTCGAATTGCCCTTCTTGCCTTTGCCGTTTCTCTTGAAACTAGTGGTCTTGCTCACCATCAACACTTGCTGCTCTTTACGGAGTTCAGACTCTGCGACTTTCAGCATCGCAAACAACTCGCCGTGAGACTTGTTCATCCCTTGCATGTTGTAGTTCAACACAAAGCCTTTATAGCTTGGCGGCAGTGATTGAAGGATTCTGTCAGTGATAGCCTCTTGCGGGAGTTCAATCGCCAACTCAGCTAGACGGTTTGAGTACCAAGACATTTTGAGCACATGTTCACTGACAGACGAGTTTTCCTCCATCTTGCAAGCATACAATTTATCGGAGGTCTCATACCTCTCGATCCGGGCGTTCTTCTGAAAGATAAACTTCAACTCCTGGAACATCTCAAATGCTCCATGACGCTCAAAGCGACGTTGAAGTCCCGGTTCTAAGCCATACAAGACTGCACATTGAACTATTGAGTAGTCCTCCTTACGCGCTAACCAAGCGTTCTTAACATCCTGATCAGCCGTAGCGGGTGGTTCATCTCCTAGCGCAGCATTAAGGACATAATCCTTCTTCCCAGCTTGTAAGATTAGCTTAAGATTACGAGCCCAGTCTACAAAGTTGCTTCCATCATCTTTCAACTTAGCTTTCTCTAGGAACGTATTAAAATTCAGGATGACAGTCGCGTGAGCCATGATCTACAACACAAATATGTTCAAAGTGGACTTAGACTATGTTCAAGATAATTAGAGTTTAACTTAATCAAATTATTCGCTAAACTCCCACTCAAAAAGTACATCTCTCTAGTCATTTGAGTGGTTCATGATCCACTTACACTAGCTCAAGTCCGATCATCACGTGAGTTGAGTATAGTTTCAGTGGTAAGCATCCCTATGCTAATCATATCAACTATATGATTCATGATCGACCTTTCGGTCTCATGTGTTCCGAGGCCATGTCTGCACATGCTAGGCTCATCAAGCTTAACCCGAGTGTTCCGCGTGCGCAACTGTTTTGCACCCGTTGTATGTGAACGTTGAGTCTATCACACCCGATCATCACGTGGTGTCTCGAAACGACGAACTGTAGCAACGGTGCACAGTCGGGGAGAACACAATTTCGTCTTGAAATTTTAGTGAGAGATCACCTCATAATGCTACCGTCGTTCTAAGCAAAATAAGGTGCATAAAGGGATTAACATCACATGCAATTCATAAGTGACATGATATGGCCATCATCACGTGCTTCTTGATCTCCATCACCAAAGCATCGGCACGATCTTCTTGTCACCGGCGCCACACCATGATCATCCATCAACGTGTTGCCATCGGGGTTGTCGTGCTACTTATGCTACTACTACTAAAGCTACATCCTAGCAAAATAGTAAACGCATCTGCAAGCACAAACGTTAGTATAAAGACAACCCTATGGCTCCTGCCGGTTGCCGTACCATCGACGTGCAAGTCGATATTTCTATTACAACATGATCATCTCATACATCCAATATATCACATCACATCGTTGGCCATATCACATCACAATCATACCCTGCAAAAACAAGTTAGACGTCCTCTAATTTTGTTGTTGCATGTTTTACGTGGTGACCAAGGGTATCTAGTAGGATCGCATCTTACTTACGCAAACACCACAATGGAGATATATGAGTTGCTATTTAACCTCATCCAAGGACCTCCTCGGTCAAATCCGATTCAACTAAAGTTGGAGAAACCGTCACTTGCCAGTCATCTTTGAGCAAAGGGGGTTACTCGTAACGATGAAACAAGTCTCTCGTAAGCGTACGAGTAATGTCGGTCCAAGCCGCTTCAATCCAACAATACCGCGGAATCAAGAAAAGACTAAGGAGGGCAGCAAAACGCACATTACCGCCCACAAAAACTTTTGTGTTCTACTCCAGAAGACATCTACGCATGAACCTAGCTCATGATGCCACTGTTGGGGAACGTCGCATGGGAAACAAAAATTTTCCTACGCGCACGAAGACCTATCATGGTGATGTCCATCTACGAGAGGGGATGAGTGATCTACGTACCCTTGTAGATCGTACACCAGAAGCGTTAGAGAACGCGGTTGATGTAGTGGAACGTCCTCACGTCCCTCGATCCGCCCCGCGAACAATCGCGCGATCAGTCCCACGATCTAGTACCGAACGGACGGCACCTCCGCGTTCAGCACACGTACAGCTCGACGATGATCTCGGCCTTCTTGATCCACCAAGAGAGACGGAGAGGTAGAAGAGTTCTCCGGCAGCGTGACGGCGCTCCGGAGGTTGGTGATGACCTTGTCTCAGCAGGGCTCCGCCCGAGCTCCGCAGAAACGCGATCTAGAGGAAAAACCGTGGAGGTATGTGGTCGGGCAGCCGTGAGAAAGTCGTCTCAAATCAGCCCTAAAACCTCCGTATATATAGGTGGGAGGGAGGGGGGCCTTGCCTTGGGGTCCAAGGACCCCCAAGGAGTCGGCCGAGCCAAGGGGGGGAGGACTCCCCCCCCAAACCGAGTTGGATTTGGTTTGGTGGGAGGAGTCCCCCTCCCTTCCCACCTCCTTCCTTTTTTTCCTTTCCTCTTGATTTTTCTTCTCTTGGCGCATTGGGCACTTGTGGGCTGTCCCACCAGCCCACTAAGGGCTGGTGTGGCTCCCCCAATGCCTATGGGCTTCCCCGGGGTGGGTTGCCCCCCCGGTGAACTCCCGGAACCCATTCGTCATTCCCGGTACATTCCCGGTAACTCCGAAAACCTTCCGGTAATCAAATGAGGTCATCCTATATATCAATTTTCGTTTCCGGACCATTCCGGAAACCCTCGTGACGTCCGTGATCTCATCCGGGACTCCGAACAACATTCGATAACCAACCATATAACTCAAATACGCATAAAACAACGTCGAACCTTAAGTGTGTAGACCCTGCGGGTTCGAGAACTATGTAGACATGACCCGAGAGACTCCTCGGTCAATATCCAATAGCGGGACCTGGATGCCCATATTGGATCCTACATATTCTACGAAGATCTTATCATTTGAACCTCAGTGTCAAGGATTCGTATAATCCCGTATGTCATTCCCTTTGTCCTTCGGTATGTTACTTGCCCGAGATTCGATCGTCAGTATCCGCATACCTATTTCAATCTCGTTTACCGGCAAGTCTCTTTACTCGTTCCGTAATACAAGATCCCGCAACTTACACTAAGTTACATTGCTTGCAAGGCTTGTGTGTGATGTTGTATTACCGAGTGGGCCCCGAGATACCTCTCCGTCACACGGAGTGACAAATCCCAGTCTTGATCCATACTAACTCAACTAACACCTTCGGAGATACCTGTAGAGCATCTTTATAGTCACCCAGTTACGTTGCGACGTTTGATACACACAAAGCATTCCTCCGGTGTCAGTGAGTTATATGATCTCATGGTCATAGGAACAAATACTTGACACGCAGAAAACAGTAGCAACAAAATGACACGATCAACATGCTACGTCTATTAGTTTGGGTCTAGTCCATCACGTGATTCTCCCAATGACGTGATCCAGTTATCAAGCAACAACACCTTGTTCATAATCAGAAGACACTGACTATCATTGATCAACTGGCTAGCCAACTAGAGGCATGCTAGGGACGGTGTTTTGTCTATGTATCCACACATGTAAATGAGTCTTCATTCAATACAATTATAGCATGGATAATAAACTATTATCTTGATACAGGAATTATAATAATAACTATATTTATTATTGCCTCTAGGGCATAATTCCAACATTCAGATCTTCCTATGGAGAGACCAACAACGAGAGAGGGGTAAGAGCATCTTCATACCTTTGAAGATCGCTAAGCGGAAGCGTTGCTAGAACGTGGTTGATGGAGTCCTACTCGCAGCCATTCAGATTGCGGTGTGATTCCGATCTAGTGCCGAACTACGACACCTCCGCGTTCAACACACGTGCAGCTCGGTGACGTCTCCCGCACCTTGATCCAGCAAGGAGGAGGGAGAGGTTGGGGAAGAACTCCAGCAGCACGACGGCGTGGTGTCGATGGAGAGACGAGGTCTTCTGGCAGGGCTTCGCCAAGCACCGGCAGAGAGGAGGAGAAAGAAGGGCAGGGTTGCGCCGAGAGAGAGAGAAAACAGTGTGCGAAACAGCCCCAAAACCTCAACTATATATAGGGGGAGGGGGAGGGGGCGCATCCCTTAGGGTTCCCACCCCCAAGGGGTGCGGAAGCCCCAGATGGGAGAGGGGGCGGCGGCCAGGGCAGGGTGGAGGGGTGGTGCGCACCCCTGGTGGGCCTTAGGCCCACCTCGCTTAGGGTTTGCCCCCCCCCCTTCCCTCTCCCCTGCGCATTGGGCTGAGTGGGGAGGTGCACCAGCCCACCTAGGGGCTGGTTCCCTCCCCCACTTGGCCCATCTTACCTTCCGGGGTCGTTGCCCCCCTTTGGTGGACCCCCGGGCCACCTCCGGTGGTCCCGGTGGTCCCGGTATGTTACCGGTGACGCCCGAAACACTTCCGGTGTCCGAAACCATCCGTCCTATATATCAATCTTTACCTCCGGACCATTCCAGAGCTCCTCGTGACGTCCGGGATCTCATCCGGGACTCCGAACAACTTTCGGTAACCTCGTACAATAATTCCCTATAACCCTAGCGTCATCGAACCTTAAGTGTGTAGACCCTACGGGTTCGGGAGACACGCAGACATGACCGAGACACCTCTACGCCAAATAACCATCAGCGGGGTATGGATACCCATGGTGTCTCCCACTTGCTCCATGATGATCTCATCGGATGAACCATGATGTCAAGGATTCAATCAATCCCGTATACAATTCCCTTTATCTGTCGGTATAGAACTTGCCCGAGATTCGATCGTCGGTATACCTATGCCTTGTTCAATCTCGTTACCGGTAAGTCTCTTTACTCGTTCCGTAGCACGTCATCGTGTGACTAACTCCTTAGTCACATTGAGCTCATGATGATGTTCTACCGAGTGGGCCCAGAGATACCTCTCCGTCACACGGAGTGACAAATCCCGATCTCGATTCGTACCAACCCAACAGACACTTTCAGAGATACCCGTAGTGCACCTTTATAGTCACCCAGTTACGTTGTGACGTTTGATACACCCAAAGCACTCCTGCAGTATCCGGGGGTTGCACAATCTCATGGTCAAAGGAAAAGACACTTGACATTAGAAAATCTTTAGCATACGAACAACACGATCTAGTGCTATGCTTAGGATTGGGTCTTGTCCATCACATCATTCTCCCAATGATGTGATCCCGTTATCAATGACATCTAATGACCATGATCAGGAAACCATGATCATCTATTGACTAACGAGCTAGCCAACTAGAGGCTTGCTAGGGACACATTGTGATCTATCTATTCGCACATGTATTACAGTTCCCTGTTAATACAATTATATCATGAACAATAGACGATTATCATGAACAAGGAAATATGATAATAACCATTTTATTATTGCCTCTAGGGCATATTTCCAACAGTCTCCCACTTGCACTAGAGTCAATAATCTAGTTACATTGTGATGTATCGAACACCCATAGCATTATGGTGTTGATCATGTTTTGCTCGTGGAAGAGGTTTAGTCAACGGGCCTGCAACATTCAGATCTGTGTGTACGTTACAAATATCTATCACTCCACTTTGGACATGGTCCTGGATGGAGTTGTAGCGGCGTTTGATGTGCTTCGTCTTCTAGTAAAACCTCGGCTCCTTGGCTATGGCAATGGCCCTAGTGTTATCACAGAAGAGTGTCATTGGATCCGACGCGCTTGGAACCACTCCAAGGTCGGTGATGAGCTCCTTCATCCAAATTCCTTCATGAGCCGCTTCTGAAGCAGCTATGTACTCCGCTTCACATGTAGATGCTGACACGACTTCTTGCTTGCTGCTGCACCAGCTCACTGCCCCACCATTCAACACATATACGTATCCGGTCTTTGACTTAGAGTCATCCAGATCTGTGTCGAAGCTAGCGTCGACGTAACCCTTTACGACGAGCTCTTCGTCACCTCCATAAACGAGAAACATTTCCTTAGTCCTTTTCAGGTACTTAAGGATATTCTTGACCGCTGTCCAGTGTTCCATACCGGGATCACTTTGGTACCTCCCTACCAAACTTATGGCAAGGTTTATATCAGGTCTTGTACACAGCATGGCATACATTAAAGAGCCCACGGCTGAAGCATAGGGGACAGAACTTATCTTCTCTCTATCTGCTGTTGTGGTCGGCGACTGAGTCTTACTCAATCTCATACCTTGCAAAACTGGCAAGAACCCTTTCTTTGAGTTTTCCATATTGAACTTCTTCAATATCTTGTCAAGGTATGTACTTTGCGAAAGACCTATGAGGCGTCTCGATCTATCTCTGTTGATCTTGATGCCTAATATGTATGCAGCTTCTCGAAGGTCCTTCATTGAAAAACTCTTGTTCAAATAGGCCTTTATGCTCTCCAACATCTTTGTATTATTCCCCATCAATAATATGTCATCCACATACAGTATGAGGAAAGCTACAGAGCTCCCACTCACTTTCTTGTACAGACAGGCTTCTCCGTAAACCTGTATGAACCCAAACGCTTTAATCACCTCATTAAAGCGAATGTTCCAACTCCGAGATGTTTGCACCAGCCCATAGATGGAGGGCTGGAGCTTGAACACTTTGTTAGAACCCTTAGGGTCGACAAAACCTTCTGGTTGCATCATATACAACTCTTCCTTAAGGTTCCCGTTAAGGAATGTTGTTTTGACGTCCATTTGCCAAATTCATAATCATAAAAGGCGGCAATTGCTAACATGATTCGGACTGATTTCAGCTTCGCTATGGGAGAGAAAGTCTCTTCGTAGTCAACTCCTTGAATTTGTCGAAAACCCTTTGCGACAAGTCGAGCTTTGTAAACGGTTACATTACCGTTTGCATCAGTCTTCTTCTTGAAGATCCATTTATTTTCTATGGCTCGCCCGTCATCGGGCAAGTCCACCAAAGTCCATACTTTGTTCTCATACATGGATCCTATCTTGGATTTCATAGCTTCAAGCCATCTGTTGGAATCCGGGCCTGCCATCGCTTCTTCATAGTTCGAAGGTTCACCGTTGTCTAACAACATGATCTCCATCACAGGGTTGCCGTACCACTCTGGTGCGGAGCGTGCCCTCGTGGACCTTCGCGGTTCAGTAGTAACTTGATCCGAAGCTTCATGATCATCATCATTAACTTCCTCTTCAGTTGGTGTAGGTGCCGCAGGAACAACTTCCCGCGCTGCGCTACTATCCTGTTCGAGAGGGGGTGTAATTACCTCATCAAGTTCTACCTTCCTCCCACTTACTTCTTTCGAGAGAAACTCTTTCTCTAGAAAGGATCCGTTCTTGGCAGCAAATGTTTTACCTTCGGATCTAATATAGAAGGTATACCCAATAGTTTCCTTAGGGTATCCTATGAATACGCATTTCTCCGATTTGGGTTCGAGCTTTTCTAGTTGAAGTTTCTTCACATAAGCATCGCAACCCTAAACTTTAAGAAACGACAACTTAGGTTTCTTGCCAAACCATAGTTCATACGGTGTCGTCTCAACGGATTTAGACGGTGCCCTATTTAAAGTGAATGCTGCAGTTTCTAATGCGTATCCCCAAAATGATAGCGGTAAGTCGGTAAGAGACATCATAGATCGTACCATATCTAATAAAGTGCGATTACGACGTTCAGACACTCCGTTGCGTTGCGGTGTGCCAGGCGGCGTTAGTTGTGAAACAATTCCACACTTCCTTAGGTGTGTGCCAAACTCGTGACTCAAATATTCTCCTCCATGATCAGATCGTAGACATTTAATTTTTCTGTCACGTTGATTCTCAACCTCACTCTGAAATTTCTTAAACTTTTCAAACGTCTCAGATTTGTGCTTCATCAAGTAGATATACCCATACCTACTCAAATCATCGGTGAGAGTGAGAACATAACGATAGCCACCACGAGCTTCAACGTTCATTGGACCACACACATCAGTATGTATTATTTCCAATAAGTCGGTTGCTCTCTCCATTATTCCTGAGAATGGAGTCTTAGTCATCTTGCCCATGAGGCACGGTTTGCATGTGTCAAATGATTCAAAGTCAAGAGACTCTAATAGTCCATCAGTATGGAGCTTCTTCATGCGCTTAACGCCGATATGACCAAGGCGGCAGTGCCACAAGTATGTGGGACTATCATTGTCAACTTTACATCTTTTGGTACTCAAACTATGAATATGCGTAACATCACGATCGAGATTCATCAAGAATAAACCATTCACCAGCGGAGCATGACCATAAAACATATCACTCGTATAAATAGAACAACCATTATTCTCTGACTTAAATGAGTAGCCGTCTCGCATTAAGCAAGACCCTGATACAATATTCATGCTCAAAGCTGGTACTAAATAACAATTATTAAGGTTTAAAACTAATCCCGACGGTAGATGTAGAGGTAGCGTTCCGACGGCGATCACATCGACATTGGAACCATTTCCGACGCGAATCGTCACCTCGTCCTTGGCCAGTCTCCGCTTATTCCGCAGTTCCTGCTTTGAGTTGCAAATGTGAGCAACAGCACCGGTATCAAATACCCAAGAGCTACTACGAGAGCTGGTAAGGTACACATCAATAACATGTATATCACATATACCTTTAACGTTGCCGGCCTTCTTGTCCGCTAAGTATTTGGGGCAGTTCCATTTCCAGTGACCCTTTCCCTTGCAATAGAAGCACTCAGTCTCAGGCTTGGGCCCATTCTTTTTCTTCTTCCCGGCATCTGGCTTACCGGGCGCGGCAACGCTTTGCCATCTTTCTTGAAGTTCTTCTTACCCTTGCCCTTCTTGAAACTAGTGGTCTTGTTGACCATCAACACTTGGTGCTCTTTCTTGATTTCTACCTCTGCAGACTTGAGCATCGAGTACAACTCGGGAATGGTCTTCTGCATCCCTTGCATGTTGTAGTTAAGCACAAAGCCTTTGTAGCTTGGTGGGAGAGACTGGAGGATTCTGTCAATTATAGCATCATCCGGAAGTTCGACTCCAAGTGAAGTCAGACGACCGTGTAACCCAGACATTTTGAGTATGTGCTCACTGACAGAACTGTTCTCCTCCATCTTACAGCTAAAGAACTTGTCGGAGACTTCATATCTCTCGACACGGGCATGAGCTTGAAAAACTAGCTTCAGCTCTTGGAACATCTCATATGCTCCGTGTTTCTCAAAACGCCTTTGGAGCCCCATTTCTAAACTGTATAACATGCCACACCTAACCAAAGAGTAGTCATCACTCCGCGTTTGCCAGACGTTCAGAATGTCCTGGGATGCTGCGGGAGCGGGAGGGTCACCTAGCGGCGCATCAAGGACATAAGCCTTTTTAGCTGCTTCAAGGATGAGCTTCAAGTTGCGAACCTAGTCCGCATAGTTGCTACCATCATCTTTCAGCTTGTTTTTCTCTAGGAATGCGTTGAAATTGAGGTTGACGTTGGCCATCTACAATATTTATAAAGACAACTTTTAGACTATGTTCATGACAATTGAGTTCATTTAATCAAATTAAGTATGAACTCCCACTTAAATCGACATCCCTCTAGTCATCTAAGTGATACATGATCCATGTTGACTAACCCGTGTCCGATCATCACGTGAGACGGACTAGTCACCATGGTGAGCAACTTCATGCTGATCGTATTCAACCATACGACTCATGTTCGACCTTTCGGTCTCTTGTATTCGAGGTCATGTCTGTACATGCTAAGCTCGTCGAGTCAACCTAAGTGTTTCGCGTGTGTAAATCTGGCTTACACCCCTTGTATGCGAACATTAGAATCTATCACACCCGATCATCACGTGGTGCTTCGAGACAACGATCCTTCGCAACGGTGCACACTTAGGGGAATACGTTCTTGAAATTTTAAGAGGGATCATCTTATTATGCTACCGTCGTTCTAAGCAATAAGATGTAAAACATGATAAACATCACAATGCAATCATATAGTGACATGATATGGCCATTATCATCTTTGCTCTTTTGATCTCCATCTTGAGGCATCGCATGATCATCATCGTCACCGACGTGACACCATGATCTCCATCATCGTGTCTCCGTGAAGTCGTCACGCCAACTACTACTATAGCTAACCGTTAGCAATGAAGTAAAAGTAGTAAGCACATGGCGTTGCATCTCATACAATAAATTAAGACAACTCGTGTGGCTCGTGCCGGTTGTCATACCCATCGACATGCAAGTCGTGAAACCTATTACAATAACATGATCATCTCATACATCATACATGCAACATCACAACTTTGGCCATATCACATCACATGTCAAACCCTGCAAAAACAAGTTAGACGTCCTCCAATTGTTGTTGCAAGTTTTACGTGCCTGACTTGGGTTTCTAGCAAGAACGCCTTCTTACCTACGTGACAGCCACAACGATGATATGCCAAAGCTATTTACCCTTCATAAGGACCCTTTTCATCAAATCCAATCCGACTAGAGTAGGAGAGACAGACACCCGCTAGCCACCTTTATGCACGGTGTGCATGTCTGTCGGTGGAACCAGTCTCACGTAAGCGTACGTGTAAAGTCGGTCCGGGCCGCTTCATCCCACAATACCACCGGAAAAGAATAAGACTAGTAGCGGCAAGAAAATTGACAAATCATCGCCCACAACTTTTGTGTTCTACTCGTGCATAGAATCTACGCATAGAAAACCTGGCTCGGATGCCACTCATGGGTAACGTAGCATAAATTCAAAATTTTCCTACGCATATTCAGATCTTCCTATGGAGAGACCAGCAATGAGAGAGGGGTAAGAGCATCTTCATACCTTTGAAGATCGCTAAGCGGAAGCGTTGCTAGAACGCGGTTTATGGAGTCGTACTCGCAGCGATTCAGATCGCGGTGTGATTCCGATCTAGTGCCGAACTACGGACCTCCGCGTTCAACACACGTGCAGCCTGGTGACGTCTCACGCACCTTGATCCAGCAAGGAGGAGGGAGAGGTTGGGGAAGAACTCCAGCAACACGATGGCATGGTGTTGATGGAGAGACGAGGTCTTCCGGCAGGGCTTCGCCAAGCACCGGCACAGAGGAGGAGAAAGAAGGGGAGGGCTGCGCCGAGAGAGAGAGAAAACCGTGTGCAAAACAGCCCCGAAACCTCAATTATATATAGGGGGAGGGGGAGGGGGCCCAGCCCTTAGGGTTACCACCCCCAAGGGGTGCGGCAGGCCCAGATGGGAGAGGGGGCGGCGGCCAAGGCAGGGAGGAGGGGTGGTGCGCACCCCTCGTGGGCCTTAGGCCCACCTCGCTTAGGGTTTGCCCCCCTTCCCTCTCCCCTGCGCATTGGGCTGAGTGGGGAGGCGCACCAGCACACCTAGGGGCTGGTTCCCTCCCCCACTTGGCCCATCTTACCTTCCGGGGTCGTTGCCCCCCTTCGGTGGACCCCCGGGCCACCTCCGGTGGTCCCGGTACGTTACCAGTGACGCCCGAAACACTTCCGGTGTCTGAAACCATCCGTCCTATATATCAATCTTTACCTCCGGACCATTCCGGAGCTCCTCGTGACATTCGAGATCTCATTCGGGACTCCGAACAACTTTCGGTAACCTCGTACAACAATTCCCTATAACCCTAGCGTCATCGAACCTTAAGTGTGTAGACCCTACGAGTTCGGGAGAGAGGCAGATATGACCGATACACCTCTCCGGCCAATAACCATCAGCGGGGTCTGGATACCCATGGTGGCTCCCACTTGCTCCACGATGATCTCATCGGATGAACCACGATGTCAAGGATTCAATCAATCCCGTATACAATTCCCTTTGTGTGTCGGTATAGAACTTGCCCGGGATTCGATCATTGGTATACCTATACCTTGTTCAATCTCGTTACCGGTAAGTCTCTTTACTCATTCCGTAGCACGTCATCGTGTGACTAAATCCTTAGTCACATTGAGCTCATGATGATGTTCTACCGAGTGGGCCCAGAGATACCTCTCCGTCACACGGAGTGACAAATCCCGATCTCGATTCGTACCAACCCAACAGACACTTCCGGAGATACCTGTAGTGCACCTTTATAGTCACCCAGTTACGTTGTGACGTTTGATACACCCAAAGCACTCCTACGGTATCCAGGAGTTTCCCAATCTCACGGTCGAAGGAAAAGACACTTGACATTAGAAAAGCTTTAGCATACGAACAATACGATCTAGTGTTATGCTTAGGATTGAGTCTTGTCCATCACATCATTCTCCCAATGATGTGATCCCGTTATCAATGACATCTAATGCCCATGATCAGGAAACCATGATCATCTATTGACTAACGAGCTAGCCAACTAGAGGCTTGCTAGGGACACATTGTGATCTATCTATTCACACATGTATTAGTGTTTCCTGTTAATACAATTATAGCATGAACAATAGACGATTATCATGAACAAAGAAATATGATAATAACCATTTTATTATTGCCTCTAGGGCATATTTCCAACATTAGTGACAATCATGCTAAAAATATGCAAAACCCTAAGCTTGGGGATGCTAGTTTTGCTATGACCACTACTTATTGCAATAATCATGATTGGGGACTTGGGGTGATGATCTTTCTTATGATCTTGAAAATTTGTTCAAACCTCATGATGAATATGATATTTGCAACAATACTGAAAGTGGGATTGGAGAAGTCATGACTTTATTTGATGATAATCCCACTATTTTTGAAGAGCGTCAACTTTGCATGCATGTGGATCATGAAAAGAATATCCTATGGGATAGCTATATTGTTGAATTTGAATATGATCCCACATGTAATTGCTATGAGAGAGGAAAATATTTTGGTAGAAACTTTCATGTTACCAAATCACCTCTCGTGATGTTGAGATTGCTCTTGTCTCTTTCTTCTTCCTTGCATATGGCAACTATTGGTTGTCTTGACAATTTGTTTTCCTACAAAATGCCTATGCATAGAAAGTATGTTAGACTTAGATGTGATTTTCACATGCTTTAGGATGCTCTCGTTGTGCTTCAATTCTTGTCTTTTGTGACAGTATCATTGAATGCCTAGCTAAGGGCGTTAAACAAAGCGCTTGTTGGGAGGCAACCCAACGAATCTATCCTTTTCCTTTCTGTTTTGTGTTTTCCACACTTTCATAATTCTGTTATGATTGTGTTTTTGTGTTTCTTTTTGCGTTTGTGCCAAGCAAAACCGTTATGATTAGTCTTGAGGATGATTGTTTGGTCATGCTGGGAAAGACAGAAACTTTCTGCTGACGAAAAGAATTTTCATTTTTTTTTCTGTAAGAGCTTTTGAGTTGATTCTTTTTGCTGCTGATTGCTACGCAAATTCTTCAAACTGTCGTAATTTTTCAGAATGTTTGAAGTAACAGAGGTATACGAAACATATAGATTGCTACAGACTGGTCTGCTGTTAACAGATTCTGTTTTTGTTGTGTTGGTTGCTTATTTTGATGAAACTATGGATAGTATCGGGGGTATTAGCCATGGAAGATTGAAAGTACAGTAACCCAACATCAGCACAAGTAGAATTTAAGTTTGCTACAGTAGCTAGGGAAGTGGTGGTTTGCTTTCTTGTACTAATGTTATCACGAGTTTCTGTTTAAGTTTCGTGTTGTGAAGTTTTCAAGTTTTGGGTGAAGTTCTTATGGACAAAGAGATAAAGAGTGGCAAGAGCTCAAGCTTGGGGATGCCCAAGGCACCCCAATATATTCAAGGATGCCGTAAAATCCTAAGCTTGGGGATGCCCCGGGAAGGCATCCCCACTCTCGTCTTCAATCCATCGGTAACGTTACTTGGGGCTATATTTTTATTCACCACATGTTATGTGTTTTTGCTTGGAGCGTCTTGTATCGTAGGAGTCTTTTATTTTTGTTGTGTCACAATCATCCTTGCTGAACACCTAGAGAGAGAGACATGTACTCACCGTGATTTTGTCGAGCTTCACTTATATCTTTTGGTAGACAATTCAGCTCACATGTGCTTCACTTATATCTTTTGAGCTGGATACTTTTGCCATATGTGCTTTACTCATATCTTTTAGAGCGCAACGGTGCGTGGCTTGGTAGTTGATCTATGCTTTGAAAGTAGTCTCAAAAAGGGGTAGTTATCCAAAGGGATGCTAAAACTTCCTCCTTCATGTGCATTGAATAGTTAGAGAAGTTTGATTCATCTCAATTAGTTTTGTGTTGTGGTTATGGTAATATTGAAATCATGCTAGTAAGGTGTTGTGGATCTAGAAATACTTGTGTTTAAGTTAGTGATTCCCGTAGCATGCACGTATGGTGAACCCATGTGGTGAAATCTGAGCATGATTAGTATATTGATTGTCATCCTTTGCGTGGCGGTCGGGATCGCGCGATGGTTTATACCTACCAACCCTTCCCCTAGGAGTATGCGTTGAATGCTTTGTTTCGATTATTAATAAAACTTTTGCAACAAGTATATGAGTTCTTCT
This sequence comes from Hordeum vulgare subsp. vulgare, assembly GCF_904849725.1. Taxonomy (NCBI): domain Eukaryota; kingdom Viridiplantae; phylum Streptophyta; class Magnoliopsida; order Poales; family Poaceae; genus Hordeum; species Hordeum vulgare. The sequence goes on from NC_058521.1 coordinate 577,296,233, forward strand.
TGACTAATGTTGAGTCCATGGTTTAGATGCACTTTCACCTTCCACCATCACTATCTTCTTAGTGTCGTGCAACTTTCGCCGGTGCACAAAACCCACCATTAGCCTCCCTCAAAACAGCCACCATACCTACCTACTATGGCTTTTTCAAAGTCATTCCGAGATATATTGTCATGCAACTACCACCATGAGATGTGCCACCACGTCTACATTGCCTTTGCATGATCGTAAGATAGCTAGCATGATGTTTCCATTGATGTCTATGCCATGCTAGATCGTTGCCACGGTACACTACCGAAGGCATTCCATATAGAGTCATAATTGCTCTAAGTTTTGAGTTGAAAGTGTGATGATCATCATTATTGGAGCATTGTTCCATGTGAGGAAATAAAAGAGGCCAAAGAGCCCACCCAAAAAAAGAGAGAAAAAGAGAGAAGGGACAATGCTACCACTTTTTCCACACTTGTGCATTTTGAGCACCATGATCTTCATGATTGAGAGTCTCTCATTTTGTCACCACCATATAGCTAGTGGGAAATTCTCATTATATAACTTGGCTTGTATATTCCAATGATAGGCTTCCTCAAAATTGCCTTAGGTCTTCGTGAGCAAGCAAGTTGGATGCACACCCACTAGTTTTCTTTAAGAGCTTTCACATACTTGTAGCTCTAGTGCATCATTTGTATGGCAATCCCTACTCATTCACATTGATATCTATTGATGAGCATCTCCACAACTCATTGATATGCCTAGTTAATGTGACTATCTTCTCCTTTTTGTCTTGCAACCTCCACCACATTCCACACCATCTATAGTGTTATAACCATGGCTCAGGCTCATGTATTGCGTGAGAGTTGAAAATGTTTGAGAAAGTAAAGGTGTGAAACAATTACTTGGCCAATACCGGGGTTGTGCATGATTTAAATTCGTTGTGCAATGATGATAGAGCATAGCCAGACTATATGCTTTTGTAGGGATAACTTTCTTTTGGCCTTGTTATTTTGAAAGTTCGTGATTACTTTGCTAGTTTGCTTGAATTATTATTGTTTCCACGTCAATAGCAAACTATTGTTTTGAATCTAATGGATCTGAACATTCATGTCACATAAGAGGAATTACAAAGGACACCTATGTTAGCTAGCATGAAAACATCAAAAATTCATTCTTATCACTTCCCTACTCGACGACGAGCAGGAGTTAAGCTTGGGGATGTTTGATACATCTCAAACATATCTATAATTTTTTATGGTTTCACGCTGTTATCTTGTCTTCTTTGTATGTTTTATGTACCTTTTTATATCTTTTTTGGGGACTAACTTATTGATTCAGTGCCAAGTGTCAGTTCCTGTTTTTCCGTGTTTTTGACTCTTTTCAGATCTGATTTTGGAACGGAGTCCAAACGGAATAAAATCCCCGAAATGATTTTTTCCCGAACGAAAGAAGACCAGGGAGCCTTTGGGCCAAGCCAGGTGGGACCCAGGGAGCCCACAAGCTTGCACCACGCCACCAGGGGGGCGGCAGTGGGCAAGCTTGTGGCTTCCCTGGCCGCCTCCTGACCTAGGTTTTGCGCCTATATATTCCCAAATATTCCGCAAAAAATCAGGGGAGCCTCGAAAATACTTTTCCGCCGCCGCAAGCTTCCGTTTCCGCGAGATATCATCTGGAGACCCTTCCCGATGCCCTGCCGGAGGGGACTTTGGAGCTGGAGGGCTTCTTCATCATCATCATCGCCCCTCCAATGACTCGTGAGTAGTTCATTCAGACCTACGGGTCCGTAGTTAGTAGCTAGATGGCTTCTTCTCTCTCTTGGATCTTCAATACAAAGTTCTCCATGATCTTCATGGAGATCTATCCGATGTAATCTTCTTTGGCGGTGTGTTTGTCGAGATCCGATGAATTGTGGACTTGTGATCAAATTATCTATGATATATATTTGAGTCTTTGCTGATTTCTTATATGCATGATTTGATATCCTTGTAAGTCTCTCCGAGTCTTGGGTTTTGTTTGGCCAACTAGATCTAGGATTCTTGCAATGGGAGAAGTGCTTGGTTTTGGGTTCTGCCATGTGGTGACCTTTCCCAGTGACAGTAGGGGCAGCAAGGCACACATCAAGCAATTGCCATCAAGGGTAAAAAGATGGGGTTTTTATCATTGGTTTGAGATTATCCCTCTACATCATGTCATCTTGCTTAAGGCGTTACTCTGTTCTTATGGACTTAATACACTAGATGCATGATGGATAGTGGTCGATGTGTGGAGTAATAGTAGTAGATGCAGAAAGTATCGGTCTACTTGTTTTGGACGTGATGCCTATAGAAATAATCATTGCATAGATATCGTCACGACTCTGCACAGTTCTATCAATTGCTCGACAGTAATTTGTTCACCCACCGTCTACTTGCTTTCATGAGAGAAGCCACTAGTAAACACTACGACCCCCGGGTCTATTCACATCCATCGTTTACACCTCCGCTTTTACTTTGCTTTGTTACTTTGTTGCTTTCAGTTCTCGCTTGGCAAACAATCTATAAGGGATTGACAACCCCTTCATAGCGTTGGGTGCAAGTTTTTGTGTTTGTGCAGGATCTTGAGATACTCTTCCGCCGGATTGATGCCTTGGTTCTCAAACTAAGGGAAATACTTACCATCGCTATGCTACATCACCCTTTCCCCTTCGAGGGAACACCAGCGTAAGGCTCCAAGGCCGCGGGGGAAATCCTTTGCATACTTGCCTTGGAAGTCCCTTAAGGCGTAGCCGCAGCTGAAGGATTCCTGGTGCCGTTGCTGAGGAGTATCAAGCAACACTCCTATTTCTGGCGCCATTGGAAGGTCTTTTGTTGAAGTAGCAGAAGAATTTCTGGCGCCGTTACCGGGGATCCTTTTTGAAACATCACCCCCAAAGAAGTTCAAGAACCCCCGAATAAGGGATGGGGCAGCAGAGAGAAACCTCTTTTGACGTTGGTCAGGAGGAGAACCCGCTCCCCCTCCCGTGGCTCGGGCTCGACCTCTTCTCCAGGAAGCCTCCAAGTCTTGTCCGCCAACATGCCATGCTCGACGAGGTCGAGGAGATCTTCCTTGCGCATAGTGGATCGGAGGAAATCCCCCTGGATCCAGCCCGACGACAGAGCTTGCTTCTTCGACTTGGCGACGCCCTTCTTCTTCGCCTTCTCCAGCTTTCCGGTCTACCCCTTCGTCATAGTGGCAGCGGTGAGATGGGTTGCTTCGGTTTGCGTTGGTGGCTAAGAAGAAGGAAGAGCAGAAGAGAGGAAGAATACGACGTCGTTCGAAACCCTAGCGCTGGAGGCTTTTATAACCAGCCGACTTGGTCACCAGCAAGTGGCCCCTCGACTTATCCCTTCATAGGCCACCGCGAGATACGTGGCGAAGATAGAGGCGCAAAAATCGAGTCGACGGGATCCACTTGATGGCGATGACATCATCGCCGCGTAACGCGTGGCAACCAAAATTTTCAAATCCCAGAAAATCCAGAACTGATGACGTGACTGGTCACGTCAAAAGATCCTGTCAGACGCGCTGTTTCATTCGCTCACTCGAATCTTAAAATCCACTCGGATATTTTGTACCAAGCAGAATTGATCAAGGCGAGTGACGAATATTGCAATCGACATCCAATTTGGCGAAACTTTGAAGAGCATTCAAATTCAGTCAACTATAGCAAGATTTACAGTTACACCTTCATCACTCGAACCTCGATCCATTCGGGGGCTAATGATGGGGTTATAGCCCTAGGGTAGGGTCATAGGCCTGGCCTATAAGTCCTACCCAAGGGCATCTCATTATTAGATTGAAGATCACAAGATATCTACCGACTAGATTAAGACAATCTCTGGTCCACTCGGTAGAGAACCACTCGGAGGATTATCTTATACTCGATGACTGGATTCCACTCGGTGATGACTAGAAGCCAATCGACATAGAAGGCCAGAAGCCACCCCAGCGAGGCTAACGGTCGGACGTTAGACTACTGTAGTTAATGTCATTTATGGCATACATTACCTGTAACGTATGCATTCAATCTCACTTATTGCACCCTTGAAGGCTGGACACTTATGAGGGGCAGCGCACTCTATATAAGCCACCCCTCCCCTCTGGCACAAGGGTTCGCATTCTATAACACCTGTATTCCACTCGACACAAAAGCTCCAGAGCACTGAGACATAGCTAGGGCCGTTACCTCCACCGCAGAGGGGCATGAACTCATACAACCTTACCGTAGCTAGGACTGTGCCCTCTAATTTCGTACCCTACACATCTACTGTCAGGCTTATACCCACGACAAGTGGCTGGAGAACTCTGTCAGTGACCATCTCGTGCGGAAGCTCAACTCCCAACTGAGTCAAACAGTTGTAGTACCATGAATTTTGAGTATGTACTCAGTGACAAAACTATTATCCTCCAACTTGCACGCAAAGAATTTATCAGAGGTCCCATGCCTCTCGATCTGGGCATTTGCTTGAAATACAAAATTCAACTCGTGAAACATCTCATATGCTCCATGCATTCAAAACGCCTTTGAAGTCCCAATTCTAAGCCGTACAACATGGCACACTGAACTATCGAGTATTCATCAGCACACACGTGCGAGGCGTTCACAACAGCCACATGCGACACTGGAGAGGGTGGCACACCGAGCAGCGCATCAAGAACATAAGCATTTTGCGAAGCCGTAGGATAATCCTCGGATTACAGACTTAGTCCGCATAGTTACTTCGATCATCTTTCAGCTTAGCTTTATCTAGGAACACATTAAAATTCAGGGGGCTACTGCGCGAGCCATTGATCCACAACAAAATTTACAAAGACAACTTAGATTATGTCTATGATAATGAGTTCAATTAATGATATTACTAAAGAACTCCCACTTGAATCAATATCCCTCAGGTTGTCCGAGTGTAACATGATTCAAATCCACCAACCCAAGTCCGAGCATCACGTGAGATGAGGTGGTTTCAGTGGCAAACATCTTCATGTTGGTCATATCTACTATATGAATTGGGTAGTCCTTGCGGCGTCATGATGCAAAACGCGTGCCATGGCAGCGATTCACCCATCGAAACGGTCTCACATGCGTGCTGCCCCACCGCGGCCCACTGGCTGGTGATACGTCCATTTTGCATCATGTTTTCAAGTTGATATTTATCGCTTCTTGGGCTGTTATTTCACTTCACGGTACTATTCTTAAGCCTTTCTCTCTTATTTTGCAAGGTTTACATGAAGAGGGAGAATGCCGGCAATTGGAATTTTGGCCTGAAAGTGGAGCAAAGTTGAGATACCTATTCTGCGCAACTCCAAACGCCGTAAAAATCAACGAGGATTTTTTTCCTGATATATCAAAAATACTAGGCCGAAGAAGTGCCAGAGGGGCGCCAGGGGGTGGCCGCAAGCCTGCAGGCGCGGCCACCCCCCAGGCCGTGCCATGGAGGCTTGTGGGCACCCTGCTGGCCCACTTACCCCCCTCTTTTGCTATATGAAGGGTTTCGTCCAGGAAAAAAATCAGGGAGGAGCTTTTTCCTGGATTCGCCGCTGCCACGAGGCGGAACTTGAGCAGAACCAATCTAGAGCTCCGGCAGGACGATCCTGCCGGGGAAACTTCCCTCTCGGAGGGGGAAATCGTCGCCATTGTCATCACCAACACTCCTCTCATTGGAGGGGACTCGTCACCATCAACATCTTCATCAACACCATCTCATCTCCAAACCCTAGTTCATCACTTGTAACCAATCTACGTCTCGCGACTCCGATTGGTACTTGTAAGGTTGCTAGTAGTGTTGATTACTCTTTGTAGTTGATGCTAGTTGGATTACTTGGTGGAAGATTTTATGTTCAGATCCTTGATGCTACTCATTACCTCTTTGATCATGAATATGATTATGCTTTGTGAGTAGTTACTTTTGTTCGTGAGGACATGGGATAAGTCATGCTAATAGTAGTCATGTGAATTTGGTATTCGTTCGGTAATTTGATGTGTTGTATGTTGTTTTTCCTCTAGTGGTGTTATGTGAACGTCGACTACATAACACTTCACCATTATTTGGGCCTAGAGGAAGTCATTGGGAAGTAGTAAGTAGATGATGGGTTGCTAGAGTGACAGAAGCTTAAACCCTAGTTTGTGCGTTGCTTCGTAAGGGGCTGATTTGGATCCACTAGTTTAATGCTATGGTTAGACTTTGTCTTAATTCTTCTTTAGCAGTTGCGGATGCTTGCGAGAGGGGTTAATCATAAGTGGGATGCTTGTCCAAGTAAGGGCAGTACCCAAGCGTCGGTCCACCCACATATCAAACTATCAAAGTAACGAACGCGAATCATATGAACATGATGAAACTAGCATGACAGAAATTCCCGTGTGTCCTCGGGAGCGTTTTTCCTCCTATAAGACTTTGTCCAGGCTTGTCCCTTGTTACAAAAGGGATTGGGCCACTTTGCTGCACCGTTGCTACTTTTCTTACTTGTTGCTTGCTACGAACCATCTCACCACATAATCACTAGTTACCGACAATTTCAGTGCGTGCAGATTTTACCTTGCTGAAAACCACTTGTCAGATCCTTCTGCTCCTCGTTGGGTTCGACACTCTTACTTATCGAAAGGACTACGATTGAGTCCCTATACTTGTGGGTCATCGAGACTCTTTTCTGGCGCCGTTGTCGGGGAGTGAAGCGACTTTGGTAAGTGGAACTTGGTAAGGAAACATTCATATAGTGTGCTGAAATTTATTGTCACTTGTCACTATGGATACTAATCCTTTGAGGGGCTTGTTCGGGGTATCTTCACCTCGAACAGAAGCACAAATAGTTGCTCCTCAACCTGCTGCACCTACTGAAAATATTTGCTTTGAATTTCCTTCGGGTATGCTTGAGAAACTGCTGGCTAATGCTTTTACAGGAGATGGAACATCACATCCAGACTTGCATCTGATCTATGTAGATGAAGTTTGTGGTTTATTTAAGCTTGCAGGTGTGCCCGAGGATGAGGTCAAGAAGAAGTTATTTCCTTTATCTTTGAAGGATAAGGCGTTGACATGGTATAGGCTATGTGATGATACTGGATCATGGGACTACAATCGGTTGAAATTGGAATTTCATCAAAAGTTTTATCATTTACAATTTTTGGCCTCGTGACAGAGAAAGCATCGCTCAAGCTTGGGGGAGGCTTAAATCAATGCTATATTCATGCCCCAATCATGAGCTCTCGAGAGAAATTATCATTTAGAACTTCTATGCTCGGCTTTCTCATGATGATCGCACCATGCTTGACACTTCTTGTACCGGTTCTTTTATGAAGAGAGATATTGGCTTCAAGTGGAATTTATTGGAGAGAATTAAACGCAACCCTGAAGATTGGGAGTTTGAAGAAGGTAAGGAGTCAGGTATGAATTTCACGTTTGATTGCGTTAAATCCTTTGTTGAGACAAATACCTTTAGTGATTTTAGCGCTAAGTATGGACTTGACTCTGGGATAGTAGCTTCATTGTGTGAAACTTTTGCTGCCCATATTGATCTCCCCAAAGAGAAGTGGTTTAAATATCATCCCCCTTTAGAAGTCAATGTAGTTAAACCCACTCCAGTTGAAGAGAAAGTCATTGCCTATAGTGATCCTGTGGTTCCCAGTGCTTACATTGAAAAACCACCTTTCCCTGTTAGGATAAAGGATCATTCTAAAGCTTCAACTGTGATACGTAGAGGCTATATTAGAACACCTACACCCCATGAGCAAATTAGAGTTGAACCTAGCATTGATATTATCAAAGATCTTGTGTCTGAAGAAGTTGAGGGACATAATATTCACTTATGTGAAGATGCTGCTAGAATTGCTAAACCTCACGCTAGAGACAAACATAGGCCTGTTGTTAGCATGCCTGTGGTTTCTGTTAAGATAGGAGATCATTGTTACCATGGTTTATGTGACGTGGGTGCTAGTGTTAGTGCAATACCTCAATCCTTATATGATAAAATCAAAGATGAGATTGCACCTGTAGAGATAGAACCTATAGATGTCACTATCAGCTTGCCAATAGAGATACTATCTGCCCTCTGGGAATTGTTAGGGATGTTGAAGTATTGTGTGGTAAAACAAAGTATCCTGCTGATTTCCTCGTTCTTGCTACCACACAAGATAGCTTCTGTCCTATCATATTTGGTAGACCTTTTCTCAATACTGTCAATGCTCATATTGATTGTGAGAAGCAAACTGTCACTGTTGGCTTTGAAGGTGTGTCACATGAGTTCAATTTCTCTAAGTTTGGTAGACAACCTCATGAAAAGGAGTTGCCTAGTAGGGATGAAACTATTGCCTTAGCTTCTATTGCCGTGCCTCCTACTGATCCCTTAGAGCAATACTTGCTTGAGCATGAAAATGATATGCATATGGATGAAAGGGATGAGATAGATAGAGTTGTCTTAGAACAATATCCTATCCTTAAGAATAACTTGCCTGTTGAACTGCTTGGGGATCCACCCCCACCAAAGGGTGATCCTGTGTTCGAGCTTAAACAGTTGCCTGATACTCTTAAGTATGCTTATCTTGATGAAAAGGAGATATATCATGTTATTATTAGTGCTAGCCTCTCAGAGCATGAAGAAAAGAAGTTACTAAAAACTCTGAGGAAGCACCGTGTTTCTATTGGATATACTCTTGATGATCTTAAGGGCATTAGTCCTACCCTATGCCAGCACAAGATTAAAACCGATCCTGATTTCAAACGAGTTGCTGATCATCAAAGGAGATTAAATCCTAAGATGAAAGAAGTAGTAAGAAAAGAAATACTAAAGCTCCTGGACGCAGGTATCATCTATCCTGTTGCTCATATCGATTGGGTGAGTCTGGTGCATTGCGTCCCTAAGAAGGGAGGCATTACCGTTGTCCCTAATGATAAGGATGAATTGATCCCACAAAGGATTATTACTTGCTAGGATGGTGATCGATTTTAGGAAATTGAATAAAGCCACTAGGAAAGATCATTACCCTTTGCCGTTTATCGACCAAATGCTAGAAAGGCTGTCTAAACACACACACTTTTGCTTTCTAGACGGTTATTCTGGTTTCTCCCAAATACCAGTTGCACAATCTAATCAGGAGAAAACCACTTTCACCTCCCTTTCGGTACCTTTGCTTATGGACGTATGCCTTTTGGCTTATGCAATGCACCTTCCACCTTTCAAAGATGTATGATGCCTATATTCTCTGACTTTTATGAAAAGATTGTTGAGGTTTTCATGGATGACTTCTCTATTTACGGGTCTTCCTTTGATGATTGCCTCAGCAACCTTGATCGAGTCTTGCAGAGATGTAAAGACACCAATCTTGTCTTGAATTGGGAGAAGTGCCACTTTATGGTTAATGAAGGCATCGTCTTAGGACATAAAATTTCTGAAAGAGGTATTGAAGTCGATAAGGCTAAGGTTGATGAAATCGAGAAAATGCCATACCCCACAAATATCAAAGGTATAAGAAGTTTCCTTGGTCATGCTGGTTTCTATAGAAGGTTGATTAAAGACTTTTCTAAGATTTCTAGGCCTCTTACCAATCTCTTGCAAAAGGATATTCCTTTTGTTTTTGACGATGATTGTGAGGAAGCCTTCGAGATACTTAAGAGGGCTTTGATAACTGCACCTATTGTTCAACCACCTGATTGGAACTTGCCTTTTGAAATCATGTGTGATGCTAGTGATTATGTTGTTGGTGTTGTTCTAGGGCAAAGAGTCGATAAGAAGTTGAATGTTATTAACTACGCTAGTAAAACTCTAGACAGTGCCCAGAGAAACTATGCTACTACGGAGAAGGAGTTTTTAGCAGTCGTGTTTGCATGTGAAAAGTTCAGGTCTTACATAGTTGATTCCGAAGTCACTATTCACAGTGATCACGCTGCTATTAAGTACCTCATGGAGAAGAAGGATGCTAAACCTAGACTTATCAGATGGGTTCTCTTGCTACAAGAATTTGATTTGCACGTTGTCGACACGAAGGGTGCTGATAACCCCGTAGCAGATAACTTGTCTAGGTTGGAGAACGTTCTTAATGACCCACAACCTATTGATGATAGCTTTCTCGATGAGCAACTGAATGTCATCAATGCTTCACGTAGTGCACCGTGGTATGTTGATTATGCAGACTATATTGTTGCCAAATACATACCACCTAGTTTCACGTACCAGCAAAAGAAGAAATTCTTCTTTGACTTGAGACATTACTTTTGGGATGATCCTCACCTTTATAAGGAAGAAGTAGATGGTGTTATTAGACGTTGTGTACCTGAACATGAATAGGGACATATCCTATAGAAGTGTCACTCCGAGGCCTATGGGGGACACCATGCGGGAGATAGAACTGCACACAAGGTATTGCAATCAGGTTTCTATTGGCCCACTCTCTTCAAGGATGCCCGTAAGTTTGTCTTGTCTTGTGACGAATGTCAAAGAATAGGTAATATTAGCAAACGTCAGGAAATGCCTATGAACTATTCACTTGTCATTGAACCATTTGATGTCTGGGGCTTTGATTACATGGGACCTTTTCCAAAATCCAATGGGTATACTCACATCTTAGTTGCTCTTGATTATGTCACTGAGTGGGTAGAAGCTATCCCCGCTAGTAGTGCTGATCACAACACCTCTATCAAGATGCTGAAAGAAGTTATCTTCCCTAGATTTGGAGTCCCTAGATATTTAATGACCGATGGCGGTTCACACTTCATTCATGGTGCTTTCCGTAAAACGCTTGCTAAGTACGATGTCAACCATAGAATTGCGTCTCCCTACCACCCTTAGTCCAGTGGTCAAGTAGAGCTAAGTAATAGAGAGATTAAACTGATTCTGCAAAAGACTATCAACAGGTCTAGAAAGAATTGGTCTAAGAAGCTCGATGATGCACTGTGGGCTTATAGAACTGCCTATAAGAATCCCATAGGCATGTCTCCGTACAAAATGGTACACGGTAAAGCATGTCACTTACCTCTTGAGCTAGAGCATAAAGCTTATTGGGCAATCAAAGAGCTCAACTTTGATTTCAAACTTGCCGGTGAGAAGAGGTTATTTAATATTAGCTCACTTGATGAGTGGAGAACTCAGGCATACGAGAATGCCAAGCTGTTTAAAGAGAAGGTTAAGAGGTGGCATGATAAGAGGATACAAAAGCGTGAGTTCAATGTAGGTGATTATGTCTTGCTATATAACTCTCGTTTAAGATTCTTTGTAGGCAAGCTTCTCTCTGAATGGGAAGGTCCCTATGTTGTTGAGGAAGTATATCGTTCCGGTGCTATCAAGATCAACAACACAGAAGGTAATTGTCCGAGAGTGGTAAATGGGCAGAGAAGCATTATATCTCAGGTACTCCCATTAATGTTGAAAGCAATATCATCAATACCATAACTCCGGAAGAATACCTAAGGGATATTTATCAGCCTGCTTCAGACTCCGAAAACGAAGAGGTATGTGATTCGGTAAGAAAACACAGTCCAAAACTTTTCCAGTAGGAAATTTTCTCCGTTTTGGAATATTTGAAAAATAAAAAAAATGGAAGTAGTTCGGAAAGTGCGCGAGGAGGCGACAAGCCTGCACGGCGCGGGCCCACCCCCTAGCCGTGCCGTGAGGGCTTGTGGCCACCTCGTGCGCCTCCCGGACTTTGTTTTAGTGCGGGGTACTCCTTCTGGTCTGAGAAAAAATTCATTATATATACTTCCGTTTGGTCTGACCCCTGCATCACACAGATTTCCTCTGTTTTTCGTTTCGAGCCTGTTTCTGTTGCAGATCTAGATCACCATGACTTCCCCAAAAGCTCCGAAGGACAAGATCTTCGAGAAGGTCATCAATCCCTACCTCACAGGAGTGCTGCAACACCCTCAATCTATCGAGATGCGTGAGGGGATGTTGCACATCCGTGATGTTGAGGGACCTAAGAAGACCGGAAGCGTGGAGACGAGGCTCGAAGCAATGGAGCAACAAGTCTTCAAGTGCCAAGGGATGGTGGAGCGTGGACTCAACGCCAACCACATGATGATCACGGAGTTCACCAACAAGCACAGGATTGATGCCAATGACATTGGGAAGCATCTCTCCAAGCTCTATGACAGGATTGATCAACTCCAGGGCCAGATCTATGACCTGCAGAACCAAAACTGTGAGTATGAGTATAGATTTAAATCAATACGGTTGGCTGCAGATTTGAGGATTCCGGAGACTCGTTCATCTTTCCATGATGGAGCACCTATGCCTTGGAAGACGGAGGGTCAAACTCATGTTGCAACAACTCCACCATCACCGCCAAAGGAAGACAACTGAGCATTGGTATGGGCAATCCCCTTGGCTTGTGCCAAGCTTGGGGGAGTTGCCCCGGTATCGTATCACCATCACATCTTTTGCCTTTACCTTTGTTTTAGTTTTCCTTTTCAGTTTTCTCTTTCTCTAGTAGTCTTAAAAGTCTTAGTGTTTTAGTCTTGAGTTTTGCTTTGTGTCATCCCCGATGTATTCGAGCTCGTGAGCCATATAATAAAGAGTGTCTTAGTTGAAGGGCTTTGCCTCTTGCCATGATCAAAAGAGTGAGAATAGAACAAAAGCATGAAAGATCATGTAATGATCTTATGGGAAGTGAAGGCTTCACATATAAAAAGAATGAGGATTGAAACTTGTTGAGGGTAGGCAAACGTAGACCTTGGTCATTGTTGCAATTAATAGGAAGTGATAAAGAAGGAGAGGTTCACATATAAATATATCATCTGTGACACCATCTATGATTGTGAACACTCACTAAACTATTACATGCCTAGAAGTAGATGTTGGACAAGGAAGACAACATAATGAATTGTGTTTGCTTGGCTCTGAACAATGTTATATGATTAGAGATCCCTTAGCATGTGACGATTGCTTCCACCTCATATTAGCCAAAACTCCCGCACCAAGTAGAGATACTACTTGTGCATCCATAAACCATCAACCCAGTTTTGCCATGTGAGTCCATGATACCTACCTATGGATTGAATAAGATCCCTCAAGTAAGTTGTCATCGGAGCAAGCAATAAAAATTGCTCTCTAATATGTATGATCTATTAGTGTGTGGAAAATAAGCTTTATACGAACCTGTGATGAGGAAGACATAAAAGCGACATACTGCATAATAAAGTTCTTTATCATAGGAGGCAATATAAAGTGACGTTCCTCCGCACTAAGAGGACACACATCTAAACCTCAAAAGCGCATGACAACCTCTTCTTCCCTCTGCGAAGGGCCTATCTCGTACCTTTACTTTTTGCCCTTGAAAGAGTCATGGTGATCTTCACCAATTCCTTATTTTGCCTTTGTCTTGGCTACCGTCACGTGCTTGGGAAAGATCTATATTCATATGTCAACTTGGAGGTAAGTATTCGTGAATTATTATTGTTGACATTACCCTTGAGGTAAGCAGTTGGGAGGCAAAACTGTAAGCCCCTATCTTTCTCTGTGTCCAGCTGAAACTTTGATCTCATGAGTACCACGTGAGTTGTAGCAATTGTAGAGAACGAAAGAATGATTGAGTATGTGGATTTGCTTTACAAGCTCTTATTTGACTCTTTCTGATGTTGTGATAAATTGCAATTGCTTCAATGACTAAAGGCTATCGGTTGTTATTTCTCGGTAAGGTTCTTGATCCATGCCTTACTTTGTGAAGGAATTATCACTTTAGCATGAGAGATTATATGTTGGAATTGTTGTTCTGATCTTGATCATGATACATGCATGTTCGTATCTTGTTTTGTCGACACCTCTCTCCCTAAACATGTGGACATATTTATTGAGCTCAACTTTCGCTTGAGGACAAGCGAGGTCTAAGCTTGGGGGAGTTGATACGTCCATTTTGCATCATGTTTTCATGTTGATATTTATCGCTTCTTGGGCTATTATTTCACTTCACGGTACTATTATTACGCCTTTTCTCTCTTATTTTGCAAGGTTTACATGAAGAGGGAGAATGCCGACAACTGGAATTCTGGCCTGAAAGTGGAGCAAAGTTGAGATCCCTATTCTGCACAACTCCAAACGCCGTAAAAATCAACGAGGATTTTTTTCCTGATTTATCAAAAATACTAGGCCGAAGAAGTGCCAGAGGGGCGCCAGGGGGTGGCCACAAGCCCGCATGGCGCGACCACCCCCAGGTCGCGCCATGGGGGCTTGTGGGCACTCTGCTGGCCCACTTCCCCCTCTTTTGCTATATGAAGGGTTTCGTCCAGGAAAAAATCAAGGAGGAGCTTTTTCGTGGATTCGCCGCCGCCACGAGGCGGAATTTGAGCAGAACCAATCTAGAGCTCCGACAAGATGATCCTGTCGGGGAAACTTCCCTCCCGGAGGGAGAAATCGTCGCCATCGTCATCACCAACACTCCTCTCATCGGAGGGGACTCGTCACCATCAACATCTTCATCAGCACCATCTCATCTCCAAACCCTAGTTCATCACTTGTAACCAATCTCCGTCTCGCGACTCCGATTGGTACTTGTAAGGTTGCTAGTAGTGTTGATTACTCTTTGTAGTTGATGCTAGTTGGATTACTTGGTGGAAGAGTTTATGTTCAGATCCTTGATGCTACTCATTACCTCTCTGATCATGAATATGATTATGCTTTGTGAGTAGTTACTTTTGTTCCTGAGGACATGGGATAAGTCATGCTAATAGTAGTCATGTGAATTTGGTATTCGTTCGGTAATTAGATGTGTAGTATGTTGTTTTTCCTCTAGTGGTGTTATGTGAACGTCGACTACATAACACTTCACCATTATTTGGGACTAGAGGAAGGCATTGTGAAGTAGTAAGTAGATGATGGGTTGCTAGAGTGACAGAAGCTTAAACCCTAGTTTATGCGTTGCTTCGTAAGGGGCTGATTTGGATCTACTAGTTTAATGCTATGGTTAGACTTTGTCTTAATTCTTCTTTTGTAGTTGCGGATGCTTGCGAGGGGGGTTAATCATAAGTGGGATGCTTGTTCAAGTAAGGGCAGTACCCAAGCGTCGGTCCACCCACATATCAAACTATCAAAGTAACGAACGTGAATCATATGAACATGATGAAACTAGCATGACAGAAATTCCCGTGTGTCCTCGGGAGCGTTTTTCCTCCTATAAGACTTTGTCCAGGCTTGTCCCTTGCTATAAAAGGGATTGGGCTACTTTGCTGCACCGTTGCTACTTTTGTTACTTGTTGCTTGCTACGAACCATCTCACCACACAATCACTTGTTACCGACAATTTCAGTGCGTGCAGATTTTACCTTGCTGAAAACCACTTGTCAGATCCTTCTGCTCCTCGTTGGGTTCGACACTCTTACTTATAGAAAGGACTACGATTAATCCCGTATACTTGTGGGTCATCAAGACTCTTTTCTGGCGCCGTTGTCGGGGAGTGAAGCGCCTTTGGTAAGTGGAACTTGGTAAGAAAAAATTCATATAATGTGCTGAAATTTATTGTCACTTGTCATTATGGATACTAATCCTTTGAGGGCCTTGTTCGGGGTATCTTCACCTCGAATGGAAGCACAAATAGTTGCTCCTCAACCTGCTGCACCTACTGAAAAAATTTACTTTGAAAGGACTACGATTGATCCCTATACTTGTGGGTCATCAGCTGGCGGGACCGTCCGGCATCACCGTAGTGCACGTCGATCAATAAGCGACAAAATTTCATGTTTTCATCATTTTTTCAACTTTTTTTTGCGGGAAATCATTTTTTCAAAGTTGATCGATATCTGACCTTGATTTGTAATTTTTTTAAGATCTCAATTTTTTATTATCGGGGTTCATAACGGTAGAGTATACCAACCTATCATCAAGTTTTTTTACGGTAGGAAATTTATTCATGTCAGTGTGACGCACGTCTACTGTTAAATATACTAACGGTAGCTTGCACAACCCTAACGTCACGGTGCCCGACGGTAAATGCGAACACACACTATATTCGATAATTAGGAATTTTTTACTATAGGACGTGCATCCTTAACGTCAGGGTCCTCGACGATAGATTGTTATATCCTGTCATCATGAATCCCGACGGTAGTAAAAAAGTTAGATCCCGAAATTGCTATAAACTAGATTCAGATATGGATCAACTTTTATAAAAGATCATTAGCAAAAGAGCCCGTGCATTGCAACGGGAGCAAACCATACAACACGTCCTAACCTAATAATCATGACTTGAGACCTTTATTGAAACTCACATCTTCGTTGTCTCTTTTTTGTGAATACATCTATGCTCTCTCTTTGTAACTCTCTCTCTAACTCTCTCTCTCTAAGATGAGCATCAACTTTTCTGTTTTCATGTAATTTTTTGCTGAGGCATGCATGTACGATTATTGATAGTTTTTTTGTCTTCAATCTCATTTTGATGAGGTGTTCATTTGCAACACGAATCGGCCTCAGTACGAAAAAATGGATTGTGCGCTATTGATTAAAATGACATCATAAATAGAATTTTAAAATTGTTAAATAGGTAAAATAACATCATATTTAGATTGTACGCATCACTATAGATCCAAATTATATTATAAATAGATTTTTTTTATAAAATAAGTAAACTAACATTATATTTTGATTCAACACATTTTTTGAATCAAAGTTCATATATAATAATTTAAAATTAAAGTTAGAGTTTAAAAGATATAATTTTTAAAGTATTTGTCAATTATAATTAAACCACAGATTAATTAATAACACATATCGGCTTTGGTATGAAAAAATGATTGTGCACTATTGATTAAAATTACAACATAAATATACTTTTAAAATTATTAAATAGGTAAAATAACATCATATTTATATTGTGCGCATCACTATTGATTAAAATTATATTATAAATAGATAAACTAGCATTATATTCAGATTCTACATATGTTTCTAATAAAATTTCATATATAATAATTTAAAATTGAAGTTACCGTTTAAAAGATATGATTTTTTAAAGTATTTGTCACTTATAATTGAACTACAGATTAATTAATATAAAACTGCAGGGTGTTTCTTAAAACATAGGGTTCGTTTTTTACTTAAATATGTATTGCGGGTTTATTTTATGGAAACTGAAGGATGTTTCTATAAAAATAATAAAAAAACGATTTGTTCTTTCACTTAAATCCTAACTATGGGTTGATTTCGAAAACCGTAGGGGGTTTCCTGTAAAAATAGAAAAACGATTCGTTTTCTTACTTAAGTCCGGACTGCGGGTTGATTTTGAAAAACTCTAGAAGGTTTTCTGCGAAACGACCAAAAACAGTGGCCGCTTTATTATTAAAAAAAGAAAACACGAAATTTAACCTCAACATGAATCAGCGGTAGGGGAGTGGTAGGGGCGTACGTGGCCAGCCGGCCAGGCATGACTGCAGCTTTTCGTTGTTCCGCTGCTGGCTGCTGCAGGCCAGGCCAGAGGGTCTGTAAAAAGGGATGTTTAACGCATTCTTTTGGTGCTACCGGACCTGCCCTTTTCTTGTTTCAAGAGAGAAGCTCGAGTGGAAGAGCATTGGCATTTGGCAGGACGATCAATAACTAGGCAGGCGTGCATGATGATAGTAGTGCATTTTAAGTTCAGACAGGATGTTCACTTGCTCAGACGACCACGCCTGCTTTGTAAACCGGGCTCTGTATTTTTTGTTTCTTGAGATGAATCGGGCTCTGGATTTCACTCGGACGTCCACGCAGCACGGGCCCTAATCTGGCTCGGCTCCCGCGCAACTGGGCTCAGTAGCCCAGAGAGCTCACTCCGCTCCACTGGATTGGATCGAGATGGATGGACCGACCACGGGCCCGCGACGCGGCGGAATCATTCGTTTCGTTCACTCGGTAACTCGTCGTAACGGACGGACGGACGCCGTCGTCCTCCTCTCTACTTTCACTTCGAGTACACTCTACGCCTCCTCTCTCGGTTAACCCCTCTTTACTCCACCGTCCGTCCCCACGGCGTACGTCGTCAGTCGTCACAGCTCAGCCCACGGTACGATACGAGTTGGTGCATCTCCTCTCCCCTCCCACTCCGCCCGCCACCTCGCTCCCACCCACTCCGGCCCACCGCCGCGCACCCCCTTCCCCCGTCCTCGCCCGCCGGCGGCGCGGCGCCATGGCCATCCCCGTCGAGGAGGCCATCGCCGCCCTCTCCACCTTCTCCCTCGAGGTAAAGTAAAACCCCCCTTCCCCACTCCTCGTTCTCCCCTGTTCCCCGCTCGCGCCCGATCTGCTCCCTGGGCCCGGACTAGGGGAAGCGCTGCGCGGGGAAATGCGCTGCCCGCGCGCCTCCCTTGGACCCCTGGAGGGTCTCCGCCAGCCGCGCTGCCCGATTGGGGATGCGAATTTGGCGCCCGTAGCCGGAGAGTGCTCGCGTTCGAAGCTCAGTGCGAATGTAGGGTTGTCGGCGTAGCCCAGTTGGATTCCACAGGGCCAATGGCTCTCAGGTTTTGGTCGTTACGCTTGATTTCAATTGAACCCACTCGGAGGAGTGTGCAACTTTAGGGAGTCGGGCCGTGGAGGTGTCCAGTGGGTGGTCTGCTGTCGCGTGCCCTCTAATTTTGGCTAGGTGTTGTTGTTGAAATGCGGGACACGTGTGTTCTCCTTCCAGTGCCCTGTTAAGTTGAAATGTTGGAGGACGTGACTGCTATTCTTCGTATGAGCTGCTTTATATATGGGTCAACTATTGTTCTTATCGAGCTCATTGTCAGTCAGGTTCAGATAATCTAATGGCAGTTGTTTTCCTTGGTTTGGACGGTACAAAAATATGGATCTTCAAGTTTGCAGATGGCTTTAATTGTGATATGTAGAAGTTCAGTTTGATGGGTAATTGGGAGCTGTTGTGTACCGGGTATAACCATGTTGACTTAGGTTAGGCAGTCTCCTACATGTGGCTATTCACTTTACATAGGTAGGTGTGTGTTGTTGCACGGTGCGGACTTCAGATCCTTGCATGATCAATTACGATCTCTTGTGTAGTAATATTTGCCCTGTTCTGCTTGACCCCAAGTTTCTATTAATTATTTGCATTTTAAATTTCAGGATGAGCAGCCAGATGTGCAGGGATTAGCTGTGCTCCTGTCAAGTGAAAGATATGCAACTAATAGTCCTATTGGTATGTGAACGTGATAAATATCTTTCATCTCGTTGATGCTTTGAAGTACATTGTTATGCACAATTGTTGTGCTGATGCCTGATGGGCGGATGGCACTCACAGCCGCAACCACAATACATGAATCTACCCATCCCATCGCATTCATCGTGGTTAATTTTCCATATTTTTGCTGCTCTTAGAACAATCGTTGAACTATCCAAGAAAAAACTTCAGAATTTCAATTAATGTTGAGTGAACTATTGTAATAGAAAATTGCACTTTTCCTTTCAGAGTACAGCGATGTTGCTGCATATCGTCTATCATTAGGAGAAGATACAAAAGCAATCAACCAGCTGGTATGTAATTCGTAGTTTCTTTGCTGTTGCATCATGCATGATCTTTTCTTTCTGATCAATAGATATTTGGTCCCTTTTGGTTGTCAATATTTTTTTTTTTGACAATTGGCTGCCAATATTTTCTCTTCAAGTGACGTCCCATGCAAATAATTAATAACCATGCCACCTTTTGATCTATAGGTATTTAGTTCCATTTTTTTGGGGCAAATTATTGTCTGAGCAACAGTATATCACCACAAGTCCCCAATCACTATCTTATCTATTACCACTATTATGAACAATAACTGCACTTTCTTTTGTTCCTATTTATGACTGAAAATAATAATAATCAAGTAGCCAAGATTCCTGAGTTAAATTGGTCTCAGTTCTGTACTTAGTTCTACCAACGGTTTTGTAGTAATGGTTTAGTAGAAAGTATCCTTTGAGGTAATATAACTCACGAGAAAAAAACTATCAGTTTCAAGGAGCAAAATGGATCTGAAAAAGGATTGTATCTTTTGGTATATCGTAGTTTATTTTTTTCTAATCGCATTTTCCCTTTAGATCCTTTCTTCTATCTATCTTCTTATTGTAAATACGTTTCTTCATGTTGCCTTAACTGGAAAATGCTTACTTACTTTCTCTCTTCTGCTGTCTTGTGGATGAACATGAACCGCAGAATACTCTGATTCAAGAGGGAAAGGAAATGGCCTCTTTGCTGTACACATACCGCAGCTGTGTTAAGGCGCTACCTCAGGTTAACTTCTGCTTGCTCTGTCTATCCATTTATTTCCATCTAAACAATCACCACATTTTACCATAACACTGCTGGTATATCTGTAAAAGAAGTTTTGCATTACTCCTTTTCCCTTCTAATTCCACAGCACACGGATACTAAAACACTTCTAATTCTACAATCTTATTGACAATGAAAGTAACTAATCTTTCTCCTTTGAATCACTGGTAGTTCTGTCATGAACATGTAAATTTAATCTGCTAGCACACAGCTACTCCCTTTTCCCACTTTCCACGATGGCCAATCAAGATATGTGCAAACTTCTGTTAGTTATTATGTTGATGGAACCACATCTTCTCTGGCCCTGGCTCTGATTTGGGCTGATTAGTTTTCTGTAGTCCCATCTTGTGGATTCTGAACCCAAATATTCTCACTTTTTGATTAACTTATCTATTACTTGTGCATTGAGTCTTTTCTCTATTGATGATATCAGATCGTTCATAGTGCATAATTCTCCTTGTGCTGTATAAATTCTTCACCATGAAGTACATAATTCTCTACTGTAGTATTGACCGAGTATCATGGATTATTGAACATTGAATGCAGCTGCCAGATTCAATGAAGCATAGCCAGGCAGATTTGTACCTAGAAACATATCAAGTTCTTGACTTGGAAATGAGCCGTTTACGCGAAATTCAGAGGTGGCAAGCATCTGCTGCTTCAAAGGTAGGACCTCCATTGTATTCTGTAATTTAGTTCTTTCATCATACTTGTCTCTTATAGAGTACTTGCTTCTATATGGCACTGATGGCTACTTTTCACCAAAGATTCTTATATGTTACTGTTAAAGCAAAAGTGAGTAAAACCTGTCCGACAACTCCTGAAACTTTCTTGAAATTGAAGTATATATGATGATTTACATTAGGACAAGTGTCCTGTCATCTTTAGCTTCTAATCAACTAGGGTTTGGACCTGTGTCATTCTCATACCATAGTAATGTTTAGCAGTTGCCAGCAGTGCAAGACCTTAAGAAATATTTCAGCATCATTGCAGGTTTTAACATCATTTTGTTACCTGGTGCAGCTGGCAGCTGATATGCAGAGGTTCTCTAGGCCCGAGAGACTGGTCAATGGACCCACAATCACTCATTTTTGGTTTGTTCTTTTGCCCTGGTGTCTGTTCTTTAGCTTTCTCTTCGCTTAGAGAAATAATATGATGTCTGATTTCACAAATTAAATATCAACTGGGCATTTGTTTACTGTTTGAAATAGTAAAACTAGCTGCTTTGAATTGCCAGCCAATGAAACAATAAATCTAAACCAGAGGAAAAGCATTCTGGTAACACTTTCCAGAACTGTCTCTGGAATATCCACTTATAGGTTAGCAGACATGGGCATAGATATTTCGATGCTACAATTGCGCTGCTATAAATGAGATCTATTACATCATTCTGGTTCCAGAAGAATCGGTGTATGTTTCGACTTATGATTACTTCCTCAGCCCGTAGAGGGAAAATAGAGCTTCCAAACTTAACCTAATTTAATCTATTTCTTAGATTACCATTGTTAAGTCCATGTTTTTTTTGTTCTAATTAATCACGCAAGTTTTTATCCATTGAGAATCAGGCTTATGGTTTTATTTTGATTTTAATGCAGGTCTATGCTGAAATTGCTTGATGTCCTACTACAGCTTGATCATCTTAAGAATGCAAAAGCAAGTATACCTAATGATTTTTCATGGTACAAGAGGTATATGGTCATGCTTTGACTTTTAATTCCCAGACCACCTACCACAAAATGAAGAAATAAGTTGAGAAGTAAAATTGGTTGATTGCCAATTGATTTTCTCACTATTCAATAGCTGCGAACAAAGTTTGTTTCAATGCTGATATTTAAACAACAAAACTCTCTTTTTAGTTAGGGACATAGGCACGTAGCTGTAGTCCACATCACCTTCAGTTTAGTTATTCACTACATACTTCCAATAATTAATTATATGCTAACTTTTCCATGTTTTGCATTTATGCTTTAAGTCGAGGTATGTATTCGCTAGTTTAGAGATCAAATACTCACTCGATTCTAAGCGAGTTCTTCTAACCTACTGAAGAATAGTGAGCAGATTGCACTAATGGTTGGGACTGCTTTGCTTTAAATGGCGAATGTAACTGAGTAACTCGTGTCTCTTGCAACTTCGAACAAACTCAATGTTTCCTACCACCCAGGGGTAGTTACTGTACATATATATTAGCATATCACAAATTTATGATTCTACTCAACATAGTTTGGGGCATGCTGTAGTTGCTGAATAAAAATAAACCATTTATTAGTATCTGCATTAGTTACTTAGGATCAGCCTACCATGGTCAATTTACTATTTAATGATTAAACTACTTTGCCACCTACCTATTAGAGCATAAACATGTACTAATATTTCCACAAATTGAAATATTTTATGGCAAAAGTTTTTTTGGTATGATTTATGGCTTTGAAAGAGAATCCATGTTTGCATGTTAGTCTCGATCCACATAGATGCTCCGATAATTCATTAGTCCTTACGCTTTAATGCAGAACATTTACTCAAGTAAGCACCCAGTGGCAGGACACTGACACTATGAGAGAAGAGCTGGATGATCTTCAGGTTGCTGATTTGTCATATCATTGAAAATCTAAGTCACCATGATCATGGTTATTTCTGCATAATATCTTAACTTGTTAACTATTGTTTTGAGAATGTACACTCTTCCACTTTTAGTTACCTGAATGGACTCCGAGGCCAATACCTCCCATTGAGTCGTTTGACATAAAATCTATAATGGTAACCATGCATTTTAATTTGATTTTTGCTGCTAATCGCAGATTTTTCTGAGCACCAGATGGGCCATCTTGTTAAATTTGCATGCTGAGATGTTTCGGACAAACACGTATCCTACTATCCTGCGTTCTTTCTTAGACATGACTGTATGCTCAGCAGTAGGAAAAGAATACACGTTCAAAATATATTCAACCTTAGTTCAAAACTGCGAAACTTATTATGGATCGGAGGGAGTATTATCTTTGATATATGATATATCTACCAGACTGCACAAGAATTTTGCTGCCCATAGTACAAGATTTTTGAGCCATATGAAAAAGTACAAGGCTATAGCTACTATATAGGATCTGACTGATGGAAATATGTCACCTTTGTTAGGAGATTGTAGGGACACACTTCTGCACTTGAACAGATTTCTGTTGATGTCCATCACTTTTGAACAGTTGCAGTACACTGTTGATGATCATGTACGATTTTAGATGGCTTCTAAATCTGCTTATTATTATGTACCTACTACAACTACTGTTCTTGCATGCTGCTGTTATTTTCCTTGTCCATGCCAGTTATGATTCCCTTGACTCAAAGAATAGTGTTGAGGACATTCTACAAGTCCTTATAGTATTCTGCGTGGAGTCACTGGAATTAGATTTTGCTCTTCTTTTCCCTGAGCGCCACACTCTACTCCGTGTTCTCCCAGTTTTGGTTGTTCTAGCAACCTCATCGGAGAAAGAGAGCGAGTCGCTCTATAAGAGAGTGAAGATAAACCGTCTTCTCAATATTTTTAAGGTATGATTATCACCTTCTAGCTGTTCTGTGAACCTATTTTTTTTTAGAAAAAAAGTTTAATTTATCTATTTGTGTTATTTAGGTTTTATTTACCATTTATTTACTATTACTTGTACCTATTTTTCAGAACGATCCGGTTATTCCGGCATTTCCAGATCTGCATTTATCCCCTGCTGCAATGTTGAAGGAATTGTCATCATATTTTCAAAATTTCTCCAGTCAAATTCGCCTTCTTACTCTTCCAGCTCCCCATGAAATTCCTCCTCGTGAGCTACAAGAATATCCTTTCTGCAAAGTTAAATCATGTTTTTGTTAACAGGGTAGGTTGAGGATTCAACAAATGTTGGCTTCTGCCCAAACAGATGTGACTATTGTCTTAAGGAAATAGATATTTCAATTAAAGAATGAAATAAAACCGAACTGATTTTTCTTGGGGATGATAAACACCATGAAGTAATGAGCTATATATATTTACACGTGGCAAGTCATATCGTGCTTTAAATTCCTTAACTGAACCACTTATCAGAGGCATTACCTGATTCTGAACCACATGGGAACTATAAGAGCCGAGCATGACGACTTCTCTATACGTTTTGCCTCCGCAATGAACCAGGTGATGTTCTTATCATTTTGAGTTGCCAGTAAGGCATATATTCCAGTACACAAATGATACCTCATGAATTATCACTACCTGTCAATCACTGTCCTTGATGAAAATAGTAATCATTGTCACAAACGGTATCTCAATCGTTTCTGCTAACTGTACTCATTGAGCTTAAATTTATGCAGCACATGTGTTTGTTCTGGCGATTTAAATTAGCATATTTTTTTGGAAAAGAGATTTAGTTTCTCTCAGCTAATGAAGCTTATTTTTCTTTGGTGGGCTGTGAGCTGCATTGGTATTGACCTGCACTGTACTTTCAGATGATAACATTGAAGTCATCAGATGGTGCAGATAATGACTGGTCGAGAGATATTAAGGGGAACATGTATGATACTGTTGTGGAAGGCTTCCAGCTTCTTAGTCGATGGACTGGCAGGATCTGGGAACAGTGTGCGTGGAAATTTTCACGCCCTTGCAAAGAACCGCCTATTTCAGATTCTCAACAAGACTCAACGACATTTTTTGACTATGAAAAGGTCTACCTTTTTGCTTTGAAGGAGTACTTGTAGCATCCATTTTCTTGTTTGTTTATACAACACTTCATTGCATTATTATCATTTAAGTGAGGAACGTGGAAGTGGCCAACAACAATAACAACTAAATCTTTAGTCCCAAACAAGTTGGGGTAGGCTAGAGCTGAAACCCATAAGATCTCGAAACCAACTCATGGTTATGGCACGTGGATAGCTAACTTCCACCCACCCCTGTCCATGGCTAGTTCTTTGGTGATATTCCAGTCCTTCAGATCTCTCTTTGCAGACTCCTCCCATGAATGATGTAAAAGTTGACTCACCTTGTGAATTATGTACTTGACTGAGTGCTGTTCTATCTTGTGTCTCCACTTTGTTGGGCCCTTGTAACACCCTGAATGCATTTCAAACGGAATATCTTAAATATGTTCAGTGCTTAATTTCATTTAACTGGGCCTAGTAATTTAAAGATGCATGTTCGAGTGTAGACAACAGTTTTCATCTATTCACCGCCTTCATCCTGTAAATTCTGACAAATTGGCCTTGATGCAGCTATGTGCATGAGCCCCTAGCCCTGAACCCTTGACTGGCCTGTGCATGTTAATTGAGCTTGAGACATGTGGGCTCACAAACGTTTCCTCTCCTACTTCGTCATTCTGAAACTAACCGATTAAGTGTTTCTGAGCATGTGTTACGTTTTGTCTTCTCAGCCTTAGGGTAGCACCACTCTTATACCTATGCATCCCCAAGAACAGAAGAAGAGCGAGGACAGTGGCGGAAGGCATCGCCGGCAATGCCTGGGCCCGAGACATTAGAGGTGTGGTGGGCCTGCAGGAGATAGGCCAATACTTGAGGACATGGCAGCTCGTCGCACGCACCAATCTGTCCACTGAGCCGGACAAGCTCGTCTGGAAGTGGACGGCCAACGGCATCTACTCGGCGAGGTCTTGTTATCGGGCAACCTTCCATGGATCCTTGACATGCCACTCTTGGCAGCTCATCTGGAAAGGTTGGGCCCCTCCGAAAGTCAAGTTCTTCCACTGGCTTGCGAACCTGGACCGATGCTGGACTGCGGCAAGGTTCGCGCGCCGAGGGCTTCCTCACCACACCCGCTGCCTGCTATGTGACCAAGAGCCGGAGACCATCCAACACCTGCTGCTCTCCTGCCCCTTTGCGCGGCAGGCATGGCATGAGACGCTGTCTTGGCTGCACCTCCCGGTCCCGCTGCCGGTGCACGATGCTTCCATCCAGGATTGGTGGAGGAGGGCGAGAGACGTCACCCCACCATCACTCCGCAAGGCACTGCGATCTGTCGCGCTGCTGGTCCCCTGGATGATATGGAAGCATAGGAACGCGTGTGTGTTCGACCATATTCCTCCGTCGCTCGACGAGCTCTTGGATACGATCAAAGATGAAGTCAGGTGCTGGGCTAGAGCTGAGGACAAAGGGCTTAGGGTAGTCTTGCCCCCAACCTGGGATGTCCACTAGACCACCATGTAACTGTGCTGTAACCACCTCTTAGGAGGCTGTAACTCCCCCCCCCCCTTTCAATGCAAAGAAACCATGCGTACTCATAGCATTGTGCAGTGGCTGCTGTAAACCTAGTCCTGGAATTCAAAGTAGCAGTTCTCCTCCTCCTTGGCATGCAAAGAGGGTGGCTATTAACTGTCCTGGTGTCTCTCAAACAGATAATATTAGCGGAACTCTTATGCTATCCGTGTTTGTAAAATGGTCTCTGTATTTTATAAGCCATAAAAATGATTTAATTTTTTCGTGTTCATAACTCAAATTTAGTAACTGTTTTGCAACTTGCATGCAGGTAGTCCGCTGGAACTATACTGCAGAAGAAAGAAGGGCCCTGCTTGAATTAATCGGTTACATAAAGAGTATTGGATCGATGATGCAACATTGTGACACCTTGGTGTCTGAAGCTTTGTGGGAAACAATACATATGGAGGTCCAAGATTTTGTACAGGATAAACTAGATACAATGCTTCGTACAACATTTCGGAAGAAGAAGGACCTTTCTCGGTAATTTGTTCTACCTCAACCATCCTTCTATTTACTTTATATTGAGATTTATCCTCCATAGCTCCAATACTCTCAGATGGGTTGGGTATCACCCGCTATGTCGTTGGCAGCACACAACAATTTATTCAGTTTGAGATTGACACATTTTCTCAATGTGATGTTGTCTTTGCCATCTATATTTATTTTTGTGAAATTGTTCTTTCTGAAATGTGACAATACATTAAGGGGGACTTTATAATGCTTTGTTCATTTTTCTTCGCTATTCTTTCAGGATTCTCTCTGATATGCGAACCCTCTCCGCAGATTGGATGGCCAACACCAGCAAGGCAGATCCAGAGCAGCATTCGTTACACCAAGAAACTGAGGAAATGAGGCAAACCACATTTTATCCGAGACCAGTTGCACCAACAGCTGCACAGGTTTCATAAGCGTTTTAAATCTAAAAGCAATTATTCGTTAATTGTATGTACTGCTTAACCCCTGCACCATGTTGTTTACAGTAATAAAGGCTAATGGTTTAAATTCTCATTCAACGGGCCAACGGCCTAGCACTTAAGGTGCATTATCAATTTATCATATATAGCAACATATTTTAAGCGTCTATCATATCTGAAACAGTTTCAGGACGTGACTAAATACAGCCTATTCAATGTTGTGTGGTTTCTAACATGTGACTCCAGCAGCTCAAATTCAAACAATCCCGGATTTGAAGCTTGTAATTATAGGTGGCTAGGTGGCATTGATTTTATTGAACAAAATTATTCTATTCATTTTCATTAGTATAAAATGGCAAAACTATTGAAGACTATAATACCATAATAACACCAAATCTACTGACTGAGTCACCAGGGTGCTATTTTTTCTAACCAGTTCACTGGAACTTCGAGTATTCTGGTTGCACACATGCTAGTTTTTATTTATTTGGGTGCTATTGGAGCATACTTTTCTCATAAGGAGATAAAGGGCCAGCATCATAGTTGAAATGTATGTTCATGTATCACTTATCACCACCTCACAAATCTCAAATCATTTCTAGGCAACATGTGGAGTTGAACAAACATTGTTCTAATTTCTGGAGGTTCTTGTGAACATCTAGAGCTGACAGACAATTGCATATTTAATTTAAGAGCTTCTTAAGAACATCTAGAGTTGACTGAGTCTTTTTGAAAGGTGATTTGATTTTGTAAAGCTCTCTTCACTTCACTGTAAAACTATGCATATTTGATTTTGCACTAACATAAAAGTTATACATAAATGGTTGGTTCTGTTTATTTTGTACTTCTGTTTCTGATGATTCTGATGTGCGATTTTCAAGTATATGGGATGAGAATTGATTAGAACCCCATTATAAAATAAATATAAAATGTTATGTTTAGATCTTTATTTTTTATAATTTTACTTCTTGCTGTAAATCATTTTTTTGCTATGTGTTCTAGCTAAGAATATTTTGTTTACTCTGCATATGACTTCTAACTTCTAGTTCTGTTATCGAACTTCATACAGATTCATTGTTTGCAATTTCTCATCTGTGAGCTTGTATCTGGTGGTAATCTGAGAAAACCTGGAGGGCTATTTGGGAATAGTAGCTCCGGAATACCTGTGGAAGATCTTAAGCAGCTTGAAACGTTTTTCTACAAGCTCAGTTTTTTCTTGCATATTTTGGACTTTACAGGTACCTCCACGGTCTCAAAATCAGGAATAATAATTCTCATATGCATGCAGTTGCTGCTGTATATTTGGTGCATTTCTTGCGCTCAATACCTAATCTATTTTTGATTATATATGTTGTACTCATGGGGAGCATTCAGTTTATTCTAATTTGTTCTGTTATTCTAGAGTACCAATCTAAATTTGGGAAGTCTGCATTTAGTGTTTTCCAACTTTATTTTCCTTTGAATAATGTAATTAACTGTCAACTTTTGTGGACACATGCAGCAACGATTGGTACACTAACTGATCTTGGATTTCTTTGGTTCCGCGAGTTCTACCTGGAATCTTCCCGAGTTATCCAGGTGCAGCATTTCACATTGCTTAGTGACGTATAACGAAATTCAAGATGATAACAACTGTTAATCAATATTTGGATATACAAGTAGCTTTGAAGTGTCCTGGTGTTAGGATTGCCACATCAAATCTTTTTAAGTGGCAAGTTTATTCCTTTTTGTTTCTTTTTCATTGTTCACACCCAAATTAGTTTTGCAAGTTATGTTTGCTTCATGCTCAGAATCTAATTTACTTTGGACATATGTAACTTGGAGAAGCGTTGTGAATACTCAACATATGCAAAGAGTCGAGGGCACTTAATGTAGGATGTCGTACAATACGTTTGTAACTGTGTTATCTGAGATCACAATAAGATTCATTACAAATGAGGTAGCAATTCATTGATCTTTGTTCATAAATTCTACTAATTACAGGATTGAATAGTAATATAGCTGCATGTTGGCGATGGTGACGTACAACTTCCATTAGAGTTTTAGAGGGGGTTTGGATAGGCTTAACTTTGGCTTTTGGATTTTAGCTTATAAGCTAAAAGAACACCTATTTATGTGCTTTTGTCTTTGGCTTTTGACTCTTGACTGTGGAATGTTTTCCGTTTTCTAGTTTGCCTGCCGAGGATAATACTATCCGAATGCCCTGTCTGTCGAGAAATACTATGAAAACGTTTTGGTCCATATTAACTCAACATACTAAATCATGTTTAACTAAGTTGTTGCAGCTAGATGAGCTCCACTCCACATTTTTATCTGTACAGCGTATGGTCATGCACTGTTTATACTAACTTCGGTCTT
Organism: Hordeum vulgare subsp. vulgare; assembly: GCF_904849725.1. NCBI lineage: Eukaryota > Viridiplantae > Streptophyta > Magnoliopsida > Poales > Poaceae > Hordeum > Hordeum vulgare. Next base: position 577,325,909 of record NC_058521.1, read on the forward strand.
GATGACAGTTTCCAATCGAATGTTCCCTCCCCTGGATGCTGGTGGACCATGTCATTGAATCTCAAGATGCTGGTCTTCTTGAAAGCATTTTGATACCACTTGACCTCTATAACGACTCTGCTCAACATGCGCTAACTTATCTCAAACAGAGATTTCTCTATGACGAAATTGAAGCTGAGGTAAGCAATTGCACTTGTGACATCTGCCCTATTTTAGTCTGCGTTCCTATATTTGGCCGAGTGTTAGTTGTTTTTCATCTCTTGACTGAATATCAGCGTCTTCAACTCCTGTCATTGCATTCATGCTTTTCCAATGAGGGTAGAAGAGTTGAAGAATCTGTGCTGATTTACACCTTTGTTTAATAACCATTTGAAGACAGTTTCAAATTTCTGTTATGGCATCTTGTCCCTTCTCATTGCTCTCTTCCTTCCCTTCTCACAACATACATCTATTAAAAAGTCTACTAAGGCAAACTCATGATTCTGATGTGGTGTTGTTATCTATACTGAATGACGTGCTAATGTTTTATATGGTGTTATGAACATGTTTGCTTAAATTGCCAGTCATTTGAGATATTCCCATTTACAACAAGGATCTCTTGTCTTTTACCAGTCTATTCACAAGTACATTGTCATTCTTACAAAGTTTGTGGAATGAGCTAAATTGGTAATTTTATGTTCTCGTTATCACTTGCTGGTGTAACTATCCTGACACACATTGTGTAATTATGTCATGTGCCATTCCTCAGAAACAACTATAGTGTTTCTACTGCATTTTAATTTCAGTAATTTTACTGCAAAAATATCAAGATGAATATGGTTCCACGCGCACCCACATGAATAATAAAATTGATTGTTTTACTAAAATAATAGGAAAATAAATAAATCTAAAATTTCGAGGTATCACATTTGGTCCAGTAGTCTACTCACATGTGCATTTTCCTGAAGAAATAGCACACATGGTATTCTCAGCGAAGAAAACGAAATCTGATCTTACTGTTACTTCAGTGTTTTTTTATAGCTACGATTTTTTCTTTTTTGACAAGAATACCACGGATGGCATTTCTTCGCGACAATTCACGAGAGTAGACCAATCGACCTTGATACCCCAAAATTTCAGTTTTTTTTTTCTGTTTGTTTTTCGATTTGGCGCAGTAGTAAAGCTGCTGCCTTGTGACCATGAGGTCACAGGTTCAAGTCCTGGAAACAGCCTCTTGCAGAAATGCAGGAAAAGGCTGTGTACAATAGACCCAAAGTGGTCGGACCCTTCCCCGGACCCTGCGCAAGCGGGAACTACATGCACCGGGCTGCCCTATTTGTTTTTTTGATTTTTTACTGTTCACAACGGGTGCGCGTGGAACCATGTTCCAAAAATTCCTGTCCATTACTGCTTGTAATATAAAATAACTGCATGCATGATTGTATGTTCACCATTTGTGTGATACCAGAGTGCCCGATTCGGTTCATTTCGAGCTGCTTGCTTATACAATTATGAACTCTGGGAAAGTAACATGGTTAGGCAAAAGGGTGTTGCTATGGGTTGGAAGTTCCCGAAACATTATAATTAATCTTCCTGTTTTGCATTTGTAAAGCATCTTACTGGCGTTTCTTTGGCACTGATTTGCAGGTCGATCTTTCCTTTGATCTTCTGGTTCAGAAGCTTAACGAGGTCATCTTTACATATTATAAGAGTTGTGCAGCAAGGTATCAATCTTCTCTTTTCAGTTTTACCTATCCATTGATTTACCTGGAATGCCTTTTTGTCTGTGCTGATCCATTTCCCTTCCTCATATGCAGTACTCTTCTTGATAGTTCATTTACCTATGCATGTGATGATGGTGAGAAGTACTTTGTCAAACCCTTGAGATTTGATGCAATTTTCAAGCTAAGAAGAGTCATGGTAAGGGTTTATTTGATATGGTTTATGTTGAGGGTTTTGGGTATCTAGGGTGTGTTTGGTTGCCTAGGTCAGCGGAGCCTGGCTCGGAGAAGGAAAACGAGCCAGGCTGAGTGCAAAGCCGGTTAAGCGAATACATGGTAAAAACGTCAATTGCGTGTTGTTTGGTTGCCTGTATGAGGGGTCTTGTCACTAGAAACCAAATTCTGTCTGATGTTTGGTTGCGTGGCTCGCATGTTGGTCAGGAGTTAACTACTATGCTTAAAGTAGAGCACCTTGGCTAGCATGACGGCGGAAGAAGGCCATACAACGGACGAGCCCGAATGCCGGCGCGAGCACCTCCAGGACCGGTGTGCCGTCGTGGACCTGGGCCGTAGGAGCGTACACGTAGGGTACGTGCCCCAACCAGCAGCACCGGCGGGCACGCCGGGGTAGTAGGAGGCCGTAGAGAAGGGCTGCCACGGGTACGCCGCGCCGTAGCCCCCGGCGCTGGTGCCGCCGTTCCACCTACTGCCGAGGCCGAGCAGTTGTCGGTGGCTTTGTGGAGGCTCTTGCGGAGCCACTCCCCCTCCCCCTCCCCCTTGCGCTCCTTGCTAGGCGGGAAGATGAGGTCGACCTTCTTGCCGGTGGCCTTGCGGAGGCCCTTGCGGAGCCGCTCGGGGTCGGCAGTGGCTGCACCTGCACCTCGCCGGTGGCCTCGACCGCTGACTGGTCCACCGCCTCGACCCCGGGCACCAGCGTGAGGTCCCCCGCCACCGCACACAGCCTGTTCGTGCACCCGTGGTAGCGGCAGTGCATGGCCACCTTCAGCGCGAACTTCGTCGGTCCGTGGACTTCGATTCTCCAGCTCCGGCACGCCGAGATCGGCCCCGAGGAGCTCTTGCACCGCAACACCGCCGCCTTGAGCATCGCCATGGCCTCTTCACCTTGAACTCGCGTGCGTGGAGGAATTTGAGGAGCACTGTGTCCGTGCGCTCGTCAGCGCACGGACATCGGCACACCCCAGATCAGCTTCTCCGCGACAGCCACCGTCGGTGCCGCAGCAGCCTTGGGCTCCTCCACGGCAACCGCCGCCGCTGTTGGTGCCTCCTCGGCCTTGGGCTCCTCCTTTGGCAAATCGGATCGAGACCACCGGGTTGGCCAGATGAATCCTATGGGGCTTGTCCGCTCCACCCAGCCGTCCCCGTGCTCGGCCGCTCCCGTCCACCCTCGCCCCACCCGCGCCGCCTCGCTACGTCTGCACACCGCGGCGCCTCGGCGGCTCCGCCTGCGCCGCCTCGCTCTGCCCCACGCGCCCGCGCGCCGCCTCCGGCCGCTGCCGTGCCCCGCCGCCGGCTCGCCGCTGCCTCGTCCCGCCCCGCGTCCCATCCTGGTCGTCAAGTGGTTCATGGGCTGGATTGGGCGGTGCGGCCATGAGAGGAAGGAGGAAGAGGACGAGGGCAGACGTGATTAAGTGTAATCACGTTCCCAGCGAGCCACCCACGTGCGCTACAAAGCATCCATCGGGTCTGGCTCGCTAGAAACTGCCGATTTGGACGTTTCCAGTGAGCCAGGCCTAGAGGTGCTTTAAGAAGCGTGCCGTACAGGCTCAATAGTACATGCAGGCAAGCAAACAACATGACATCGAAAAGATGCTGCATACACCGTGCCTGGTTGGGTCTAATGCAGACAACCAAATGCGCCCCTATTGATCAATAGCAGCTGTTCATGTAATCATGTGCAATTATGAACCACATACCTTTTTTTTCCTCGTCTAAATATTGGATCCTTGATTTCTAGTCAGTTAATTAGAACCATTTTTAATACTAACAAACTGTGTTGAAATATATACTTTTCTACGTTTTGAGAGCCAGGTCAATATCCCTCTGTTTCCAAATTTGTTTTTTACACTGGTAATATAAACCCATTAGAGAAACTTCACACTGTAAGGGTACTAGTGCCTAGGGTGCTGTGTTGGATGTCATACGGAGTTATTTTATTTTATCATATTTGGTACACCTGCCATACTATCTATATTGTGATTTCTTGAATTTGCATGCACAATCAAGATTTGGTGGGTTTACCTTTCAATTACCCTTTGCAGCTTTGCCTTCAGCTTCTAGACCAGTATTTGGTGTTTGATTTTTGGTCCGTTCTTTGATTTTGAGACATGAACGCAAAACCGTCTGGTTTCATGATCAGTTGATCTACCTACATTTCAACCTCTATTTATTTCAGGCTACTGTCTATACCAAATCTTTCTTTACATGCTGAAAATTCATTTCGCGTCTCAGATCTTAGGGAGGACAATTGACTTAAGAAGCCTAATTACTCAGAGAATGAACAAACTGTTCCGAGAAAATATCGATTTCCTACTGGAACGCTTCGAATATGGAGATCTATGCGGTGTTGTAGTAAGATCCTTTTATCTTTATGTTCATACAATCTCTCATGTATTCAATTATATTTTCTTAAGCAATTTATATGTTTATTCTGGCCAATCACCGTTTGGAACTTACCAATTAGGAACTACAACAACTTATGGATATTTTGGAGCTAACACATCAGTCAATATCAAGATTTCTTGAACTGGATTCTTACTCTCTTATGATTAGTGAAATGCAAGAGAACCTTTCACTGGTTTCTTATTCGAGTCGCATCTCTTCTCAGGTTTGGGCCTCTATTTACACGCTTATTTTGATGTGTAATATGACTATTAGTAATGAGATTGAATTTCAGTATGCCTGGTAGTCATGACCTGTATTTCTTTATCTTGTATTAGCTTGTTCTTTCTTTGGCTCTAGAATTCACTAGTTATTGTCCTTGTGTAATTTTTTGGGTGTGCAACTAGTGAACAATGTATTTTTGGTAGAAATTACACATGGAAGACACAACCTTCATGTTTTTGCTGGGAAGTCACAGTATCAGCAGTGATGCTACAATATGATATGCATCTCTATGTCTATTCCTGCAAAAAAACTGCTGTTACATCCATTTAAAGTTTTATCCTAATTTGACAAATTTTCTGATCGACCCAGATATGGAATGAAATGCAAACAGATTTCTTGCCCAATTTCATCCTGTGTAATACTACACAACGGTTTGTTAGATCATTAAAAGGAGCTCATCACTCTTCTCAGAGATCAGATACTTCTACTGGGAAACCTTACTTCTACTGTGGGTCTCATGTAAGCACCTGCTATGAAATCTGCCGCTTGTGATTTCCAGTACTTGTTACTGAACATGCCGCTTGTGATTTCCAGTACTTGTCATTTCCAATATTTTTTACTTATGAATATGCAAGTGTTATATATAGTGAAATATTGGAGTTTGAGAGTCATACTAGAGGATAGCGCAGGATTTGCCGCACAGTTCTTAGGTTTTGGAATTAATTGTATTTTTCTCCCAAAGGTTATTATGAAAATTCACATTTTGTGCGTACCGTCAAGGCGGTCGAGCAAACATGGGTCCCCGTGGGCGCTATTGGGTTGGCCACGTAGGCCAGTCCTTCCAGCTTCGGGATTTTTTCTTTTTCTTTTTTCTCTACCATTTTCCCCTTCTCATTTATATATTTTTTAACTCATGAATATAATTTAAATTATTAAACATTTTGAAACAAAAAATGTTTTCTTCAAAGTTGTGATTTCCATATTCGTGGTTTTTCAAAATTAACAAAAAAATTCAAATTTCGTGAACATGTTTTTAATATTCATAAATATTCTTAAATTGTACATTTTTTGGATTTGCGATATTTTTTTCAAATTGTGTACGATTATAGGACTCATGTTCTTTTTTAGAATTCATAAATATTTGTCATATTCGTGAATAATTTTAAAATTTACAAACATTGTTTAAATTCACAAATGTTTTTTAAATTTCGTGATAACTTTTGAAAATTCACAACAAATTTAAAATCTCTTAATGTTTTAGTTTTCATTCAAAAGTGGTTTAATGGTATGTTGGTTCCGATACTGTCATGTGGCACATGTGACCCAACCGAACCCTTACAAGGAGGTTCCACTTGAAGGACACAACTTTGAATCTCTCCGAAGTCTATATTACTAGGAGCTTATTTTTTGAAATTCAGGAACATTTTTTCAAATAAAAAAAGTCGTCTTCAAAATTGTGAACATTTAAAAAAAATCCATATTCATGATTTTTTTTTTAAAATTGTGAATATTTTTTCATATTTGTGAACAAGTTTTACAAATTATGTACCTTTTTCTAAATTTTTGAACATTTTTTAAATCCGTGACCATTTTTTTAAATTGTGAACAATTATAAAACTCGTGAACATTTATTAGAATTCATGAACATTTTCCAATTTTCATGAATAAAGTTAAAATTTACAAACATTGTTTAATTTCTAGAATAATTGAACTTGTAAACATTTTGGGTAAGTCACAAAAAATTAAAATTCCTGATTGTTCCAAATTTTTCTAAAAAAGAGTTTTAATGGATTATCGGTTCTCATGCTGGACCCGGACCCATGACCTGACTCGACCCTTACAAGCTAGATTCACTTCAAGGAAAGAATTTTGGAGCTCTCCTAGGCCTCTATTCCTAGGGAGCTTAGGGCATCTCCAATGGCGTACCCCAAACCGGACAACACTAAACGTCTGCGGAACTGGATACGGGAGTCGGTCATCCAATCCGGTGCCGGTGCAGCAGATGAAAGCGGACATGGCATTTACATTACATAGGGAAGTTGTTTTACATAGCAAAAGTTACCTTAGTCTAAATCTTCGCCGGACATGGGCCGACGCAAACGGCGTAGAGTTGCCGACGTTGGCAGCGTTCCTGCCCGTGATCTTCTGCGCTGCCTCTGCCGCAATCTCCTCGAACTGGCGGACGCGCTCCTCTACATGGATGCGGAGCATCCTATGCTCGCGGCGGATGGCGCGGGCGCTGCACATGGACTCGTACAATGCCTGCTGCTCATCCACAATGCCCGGATTCTCCACGACCACGGTTGTGATGGCCTCCTTGTTCGCCTGCTCGCCGGCGATCTAGCCTTTCACGAGCCGGTGCTGCTCATGGAGTTGCAGGTTGTACCATTGCTCGTCCTATAGCATCCGGAACGCGGTGATTGGTGGCGGCCCGTGCTGCTCCTTCGCCATGACGGTGTTGAAGTGCGCCCGTGCCCGTGCTATGGTGAAGCCTGTGAACGGCGTCGATTCGGGCTCGTTGTCGGACACATCCTCCATCGTCCGGTCTTTGTCCTCCGGGCTCTCCTCCGGCGAGCTTGAAGGCAGACCCACCTCTTTGTTCTGCTCATCGGGCCTGCCAGTTGTGGACAATGCTCGCGATCTCGTGCCGGTGCCGCGGTGAGAGGCGCTTCCACCACGTTGTGCCGCCCGCGGTCATTGCATCGGCGGTTGTGAGTGGAGGACGAATGGAAGCAGAGGTGCGCTGGTGGTCTTGAATGGTGGGGTAAGGGAAGAGGAGGTTGTGCGGTTCCTGTCGTGCATGTCGGTGCTTATATATTGGGCGTCGGCCAGGCCAAGCGCGACGCCCAAGCGCCGATTTGAATGCGGGCGCTTGGAGTGGGTTTCCTAGCCACCGCACATGTTAATACTGTGTAGGCAGATAGATGGGCAGCCGACTTCAATGCAGTAGGAATCCACTCCGTCGCCCTATTCGGTCGCGTCGCTCTGAGCCAACATTAACGCGGCGTGCCGAGGCAATCGTAGTTGTTTTGGTAGATATGCTCTTCAAGCATTTGAATCCGCTTGGATCACGGCGAGACAGATAGAAGTAGGATGAGAGCACGGAAACATTTGACCTTATGGTCAAGTCGTCCACCTATCTTTCTGATCTCATTCGTTTATTACACATAATCCAATTTTTCTATAGCGGGTTGAAGGAGTAGGTTTAACTAGGAGAGAAGCAGTAAATTGGGGCTAGTAATATGATCCTTTTTTGACGTCCCCCCCCCCCCCCCCCCCCCCCCCCCCCCCCCCCCCCCGCGTGTGGTGGCATGGAGATGCAAAAATAAAAGGGCTGAAATGTTTCTCGCTTTTGGCGTTTTTTCGAGTAATACAATCAATTCAATAATGCTGTCTGCTTTGATGAAGCAAATCAGATGACAAGCGATCTAAGCCTTGAAAAGGAGAAGACTCATAATTGGTAAATTTGCGGGTTCAATTCCTGCTGGATGCACACGAATGGGAACATTCCATAAGTCTTATTGGAACTGTCTCTCTCGCTCTGAGCCGGCATTAACGCGCGCTGAGAGCAAGCGGAGGCGATGCGGGTGGTGCTCTTGGCGGCCGTGCTAGTTGAATGCTGTGCCTTTCGGTCGGCATGCAGTGGTCGGCCAGTCTGCTCTGGACTGGCATAATGCGATGACCAGAGTGGAGGCATGGTTGGAGCAGATGCGTGGGAGAGGGTTTTGGGTCGGGCCGAACGAGCAGACGCGTAGGTGGCACGAGTCTGGACGCCTACAAACCTCTCCCCGGTTTGCGGGCTCGGACGCATTCACGGACGTTTGCGGCATGGCGTTGGATGGCAAACAACGCCTGGATACCGCGTTCTGTACATTTAGGGGCTATTTGCGGCACGGCATTGGAGATACCTTTAGTAATCGTAAGGATAACATGAAGTTCTGATGGAAAAATGATAGCATCATGGACTAATGAGCAACTCTGGAAGTAATGCAGATTTTAAGTTATTTGGATAGCTGGGATGTTAGTATATATGGTAGTACAGTTTGCAAGAAATTACATCGTTGCATCTCATACTTCATGATGTTTTCCTTTCCACTTGTCCAAAATGTGTTATGATGTTTACCTGGCAACATGATATCCACCAGAGACCTTAATCTCTACTGCTGCACTCTCATTGTTTTTGTAGGATTTGACGATGGCATACCAGGGTCTTGCTGGTCTGTACCGTGACTTCTTTGGGATCCCTCACATGTTCGCAGTTGTTAAACTTCTCGGTTCCAGATCATTACCTGGTATTATCCGTGCTTTACTGGATCATATATCAAGTAAGGTGAGTGTACAACTGTTAAGTAACTTGTAAGGTATCATGTCCTCAAGGCACACTATCCTAATAAGCCAAAGTAAAATTACTGTATAAAAATATTCTTGAGTGCTTGACAGCTGTATCTCAGATAGTCTGACAACTGAAATACTAGGAAGGCAGACCTAGAAGACAACATGAAGTTTACTAAGTACTGTTTGTTTGAACTTAATATTAATACTAAGTATTCCCTCCGTTCACAAATACAAGATGTTTTGGATATTTCAATATGGACTACATACGGACTGAAATGAGTGAACAAACACAGTAAAACGTGCATATATACATAGTGCATTAGCCAAAAAGTTAGAACTGTTAAGCTTCATGCACTGGCTGACGCAACCAAAAGTACAAACTCACATATACACTTCAACACCCCCTCTCACGCGTAACGCGGGAAGTCAACACATGAATAGACACAGGTATGGCTGAAGAGGCCTATATGTGGACACAGAGGGGGCAGCAACAATTTTTGGATAAACTGCGAAAGCCAGGACTTGAACTCAAGACCTTAGGCTTTGATACCATGTTAAGCTTCATGCACTAGTCAACGCAACCAATAGTCCGAACTGATGGAGTAACTAATAATTTGCTCTTCCTCTTCAGATAACAGCTATGGTGCCAAAAGTAACAGGATTGCAAGAAGCACTGCCAAAGTCTATTGGACTTCTTTCGTTTGATGGTGGTATAGCAGGTAACATGTTAGCTGCTGGCAGTCAGAGTTCCAAATCCCAACAGGAATGGGCTCCCATGCTGGCTTTCTGCAAATATCTGCATGAAACATAACATAGTGGGTGCTGCGTAATTTCCAAGGATCTCAAGTATAATGCAAATAAGAGATAGCATTGGTGATAACACTGCATAATAAACCCAATCCATCCTAGGTGTTAGTGCTACTTTTGGGTGCTTATCATTTATCGCCCCACATTTGTGTACAGTTGCCCAATCCTTTCTGCTTGAGCTTATCTTATGAGGGAAACTAAGTTTCTGTAGAAGTTTCATTTTAGATGATGTACTAGTTATGTTATCGTATCTCCTAAAGAACAGAGGACTACATAAGCAAACAGAGGACTGCTTAAACAACATAGTTTTCCGCGCTGCTAATTTGCTACATTGCCAGTGTGGTTCTAAAGAGGTAGAATAAAATTCAAACTTATAAGTCCATATTGTTTTCTTTAGCATCGGATGATTCTGGACGATACAAGTTTTTGGCAGGTTCCTTAATTAGTCAAACTCCTTATTTATGAATAGCATGTGCATGTATTGTAGGCTGCCAGAAGATAATTCATGAAATATTGACATGGGAAGCGAAATCAGATGTGAAAATTGAGGTTCTTCATGACCTTAAGGAAATTGGAAGTGCTTTGTATTGGATGAGCCTTCTGGACATTGTTTTGGTGAGCCTATTCTCAAAGGCATTATTTTTTTTTATTTTTTTATGATTGTTTCACATGTTAATGTTCTTTCTCCATTCCACTGTATGTTAAGTTGTTTGGTTTATAAACACATCATATGATGGTCTGTATTCTTTCTGATGTAAACAAATGTCATTCAGTTGTAGGTGTTTATTTTATCTGTCACTTTTTGTGCCCCTCCTGTTTTATAATGTTGGAAAATATTCCATTTATCTTACTGGTCCATGATTTGTTTCTCCAATAGAGACAAATCGACACTACACAGTTCATGCAATCAGCTCCATGGTTAGGATTGGTACCAGGAAATGATGGGCAAGTGAAGCATGCCTACTCTGATAATACTCCATTTACCACATTGCTCAGTGCTGCCACCAGTGCAGTTGCATCGAGTCCTGCATGCGCAAATCCATCTTCATATCTTGTCATGTCAAAGCAGGCTGAAGCTGCCAGTAAGTCCATATTAAATGATCTATTTTTTGCTTGTTATTTTTCAGAAAAAAGTGTTAAGGTTTGTGGACGCTTAACCTCCAGATTAGGCATCTTAATTTGTAGAGCTGGTGTTTCTTCTAATGAAATAAATAGTGTTAGTTAGGCCTTTCGCTTGGATGGGTAAAAAATAAACAGGTGGGGTCTCACTCTAATCCTTTCTGAAAACTAAAATTTGTTTTAAATCAAACCACTCCCGTCCTATCCAAATGGAGCCTTAAAAGCATGCAGATATGTGTTTTTCTTATCTGCTGCTTTTACCATGTTCTGAGTTTGGATTAAACTTCTCTTTCCAACAGGCCTGTTATACAAGTCAAATCTCAACTCAGGGAGCGTGCTGGAGTATGCTCTTGCTTTCACAAGTGCTGCCCTGGATAGACATTACAGCAAATGGAGTGCAACTCCAAAGACAGGTTTCATTGACATAACCACATCGAAGGACTTCTATCGTGTTTTTAGTGGTCTTCAGTATGTAAGTAAACTCTGTTGCGCACATCGTCTACAGCTTTTTAGCTGCAGCTTCTGAATGTTTATTCCACCTATTTAAAAAATAACTGCATGGATGACAAATCATATCTCTCCCTAGCCTCTACCTTATTCCGATTGCTCTTTTTTCTGGCTTTAGCCGTTCTACTTCCTCTGCCATGGCATAAAACTTCAGAGCTATTGATGAATTTCTTTTATGATTGCAGCATAGTTTTAGTGCCTCATCCTTTTGCAGTGACTGAATAAGTAGGTTTTTGCTTATCTTATCCAGAGCTACTTGGAAGATAGCATGACCAATCCTTCAAAGAAACGAGAAATGGTGGGCGACTCTGTAGCATGGGCTGGCTGTACAATCATGTACTTGCTGGGGCAGCAGCTACATTTCGAGCTATTCGATTTCTCCTACCAATTCCTCAACGTGGCAGAAATAGAAACCGCAACAGTCTCACTTTACCAACCTACAGATAGGAGCAAAAGCCCAAATATCTTCCAAGTGAGATCACTTCCTACTTTCCCTTGTCCGGAGTTAAAGATCCTCTTAATATTTTATCTGTCCTCGATTTTGGAGATTCACATTGCTTTTGCACATGGTGTTTGTGAGAAGGGCTACGAGGTCATCCTTGAAGCGATGAGGAAGGCTAGGAGGCTGAACAACCACGTGTTCTCCATGCTGAGGGCGCGCTGCCCCCTCGAGGACAAGGTTGCGTGCGCTATCAAGCCAAGCGGGGCGCCCCTTCACCGTATGAAGTTTAGCAACATAGTTTCTGCATTCGAGACATTGCCACAGAGGGCGAACTCGTAGTTACCAGGCGGATGTATGTTTTTCTTTTCTGGTCTTATCTCGTATGCATGTGAGCAGTGAGCTGATGTATTTGTGTGGTTATGGACCTAATGTATATAAGTACTATATTATATAACTGTAGTAATAAACGTTGAACTCAATATCCTAATATGTGATGTTCCAAAGGACATGCGACCAATATGTTGTTATATACTGGTATACCTGAAAATGTTGTGTTAACCAATAGCCGTAAGCGTATGTGCTAAAGCGGTACTCCCTCCAATCCATATTACTTTCTTAAATTTGACTAGATAAGGATGTATTTAAACACGTTTTAGTTCTTAAATTTGTCTAGATATGGATGTATCTAAACATGTTTTAGTGTTAAAAACTTGGTGCTAAAAATACGCCTAGATATATCTGACATCTAGACAAACCTAAGACAAATAATATGTACCGAAGGGAGTATTAAAATGTTGAAGCGGCTATGCTAAAGGAGATCAGTTACTATCTCCGACCTTTCTGCATAGTATTTTGAGTAAAACTTTGACCTTGATATGTCACAAAAAAGAATTTATTGGAGGATCTTTCAGTCAAATTATTTTTATTCCATGTAACTCATATTTTGTTAGTATTCAAATTTATTGTTAAAATTTGACCAATAGTACGAGTGAACTACCCGAATGGATCAGTGTATATTACTATTGCAGATAGGAGTTTTATATCTGTAATAATCTTTATCTACTAACTAGCAAAAGAACGCGTGCGTTGCAAAGAGAGAAGAACGCGTGTGTTGCAACGAGAGAGAAAATAACATACACTTTTAACGCAATAATCATGACTCAAGGCTATAATAGGTCCACGTCCTTTACTTCATATGACATCACATATGTGTTGGTGATGGTGACATCAGTGTTCACTCAACAAAAATACATTTGAATGTGGTCAGTCGTAAGGCACTCTCCCGCACACATACTCGCTTGAAATAAGATGGTAAATATGCTGTTTTCCGCCGCGAAGTTTTCCAGAGGTGCACATGCGTGGTTATCGATGTTTTTTCCCCTCTCAATCTAGTTTTAACGGGTGTTTATTTGAAATTCGTATCGCCGCCATGCACTATAGATTAAGTTTGCACCAAAAATAACATTTTAGAAATATTGAACAACAAAAGATAACATCATATTTAGATCTTACTCATTTTCTAATCAAATTCTATATATAACATGCTAAAATTGAAACTATGGTTTAAAAGATATGGATAATTTTGTTTTAGATAAACCTCAGATTGATTAACTGAAAAGTGAGGAGATTTTTTGGTAAAACAAAAAAAAGTTCGGGCTCACTTAAATATGAACGACAGGTTGATTACTGTTGGAAATATGCCCTCGAGGCAATAATGAATTGGTTATTATCATATTAGCCTGTTTATGATAAAATTTATTATCCATGCTAGAATTATATTGACCGGAAACTTAAATACATGTGTGGATATATAAATAACATCGTGTCCCAGTGAGCCTCTACTAGACTAGCTCATTGATTAAAGATGGTTAAGGTTTTCTAACCATAGATATGAGTTGTCATTTGATAACGGGATCACATCATTAGAAGAATGATGTGATGGACAAGACCCAACCGTGAGCTTAGCAAATGATCATATCACTTAGTTTATCGCTACAACTTTCTTCATGTCAAGTATTTGTTCCTAAGACCATGGAATTATGCAACTCCCTCACAACGGAGGGATACCTCGTGTGCTATCAAACACCACTTCATAATTTGGTGATCATAAAGGTGCTCTAGAGGTATCTCCGAGGATGTCTGTTGGGTTGGCGTCGATCGAGACTCGGATTTGTGACTCTGTATGAGGTATCTCTGGGCCTTCTCGGTAATAAAACATCACAATAAGCTTACAAGCAATGTGACTAACGAGTTGGTCACGGTATCTTGTATTACGAATGAATATAGAGACTTGCCGGTAACGAGATTGAACTAGGTATGGAGATACCAACGGTCGAATCTCGGGCAAGTAACATACCGATCGATGGACAAAGGGAACTGCATACGGGTTTGATTGAATCCTTGACATCATGGTTCAACCGATAAAGATCTTCAGGCAATATGTAGGAACCAATATGGGTATCGAGGTTCCGATATTGGTTACTGATGAGAGAGGAGTTTCGATCATGTCTACATGATTCTCGAACCCATAGGGTCCGCACGCTTAAGGTTCGATGACGGTAGAGTAGTATTGGGATATGTATGCTGGTGACTGAATGTTGTTCAAAGTCCCAGATGAGATCCCAAACGTCACGAGGAGCTCCAGAATGGTACGGAGGTAAATATTTATATATGGAAGGTCATATTTTATCTATTGAAAAAGTTTTCGGTTTTGCCGGTAACTGGGAAGCTTCCGGAAGCTTCCTGAGGGTTCCGAAGGAGTCCGGAAGGGTCCCTGCAGCCCCTAAGGCATGCATGGGCTGTAAGAGGGGTGCCCTGGCCTTAATGGGCCAGGCGCACCAGCCCCCTAAGGCCCATGCGCCTAGGGGAGGGGAAACGCTAAAGGGGAAGGGCCCTCCACTTGGCTTGGAGGGCACTCCTCCCCCCTTGGGATGCCGCCCCCTCCTTGGAGGAGGGGCAAAGGGGGACGCACCCCTGACCCTTGCTCCTATAAATAGAGAAGGGGTGGGGAGGGCAGGAACACACCAGTCCCATACCCCTCCCTTCGACATCCCCTCTCCTGTCTTCCCGAGTTCTTCCTCGTTCGTAGTTTCAGAGGTGCTTAGTGATACTTGTGATCTGTGTTGGGTTTTTCGTGAAGAGCAACGGGAGATGCATCACAAAATAGGTAAGTATTTCCCTTAGTAGAGAACCAAGGTTTACCGGACTAATATGAGTAACAGCTAGCCCCCGTCTTCAGCGACTGTACACAAGAAGCAAACACTTGCACCCAACGTGGGCAAGAGGGTTGTCAATCCCCTTGGACTCGTTATTTGCAAGCAAGTAAACCGTGTAGATGAAAGTTGATAATTACAAAGGAAATTAAAAGTAAATAAAGGCAGCGAGGAAATTGTAACGTTTGTAAACTTATAAGTGAATAGACCCCGGGGCGTAGTTTTCCCTAATGGCATCTCTCATGTAGTAGGCATATGGTGGGTAAACAAATCACTGTTGGGCAAATGATAGAAAAGCACATAGTTATGTGATGTTCACGGCAATGATCATATATATATGGCATCACGTTCATAAGCAAATAGACCGACTCCTACCCGCACCTATTACTATTACTCTACCCATCGACCGCCATGCACAATGCATTTAGAGTATTAAGTAAAATAGAGTAATGCTTGGAGAACAATGACATGATGTAGACAAAGATAACTCAATTAATACGAATTAACCCCATCGTTTTATCCTTAGTGGAAACAATACAAAAACGTATCTGGTCCCCGTCTGTCACTGGGATATAGAAATCCCTCAAATTGAACCCACTACAACGCACCCCTCTCACTGAAAAAATATCAATCTAGTTGGCCAAACTATTTCAATAGATCAGAGAGATTTATGAAGCTATCATAATCATGCAAATAAGAATCATAATTAGGATTCAGAAAATACTCAACTCTTTATCATGAATAATCTAAACATAAAGCCATAATTCATCGGATCCCAACAAACTCACCGCACACAAGAATTACATCGGATAGATCAAAGTGAAGATGGGATGATCATTTTATTGAAGATCAAAAGAGATAGATAGATAACCATCTAGGTACTAAATACGGACTCATAGGTTTGTGGTAAACTACTCACACATCACCATGGGAGCATCAAGGTTGATGTAGAGGTCCTCCGTGATCGATCCCCCTTTGGCAGGGCACAGAAAAAGGCCTCCAGATGGCCTCGCAACGGAATAGAGACTTGCGGCAGCAAAATAAGTGTTTCGGGTGGCTTTCTAGGATTTTTAGGGTAATTGAGGATTTATAGAACGAAGAGGGACGTCAGGAGGCGCTAGGGGGGCCAACACACATCATGGCGTGACCACCCCCTAGATGCGTCATGTTGTGTGGTGGCTCCCTTGTGTGGCCTCCGACCTCCTTCCAAAGCTTCGAGGTCTTCTTTTGGTCCAGAAAAAAATCATAAAAATGTTTCTGGGCAATTGGACTTCGTTTGGTACTGTAAACCCGAAAAGCCAAAAACATGTAGAAAACAACAACTTCCACTGGGCACTGGGTTAATAGGTTAGTGCTAAAAAACAATATTAATCAGTATATAAACACCCAAAAAGTATCCGAGGATGATAATATTATAGCATGGAACAATAAAAAAATATAGATACGTTCGAGACGTATCAACATCCCAAGCTTAATTCCTGCTCGTCCTCGAGTAGGTAAATGATAAAAATAGAATTTTTGATGTGACATGCTACCCAAAATATAATGGGATATTTAAATTAGTGCCCCTGGTTCCTTAGTTGTGCTCACTTTTCCCCACGCTCCAAACATTTGCTCACTTTCCCCTCTTCCTTAGCTGAAACTCTCACAAATGCTCATAGCGGCCGTTTGTCGTCTTGACCGTCCATTGACCGTTAATTGCTGACGAGTGGGGGCGAGTCTTCATCTGACTGTTGCTTGCTGACGGGTGGGACCGCAAGGAGACACGTATTGGGCAGCTTGTCTGAATCTGAAACATATCTAGACAGGCTGCACTGCACCGCGCCGCGCCGCCTCCTCTGCCGGCGTCGTGCCGCGTCCACCGCAGTTGTTTCCTCCACCCTATGCCCCTATTCCGTTCGTCGGCGACGTCGCGTCTCCGCCAGATATAGCCCAACTCCCCATCTAGGATTACATGGCGATGTTGAGTGAGGACGCCCGGAATGCAGTCGCCCGTGGAGAGGATTGGGTCGAATCCGCGGCAGATAATTCATGGATTAAACCTGGGTAAGCATTGTTTCCTCTCGACTTGACGTTCTAAGTCGTATTGTAGGCCATATTTGACTTCTGTTTGCTTGCATCGTTCGAATTTGTGCTCGATTTTACCCGGCTAACTGAAGCCTTTATTTCCTTCAACAAAGTAGGATTGATCCCGCGTTGGCTTTCCGGCTGGCGATTAGAATGGAAACTAGTGTGCTGCGTGGTACTAAACCGCATTTGATTTCATCATTTTTCTGTCCCAAAGTGGTAGAAACCAGCATATCTTTCAAAGATTTGCAAGCTGAGCTAAGAAACACCTATCCCTGGAGTGATGCCGATGCTGTTGAACTGAATTACTTCAGCAGTGACGAGCAAAGATTTCTCCCACTAACTTGCGACGATCATATGCCGTTGCTTTTTGCTGGGATTGCTGGGTGCCGATTCGGTAAATTCCAAATCGATGTGCTTCAGCCACGCGCAGAACGGGTGAAGGGGAAGGGAGTTCAGACATCATCTGTCTGTGCTAATAGCCAGCACCCCGGCACTCCTTGTAGGTCGACACCAAGTAAAGCAAGTGGTTCATGGAGCCACAACATGCCTGCTGCCAATTGTGGTTCCGATTCAGCTGCTGCTTCTCGTGTACCTTCTGCAGTTGGTGTAGAAGAGGATGCAGAACCTGACGAGGCAGTGCCTACAAATGATGATGAAGACGAGATGATGTTTCCTGAACTGGTCAATGTAACCAGTCAGCAAGCAGTGGATGACGAATATATGGAGGAGCCCATTAGCCAAGCTAGGTTTGATGACACTGACGATGAAGAGAAGGTGGAGAACATGGACAGCTTAATCGAGGATGAATACGATGGTGATGACATGCCAACAATTGAGTGGAACAGGGAAAAACCTGAGCTTAGTGTAGGTACCATTTTCCAATCAATGGTGGACTGTCGGAATGCAGTGACAACATGGTGCATTATATCTAAAAACACCTATAAGATTAAAAGGAGTGAGCCAACAAGGTTCACAGTTTTTTGTCCATATCCTAGGTGTAGGTGGAAGTTGCATGCATCTCGTATGAGAAAAGAGCAAATATATTCAAGTAATCCAAGTTCAGTTAGTAATTTAGTTTCAGATTGTTGAGTAAGGTTTCTTAACTGTTTTTTACCCTTTTATTTTGTTTCAGATAAAGAAAAACCCACACAAGCACACGTGTCCACCTGGAGGGGGAGGGGGAAGGCCAAAACCAAGCTAGCAAAAACTAGATGGGTGGCAGATGCTATATTGGATTGGCTGAGAGAAGAACCCGAACTTGGTCCAACAACACTCCATGGGAAGCTTTTTGAGAAGTACAAGATAGAAATTCCTTACATGAGAATTTTCAATGCTAGGGAAAAGGCTCTTGACAAAATTAATGGTCAATGGAATGACAGTTTTCAGCTGCTTTACACTTTCAAAGCTGAAGTGGAGATGGCAAGTCCAGGGAGTGTTGTAGAGATTGACAAGCATACAGTTCAATTCAAAATAAAAGGGAAGTCATTTCAGAAGGAGTGCTTCAGAAGGGCTTTTGTTTGTTTCAAGGCTTGCTGGCAGGGGTTTCTATATGGTTGGAGGCCCTATTTGGCTGTAGATGCTACACATTTGACTGGAAGATGGAGAGGACAGCTAGTAGCAGCTTCTGCAGTTGATGGACACAACTGGCTATTCCCAGTTGCATTTGGTGTGGTGGAGGCAGAGTGTGAGGAAAGTTGGGTCTGGTTTCTGCAGCAGTTGTGCAACATTATAGGCACAACCCCAGGTTTAGCTATACACACAGATGCTTGCAAGGGTTTAGAGAGTGGAGTGGAAATTGTATTCCCTGGAGTGGAGCATAGGGAATGTATGCGACACCTAGCACATAATTTCAAAAAGAAGTTCAAAGGTAAAGTTTATGATGAGAACTTATGGCCAGCATCATACACATGCAGCAAAAGGAAGCATGAACACCATTTGAGAGTGTTGTATGCTCAAAATCCTCTTGTGAAGGAGTACATGGATGCACATCATGGTAAGGTGTGGTCAATAAGAAAATTCAACGAAATCTGCAAAGTAGATTATGTGACCAGTAACCTTGCAGAGTGCTTCAATTCAAAGTTCAAGTCAGTGAAAGGGCTCTTGTTGTGGCAAGCATTTGACAAGATGAGGCAAATGATCATGATAAAGATGGCTCTTCGCAAAAGAATTGCAGAAACACAATATGTTGGTCATCAAATGCTCCCATCACTGATTAAGGCATTGCACTTGAAGGCAAGAGGCCTGAAGATGAAATGTATTCGATCTGGTACATATGAGGGAGAGGTTACCTATACTGACACTAAAAATAGGGTATGGAGGTATCCTGTGAACCTAAGTACTAGAGAATGTACTTGTAGGCAATGGCAGATCCATGGGAAGCCATGCATACATGCCCTACATCTGAAGACCGTTATCGGGGGTGCAGATGGTGAAGTTGATCAATATTGCTCTGAGTATTTCTCTGTTTCCAAATTTATGGCTGCTTATGCTGACAATGTGCGTGCACTATTGGGGAAAGATCAATGGAACATAGTAGATCCAGGGTTCAAACTCCACGCTCTTGTCATTACTAGACCACCAGGAAGACTAAGGAACCAGAGGATTAGAGCAGGTGAGGAGGGTCGTCTACCAAAGAAGCGTGCTTGCAAAAAATGTGGAGTTCTGGGGCATATTGCTAGGCTTTGTACCAATGCAGTGGATGCATCATTTGGAGAGGAGGAAAGATGGACATCAGCCAATGCTGAGGAGAATGCGACAGCAATGGAGATTGAAGATGCAGTGGAGAATGCAGCAGCAAATGAAGCAGAAGATTTTGAAACCATGGCCTTTGATGGTTTTGAAGCTATAAGAGAGGAAGAGGAGGGGGTAATTGTTCCAATTGTGCCTTTAAAGATTACTGAACCCATAGATGACCGTCAAATGGTCGTCAAGTGCTCGGCGAGTGGAACTACTCCATCAGCACCTCCACGGGGAAAACACCAAGTAAAGCCCAAGATCAAAAGGAACAAGAGTCTGAAAGAAAAGAGCATCTCAACTAGGGAAACCAGGAGCAAGACGGTGAAGCGAGCTGCAAACACAAGGAGCAAGTCAAAAATTTGAATTAAGTTGTTGGAAAATGTTTGTGTTGTCAATTTGAGGGCGAGTCGATCGCTTAAAACTTGGTAGATTTGTATTAAGATGTTGGCATCTTAAAACTTGGTAGCTTTGAGCTACTGTAATAATGTTGGCATCAGTTGTAATAATGTTGCTTCTACTTTGGTTCCTTATTTGAGTCAAAATTCAAATTTCCATCAAAATTTGAATTTAAATCAATATTTGAATTTGGACCAAAATTTGGATTCGAACCAAAGTTGAAGTTGAACATTGGAGGTTCATTGCTCTGTGCGGTGTATTTGATCGAGCATTTCAAGTCCAATATTCTTAGGTGAATAGTCCGAATGAGAAATGTGCTAGAAACGAGCTCGAAAGCTAGGGTAAACAACCCTATTTGAAATCAAGAGTTTTTTGACCTTCCCTAAATGAGACATATATATTTTTATTAACACTTGTTCCATATATATAGGGTAAAAACGAAGTCTCACTATTTATTGATTAATATTCATATTACTACATTTTTTTTGAAAAAATATGCTTTTAATTCAAAACCGTCAAATAACATGTTTTAGATATGAAAATGAAAAAGTAAGTTCAGATCCTTCTTATTCACTCCAAAATGAAGCTATGGAGATTTTTCTGATTTTTTTTGAATTTTTGTTCAAACCCTAAACCCTCTCTCCCTATTCTACGAACTTTGAAAATGTTCATAGGTGATAGCTCATTTTTGTGAAGGCTTTTTTCATGAAAATGATCTACACCAAGTTTATATTTTTTTCTCATAACCTTGTCACATATGACGGCTATGTGCGCAAGAATTACAACATTTTGATTTTTTTTGAATTTTTTAAAAACATTTGAACTTGATTTCGACAGGTCACTTCAAAAAATGACTTTTAAAAAAAAACGCCCCTATACCGAGTTTATAATTTTTTTATGGTAACTAGGTCTCATAAACAGACGAACTACGTTTGTTTTATATTTTTGCGATTTTTTCTAATTTAGTTATGGCCATTTGAAATCTGGTCAAACCCTAATAACCCCGTTGACTCGCTCATAACCCCGCAAAAATGCTCCAAACCCTAGCGTCGAACGTCCGCTGTCGAATCATACCCTAGCGCCAAACACCACCCGTCAGATGTGGGCAGGCATGCACGATCTGTGTGATGCATCCTGATTGGCTACTGCACTGTCCTTCTCGGGTTTTTACGATCTGCCCCACTTTACATATGAAATTGTATTTTTCACACATGACCACCACATGTCAGTGTTAAGAGTTGGTTCAAATATTCAAACTGCAAAATACAATGTGGCAAATCGTCAATATAGCTTCCCCTTCTCCTCTTCTCCATCTGATAGACAAAGGCATCGAGCAGATCGAGCAATTCCTCTGTTTCTTTCCCCATCTTCTCGTTCTTCTTCCACTCGACCAATTCCTCTGTTTTTTCCTCTCGGGCGATATGTCGACCTCCTCGTCAGCCCCCCGTTCCACGTGGCCGGTGTATGGTCCAGTGCTGATGACTCGATGCACTGACTGCCCACGGATTGCGCCACTGAAGTGGTTGACTTCGAAGGAGGAGAAGAATGGGAACTTTGGGCGCGAGTTCGTCAAATGCGAGAGCAAGCCGGAGGGGCAGGTTAGATCTGAGTTTTCCTATCTCTGTTAGATTTGGATTTAGGTTACATGATTTCGTTTTCAGATCGTGAAGAAATGCCACCATTTCGAGTGGATGGATGATTACATCCAGAGGCTTCAAGGGTTGGGCTTGCTAGATTCGAGGGGGGATGCAATCCGCGAGTTCAATCTGCCCCATGACAGTGCCGCTCCGGCAGCAGCAGCGCGTCCAGAATACCCGACGGTGGTAGATGTCGAACTAAAGACGGAATTGAAGAAGATGAACAAGAACTTCAAGCAGCTGATTGAGTTGAAGAAGCAATCCAATCTGATAGCTTTAGGAATACTTGCTCTAGGAATTTTTTACTTGATGGCCATCTCTCGTTAGAGATGTTTGTCTAATGTTGTTGCCACTGTTTAGCAATCCTCATCTGTTTATCTCAAATGCAACTCTGTTTAGTGCAACTGTCGATCTCTGAATGTATGCAGTTTACTGTTAAGTTTCAACACTTTCAGTTTCGACAGAAGACAACTACCAGTTCAGTGATAGGATTATTTTGTTAGCTAATAACCTCGAGTGTTGGATCATACCCTAGCTCGTCAGATGACAGTAAGCAGTACTTGAGCAGCACGAGGGATATACATCAAGTTCATCTCTTCTCTCTCGCACTTGCCAAACTTTTGTCCTCGAGTTCGTCAGTTCTGATTGCTCTTTTCATTAATTTGATTGCCCAATCTCTTCTATCTCATTGAGGATTTTTTTTGGCTTTCCTTTATGGGTCCCTTCATTTATCCTTTTGACTAAAGCCAAACATCTCAAAGTGTAGTTTTCTACATAGTGTAGTTTTCTACATAGTGTAATTTATACTTCATGATTGGAAAAAGAGGTCCAACCATACTTCAAACATAGTGTAGTTTTCTACATATTAAAGTAGGGATTAAAGTATATAAAACTACACTTTTGACTAAAGCCAAACATCTCAAAGTATTTGATACTTCAATATTTCTGAAAACCAAAGTATTCTTGGAATACCTAAAAAATACAAAGCTCAGCAAACCAAAGCCGTGTACAAATGTACAACATGTTCTTATTTTTAGAAGGCATCTATAAACACATCATTTTTAGTTAGTTTGGTTAATTTTTCCCACGCCAATTAGCCGTGTCTAAACTTGGGACAAACAAAATACAAACATAACAAAGCATTAATATAACACACATAACTTAACTTAGATAGGGTTGCTAGGGCAACATAAGTTCTTGGGACATATAACACGACCAATTTCTTACATAGATAATAATAATTAGGGTAGCTAGGTCGGGCAACACACACACCAAACTAATACTACATACTAGATAGGGTAGCTAGGGCAACACCGCCATGTCTTCACCGTCGTCTTCACCTTAACCGTCGGCTTCACCGTCTTCTTCGCCGCCGGCTTCAGTACTCCTCCTCCTCAAGGCCGTTGTCGCCGAGGTAGTACGGGAGGCTGTGCATGCGGTCGCGAGCGGGGAAGATGCTCTCGAAGTCGGTGAAGATGTTATAGGTGGTGAATGCGATGAACTCACACCCACACCAATACACCTTGCCGAGCAGGTGGTAGGCATCGAACCTGTTGGTGAAGTGGACGACGAGCCCTACCGGTGGAGCGTTGGCGTGGGGACGCTGCTCCACGAGGTTGAACATGGGCGGCGAGCCCGCCGGGAGGTGGTGGAAGCCCGCACGGAGGAACCCCCGTGCAAGCTCAGTGCTACCCCTCCAGCGTGAGAACACCCACATGCGGAGCGATTCCTCGACGACGACGTTGGTGGGGGTACCGCCGTTCCGGCACGGTGGGAGGCTCTTGGAACGTCGGGCCGTAGAACTGCATCTTGAACGCTTCACTGAGTGGAACCGCTCTGGCTTTTGGGGGAAGAAGAGAAGTGGGAGGCGCAGATGGATCTTTAGAAGAAGAGGCAATGAAGGGCAGTTTAAATAGCCGAGGGAGACGAAGTGGGTACACGCGCAAACGGCATAGATCGTGACTAAGTGTTGCTGTGTGAACCGATGCGATCATCAATGTGTGAACGTGAATCGAAGCGAGCGTGCTCTGCGTTGGTGGCTCTGCGTGCTCTGCTTTGGCGGCTGCCTCCCCCTGCTGCGTTGGCGGCTGCCTGCATCCCCCTTCTGCGTGCTCTGCGTTGGCGGCTGCCCCTTTTGCCACCAGCACAACTGAATCGAGCGGAAGCCGTGCGGCGTGAACTAATGCCTCGACATATGGACGCGAGCGTGCGTGCAGCCTGCCCCTTCTGCCACCGGCACGTATGCCTGCGACGCGTGAAACGACGTTGCGGAGCGACTGAATCCACTGGCAACCGTGCGGCACGGATTGATGCGTGCGTGTCGGTGTGCATGCATGCGTTTAGGTCTAGGTCACTAGATGCGTGCGTGGCGGTGTTCGCATGCATAGCAGGCTACATCGATGCCAAAGACGGGCATGCATAGCAGGCTGCATCCATCAATAGTAGGCTTTTTTAATTTATTACCAACAAACTAACGGGCCTGTCCTATGAACACAAACACGGCCCAACCAGCGAAACCACAACCACAGTCAACAGAGTCCAACATGGCCCCACAAGTCAGTTAACGGCCAAGACGGCAAACGCCTGTTATCAACATTTGTGAGAGTTTCAGCTAAGGGAGAGGGGAAAAGTGAGCAAAAGTTTGAAGCGTGGGAAAAACTGAGCACAACTAAGGAATTGGGGGAACAGATGGAATAATCCCAAATATAATCTATTTCATGTTTGATCATTGAGAAACAATGAATTAATAAACATTAATATATTAATATTCATTAACATACACAACATATTCATCAAGTTTGACAATATATACTATCTATCCTTAAAGAATGTTCATCCTCTATTCATTTTATATCATATCAGTATAGCATGGCTCCGTCTTTATCACATAAATACAAATGTTAAGCACCACAATGTTAAGTCACGCAATTGGATTGTACTCTTTAACACGCTTCGACATTTTATTACTCACTTAATATATGAGTGTGAACCATGGATATAGCATAAAGGTAGAATAGAATATGATGGTACATTTTAAAGGGATGAAAGTGAAGAAGAAAGTTTCACATCAACTAGGCGTATCAACGGGCTATGGAGATGCCCATCAATAAATATCAATGCGAGGAGTAGGGATTGCCATGCAATAGATGCATTAGAGCTATAAGTGTATGGAATCTCAACTGAAGCTAACTGGATGTGCATATAACTTGCTTGCTCATGAAGACCCCGGGGATTTGAGGAAGCGGAGAGAGAGAGAGAGAGAGATGTTGGGTAACGTAGCATAAATTCAAAAAATTTCCTACGCCATATTCAGATCTTCCTATGGAGAGACCAGCAATGAGAGAGGGGTGAGTGCATCTTCATACCTTTGAAGATCGCTAAGCGGAAGCGTTGCTAGAATGAGGTTGATGGAGTCGTACTCGCGGCGATTCAGATCGCAGTGTGATTCCGATCTAGTGTTGAACCACGGCACTTCCGCGTTCAACACACGTGCATCCCGGTGAAGTCTCCTGCGCCTTGATCCAGCAACGAGGAGGGAGAGGTTGGGGAAGATCTCCGGTAGCACGACGGCGTGGTGTCGATGGAGAGACGAGGTCTCCCGGCAGGGCTTCGTCAAGCACCGTGGGAGGAGGAGGAAGGAGAAGAGCAGGGCTGCGCCGAGGGAGAGAAGAAACGGCGTGCGAAACAGCCCCAAACCCCTAGGTATATATAGGAGGAGGGGAGGGGGGTGCCACCTCTAGGGTTCCCACCCTAGGTGGTGCGGCATCCCCCCAGATGGGAGGTGCGGAGGCCAGGGCAGGGGGAGGGGGTGGCCCACGCCTAGGTGGGCCTTAGGCCCACCATCGCCTAGGGTTTTCCCCCCTCTCCACCTCCTGCGCCTTGGGCCCCTTTGCGGGAGGCGCACCAGCCCACTTTGGGCTGGTTGCCCTCCACCTTTTGGCCCATGCTACCTCTTGGGGCTGGTGGCCCCTCCCGGTGGACCCCCGGGACCATTTCCGGTGGTCCCGGTGGTCCCCGTACGCTACCGGTGACGCCCGAAACATTTTCGGTGTCCAAAACCATCCATCCTATATATCAATCTTTACCTCCGGACCATTCCGGAGCTCCTCATGACGTCCGGGATCCCATCCGGGACTCCGAACAACTTTTGGTAACCTCGTATCACATTTCCCTATAACCCTAGCATCATCGAACCTTAAGTGTGTAGACCCTACGGGTTCGGGAAACATGCAGACATGACCGAGACACCTCTCCAGCCAATAACCATCAGCGGGGTCTGGATACCCATGGTAGCTCCCACAAGCTCGACCATGATCTCATCGGATGAACCACGATGTCAAGGATTCAATTAATCCCGTATACAATTCCCTTTGTCTATCGGTATAAAACTTGCCCGAGAATCGATCGTCGGTATACCTATACCTTGTTCAATCTCGTTACCGGTAAGTCTCTTTACTCGTTCTGTAGCACGTCATCCTGTGACTAACTCCTTAGTCACATTGAGCTCATGATGATGTTCTAACGAGTGGGCCCAGAGATACCTCTCCATCATACGGAGTGACAAATCCCGATCTCGATTCGTACCAACCCAACAGACACTTTCAGAGGTACACGTAGTGCACCTTTATACTCACCCAGTTACGTTGTGACGTTTGATACACCCAAAGCACTCCTACGGTGTCCGGGAGTTGCACAATCTCACGGTCAAAGGAAAAGACACTTGACATTAGAAAAGCTTTAGCATACGAACAATACGATCTAGTGCTATGCTTAGGATTGGGTCTTGTCCATCACATCATTCTCCCAATGATGTGATCCCGTTATCAGTGACATCTAATGCCCATGATCGGGAAACCATGATCATCTATTGATTAGCGAGCTAGCCAACTAGAGGCTTGCTAGGGACACATTGTAATCTATTTATTCACACATGTATTACTGTTTCCTGTTAATACAATTATAGCATGACAATAGACGATTATCATGAACAAGGAAATATGATAATAACCATTTTATTATTGCCTCTAGGGCATATTTCCAATAGTCTCACACTTGCACTAGAGTCAATAATCTAGTTACATTGTGATGTATGAACACCCATAGCATTATGGTGTTGATTATGTTTTGCTCGAGGAAGAGGTTTAGTCAACGGGTCTGCAACATTCAGATCCGTGTGTACTTTACAAATATCTATGACTCCACTCTGGACATGGTCCTGGATGGAGTTGTAGTGGCGTTTGATGTGCTTGGTCTTCCGGTGAAACTTGGGCTCCTTGGCTATGGCAATGGCCCCAGTGTTATCACAGAAGAGTGTCATTGGACCCGACGCGCTTGGAACCACTCCAAGGTCGGTGATGAGCTCCTTCATCCAAATTCCTTCATGAGCCTCTTCTGAAGCAGCTATGTACTCCGCTTCACATGTAGATGCTGCCACGACTTCTTGCTTGCTGCTGCACCAGCTCACTGCCCCACCATTCAAAACATACACGTATCCGGTCTATGACTTAGAGTCATTCAGATCTGTGTAGAAGCTAGCATCGACATAACCCTTTACGACGAGCTCTTCGTCACCTCCATAAATGAGAAACATATCCTTAGTCCTCTTCAGGTACTTAAGGATATTCTTGACCGCTGTCCTGTGTTCCATACCGGGATCACTTTGGTACCTCCCTACCAAACTTATGGCAACGTTTATATCATGTCTGGTACACAGCATGGCATACATTAGAGAGCCTACGGCTGAAGCGTAGGGGACAAAACTCATCTTCTCTCTATCTGCTGCCGTGGTCGGTGACTGAGTCTTACTCAATCTCATACCTTGCAAAACTGGCAAGAACCCCTTCTTTGAGTTTTCCATATTGAACTTCTTCAATATCTTGTCAAGGTATGTACTCTGCGAAAGACCTATGAGGCGTCTCGATCTATCTCTATAGATCTCGATGCCTAATATGTATGCAGCTGCTCCAAGGTCCTTCATTGAAAAACTCTTGTTCAAATAGGCCTTTATGCTCTCCAACATCTCTATATTATTCCCCATCAATAATATGTCATCCACATATAGTATGAGGAAAGCTACAGAGGTCCCACTCACTTTGTTGTACAGACAGGCTTCTCCATAAACATGTATGAACCCAAACGCTTTAATCACCTCATTAAAGCGAATGTTCCAACTCCGAGATGCTTGCACCAGCCCATAGATGGAGCGTTGGAGCTTGCACGCTTTGTTAGCACCCTTAGGATCGAAAAAACCTTCTGGTTGCATCATATACAACTCTTCCTTAAGATTCCCGTTAAGGAACACAGTTTTGACGTCCATTTGCCAAATTTCATAATCATAAAAGGAAGCAATTGCTAACATGATTCGGAATGACTTTAGCTTCGCTACGGGAGAGAAAGTATCTCTTCGTAGTCAACTCCTTGAATTTGTCGAAAACCCTTTGCGACAAGTCGAGCCTTATAAACGGTCACACTTCCGTTTGCATCAGTCTTCTTCTTGAAGATCCATTTATTTTTTATGGCTCGCCGACCATCGGGAAGTCCACCAAAGTCCATACTTTGTTCTCATACATGGATCCTATCTCGGATTTCATAGCCTCAAGCCATTTGTTGGAACCCGGGCCTGCCATTGCTTCTTCATAGCTCGAAGGTTCACCGTTGTCTAACAACATGATTTCCATCACAGGGTTGCCGTACCACTCTGGTGCGGAGCGTACCCTTGTGGACCTTCACGGTTCAGTAGCAACTTGATCCGAAGCTTCATGATCATCATCATTAACTTGCTCTTCAGTTGGCATAGGCGCCACAGGAACAATTTCCCGCGCCGCGCTACTTTCCAGTTCGAGAGGGGGTGTAACTACCTCATCAAGTTCTACTTTCCTCCCACTTACTTCTTTAGAGAGAAACTCTTTCTCTAGAAAGGATCCGTTCTTGGCAACAAAGGTTTTACCTTTGGATGTAAGATAGAAGGTATACCCAATAGTTTCCTTAGGGTATCCTATGAATACGCATTTCTCCGCTTTGGGTTCGAACTTCTCTGGTTGAAGTTTCTTCACATAAGCATCGCAGCCCCAAACTTTAAGAAAGGACAACTTAGGTTTCTTGCCAAACCATAGTTCATACGGTGTCGTCTCAACGGATTTAGACGGTGCCCTATTTAAAGTGAATGCTGCAGTTTCTAATGCGTATCCCCAAAATGATAGCGGTAAGTCGGTAAGAGACATCATAGATCGTACCATATCTAATAAAGTGCGATTACGACGTCCAGACACTCCATTGCGTTGCGGTGTGCCAGGCGGTGTCAGTTGTGGAACGATTCCACACTTCCTTAGGTGTGTGCCAAACTCGTGACTCAAATATTCTCCTCCACGATCAGATCGTAGACACTTAATTTTTCTGTCACGTTGATTCTCAACCTCACTCTAAAATTCCTTGAACTTTTCAAACGTCTCAGATTTGTGCTTCATCAAGTAGGTATACCCATACCTAATCAAATGATCGGTGAGAGTGAGAACATAACGGTAGCCACCGCGTGCTTCAATGTTCATTGGACCACACACATCAGTATGTATTATTTCCAATAAGTCGGTCGCTCTCTCCATTATTCCTGAGAATGGAGTCTTAGTCATCTTGCCCATGAGGCACGGTTCGCATGTGTCAAATGATTCAAAGTCAAGAGACTCTAATAGTCCATCAGTATGGAGGTTCTTCATGCACTTAACACCGATATGACCAAGGCGGCAGTGCCACAAGTATGTGGGACTATCATTATCAACTTTACATCTTTTGGTACTAACACTATGAATATGTGTAACATCACGATCGGGATTCATCAAGAATAAACCATTCACCAGCGGAGCATGACCATAAAACATATCACTCATATAAATAGAACAACCATTATTCTCTGACTTAAATGAGTAGCCGTCTCGCATTAAGCAAGACCCTGATACAATATTCAGGCTCAAAGCTGGTACTAAATAACAATTATTAAGATTTAAAATTAATCTCGATGGTAGATGTAGAGGTAGCGTGCCGACGGCGATCACGTCGACCTTGGAGCCATTCCCGACACGCATCGTCACCTTGTCCTTGGCCAGTCTCCGCTTATTCCGCAGTTCCTGCTTTGAGTTGCAAATGTGAGCAAAAACACCGGTATCAAATACCCAGGAGCTACTACGAGCGCTGGTAAGGTACACATCAATAACATGTATATCATATATACCTTTAACGTTGCCGGCCTTCTTGTCCGCTAAGTACTTGGGGCAGTTCCGCTTCCAGTGACCTTTTCCCTTGCAATAGAAGCACTCAGTCTCAGGCTTGGGTCCATTCTTTTTCTTCTTCCCGGCATCTGGCTTACCGGGCGCGGCAACGGCTTTGCCTTCTTTCTTGAAGTTCTTCTTACCCTTGCCCTTCTTGAAACTGGTGGTCTTGTTGACCATCAACACTTGATGCTCTTTCTTGATTTCTATTTGTGCAGACTTGAGCATCGAGTACAACTCCGGAATGGTCTTCTCCATCCCTTGCATGTTGTAGTTCAGCACAAAACCTTTGTAGCTTGGTGGGAGAGACTGGAGGATTCTGTTAGTTATAACATCATTCGGAAGTTCGACTCCAAGTGAAGTCAGACGACCGTGTAACACAGACATTTTGAGTATGTGCTCACTGACAGAACTGTTCTCCTCCATCTTACAGCTAAAGAACTTGTCGGAGACTTCATATCTCTCGACATGGGCATGAGCTTGAAAAACTAGTTTCAGCTCTTGGAACATCTCATATGCACTGTGTTGCTCAAAACGCCTTTGGAGCCCCGTTTCCAAACTGTATAACATGCCACACCTAACGAGAGAGTAGTCATCACTCCGTGTTTGCCAGACATTCAGAATGTCCTGGGCTGCTGCGGGAGCAGGAGGGTCACCTAGCGGCACATCAAGGACATAAGACTTTTTAGTTGCTTCAAGGATGAGCTTCAAGTTGCGAACCCAGTCCGCATAGTTGCTACCATCATCTTTCAGCTTGTTTTTCTCTAGGAATGCGTTGAAATTGAGGTTGACGTTGGCCATCTACAATATTTATAAAGACAACTTTTAGACTAAGTTCATGACAACTAAGTTCATTTAATCAAATTAAGTATGAACTCCCACTTAAATCGACATCCCTCTAGTCATGTAAGTGATACATGATCCATGTTGACTAACCCGTGTCCAATCATCACGTGAGACGGACTAGTCGTCATGGTGAGCAACTTCATGCTGGTCGTATTTAACCATACGACTCATGTTCGACCTTTCGGTCTCTTGTATTCGAGGTCATGTCTGTACATGCTAAGCTCGTCGAGTCAACCTAAGTGTTTCGCATGTGTAAATCTGGCTTACACCCGTTGTATGCGAACGTTAGAATCTATCACACCCGATCATCACGTGGTGCTTCGAGACAATGATCCTTCGCAGTGGTGCACATTTAAGGGAATATGTTCTCGAAATTTTTAAGAGGGATCATCTTATTATGCTACCGCCGTTCTAAGCAATAAGATGAAAAACATGATAAACATCACATGCAATCATATAGTGACATGATATGGCCATTATCATCTTTGCTCTTTCGATCTCCATCTTCAGGCATCACATGATCATCATTGTCACTGGTGTGACACCATGATCTCCATCATCATGATCTCCATCATCATGATCTCCATCATCGTGTCTCCTTGAAGTCATCACGCCAACTACTACTATCACTACTACTATAGCTAACCGTTAGCAATGAAGTAAAAGTAGTAAACACATGGCGTTGCATCTCATACAATAAATTAAGACAACTCCTATGGCTCCTGCCGGTTTTCATACTCATCAACGTGCAAGTCGTGAACATATCACATCACATGTCAAATCCTATTACAATAACATGATCATCTCATACATCACACATGCAACATCACAACTTTGGCCATATCACATCACATGTCAAACCCTGCAAAAACAAGTTAGATGTCCTCTAATTGTTGTTGCAAGTTTTACGTGGCTGATTTGGGTTTCTAGCAAGAACGCCTTCTTACCTACGTGACAGCCACAATGATGATATGCCAAAGCTATTTACCCTTCATAAGGACCCTTTACATCAAATCCAATCCGACTAGAGTGGGAGAGACAGACACCCGCTCGCCACCTTTATGCACGAGGTGTGCATGTCTGTCGGTGGAACCAGTCTCACGTAAGCGTACATGTAAGGTCGGTCTGGGCCGCTTCATCCCACAATACCACCGGAAAAGAACAATACTAGTAGCGGCAATCAATTGACAAATCATCGCCCACAACCTTTTGTGTTCTAGTCGTGCATAGAATCTACGCATAGAAAACCTGGCTCGGAAACCAGTCATACCACTGTTGGGTAACGTAGCATAAATTCAAAAAATTTCCTATGCCATATTGAGATCTTCCTATGGAGATACCAACAATGAGGGAGGGGTGAGTGCATCTTCATACCTTTGAAGATCGCTAAGCGGAAGCGTTGCTAGAACGCGATTGATGGATTCGTAATCGCGGCGATTCAGATCACGGTGTGATTCCGATCTAGTGCCGAACCACGGCAGCTCCGCGTTCAACACACGTGCAGCCCGGTGACGTCTCCCACGCCTTGATCCAGCAAGGAGGAGGGAGAGTTTGGGGAAGATCTCCGGCAGCACGACGGCGTGGTGTCGATGGAGAGACGAGGTCTCCCGGTAGGGCTTCGCCAAGCATCGTGGGAGGAGGAGGAAGGAGAGGAGCAGGGCTGCGCCGAGGGAGAGAAGAATCGGTGTGCAAAACAGCCCCAAACCCCTAGGTATATATAGGAGGAGGGGAGGGGGTGCCACCCCTAGGGTTCCCACCCTAGGTGGTGTGGCAGCCCCCCCCGATGGGAGTTGCGGTGGCCAGGGCAGGGGGAGGGGGTGGCGCACCCCTAGGTGGGCCTTAGGCCCACCAGCGCCTAGTGTTTCCCCCCCTCTCCACCTCCTGCGCCTTGGCCCCCTTTGTGGGAGGCGCACTAGCCCACTTTGGGCTGGTTGCCCTCCACCTTTTGGCCCATGCTACCTCTTGGGGCTGGTGGCCCTCCCGGTGGACCCCCGGGACCATTTCCGGTGGTCCCGGTGGTCCCGGTACGCTACCGGTGACGCCCGAAACATTTTTGGTGTCCAAAAGCATCCATCCTATATATCAATCCTTACCTCCGGACCATTCCGGAGCTCCTCATGACGTTTGGGATCTCATCCGGGACTCCGAACAACTTTCATTAACCTCGTATAACATTTCCCTATAACCCTAGCGTCATCGAACCTTAAGTGTGTAGACCCTACGGGTTCGGGAAACATGCATACATGACCGAGACACCTCTCCGGCCAATAACCATCTGCGGGGTCTGGATACCCATGGTAGCTCCCACATGCTCCATGATGATCTCATCGGATGAACCACGATATCAAGGATTCAATCAATCCCGTATACAATTCCCTTTGTCTATCGATATAAAACTTGCTCGAGATTCGATCGTCGGTATACCTATACCTTGTTCAATCTCGTTACCGGTAAGTCTCTTTACTCGTTCCGTAGCACGTCATCCTGTGACTAACTCCTTAGTCACATTGAGCTCATGATGATGTTCTACCGAGTGGGCCTAGAGATACCTCTCCGTCATACGGAGTGACAAATCCCGATCTTGATCGGTACCAACCCAACAGACACTTTCAGAGGTACCCGTAGTGCACCTTTATAGTCACCCAGTTACGTTGTGACGTTTGATACACCCAAAGCACTCCTCCGGTGTCCGGGAGTTGCACAATCTCACGGTCGAAGGAAAAGACACTTGACATTAGAAAAGCTTTAGCATACGAACAATACGATCTAGTGCTATGCTTAGGATTGGGTCTTGTCCATCACATCATTCTCCCAATGATGTGATACCGTTATCAGTGACATCTAATGCCCATGATCAGGAAACCATGATCATCTATTGATTAACGAGCTAGCCAACTAGAGGCTTGCTAGGGACACATTGTGATCTATTTATTCACACATGTATTACTGTTTCCTGTTAATACAATTATAGCATGAACAATAGACGATTATCATGAACAAGGAAATATGATAATAACCATTTTATTATTGCCTCTAGGGCATATTTCCAACAAGAGAGAGAGAGAGAGAATACTCAACTCTTTATCATGAATAATCTAAACATAAAGCCATAATTCATCGGATCCCAACAAACGCACCGCACACAATAATTACATCGGATAGATCAAAGTGAAGATGCGATGATCATTTTATTGAAGATCAAGAGAGAGAGATAGATAACTATCTAGGTACTAAATACGGACTCATAGGTTTGTGGTAAACTATTCACACATCACCATGGGAGTAGCAAGGTTGATGTTGAGGTCCTCCGTGATCGATCCCCCTTTGGAAGGGCACCGAAAAGGGCCTCCAAATGGCCTCGCGACGGAAGAGAGACTTGCGGCAGCAAAAAAGTGTTTCAGGTGGCTTTCTAGGATTTTTAGGGTAATTGAGGATTTATAGAACGAAGAGGGACGTCTGGAGGCACCAGGGGGGCCACCACACATCATGGCGTGACCACCCCCTAGCCGCGTCATGTTGTGTGGTGGCTCCCTTGTGTGGCCTCCGGCCTCCTTCCAAAGCTTCCATGTCTTCTTTTGGTCCAGAAAAAATCATAAAAATGTTTCCGGGCAATTGGACTTCGTTTGGTAATGTAAACCCAAAAAGCCAAAAACATGTAGAAAACAACAACTTGCACCGTGCACTGGGTTAATAGGTTAGTGCTAAAAAACAATATTAATCGGTATATAAACACCCAAAAAGTATCCTAGGATGATAATATTATAGTATGGAACAATAAAAAAATTATAGGTACGTTCGAGACGTATCAACATCCCCAAGATTAATTCCTGCTCGTCCTCGAGTAGGTAAACGATAAAAATAGAATTTTTGATGTGACATGCTACCCAACATATAATCTATTGCAGGTTTGATCATTGAGAAACAATGAATTAATAAACATTAATATAGTAATATTCATTAACATAAACAACATATTCATCAAGTTTGAAAATATATACGATCCTTAAAGAATGTTCATCCTCTATTCATTTTATATCATATAAGTATAGAATGGCTCAGTCTTTATCACATAAATACAAAGTTAAGCACCACATTGTCAAGTCAGGCAATTGGATCGTACTCTTTAACACTCTTCGACTTTTTATTACTCACTTAATATATGAGTGTGAACCATGGATATATCATAAAGGTAGAATAGAATATGATGGTACATTTTAAAGGGATGAAAGTGAAGAAGAAAGTTTCACATCAACTAGGCATATCAACGGGCTATGGAGATGCCCATCAATAAATATCAATGCGAGGAGTAGGGATTGCCATGCAATAGATGCATTAGAGCTATAAGTGTATGGAATTTCAACTGAAGCTAACTGAATGTGCATCTAACTTGCTTGCTCATGAAGACCTCGGGCATTTCAGGAAGCGGGGGGGGGGGGGGGGGGGGGGGGGGAGGGGGAGAGAGAGAGAGAATTAGGGAGTATATATAAGGCTGGTCGTAATGGGAGTATCATAAGTAGTATCATGCATGCTAACTAGGCATATTTGATGAGGTGGCTTGAAATTAAATGAAGAAAGAAAGGGTTCAGTATCATATTATGATACCGTATCATATTAAATGTTGTGCTATTATAGGGGTGTTTCTTTACAGGGACCTTTTGCTATAGGGACTAAAAAAAGTCTCTTTTAGTCCCATGTGAAAGAAACATGAGGAATTTTTAGGGACTAAAAGGGGATATTTGGGACTAAAGGAAGAAGTCTCTATGAGAGGGCCTTTTTGAAACTTTTTTGACACTTTTTCCAATAGTGCCCTACTTTTAGCATGTCATGTAATAACTTCTAGTACATTATTAGGGGTAACATGGTCTTTTTGCATGTCATTTAATGACCTCTAGTCCCTGTTTAGTCCCTGGAAAGAAACGGGTAGGGACTATGGACTTTTTAGTTGGGACTAAAAAAAGTCCTAGGACTTTTTAAAGAAACAGGGCCTATGTGTCATGCATGGCAATAAATGAACTGTTCTATGATACTAACACAAGATATCATGCAAATGATACTGCTATATGATACTTCCCATTACAACCAGCCTAAGCGAGCAGGCAGAATGGTTTAGTGTACGCTCCATCCGGTCCTAATTAGGCGGGCGAGTCGCGTGGAGGACTGCTCTCCACCGCTAACTTGTTGAGGGTAATGATGTGTGTAGGAAAAAGTAACACATTTAATTTAGTTACCATGCATGGTCCACTACATCTCAGTCTCATGTCACTATTCGTCGATAGTAACTAGGGATACTCCCTCCGTCACGGTTTATAAGGCAGAGTTAAACTTGCGTGCGTTTTCAAAATAGACAAGGTTTAAGGCGTGAAATTAATTACTCCTACTAATTAGTACTAGTAATACTCATGCATGCGCCCTCCCAATTTGCTGCTCATGCATTAGTACTAGTATTTTCTCAGTTGATTAGGTGCATTAGCATCTACACCTGCTACATCTCACAACCAATCGGTGACTACCTTGGTCCGAGAGATTTTTCAAGCGTGCCTTCTAAACCGTGACGGAGGGAGTAGTATACATGATAATGGACGAAAATTATTTACCAGGCAGTGAGTTATCGAGGGCTTAACCCCTAAACGTAGTAAAACATTGCTACCTTGTAGTAACGAATTATTACATGCTCACTAATTGTTAGCAGTAAAAAAGATGGAGTGGATGATAATGAAGGACATTTTTTACCAACGAGAAAAATGAGAGATGATTATATCCCGATGCATGGTAAACCTAGTAAAACCAGACTGGTATCACTAGTAGAAAATGAGTCTTTCGGCCGAAGCAGAAAAGTCCATTAACCCCGGTTCAAACTAAAACTGGGATCAATGCCAGGCATTGGTCCCGGTTCAGTTTGCCAGGGCATTGG
Organism: Hordeum vulgare subsp. vulgare; assembly: GCF_904849725.1. NCBI lineage: Eukaryota > Viridiplantae > Streptophyta > Magnoliopsida > Poales > Poaceae > Hordeum > Hordeum vulgare. The sequence continues at coordinate 577,362,729 of NC_058521.1, forward strand.
TCCCGGTTCGGTTCATCTCATTAGTCCCGGTTCGGGGCAAAAATCGGGACTAAAGATCCAGCGACTGCCACGTGGCGTGTTGCGGAGCATTAGTCCCGGTTTTTGGCCAGAACCGGGACTAAATGGTAGGCTATTAGTCCCGGTTTTAGACAAAAACCAGGACTAAAGTGCTGCCTATATATACCCTCGCCCCTGCCACCCTCTCCTCTGTTTTTTGGCTGTTGAGGTGTGCATGCCATGCTCTTGCCATCCTTCTAGTTCATGCACATGAGGTGTTCGATGAAATGCCCAAGCCAGACTACTTAAGCTTTCTCCTCTCCAAGCTCCATTTTCCTCAATATTTGTCTAGGTTTGGCCGTGCACCAACTACACAAGTGTTTTAAAAAGTTAGCTACTTCATCCTTTCATCTCTCACTGCTAGTTTAGCTCATTTCAAATGCTCTAGAAGTAGAGTGGTTTGTGGGTTTTAGTGTAGGAGTGTATGTGGGAGTTATTTTGTTTTAGATGCAAAATTTGAGCTCAAATTAAGTTCTTAGAGTCTGCACATGTGTAGGGTGTCGTCCCATGCCCGTCCTCACCGTTGTCGATCGCCTGCGCCGATCTCGCCGCGACCACCACCGTGGTGGGCCTCTTTTCTTGTCTTCTTTTTAAAAGAATTTTTTTCTTACTTGTATGATTTAGATAGATACTTGTATAAATTACTTACTTTCATTATTTTTTGTTATTATATAGTGCGATGGTTTTGGTATCCGCCTCCATCGGTCCTCGTCCTGTCTATGATTCGGATGTTGTATATGTTATCTTTTATAACTATTTATTTTTTTATTTAGTGTTTATGACAATTATTACGACCAACGTGACATATATTTTTAATCTAGGAGGTATGTGAACCGGAAGTTCCAACCCACATAGAAATTCTAGTCGAGAAGTTAAATTTGGTTGAAAAAGAAAACAATTACTTGAATAAAAAATTAAAAATAATTGAGGAGAAGAATATGGAACTGGAGTTGCATGTTGGTGATGTCGTAGATGATCGCAATATGAAGATGGATCCGATGCGGTTGAAGATGGATGCAATGCGCTTGAAGATGGATGAAATGCGCTTGAAAATTAGGAATATTAGAAAATATGCCATTGATAAACACGCTTGATATCATTATGTTGTTGGGTCAATTGCTACCTTAGTTGCGATTTTGATCGCTTTTGTTGTTGCATTTAAATGTTTTACATAGTTATATGTTGTTTTATGAGAGAACTTTATGTATTTATTTTTGCAATAATAACATTTGATCACTATTGTGCTTTTATTTTAATGTGATGATGAACTTGTATTAATTTGGTCATTTCTCTATTCATGATGTTCTGGAATGGTTTTTTGATATACAAAATTTCATAATACAGATAAACCGACAATGGATGTAAGGTGACTAGTGTCCGAGTCACACTTAAATTCACACAAAATGGTATCCTCGACCGAGGTTAGCAACCTTATCCTTTTCATCTGTAATTGATACAAAAATATTGCATGTGTTAATGTACGGTGGTCATTTCACTATTCATGTATGATGCCAGATCGATGCACGAAAGCGATGGATGTACGACGAACGACGTGGTTCCGGATTTATTGCAGGCCCGCATAAATTTATCGATGTGGCTGAGGCAAACAAAGTGGATAATTTTATGCCTTGTCCATGTGTTGGCTGTCGAAACGTGAAGGAGTACTCTAGCTAGAAAACTATTCATCTTCACTTACTTGAGAGAGGTTTCATGCCCACATATTATTGTTGGACCATGCATGAAGAAAGAGGGGTTAGGATGGAAGACAATGAAGAAGAAGATGATGATGACAACTATACTATGTTCACTGAAGAATACGGTGATACTACAATTGAAGAGAATGAAGAAGAAGGAGGTGAGGAACAACCGACATCAGATGAGCCCGTTGATAGTCTTGGTCGGTGATACGTCTCCAACGTATCTATAATTTTTGATGGTTCCATGCTATTATCTTGTCAAACTTTGGATGTTTTGTATGCCTTTTATATCTTTTTTGGGACTAACTTATTAACTCAGTGCCAAGTGCCAGTTCCTATTTTTTCCGTGTTTTTCACCCTTTTTATAGGAGAATATTAAACGGAGTCCAAACGGAATAAAACCTCCGAAAAGATTTTTTCCGGAACAGAAGATACACACGCAGCGTGAGAACCAAGGCAGAGGCCACCAGGGGAGGCCACAAGCTCCCTAGGCGCGGCCGGGGGGGGGGGGGGGGGCGCCTAGCAGGCTTGTGGCCCCCCTGTGGCTCGTCTGCCCTACCTCTTCCACCTATAAATCCCCAAAAAAATCCAAATCCACGGGTGTCGGGGGGATAACCCTGGGGTAGGCTCATCAAGCCTGCTCCTTCATTTCCTGCCCAAAGGATATGAACAAATACAGTTTCCCAAGGCCCAAGTCTTCTGGCCGGCCAGGCCGCGCCTGCCGGCTGGAGGACGAGGCGGCCAACTCTCTGCCCGGCCAGGCAACCCCTGCCGGCTATATGCGAGACAACAACCTCTTCCTGACCGTCTTGGCCAAGCCAGCCGGCTAGCCAAGCAGGCTAGCCAGTCGGGGATCTCAAGTCACATCAGATCATAGGTCAGGATGAGACCATACAATTAAAGGTGGCTACGCGTTAGCAAAGGTACTGGATCGGAGTGTCCGGCAGGTACGAGCGTCAGCGGCCACGCCGCTGACCTACCCCGGCTCTGATCCATCACCTAGCATAGTGTCGGACCGTCACACTCCCACTCCATTACTGCACTCAGCGTGGGGAACAGTGGAGGCGGTCGTACTATCCGCCCATGACGAATCTCGCTGGACGACGCTCGACGTACAACGCGTGCTCGACGTCAACCTTACGCGAGAGCTTCATTGGCCAACCGGCGGGTCCCACTGGCATATGAGACCATGCAGCCAGAGGGCCCCTCAAGCGACAAGACAAGACCCTCGTGGGCCCCTGGTCAGCCGGCGAGGCTGCCAGCCAGGTCCCGCTCTTGTACCTTTTATCCATATTGTAGTCCGGCGGGTTCGTCTATAAAACCCCCCGGTCACCCTCCATGCAGGGGGTCGATCGAACAACACTTCACATCCACAAACCACATAGAGAGAGGCAGAGACGAGCCATCAGTTCCCCTGTTCCTCCTCCCAACACAGCTCCAGGAGCAACCTTGTAATCCATCCATACACATCAAACACTCCGGCAGGACTTGGGGTCTTATCTCTACGGAGAGCTCTGAACCTGGGTACATCGTGCGTTCCATGCGTGTACCAACCTCGTTCCCAGCACCCTCCTTTGTCCCTTCGGTTCTCACCGACTTTAGCCTACCCATGGCATATGTTGTGAGTATTCATCGACATTTGGCGCCCACCATGAGGCAGATCATGACATTGTTGGAAATATGCCCTAGAGGCAATAATAAAATGGTTATTATCATAATTCCTTGTTCATGATAATCGTCTATTGTTCATGCTATAATTGTATTAACAGGAAACAGTAATACATGTGTGAATAAATAGATCACAATGTGTCCCTAGCAAGCCTCTATTTGGCTAGCTCGTTAGTCAATAGATGATCATGGTTTCCTGATCATGGGCATTAGATGTCATTGATGACAGGATCACATCATTGGGAGAATGATGTGATGGACAAGACCCAATCCTAAGCATAGCACTAGATCGTATTGTTCGTATGCTAAAGCTTTTCTAATGTCAAGTGTCTTTTCCTTCGACCGTGAGATTGTGCAACTCCCGGATACCGTAGGAGTGCTTTGGGTGTATCAAACGTCACAACGTAACTGGGTGACTATAAAGGTGCACTACGGGTATCTCTGAAAGTGTCTGTTGGGTTGGTACGAATCGAGATCGGGATTTGTCACTCCGTGTGACGGAGAGGAATCTCTGGGCCCACTCGGTAGAACATCATCATGAGCTCAATGTGACTAAGGAGTTAGTCACACGATGACGTGCTACGGAACGAGTAAAGAGACTTACCGGTAACGAGATTGAACAAGGTATTGGTATACCGACGATCGAATCTCGGGCAAGTTCTATACCGACAGACAAAGGGAATCGTATACGGGATTGATTGAATCCTTGACATCGTGGTTCATCCGATGAGATCATCGTGGAGCAAGTGGGAGCCAACATGGGTATCCAGACCCCGCTGATGGTTATTGGCCAGAGAGGTGTCTCGGTCATGTCTGCCTGTCTCCCGAACCCGTAGGGTCTACACACTTAAGGTTCGATGATGCTAGGGTTATAGGGAATTGTTATACGAGGTAACCAAAAGTTTTTCGGAGTCCCGGATGAGATCCTAGACATCACGAGGAGCTCCGGAATGGTTCAGAGGTAAAGATTGATATATAGGATGGATGGGTTCGGACGCCGGAAGTGTTTCGGGCGTCACCGGTAACGTACCGGGACCATCGGGACCACCGGATGTGGCCCCGGGGGTCCACCGAAGGGGGCCAACGACCCCAAGAGGATAGATGGGCCAAGTGCGGGAGGGAACCAGCCCCTAGGTGGGCTGGTGCGCCTCCCACACCCAGCCCAATGCACAAGTGGTGGGGAGAGGGGACAACCCTAGGTGCAGGTGGGCCTTAGGCCCAGCAGATGGTGCGCCACCCCCTCCCACCCCAGCCGCCCCCCTTTTTCCCATCTGGTGGCCGCCGGCCCCTAGGGAGGGAACCCTAGGGGTGGCACAGCCCCTCCCCTCCTCGTATAAATAGAGAGGGGTTTTGGCCCTTGGGAGATAGACTTCTCCCTCTCCCTTGGCGCAGCCCTGCCCTTCTTCCTCCTCCTCTCTGCCGGTTCTTGGCGAAGCCATGCCGGGAGACCTCGTCTCTCCATCAACACCACGCCGTCGTGCTGCTGGAGTTATTCCCCAACCTCTCCCTCCTCCTTGCTGGATCAAGGTGCGGGAGACATCACCGGGCTGCACGTGTGTTGAACGCGGAGGTGCCGTAGTTCGGCACTAGATCAGAATCACACCGCGATCTGAATCGCCGCGAGTACGACTCCATCAACCGCATTCTAGTAACGCTTCCGCTTAGCGATCTTCAAAGGTATGAAGATGCTCTTACCCCTCTCTCGTTGCTGGTCTCTCCATAGGAAGATCTGAATATGCGTAGGAAATTTTTGAATTTATGCTACGTTACCCAACAGTGGCATCCGAGCCAGGTTTTCTATGCGTAGATTCTATGCACGAGTAGAACACAAAAGTTGTGGGCGATGATTTGTCAATTTGCTTGCCGCTACTAGTCTTATTCTTTTCCGGCGGTATTGTGGGATGAAGCGGCCCGGACCGACTTTACACGTACGCTTACGTGAGACTGGTTCCACCGACAGACATGCATACCGTGTAAAGGTGGCTAGCGGGTGTCTGTCTCTCCTACTCTAGTCGGATTGGATTTGATGAAAAGGGTCCTTATGAAGGGTAAATAGCTTTGGCATATAATCGTTGTGGCTGTCATGTAGGTTAGAAGGTGTTCTTGCTAGAAACCCAAATCAGCCACGTAAAACTTGCAACAACAATTAGAGGACGTCTAACTTGTTTTTGCAGGGTTTGACATGTGAGGTGATATGGCCAAAGTTGTGATGTTGCATGTCTGATGTATGAGATGATCATGTTATTGTAATAGGTTTCACGACTTGCATGTCGATGAGTATGACAACCGGCAGGAGCCATAGGAGTTGTCTTAATTTATTGTATGAGATGCAACGCCATGTGCTTACTACTTTTATTTCATTGCTAGCGGTTAGCTATAGTAGTAGTGATAGTAGTAGTTGGCGTGACGACTTCACGGAGACACGATGATGGAGATCATGATGATGGAGATCATGGTGTCACGTCGGTGACGATGATGATCATGCTATGCCTGAAGATGGAGATCCAAAGGGCAAAGATGATAATGGCCATATCATGTCACTATATGATTGCATTGTGATGTTTATCATGTTTTTCATATTATTGCTTAGAACGACGGTAGCATAATAAGATGACCCCTCTTAAAATTTCGAGAACGTATTCCCCTAAGTGTGCACCGTTGCGAAGGATCGTTGTCTCGAAGCCACGTGATGATCGGGTGTGATAGATTCTAACGTCCGCATACAACAGGTGTAAGCCAGATTTACACACGCGAAACACCTAGGTTGACTCGACGAGCTTAGCATGTACAGACATGACCTTGAATACAAGAGACCGAAAGGTCGAACATGAGTCATATGGTTGAATACGATCAGCATGAAGTTGCTCACCATGGTGACTAGTCCGTCTCATGTGATGATCGGACACGGGTTAGTCAACATGGATCATGGATCACTTAGATGACTAGAGGGATGTCGATTTAAGTGGGAGTTCATACTTAATATAATTAAATGAACTTAGTTGTCATGAACTTAGTCTAAAAGTTGTCTTTATAAATATTGTAGATGGCCAACGTCAACCTCAATTTCAACGCATTCCTAGAGAAAAACAAGTTGAAAGATGATGGTAGCAACTATGCGGACTGGGTTCGCAACTTGAAGCTCATCCTTGAAGCAACTAAAAAGGCGTATGTCCTTGATGCGCAGCTAGGTGACCCTCCCGCTCCCACAGCAGCCCAGGACATTCTGAACGTCTGGCAAACACGGAGTGATGACTACTCTCTGGTTAGGTGTGGCATGCTATACAGTTTAGAAATGGGGCTCCATAGGCGTTTTGAGCAACACGGAGCATATGAGATGTTCCAAGAGCTGAAGCTAGTTTTTCAAGCTCATGCCCATGTCGAGAGATATGAAGTCTCCGACAAGTTCTTTAGCTGTAAGATGGAGGAGAACAGTTCTGTCAGTGAGCACATACTCAAAATGTCTGGGTTACACGGTCGTCTGACTTCACTTGGAGTCGAACTTCCGGATGATGCTATAATTGACAGAATCCTCCAGTCTCTCCCACCAAGCTACAAAGGCTTTGTGCTTAAATACAACATGCAAGGGATGGAGAAGACCATTCCCAAGTTGTACTCGATGCTCAAGTCTGCAGAAGTAGAAATCAAGAAAGAGCATCAAGTGTTGATGGTCAACAAGACCACTAGTTTCAAGAAAGGCAAGGGTAAGAAGAACTTCAAGGAAGACGGCAAAGCTGCTGCCATGCCGAGTAAGCCAGATGCCGGGAAGAAGAAAAAGAATGGACCCAAGCCTGAGACTGAGTGCTTCTATTGCAAGGGAAAAGGTCACTGGAAGCAGAACTGCCCCAAATACTGAGCGGACAAGAAGGCCGGCAACGTTAAAGGTATATGTGATATACATGTTATTGATGTGTACCTTACCAGCGCTCGTAGTAGCTCCTGGGTATTTGATACCGGTGCTGTTGCTCACATTTGCAACTCAAAGCAGGAACTGCGGAATAAGCGGAGACTGGCCAAGGACGAGGTGATGATGCGCGTCGGGAATGGTTCCAAGGTCGATGTAATCGCCGTCGGCACGCTACCTCTACATCTACCGTCGGGATTAGTTTTAAACGTTAATAAATGTTATTTAGTACCAGCTTTAAGCATGAACATTGTATCAGGGTCTTGCTTAATGCGAGACGACTACTCATTTAAGTCAGAGAATAATGGTTGTTCTATTTATATGAGTGATATGTTTTATGGTCATGCTCCGCTGGTGAATGGTTTATTCTTGATGAATCTCGATCGTGATGTTACGCATATTCATAGTGTGAGTACCAAAAGATGTAAAGTTGACAATGATAGTCCCACATACTTGTGGCACAACCGCCTTGGTCATATCGGCGTTAAGCGCATGAAGAAGCTCCATACTGTGGACTATTAGAGTCCCTTGATTTTGAATCATTTGACACATGCGAACCGTGCCTCATGGGCAAGATGACTAAGACTCCATCCTCAGGACTAATGGAGAGAGCAACCGACTTATTGGAAATAATACATACTGATGTGTGTGGTCCGATGAACGTTGAAGCTCGCGGTGGCTATCGTTATGTTCTCACTCTCACCGATGATTTGAGTAGGTATGGGTATATCTACTTGATGAAGCAAAAATCTGAGACGTTTGAAAAGTTCAAGGAATTTCAGAGTGAGGTTGAGAATCAACGTGACAGAAAAATTAAATGTCTACGATCTGATCGTGGAGGAGAATATTTGAGTCACGAGTTTGGCACACACCTAAGGAAGTGTGGAATCGTTTCACAACTAACGTCGCGTGGCACACCGCAACGCAACGGAGTGTCTGAGCGTTGTAATCGCACTTTATTAGATATGGTACGATCTATGATGTCTCTTACCGACTTACCGCTATCATTTTGGGGATACGCATTAGAAACTCCAGCATTCACTTTAAATAGGGCACCGTCTAAATCCGTTGAGACGACACCGTATGAACTATGGTTTGGCAAGAAACCTACGTTGTCATTTCTTAAAGTTTGGGGCTGTGATGCTTATGTGAAGAAACTTCAACCAGAAAAGTTCGAACCCAAAGCGGAGAAATGCGTATTCATAGGATACCCTAAGGAAACTATTGGGTATACCTTCTATCTTAGATCCGAAGGTAAAACTTTTGTTACCAAGAACGGATCCTTTCTAGAGAAAGAGTTTCTCTCGAAAGAAGTAAGTGGGAGGAAGGTAGAACTTGATGAGGTAATTACACCCCCTCTCGAATAGGATAGTAGCGCAGCGCGGGAAGTTGTTCCTGTGGCGCCTACACCAACTGAAGAGGAACTTAATGATGATGATCATGAAGCTTCAGATCAAGTTACTACTGAACCGCGAAGGTCCACAAGGGCACGCTCCGCACCAGAGTGGTACGACAACCCTGTGATGGAAATCATGTTGTTAGACAACGGTGAACCTTCGAACTATGAAGAATCGATGGCGGGCCCGGATTCCAACAAATGGCTTGAAGCTATGAAATCCGAGATAGGATCCATGTATGAGAACAAAGTATGGACTTTGGTGGACTTGCCTGATGACCGGCGAGCCATAGAAAATAAATGGATCTTCAAGAAGAAGACTGATGCAAACGGTAATGTAACCATTTATAAAGATCGACTTGTCGCAAAGGGTTTTCGACAAATTCAAGGAGTTGACTACGAAGAGACTTTCTCTCCTATAGCGAGGCTGAAATCAGTCCGAATCATGTTAGCAATTGCCGCCTTTTATGATTATGAAATTTGGCAAATGGACGTCAAAACAGCGTTCCTTAACGGAAACCTTAAGGAAGAGTTGTATATGATGCAACCAGAAGGTTTTTCGACCCTAAGGGTGCTAACAAAGTGTGCAAGCTCCAGCGCTCCATCTATGGGCCGGTGCAAGCATCTCGGAGTTGGGACATTTGCTTTAATGAGGTGATTAAAGCGTTTGGGTTCATACAGGTTTACAGAGAAGCCTGTCTGTACAAGAAAGTGAGTGGGAGCTCTGTAGCTTTCCTCATACTGTATGTGGATGACATATTATTGATGGGGAATAATATAGAGATGTTGGAGAGCATAAAGGCCTATTTGAACAAGAGTTTTTTGATGAAGGACCTTGGAGAAGCTGCATACATATTAGGCATCAAGATCTATAGAGATAGATCGAGACGCCTCATAGGTCTTTCGCAAAGCACATACCTTGACAAAATATTGAAGAAGTTCAATATGGAAAACTCAAAGAAAGGGTTCTTGCTAGTTTTGCAAGGTATGAGATTGAGTAAGACTCAGTCGCCGACCACGGCAGCAGATAGAGAGAAGATGAGTTCTGTCCCCTACGTATCAGCCGTGGGCTCTCTAATGTATGCCATGCTGTGTACCAGACTTGATATAAACCTTGCCATAAGCTTGGTAGGGAGGTACCAAAGTGATCCCGGTATGGAACACTGGACAGCGGTCAAGAATATCCTTAAGTACCTGAAAAGGACTAAGGAAGTGTTTCTCGTTTATGGAGGTGACGAAGAGCTCGTTGTAAAGGGTTATGTCGACGCTAGCTTCGACAAAGATCCGGATGACTCTAAGTCACAGACCGGATACGTATATGTGTTGAATGGTGGGGCAGTGAGCTGGTGCAGCAGCAAGCAAGAAGTCGTGGCAGCATCTACATGTGAAGCGGAGTACATAGCTGCTTCAGAAGTGGCTCATGAAGGAATTTGGATGAAGGAGCTCATCACCGACCTTGGAGTGGTTCCAAGCGCGCCGGGTCCAATGACACTCTTCTGTGATAACACTGGGGCCATTGCCATAGCCAAGGAGCCCAGGTTTCACAGGAAGACGAAGCACATCAAACGCCGCTACAACTCCATCCAGGACCATGTCCAGTGTGGAGTGATAGATATTTGTAAAGTACACACAGATCTGAATATTGCAGACCCGTTGACTAAACCTCTTCCACGAGCAAAACATGATCAACACCATAATGCTATGGGTGTTCGGTACATCACAATGTAACTAGATTATTGACTCTAGTGCAAGTGGGAGACTGTTGGAAATATGCCCTAGAGGCAATAATAAAATGGTTATTATCATATTTCCTTGTTCATGATAATCGTCTATTGTTCATGCTATAATTGTATTAACAGGAAACAGTAATACATGTGTGAATAAATAGATCACAATGTGTCCCTAGCAAGCCTCAAGTTGGCTAGCTCGTTAGTCAATAGATGATCATGGTTTCCTGATCATGGGCATTAGATGTCATTGATGACGGGATCACATCATTGGGAGAATGATGTGATGGACAAGACCCAATCCTAAGCATATCACTAGGTCGTATTGTTCGTATGATAAAGCTTTTCTAAGGTTCAATGACGCTAGGGTTATAGGGAATTGTTATACGAGGTTACAGAAAGTTGTTCGGAGTCCCGGATGATATCTCGGACATCACGAGGAGCTCCGGAATGGTCCGGAGGTGAAGATTGATATATAGGATGGATGGGTTCGGACGCCGGAAGTGTTTCGGGCATCACCGGTAATGTACCGGGACCACCGGGCGTGGCCCCGGGGGTCCACCGAAGGGGGAAGCAACCCCAAGAGGCTAGATGGGCCAAGTGCGGGAGGGAACCAGCCCCTAGGTGGGCTGGTGAGCCTCCCACACCCAGCCAAATGCGCAAGTGGTGGGGAGAGGGGGCAACCCTAGGTGCAGGTGGGCCTTAGGCCCACCAGGTGGTGCGCCACCCCCTCCCACCCTAGCCGCCACCCCCCTTTTTCCCATGTGGTGGCCGCCGGCCCCTAGGGAGGGAACCCTAGGGGTGGCGCAACCCCTCCCCCTCCTCCTATAAATAGAGAGGGGTTTTGGCCCTTGGGAGATAGACTTCTCCCTCTCCCTCGGCGCAGCCCTGCCCTTCTTCCTCCTCCTCTGTGCCGGTGCTTGGCGAAGCCCTGTCGGGAGACATCGTCTCTCCATCGACACCACGCCGTCGTGCTGCTGGAGTTCTTCCCCAACCTCTCCCTCCTCCTTGCTGGATCAAGGTGCGGGAGACGTCACCGGGCTGCACGTGTGTTGAACGCGGAGGTGCCGTAGTTCGGCACTAGATCGGAATCACACTGTGATATGAATCGCCGCGAGTACGACTCCATCAACCGCGTTCTAGTAATGCTTCCGCTTAGCGATCTTCAAAGGTATGAAGATGCTCTTACCCCTCTCTCGTTGCTGGTCTCTCCATAGGAAGATCTGAATATGCGTAGGAAAATTTTGAATTTATGCTACGTTACCCAACAGACATCGGCTGGCTTTACGCGTTGGGCGGGCCCCCGCACTTACGCCACCGGATGCATCGTGTCCGGATCGGTCTGCACGCCCGTGGAGCCCGCTTTCGATGAGGCAACACCAATGATGATCGACGTCCCCCTCCGCCATGCGGATTCGGACGAAGACTCCGATGACGAGGTGCTTCCCATCATCGTCGTCGCTGCTATGGAGAACCTCAACGTTCTCTTTAGCAACCTACGTCTCCACGACGGTCCTCGCTACTTCAGCGAGGACTTCGACGTGGAGGCACTATGTGCCAGCTTCAGCAGGCTCTCTATCGTTGAGACGCCTGCACACGACGTGTACCCCAGCAACGTACTGCTACTTCTCAAACAACAGCGCCAGAAATTGACACGTTGATGGAGACTTGCTTGCGTTGGTTTTTCCCTTGAAGAGGAAAGGGTGATGTAACACAGGAGCAGTAAGTATTTCCCTCAGTTTGAGAACCAAGGTATCAATCCAGTAGGAGAATCTCGTCAAGTCCAGAGTACCTGTGCAAACACAAAAGAGATTGCACCCAACACTATAAAGGGGTTGTCAATCCCTTCAATATTGTTTGCAAAGTGAGATCTGAAGGTGGAAAGTGCAACGAAGTAAAAAGTGTAAGGTTGAAAATATGGTGTGGAGTAGACCCTGGGGGCCATAGTGTTCACTAGAGGCTTCTCTCAAAATAGCAAGTATTACGATGGGTGAACAAATTACTGTCGAGCAATTGATAGAAACTCGCAAAGTCATGACGATATCTAAGGCAATGATCATACATATAGGCATCACGTCCGAGACAAGTAGACCGATACTTTCTGCATCTACTACTATTACTCCACACATCGACCGCTATCCAGCATGCATCTAGTGTATTGAGTTCATGACGAACAGAGTAACGCCTTAAGCAATAGGACATGATGTAGAGGGATAATCTCAAACCAATGATGAAAACCCCATCTTTTTACCCTTGATGGAAACAACACGATACATGCCTTGCTACCCCTTCTGTCACTGGGTGAGGTCACCGCACGGTATGAACCTAAAACCAAGCACTTATCCCATTGCAAGAATCATAGATCTAGTTGGCCAGACAAAACCCACAACTCGAAGAGAATTACAAGGATATGAAATCATGCATAAGAGAGATCAGAAGAAACTCAAAAACGATTCATAGATAATCCGATCATAAATCCACAATTCACCGAATCTCGACAAACCCACCGCAAAAGAAGATTACATCGGATAGATCTCCATGAAGATCATGGAGAACTTTGTATTGAAGATCCAAGAGAGAGAAGAAGCCATCTAGTTACTAGCTATGGACCCGTAGGTCTATGGTGAACTACTCACACATCATCGGAGAGGTCATGGTGTTGATGAAGAAGCCCTCCGTGTCCGAATCTCCCCTCCGGCAGGGCACCAGAACGTGCCCCAGATGGGATCTTGCGGAGACAGAAGCTTGCGGCGGTGGAAAAGTACTTTCGTTGATCTCCTGATTTTTTTGGGAATTTTAGGGAATATATAGGCGCAAAACCTAAGGCAAAGGAGGTCCAGGGGGCCCACAAGCCTGTGGTCCGCGGCCTCCCCCCTGGCCACGGGGTGAGGGCTTGTGGGGCCCCTGGCCCCCTGCCTTGGCTCTCAAGCCTCCTGATCTTCTCCAGTTACGAAAAAGTCTTTTCGGGGATTTTATTCCGTTTGGACTCCTTTTCAAAATCTCCTCTGAAAGGGGTAAAAAACATGGAAAAAACAGGAACTGACACTTGGCACTGAGTTAATAAGTTAGTCCCAAAAAATATATAAAAGGCATGCAAAACATCCAAAGTTTGACAAGATAATAACATGAAACCATCAAAAATTATAGATACGTTGGAGACGTATCAAGCATCCCCAAGCTTAACTCCTGCTCGTCCTTGAGTAGGGAAGTGATAAAGAATGAATTTTTGATGTGGAATGCTACCTAGCATAGTTGTCCTTTGCAACTTCTTTCACGTGACATGAATGTTCAGATCCATAAGATTCAAAACAATAGTTTGCTATTGACATGAAAACAATAATACTTCAAGCAAACTAGCAAGGTAATCATGAACTTTCAAAATAACAAGGCCAATGAAAATTATCCCTACAAAATCATATAGTCTGGCTATGCTCCATCATCCTCACACAACTAATGTAAATCATGCACAACCCCGGTATTGGCCAAGTAATTGTTTTTGCACTCTTACTTTCTCAAACCTTTTATAACTATCACGCAATACATGAGCGTGAGCCATGGATATAACACTATAGGTGGAATAGAGTGTGGTGGTGGTTGTGAGACAAAAAAGGAGGAGATGGTCACATTGACTCGGCGTATCAAAAGGCTATGGAGATGCCCATTAATAGATATCAATGTGAATGAGTAGGGATTGCCATACAAGGGATGCACTAGAGCTATAAGTATGTGAAAGCTCAAAAGGAGAACTAGTGGGTGTGCATCCAACTTGCTTGCTCACGAAGACCTAGGGCAATTTTGAGGAAGCCCATCATTGGCATATACAAGCCAAGTTATATAATGAAGATTCCCACTAGCATATAGTAGTGACAAAGCAAGAAGCTCTCAATCATGAAGAACATGGTGCTATTATGAAGCACAAGTGTGAAAAAATAAATAGTAGCATTGTCCCTTCTCTCTTTTTCTCTCATTTTTTTTATTTGGGCTCTTAGGCCTCTTTTTTTGTTTTTTATTTTTTTTATTTTTGGGCTCTTTGCCTATTTTTTTTATTTCCTCACATGGGACAATGCCCTAATGATGATCATCACACTTATATTTACTCACAACTCAAAGCTCAAAATGATGATGACTCTATAGGAAATGCCTCCGGCAGTGTACCGGGATGTGCAACGATCTAGCATGGCGTATGACGTTGAAACATCTCGCTAGCTATCTTACAATCATGCAATGGCAATATGAGAGTGACGACACAAGTCATGAGACGGAACGGTGGGAATTGCATGGCAATATATCTCGGAATGGCTATGAAAATGCTATAGTAGGTAGGTATGGTGGCTGTTTTGAGGAAGGCATATGGTGGGTTTGTGCACCGGCGAGAACTGCGCGGCACTAGAGAGGCTAGCAATGGTGGAAGGTGAAAGTGCATCTATACCATGGACTCACATTAGTCATGAAGAACTCACATACTTGTTGAGAAAGTTTTTATTAATAATCGAAACAAAGTGCTAAAGGCATACTCCGAGGGGAAGGGTTGGTAGGTGTAAACCATCGCGCGATCCCGACCTCAACACAAAGGATGACAATCAATAGATCAATTATGCTCCGACTTCCTAACATAGCGGTTCACCATACGTGCATGCTACGGGAATCACTAACTTCAACACAAGTATTTCTAGATTCACAACACCTTACTAACATAACTCTTAATATTACCAAATCCACGTATCAAAACTAATTGAGAGGAATCAAAACTTCTCTTTCTACTCAATGCACATGAAGATGGAGGTTTTTGTATCATCTTTGGGTACCTATCACATTTGGAACTACTTTCATAGAAAAAGACAACTACCAAGTCACGCACCGCCGTGCTCTAAAATATATAAGTGAAGCACAAAGAGCAAAAGTATCTAGCTCAAAAGATATAAGTGAAGCACTATGAGCAAAAGTATCTAGCTCAAAACATATAAGTGAAGCACTATGAGCATTCTAGCAAAAATCACGATGAGTGCATGTCTCTCTCTCTCAAAAAGGTGTACAACAAGGATGATTGTGACACAACAAAAAGAAAAGACTCCTACGATACAGGACACTCCAAGCAAAACACATATCATGTGGTGAATAAAAATATAGCTCCAAGTAATGTTACCGATGGATTGAAGACGAAAGAGGGATGCCTTCCCGGGGCATCCCCAAGCTTAGGCTTTTTGGTGTCCTTGAATTTGGCTTGGGATGCCTTGGTCATCCCCAAGCTTGAGCTATTTCCACTCCTTATCTCTTTGTCCATGAGAACATCACCCAAAACTTGAAAACTTCAAAACACAAAACTTAAACAGAAACTCGTGATAACATTAGCACAAGAAAACAAACTACCACCTCTTTTGGTACTGTAGCAAACTTGAATTCTATCTATATTGGTGTTGGGATACTGTATTCTCACTTTTCCATAGCTAGTACCCCCCGATACTAACAATAGTTTCATCAAAACAAGCAACCAACTCAACAAAAACAGAATCTGTCAAAAACAGACTAGTCTGTAGCAATCTGTATACTTCGTATACTTATGGTACCTCAAAAAATCTGAAAAATTACGACGGCCTGGGAAAAAGGCATATCAACCAGAAGCAAAAGGAATGAACTCAAAAGATCTTTCTGAATAAAAATTAAAAATCATCTCGTGAGCGAAAAGTTTCTGTCTTTTTCCAGCAGGATCAAACAACCATTACCAATACTAGTCATAAAGGTCTTGCTTGGCTCAAACACAAAAAGAAACATAAAAAACACAATCACAACAGAATTGTGATGGTGTGGACACAACAAAACAGAAAGAAAAAGAAATAAATTCATTGGGTTGCCTCCCAACAAGCGCTATTGTTTAACGCCCTTAGCTAGGCATTGATAATTCAATGATGCTCACACAAAAGACAAGGATTGAAGCACAACGAGAGCATCACAAAGCATGTGAAAATCACATCTAAGTCTAACATACTTCCTATGCATATGCATTTTATAGGAAAACAAATTGGCAAGACAACCAATAGTTACCAAATGCAAGGAAGAAGAAAGAGACAATAGCAATCTCAACATAACGAGAGGTAATTTGTAACATGAAAGTTTCTACCACAATATTTTCCTCTCTCATAGCAATTACATGTGGGATCATATTCAAATTCAACAATATAGCTACCCCATAGGATATTCTTTTCATGATCCACATGCATGCAAAGTTGACGTTCTTAAAAAATAGTGGGATTATCATCAACCGAAGTCATGGCTTCTCCAAACCCACTTTCAATATTATTGAAAATATCATATTCATCATGAGGTTTAAACAAATTTTCAAGATCATAAGAAAAATCATTACCCCAATCACAATCATTGCAACAAGTAGTGGACATAGCAAAACTAGCATCCCCAAGCTTAGGGTTTTGCATATTTTTAGCATGATTGTCACTAATAGAATTTATAGTGAAACCATTGCAATCAAGCTTTTCATTCAAGGAGCCCTCGTGAATCACTTCATAAATTTCTTCATCACGATTTTCAGATTCACGCATCTCAAGCAAAACTCCATAAAGATAGTCAAGTGCACTAAACTCACTAGCAATGGATCAACATAATTGGATCTCTTAAAGAGATTAGCAAGTGGATGAGGATCCATATTAATAGATTTTCAGCAAGCGAAGATGCAAGCATATTGAAGGCACATGGCAACACAAGCGAACAGAAAGCAAGCGAGAGAAAAGGGCGAACGAAAAAAAAGGAAACGAAAAAGGCAAATTGTGAAGTGGGGGAGAGGAAAACAAGAGGCAACTCGCAAACAAAGTAAATGCAAGAGATGAGTTTGCGACACTTACTTGGATGAGTTCTTGACTTGATCCTCCCCGGCAACGGCGCCAGAAATCCTTCTGCTACTTCTCAAACAACAGCGCCAGAAATTGACACGTTGACGGAGACTTGCTTGCGTTGGTTTTTCCCTTGAAGAGGAAAGGGTGATGCAGCACAGGAGCAGTAAGTATTTCCCTTAGTTTGAGAACCAAAGTATCAATCCAGTAGGAGAATCTCGTCAAGTCGAGAGTACCTGCGCAAACACAAAAGAGCTTGCACCCAACGCTATAAAGGGGTTGTCCATCCCTTCAAGATTGTTTGCAAAGTGAGATCTGAAGGCGGAAAGTGCAACGAAGTAAAAAGTATAAGACTGAAAATATGGTGTGGAGTAGACCCTGGGGGCCATAGTGTTCACTAGAGGCTTCTCTCAAAATAGCAAGTATTACGGTGGGTGAACAAATTACTGTCGAGCAATCGATAGAACCGCGCAAAGTCATGACGATATCTAAGGCAATGATCATACATATAGGCATCACGTCCGAGACAAGTAGACGATACTTTCTGCATCTACTACTATTACTCCACACATCGACCGCAATCCAGCATGTATCTAGTGTATTGAGTTCATGACGAACAGAGTAACGCCTTAAGCAAGATGACATGGTGTAGATGGATAATCTCAAACCAATGATGAAAACCCCATCTTTTTACCATTGATGGCAACAACACGATACGTGCCTCGCTACCCCTTCTATCACTGGGTGAGGTCATCGCACGGTATGAACCCAAAACCAAGCACTTCTCCCATTGCAAGAATCATAGATCTAGTTGGCCAGACAAAACACACAACTCGAAGAGAATTACAAGGATATGAAATCATGCATAAGAGAGATCAGAAGAAACTCAAATAAGATTCATAGATAATCTGATCATAAATCCTCAATTCATCGGATCTCGACAAACACACCGCAAAAGAAGATTACATCGGATAGATCTCCATGAAGATCATGGAGAACTTTGTATTGAAGATCCAAGAGAGAGAATAAGTCATCTAGTTACTAGCTATGGACCCGTAGGTCTATGGTGAACTACTCACGCATCATCGGAGAGGTCATGGTGTTGATGAAGAAGCCCTCCGTGTCCGAACCTCCCCTCCGGCAGGGCACCAGAACGTGCCCCAGATGGGATCTTGCGGAGACAGAAGCTTGCGGCGGCGAAAAAGTACCTTCGATGATCTCCTGATTTTTTGGGGATTTTTAGGGAATATATAGGTGCAAAACCTAGGGCAAAGGAGGTCCAGGGGGCCCACAAGCCTGTGGGCCGCGGCCTCCCCCCTGGCCGCGGGGTGAGGGCTTGTGGGGCCCGTGGGCCCCCCTGCCTTGGCTCTCAAGCCTCGTGATCTTCTTCCGTTACGGAAAAAATCTTTTCGGGGATTTTATTCCGTTTGGACTCCGTTTCAAAATCTCCTCTGAAAGGGGTCAAAAACATGGAAAAAACAGGGACTGGCACTTGACACTGAGTTAATAAGTTAGTCCCAAAAAATATATAAAAGGCATGCAAAACATCCAAAGTTTGACAAGATAATAGAGTGAAACCATCAAAAATTATAGATACGTTGGAGATGTATCACGTACTCGTCTTCGACGGCCCTCCGCCGTCGCTGGGGTTCTTCACCCCATACCATGTCGCCGCCGTCTCCAACATCGTGGATGTGATGGTTTTCGGCGCTGGCACCAACGCGGCTCACGGCAAGGCGTCAGCAGACGCTGGTGAGCCCGCTGCCGCCACCGATAATACTCTTCAGGACGCTATCGCCGGCCTGAGGACACCCATCGCTGGCTCCACGAACCCTAACGACGCCCGAGCCTCACTGGAGGAGGCTCGCAAGCATATCTTGGAGGAGGGCATTGTCGTCGCCTCGACAAAGCGTCGGATGGAGGCCACACAGCGTGAGTATAACTCCGCATACGGTCTCACTCTGATTTTCGAGGCTCCTAGCCGGCTTGGATCGGTCCGCGGCCGCGGCCGGTTCATCGCTGAAATCCTAGGCGGCAACCAGCCCACCTACAAGACCCCTGTGGCCAACTTGCGGGTGGCGCATGCGGACATGGAAGAGATGACAAGCTTGGAGGGCGAGGAGCGCGCCTTCCAAGAGAAGTGGGTCAAGGATCTCCTTGACGCCGCCAACGAGCAGCAAACTCGGCTTGACCCCGGTCAGAATCTCCGGGAGCCAACCCCGGAGCTCGCCGCAACCCTAGCGGTTAGCATCATGTGGAGGGATCTTCCTCGCATCGCACCTCCGGCCGGAGGGGCGAGGGAAGCCAAGACCGGCGCTCCCAGCGCCAGAGCGAGCACACTTTGAGCAGGCGTCGTGGAGGCAACGAGAGTGATTCGGCGTGTGAGGTTCCTCGCCCGGGCATGACCCATGTCTCCGGTTCGCGAGGTGCCTCTCCTCTCCCTGCTCGGATCGACGCTCGCACTCCCCAGGGTGACCAGGACGCCCGTAGGCGTCTCATCGTCCTGGCCCAGTCAGCCCTCCTGGAGGAGGACGGTCCCATCAGTCCGGCCTGCTTCGGCCCCCGGATCCGAGGGGAGCCATTCCCCCGAGGCTTCACCTTGCCTCAGGACACACCCAAGTACAACGGCACTGCCAAGCCAGAGGACTGGCTGATCGACTACACCACAGCCGTCGGCATTGCCAGGGGCAACAAGCGCGTAGCGGTCCGCTACGTGCCACTCATGTTGGCCGGCTCGGCTTGGACTTGGCTTAACAGCCTTCCGGCCGGCAGCGTCAACTCCTCGATGGACTTCGAGGAGGCGTTCGTCCGCAACTTCACTGGCACCTACAAGCACCCTCGCCGGCCCCGCGAGCTGGCCATGTGCGTCCACAGGCCCGACGAACCCCTTCGCGACTACGTCACCCGGTGGACAGAGCTCCGCAACTCCTGTGAGGGGGTGCATGAGGTACAAGCCATCCAGTACTTCATCGACGGTTGCCGAGACGGCACCCTCCTCAAGCACAACTCATGTGCTTTGAGCCCACCTCTCTGGCAGTGCTCATGGACAAGGCGGACAAGTACGCCACGGCTGACTCAGCGATGCGCGTCAAGGTGACCGCCTCGGACAAGGCTGTCCCCACGCCGGCTACTCCCAAGCCGGCTGGAGACGATCGAGGCGGCCAGAACAACAACAAGCGCAAGGCGGATCAGATGGATTCGCGTTCCAACAACAAGTTGGTAGCCAGCATGGAAGGCGAGACGTCGGCTCCTCAAGCCGGCCCTCCGCGGAAGCATTCTAACAGGAACAACGCCAACTGGCTGCCCAAGCATTCCTTCGAGCAACGGCTTGACGCCCCCTGCAAGATACATTCCGGGGCGCAACCGTCTAACCACACCCTTCGACAGTGCAGCTTCGCATGCCGGTTGTCGCAAGGAGATGGCCTGC
Source organism: Hordeum vulgare subsp. vulgare (assembly GCF_904849725.1). Lineage (NCBI taxonomy): Eukaryota > Viridiplantae > Streptophyta > Magnoliopsida > Poales > Poaceae > Hordeum > Hordeum vulgare. The sequence goes on from NC_058521.1 coordinate 577,383,441, forward strand.
CGGCTCCCCCAGGTGCGCAGGCTGCGCCTCATGCACCGGCTCCTGGTCCTGCTCCGGCTCCACCGCCGCCGCCTAGCGACGATGGCCGCCTCCACGACGACTACCCTCATCAAGACGGAGCATTCGTCGTCTTCACCAGTGAAGGCGACGACAAGCATAGCCTGCGCCAGAGACGACGTGAGGTGAATGCCACGGTTCCCCCGGTTCCCCACTACATGCATTGGTCTGACCGGCCAATCACATGGAGCCGGGTGGACCACCCCGCGGTGATGCCCAACCCGGGCTCATACATGCTCGTCCTCGACCCCACCTTCGCCTCCAAGAGGCTCACCTGCCGGTTCTCCCTGGTGCTGGTCGACGGCGGCAGCAGCATCAACATCCTCTACCTCGACACTCTCCGCAAGCACGGGCTCAGGGAGACGGACGTCCTGCCGACCAGCACTGTCTTCCATGGCATCGTGCCTGGGCAATCCTGCTCGCCTATTGGCAAAATCCAGCTGGACGTCCTCTTTGGCGACAAGGCTCACTTCCGCTGAGAGTCTGTATGGTTCGAGGTGGTGGACTTCAGCAGCCCGTATCACGCGCTGCTGGGCAGACCGGCTCTGGTCAAATTCATGGCTATCCCGCACTATGCCTACCTAAAGATGAAGATGCCGGGTCCAAAGGGCATCATCACTGTTGCTGGCGACTACAAGAAGTCGCTCGAGTGTGCCCAAGATAGCACCCGCCTCACCGACGCCCTGGTGATCGTTGAGGAGAAGCGGCAGATCGACCGACTCGTGGCCCAGGCTACCGAGAAGCCGGTGATTCCTTCTCCTCCATCCCAGTCGGCCGGCGAGGGCTCTTTCAAGCCGGCCAAAGAGACCAAGCAGGTCCCACTCGACCCTGCCAACCCCAAGCAATGCGTCACCATCGGGGCTGGCTTCAGCCCCAAATAGGAAGGAGAGATCGTCAACTTCCTCCGTGAGAATCGGGACATCTTTGCATGGTCCCCAAAGACATGCCGGGTGTTTCGAGGAAGTACGCCGAGCACAAACTTCACGTGCGACCAGATGCAAAGCCGGTGAAACAACCTTTGCGTCGCTTCGCCGAGGGAAAGCGGCGCACAATTGGAGAAGAGATCACCCGTCTCCTTGCAGCCGGCTTCATCATGGAGGTTTTCCACCCGGACTGGTTAGCTAATCCAGCCCTGGTGCTGAAAAAGAATGACACCTGGCGAATGTGTATCGACTACACTAGCCTGAATAAGGCCTGTCCGAAAGACCCTTTCGCGTTGCCTAGGATAGATCAAGTGATCGACTCCACTGCAGGGTGTGAGCTGCTGTCGTTTCTGTATGCTTATTCAGGCTACCATCAAATAAAGCTGGATCCAGCTGATCGCCTGAAGACCTCCTTTATCACGCCCTTTGGGGCCTACTGCTACACCACCATGACGTTCGGTCTGAAGAACGCTGGTGCGACGTTCCAACGCTGCATGCTGTAGTGCCTACTGCCACAAATCGGCAGAAACATCCACGTCTATGTGGATGATATCGTCGTCAAGACGAAGCAGCACTTCAGCCTCCTAGACGACCTGCGGGAGACGTTCGCCAACCTGCGCGAATACAAGATCCGGCTTAACCCGGAGAAGTGCGTCTTCGGGGTTCCAGGCGGCAAGCTCTTGGGGTTCTTCGTGTCCGCTCGTGGCATCGAGGCGAACCCCGAGAAGATCGGCACCATCGAGCGGATGGTGCGGCCGGCTCGAATCCTAGAAGTCCAGAAGTTCGCCGGCTGCCTGGCGTCCCTTAGCCGGTTCGTCAGCCGGCTTGACGAGACGGCCCTTCCACTCTACCAGCTCATGAAGAAGACGACGAAATTCGAGTGGAACGACCAGGTGGATGAAGCCTTCCGTGACCTCAAGCGGGTCATCTCGAGCCTGCCAATCTTGGCAGCGCCGGCTGAAAGGGAACCCATACTCATATACATTGCCGCGAGCACTCACGTGGTTAGTGTAGTGTTGGTAGTTCAACGCAAGGAGGAGGGCAAGGTACTGTTAGTGCAGCGCCCTGTCTACTACCTCAGCGTTGTCTTGTCCGCCTCCAAGCAGAACTATCCCCATTACCAAAAAATATGTTATGGTGTTTACCTTGCTGCAAAGAAGTTGAAGCAATACTTCCAAGAGCATGCCATCACTCTCGTGAGTACTGCACCACTTTCAAAGATCATGGGCAACCATGATGCAACGGGCAGGATTGCCAAGTGGTCCATCGCCATGGCGGACCATGATATTCGCTACGAGCCCCGCACCGCCATCAAATCTCAGGTGGTGGCCGACTTCTTAGTCGACTGGGCCGAAACCCAGTTCGAGCCGCCACCTCCAGACTCTACGCATTGGTGGATGCACTTCGACGGCTCGAAGATGCGGACAGGTCTGGGAGCCGGCATCGTCTTGACGTCTCCGAAAGGAGACCAACTCAAGTATGCTCTCCTGATCCACTTCGCCGCCTCCAATAACGTCGCTGAGTACGAAGCACTGGCTCACAGCCTCCGGCTCGCCAAGGAGATTGGCATCCGGTGGCTCATATGCTTTGGCGATTCAGACTTGGTGGTGCACCAAGTTTCTGGCGAATGGGACGCCAGGGATGCCAACATGGCAAGCTACCGCTTCCTCATCCAGCAGCTCACCGGCCCCTTCGAGGGCTGCGAGTTCCGCCATGTTCCCACGGCAGACAATGAGGCGGCTGATACACTGGCCAAAATTGGCTTCATGAGACAGGCTATCCCAGCCGGCGTCTCCCTCAAGCAACTCCATAAGCCGTCTATCAGGCCGTCTCCAGAGTCGGCGTCGATCTTCGTGCCGGCTAAATCTACGGTGCAAGCGCTGTCGGCTCCACCAGCTACGCCGGCTACAGCTCTTGTGCCAGCTACGCTGGCCATGCCGACTCCAATAGCGGCACCGGCTGAATCTATGGTGCAAGCACCGTCGGCTCCACCAGCTGTGCCGGCTACGCTGGCCATGCCGACTCCAATAGCGGCACTGGCTACAACAACAACTCCGGCTCCGCCCTGCCTCGAATTCTGTCGTCTCGACACCTAGTGGGTGGATGTCATGGAGGTAGACGGTGAGCCAGCCGCCACAACAGCACCCGAGACACCTTGTCTCGAGTCCACGACCGCTGCTCCACCAAGCACGGGGGCTGTAGAAGCCCCTAACAGCCAGGTCGAGGCGGAGCCAGCCCTTGTGTCGGCTTCGTCATGGGCTCAACCTATCCTGGCCTTCCTCCTTCGCGGCGAGCTTCCTCAAGACGAGGCGGAGGCGAGGTAGATCCAGCGCAGGTCTGCAGCCTACGCCATCATCAATCGCGAGCTGGTACATCGCAGCGTGACTGGCGTGTTCCAGCGGTGCGTCGAATCAGAAAAGGGACATGAGATCCTCAGAGACATTCACCTGGGGGAGTGCGGGCATCATGCCGCCTCTAGAACCCTGGTGGCCAAGGCGTTCCGCCACGGATTCTACTGGCCCACGGCCCTCGAAGAGGCCATGGATCTGGTCGACAAATGCGAAGGCTGCCAGTCCTTCAGCGCAAAGAGCCACATGCCGCCTTCGGCCCTCAAAACCATCCCCCTGTCATGGCCGTTCGCCGTCTGGGGACTGGACATGGTAGGGACCTTCAAGACGGCTTGTGGTGGCATGACCCATCTCTTGGTAGCCGTCGACAAATTCACCAAGTGGATCGAGGCCAGACCTATCAAGAAGCTTGATGGCCCCACGACTGTCAAGTTCATCACGGACATCTTTGTTCGATATGGCGTCCCGCACAACATCATCACCGACAACGACACCAACTCCTCCAAAGGCGCTCTGGCGCTCTACTGCTCCAAAGTAGGCATCCGGCTCGACTTGGCATCAGTGGCACATCCCCAGTTGAATGGCCAAGCGGAGAGGGCCAACGTCCTGATCCTGGCCGGCATCTAGCCAAGACTGGTGGCACCACTTGTCAGGTCGGCCGACTGCTGGATCGAAGAACTGCCGGCTGTACTATGGAGCCTCTGCACCACGCCTAACCGGTCGACCGGCTTCACTCCGTTCTTCCTTGTATACGGGTCCGAGGCTATTATTCCTACGGATATCGAGTTCGACTCGCCTCGGGTCACCCTATACACGGAAATGGAGGCGAAGGAGGCAAGAGAAGATGGTGTGGACCTCCTCGAAGAAGCAAGGGACCTGGCCTTGAGCCGGATGGCCATCTATCAACCGAAGCTGAGATACTACCACAGCAAAAAGATCAAGCCTCTCTCTTTCAGGGAGGGAGACTTGGTCCTCAAAAGAATCCAGCGCACCGCCGGCCAGCACAAGCTATCATCCCCATGGGAGGGACCCTTCATCATCAGTAGGGCGTTGCACAACAACCCTTACTATTTGATCGATGCCCAAAAGCCAAGGAAGTGCAAGAGGGACGACTCCGGCCAGGAGACGGAACGTCCATGGAACGCGGCGTTGCTTCGCCCGTTCTACTCCTAGAAGGCAAGTATCAAACATGGAAAGAGCATGCACATATGTATCTTTCTCCCTCTTCAGGGATCCTCAATGAATGCAATAGAAAGAGCATGCCTCATGCTTCTTTTTAGAATTCATATCTAGAGTGCTCACTCTGCGACTCCCCTTGCTGGCTCTAGTAAGCTCGGGGGCTCGCTAGCCGCTCGGACGCCTTCCTTATGTTGTAGAAGAACACATAGTGTACGTCGGAACGATCCCTGGTCACCTCGTAACAGCTTGCAGACCGGCTCCGGTCGTCCGGGTAGCGAGGTGACGCCAGGTAAGGCCGGATGCATGCAAAGTTCGACTACAAAAAGGTTGCCGGCTCGGGTTGGCTCGATCAATTTTACGATCTCATTCAGGCCGACCTCTGCTGGTTTATGTCGGAATCTTTAAGTCTTGATGGCTTCGAAAAATCTAAGTCTTGTGTTCTAAGGCCAGAAACCTCGACCCAGTCACAGACCGGCTCCCGGCTGTCGGGCTGGCGGGGTGGAAACTTGGGAATACAGGGATTGGAGAAAAAGAAGTCAACCAGGAATCAAAAGATAAAGATATAAAACAACACGCATGGCAATATGAATATAATGCTGAATACATACATTCAAAATGCATTGGCCGACGGCCGAGGTTCATTACACCCCCAGTGGGTGGACCAGTTGGACTGACAAGAAAATTGCACACAACAAAAACATGACACCGGCTATGGGGCTGCGGCCTCATCGGTCGCCCCGACTGCTGCTCCAAACATGACACCGGCTACGGGGCTGCGGCCTCATCGGTCGCCTCGGCTGCTGCTCCAAATAGGATACCGGCTACGGGGCTGCGGCCTCATCGATCGCCCCGGATGCTGCTCCTAAAGTGGTGGCTTCACCATCCCCGGCTGCTCCCGAGGCGGTTGCGACGTATCCTTCGCGAGGGCTCCCGGCTCCACCCGCACTGGAGTCGGCGTACGCCGCACTGCTGGAGGCGGTAGCAGTATCCACACCGTGGGCCGTCTCATCGGAGCTGCCATCGGGGTCATAGGGCTAAAGGCCGTGTAGATCTTCAGGGATCACATCGCCGCCTTCACCCCGCTCCAAAACAAGCTCGTCCCAAGCGGCGTACTCAGCAATGCCGCTGGCCCTCACGCGCAGCGCCTCCTCCACAACCTGCAGCTCCGCCTCCGGGCCGTCACGCTGAGCGACGAGCTTGCCCAAGTCCAAGTTTCGATACCAGGACTTGGCCAAGCGCAGGGCCATGTAGGCTCCAGCGCGCGCGGCTGAGGAGCGCCAGACATCAAGGCGATTCTCGCCAGCTGCAAGCCAGCGGGTAAGCCGGCTCATCGACGCCGGCTCTACGCCATTCGGCCATAGGGCCGCACCATCGACGAGCCTGCGACATGGAGCGGAGCCACAGACTCGCCGAGGGCGTGCAGGCGGGTCCTGAGGCCCACTCCGATCCCCTCCACGCTCCAGCCAGAGGCAACATCTACCACCTGCCCAGCCACGCGGCGCTCCTCACGGGTCACCTCGACGGCCGTGTCGGCTGCGCCCTGGGTCGCAGGGAAGAGGCCTGAGACAGGAAAAGGGGTGCAAAAACGAGTAAGAAGAGGAGACGGCCAAGAAAGTTCAAGAAAAAATAGAAAAGAAAGACTCACGATGGAAGGTGCCATCGGTCTCATGGGCGCTCTCCAGGACCTCGAGCTCCCGCACCTTGCTCGCGTGAGTAAGGCGGGCAACTTCCTCCTAGAGGGTCGCTGCAGATTCCAAGGCCTTGGCCAGCTGCGTTTGCTTCTGAACAAGGGCCTCCTCCTTCTCCCTCAAGGCGGCGTCCTTGAGCTTCATCTCCTCGAGATGAACCGACGCGAGGCGTTCAACGTTGGCAGAATGTGAGGCTTCCTTCTCCTGGAGAGTGCCACGCAGCTGCTCCAGCTCGACCCGGCTGGCCGCCTCAAGCTCCTTCTTCTCCGTTTGGAGAAGAGCCAGTTGCTCCTGGAGCCAGTTGCCTGCGTCACGCAGGGCGTCCCGCTCCACAGCGACTTCACCCAGCCGGGCTTGGAGCACGGCAACCTGGCCATCGGCCGCCTGGTGCTGAGCCCGCAGCTCGTTGTAAGCCTGCACCTGGGCATCATAAATATCCTGCAAAAGCAAAGAAGAAGCAGAAGTAAGATTCGGCCTGGTTAAGCCATAACCAGCCCGATTCTCGGGGGCTACACCCAGTGGGTGCGCTAGCGCGCCCCCACTAAAGAAGCATAACAAGAAGAGAGGCTCAAAAGAGATTTGGCCCGGCCGATGCTCGGCCGGCCCGATTCTCGGGGGCTACACCCAGTGGGTGCGCTATCGCGCCCCCACTGACGCAAGAAGAAGAAAGAGAAAAAGTTCAAAGACCAAGATAAAGGCGCTTACCCTGGTGCGGCCTCCAGGCGCTCCAAGTCGCTGGCCACCACGCGGGCCGACTGCTCCACCTTGGACCGACTGCTGGAAAACAGCGACACGAGCTCTAGGACACCGGTGAGCGCAGTACCGGCGGGCAGTCGCGCGCGCGCCGAATTGGTCGCCCGCCACGACTTCATGAGCCGGCTCCCGACCCGGCCACCAGCTCCCGGCGCAGCTGGACCGTCGTGAGGGACAACGATGGCGCCGGCTCCAGGTGCCGGCGCGGGGTCGGCTCCGCTGATGTCCCGGACGGCGCTGCCTCCTCGACGGGAGGTGGATGGGCCGCATCCGGCGCATCCATGATCGCCCCTGGCGCATCAGGGGCCGCGTCTGGCGCGTCCATGATCAGTTCCTGCGCGTCAGGTGCCGCCTCGGCCCTAGGGGAGTTAGGGATCGTATCCAGCTCCACCGGGGCAGAAGCGTCCAGCTCGGAGGGCTCGGCCCCCTCAGCCCTCGGGGCGTGCCTCGGGGCCGCCTTGCTAGCTGGCTCCTCCATGCGAGCATGCGCGGAGGGGTCATGTCTAGCCTTCGTATGCTTCTCCATCGGCTTCTCGGCCTGGCTGGGGTGAGGATGGCCCTCGGTCGTCTTCCCCGCGGTCGTGTCCCACCGGTGCTTGGACTGCTCCTCAAGCTCCCTCTGGGCAGCATCAGCTGCTATCCAGCCGGCCCGCTCGGCTGCGGAGGCAGTGTCTTCCTCCACTTCCTCCGCCTCCCTGCCGGGCGACGTTCTTAAGGAACAAATCTTTACACCAAACAAATGAAGAAAAGGGGGAGGAAATCTTACCCTGCGACCATGGGCACCTGCCTTCTGCCGGCACCACGGTGCTTCTTGGCACCGCCTGCCCGTGTTCCGGCTGGAGGACCCGACGTCGGGCGCTTAGGAGCCGGCCTGGAAGCTGTGGCACCCTTGCCCTTCTTCCCAGCCGCCTCGTCAGCGACAGTTGCCCCGGCCCTTTGCCGCCGACCGTGCGTCAGCGGCGGGCTGGTAACCTCCTCCACCCTGTCGGAGTCTTCCTCGACCCCGTCGGAGTCTTCCTCCGCTGACTCCACTTCTTCGGCCTGCAGCCGCATCACCGGGCTGGAAGAAGTGGAGCCACTCGGAGAAGAAGGCGCTCGCCGGGAGCCTGAAGCCCTGGTAGAAGTGCTCGTTGAAGACAACGACCTCTCCCACGGCAGGTGTGGGGGCGGTCTCTGCGCCTGGGATTCGCACCAGCACCTGGGAGGCCCGGGGCAGCAGCCGGTGATGGTGCAGCGCCTCCCTCCGATGAGGGCTTCTTCGAGGTGGAGCCGTCGGCCATGGCTGCGGGCGGCTAGAGCTCGAAAGGGCTGGTGGCTCAACGACGACGAAGGCGATGAAGACGAAGAGGATGGGCTCTTTCTCTCTGGGCTCAGGGAGGAAGAGAGCGTCGATGCGGGGCGAGAATGGGGGGCGAATGGCCTCCTCGGAACCCCCGCATCCCATTTAAACCCCACGAAGCATCGTGGGGAGGGGATCCGGTGTGCGTGGGACCCCCACTAACCCCGTGTATTACGTACGGTAGCGCTTCCATAAGCTCAACCGTCATAGAGTAAATCCGCAGAGGGTCTCTCGCGTAGAGGCCGAGGGTGCGTCTTGGCGGGACCCAGGGCCCAGGGCCGGTCCCGTCACCAGTAATCACCATCATTACGTCAGATAGGGCCTGGCACGTGGCGCCTTCTCGGCAACCTACGACGAAGCCGAGGCGTTGCTTCGTAGCCAGCCGGTTTCAGAGTCGGCCCTCCCTGTCGCGGATGGCGGCAGAAATACCAAGACAAAATGTCAAGCCGGTGAGGCCGCCCGTCCGCAGACGGCGGGCCTCTCCAGCTTCGGGGACTACTGTCGGGGGGATAACCCCGGGGTATGCTCATCAAGCCTGCTACTTCATTTCCTTCCCAAAGGATATGAACAAATACAGTTTCCTAAGGCCCAAGTCTTCTGGACGGCCAGGCTGCGCCTGCCGGCTGGAGGACGAGGCGGCCAACTCTCTGGCCAGCTAGGAAACCCCTGCCGGCTAGAGGCGAGACGGCAACCTCTTCCTGACCGTCTTGGCCAAGCAAGCCGGCTAGGAACGAGGCGGCCGTGCCCGAGCCGGCTAGCCAAGCAGGCTAGCCGGTCGGGGATCTCAAGTCACATCAGATCATAGATCAGGATGAGACCTTACGATTAAAGGTGGCTACGAGTCAGCAAAGGTACTGGATCGGAGTGTCCGGCAGGTACGAGCGTCGGCGGCCACGCCGCTGACCTACCCCGGCTCTGATCCATCACCTAGCATCGTGTCAGACCGTCACACTCCCACTCCATTACTGCACTCGGCGTGGGGAACAGTGGAGGCGGTCGTACTATCCGCCCATGAAGAATCTCGTTGGACGACGCTCGACGTACAGCGCGTGCTCGGCGTCAACCTTACACGAGAGTTTCATTGGCCAGCCGGTGGGTCCCACTGGCAGACGAGACCATGCAGCCCGCGGACCCCTCAAGCGACAAGACAAGACCCTCGTGGGCCCCTGGTCAGCCGGCGAGGCAGCCAGCCGGGTCCTGCTCTTGTACCTTTTATCCATATTGTAGACCGGCGGGTTCGTCTATAAAACCCCCGGTCACCCTCCATGCAGGGGGTCGATCGAACAACACTTCACATCCACAAACCACATAGAGAGAGGTAGAGACGAGCCAGCAGCTCCCCTCTTCGTCCTCCCAACACAGCTCCAGGAGCAACCTTGTAATCCATCCATACATATCAAACACTCTGACAGGACTAGGGGTCTTATCTCTATGGAGAGCCCTCAACCTGGGTACATCGTGCATTCCATGCATGTACCAACCTCGTTCCCAACGCCCTCCTTTGTCCCTTCGGTTCTCACCGACTTTAGCCTACCCGTGGCATATGTTGTGAGTATTCACCGACAACGGGAGAGATCCACGAAAATACTTTTCCACCGCCGCAAGCTTCTGTCTCCGCAAGATCCCATCTGGGGCACGTTCTGGTGCCCTGCCGGAGGGGGGATTCGGATAGGGAGGGCTTCTTCATCAACACCATTGCCTGTCCGATGATGCGTGAGTTGTTCACCATAGACCTTGAGGTCCATAGCTAGTAGCTAGATGGCTTCTTCTCTCTATTGGATCTTCAATACAAAGTTCTCCATGATCTTCATGGAGATCTATCAGATGTAATCTTCTTTTGCGGTGTGTTTGTCGAGATCCGATGAATTGTGGATTTATGATGAGATTATCTATGAATCTTATTTGAGTTTCTTCTGATCTCTTATATGCATGATTTCATATCGTTGTAATTCTCTTCGAGTTGTGGGTTTTGTTTGGCCAACTTGATCTATGATTCTTGCAATAGGATAAGTGCTTGGTTTTCGGTTCATACCGTGCGGTGACCTCACCCAGTAACAGAAGGGGTAGCGAGGCACGCATCGTGTTGTTGCCATCAAGGGTAAAAAGATGGGGTTTAAATCTATTGCATGAATTTATCCCTCTACATCATGTCATCTTGCTTAAGGCGTTACTCTGTTCGTCATGAACTCAATACACTAGATGCATGCTGGATAGCGGTCGATGTGTGGAGTAATAGTAGTAGATGCAGAAAGTATCGGTCTACTTGTCTCGAACATGATGCCTATATGTATGATCATTGCCTTAGATATCGTCATGAATTTGCGCGGTTCTATCAATTGCTCGACAGTAATTCGTTCACCCACCGTAATATTTGCTATCTTGAGAGAAGCCTCTAGTGGACACTATGGCCTCCGGGTCTACTTCACATCATACTTTCAGCCCTACACTTTTATTTTGTTGAACTTTCCGCCTTCATATCTCACCTTGCAATCAATCGTGAAGGGATTGACAACCCCTTTGTAGCGTTGGGTGCAAGTTTGCTATTTTTGCGCATGTACATCGGTGCTTCGTCTTGATACTCCTACTGGATTGAAACCTTGGTTCTCAAACTGAGGGAAATACTTACTGCTACTGTGCTGCATCACCCTTTCCTCTTCAAGGGAAAAATCCGACGCAAGCTAAAGAGGTAGCAAGAAGAATTTCTAGCGCCGTTGCCGGGGAGGAGGATCAAGTCAAGAATAGTCTCCCGTCAACGTGCCAATTTCTGGCGCCGTTGCCGGGGAGCATCAAGTGAAGCTTATCCAAGTAAATGTCGCAAACTCACCTCTTGCATTTACTTTTTTGCCTCTCGTTTTCCTCTCCCCCACTTCTGAAAAACAAAAAATTACATTTTTTTGCCTTTTTTGTTTGCCTTTCCTTTGCTTGTGTGCTATGTGCCTTCAATATGCTTGCATCTTTGCTTGCTGAAAATCTATTGATATGGATCCTCATCCACTTGCTAATCTCTTTAAGAGATCCACTTATGTTGATCCAATTGCTAGTGAGTTGAGTGCACTTGACATTCTCTATGGAGTTTTGCTTGAGATGCATGAATCTGAAAATCTGATGAAGAAATTTATGAAGTGATTCACGAGGGCTCCTTGAATGTAAAGCATGATTGCAATGGTTTCACTATAAATCCTATTAGTGTCAATCATGCTAAAAATATGCAAAACCCTAAGCTTGGGGATGCTAGTTTTGCTATGTCCACTACTTGTTGCAATGATCATGATTGGGGTAATGATTTTTCTTATGATCTTGAAAATTTGTTTAAGCCTCATGATGATTATGATGTTTGCAATAAGATTGAAAGTGGGATTGGAGAAGTCATGACTTTAGTTGATGATAATCCCACTATTTTTGAAGAGAGTCAACTTTGCATGCCTGTGGATCATGAAAAGAATATCCTTTGTGATAGCTATATTGTTGAATTTGAATATGATCCCACATGTAATTGTTATGAGAGAGGAAATTATTGTGGTAGAAACTTTCAAATCACTAAATCACCTCTCGTTATGTGGAGATTGCTATTGTCTCTTTCTTCTTCCTTGCATATGGTAACTATTGGTTGTCTTGACAATCTGTTTTCCTATAAAATGCCTATGCATAGGAAGTATGTTAGACTTAGATGTGATTTTCACATGTTTCATGATCCTCTCTACATGTCCGATTGCTATCTTTTATGTGAGCATCATCGAATTATCAATGCCTAGCTAAGGGCGTTAAACAATAGCGCTTGTTGGGAGGAAACCCAATGAATTTATCTTTGCTTTTTTGCTTTCTGTTTTGTTGCGTCCACACCATCATAATTCTGTTATGATTGTGTCTTTTTTGTTTCTTTTTGTGTTTGAGCCAAGTAAAACCTTTATGACTAGTTTGGTGATGGTTGTTTGATCCTGCTGGAAAAAGACAGAAACTTTTCGCTCACGAAATTATTTTTCGCTTTTATCGAGAAAGAGCTTTTGAGTTGATTCTTTTTATGCTGGTTTATATGCCAATTTCCCAAACTGTCGTAATTTTTCAAAATGTTTGAGGTACCAGAAGTATACGAAGTATACAGATTGCTACAGACTGGTCTGTTTTTGACATTTTCTATTTTTGTTGTGTTGATTGCTTATTTTGATGAAACTATGGATATTATCGGGGGGGTATTAGCCATGGGAAAGTGAGAATACAGTAATCGAACACCAATATAAATAGAAATCAAGTTTTCTACAATACCTAAAGAGGTGGTAGTTTGTTTTCTTGTGCTAATGATATCACAAGTTTCTGTTTAAGTTTTGTGTTGTGAAGTTTTCAAGTTTTGGGTGATGTTCTCATGGACAAAGGGATAAAGAGTGGAAAGAGCTCAAGCTTGGGGATGCCCAAGGCATCCCGAGACAAATTCAAGGACACCAAAAAGCCTAAGCTTGGGAATGCCCCGGGAAGGCATCCCCTCTTTCGTCTTCAATCCATTGGTAACATTACTTGGAGCTATATTTTTATTCACCACATGATATGTGTTTTGCTTGGAGTGTCGTGTATTATAGGAGTCTTTTATTTTTGTTGTGTCACAATCATCCTTGCTGCACACCTTTTGAGAGAGACATGCACTCATCGTGAATTTGCTAGAATACTCATTGAGCTTCGCTTATATCTTTTGAGTTAGGCAATTTAGCTCATTGTGCTTAACTTATATCTTTTGAGCTAGATAACTTTGCTCATAAGTGCTTGACTTAGATCTTTTAGAGCACGATGGTGTCATATTTTGGAGAAATAAGAACTCTTGATCTTCACTTATATCTTTTTGAGAGTGCTCTCTCTGACTAACTTGGTAGTTGGCTTGTGCTATGAAAGTAGTCCCAAAGGTGATAGGTACCCAAAGAGGATACAATAAAACTTCCATCTTCATGAGCATTGATTATAAAGAGAAGTTTGATTCCTCTCAAATAGTTTTGAGACATGGATTTGGTAATATTAAGAGTTATGTTAGTAGGGTGTTGTGAATCTATAAATACTTGTGTTGAAGTTAGTGATTCCCGTAACATGCACGTATGGTGAACCACTATGTTAGGAAGTCGGAGGATATTTCATTTATTGATTGTCATCCCTTGTGTTGTTGTCGGGATCACGCGATGGTTAACACCTACCAACCCTTCCCCTAGCAGTATGCGTTTAGCAATTTCTTTTGATTACTAATAAAAACTTTCGCAATAAGTATGTGAGTTCTTCATGACTAATGTGAGTCCATGGTATAGATGCACTTCCACCTTCCACCATTGCTAGCCTCTCTAGTGCCGCACAACTTTTCGCCGGTGCACAAACCCACCATATGCCTTCCTCAAAACAGCCACCATACCTACCTACTATAGCATTTTCATAGCCATTCCGAGATATATTGCCATGCAATTCCCACCGTTCCGTCTCATGACTTGTGTCGTCACTCTCATATTGCCATTGCATGATTGTAAGATAGCTAGCAAGATGTTTCAACGTCATACGCCATGCTAGATCATTGCACATCCCGGTACACTGCCGGAGGCATTTCCTATAGAGTCATCATCATTTTGAGCTTTGAGTTGTGAGTAAATAAAAGTGTGATGATCATCATTCTTAGAGCATTGTCCCATGTGAGGAAATAAAAAAAAGAGGCCAAAGTTGCCCACGAAAAAGAATGGAAAGAGGCCAAAGTGACCAAACAAAAAAAAGAGAGAAAAAGAGAGAAGGGACAATGCTACTATCTTTTCCACACTTGTGCTTCATAATAGCACCATGTTCTTCATGATTGAGAGTCTCTTGTTTTGTCACCACCATATGCTAGTGGGAATCTTCATTATATAACTTGGCTTGTATATTCCAATGATGGGCTTCCTCAAAATTGCCCTAGGTCTTCGTGGGCAAGCAAGTTGGATGCACACCCACTAGTTCTCCTTTTGAGCTTTCACATACTTATAGCTCTAAGTGCATCCATTGCATGGTAATCCCTACTCTTTCACATTGATATCTATTGATGGGCATCTCCATAGCCCCTTGATACGCCGAGTCGATGTGACCATCTCCTCCTTTTTGTCTCACAACCTCCACCACACTCTATTCCACCTATAGTGCTATATCCATGGCTCATGCTCATGTATTGTGTGATAGTTGTAAAAGGTTTGAGAAAGTAAGAGATTCACGAAAATACTTTTCCGCCGCCGCAAGCTTCTGTCTCCGCAAGATCCCATCCGGGGCACGTTCTGGTGCCCTGCCGGAGGGGGGATTCAGATACGGAGGGCTTCTTCATCAACACCATTGCCTCTTCGATGATGCGTGAGTAGTTCACCATAGACCTTCGGGTCCATAGCTAGTAGCTAGATGGCTTCTTCTCTCTCTTGGATCTTCAATACAAAGTTCTCCATGATCTTCATGGAGATCTATCAGATGTAATCTTCTTTTGCGGTGTGTTTGTCGAGATCTCATGAATTGTGGATTTATGATCAGATTATCTATGAATCTTATTTGAGTTTCTTCTGATCTCTTATATGAATGATTTCATATCCTTGTAATTCTCTTCGAGTTGTGGGTTTTGTTTGGCCAACTTGATCTATGATTCTTGCAATAGGAGAAGTGCTTGGTTTTGGGTTCATACCGTGTGGTGACCTCACCCAGTGATAGAAGGGGTAGCGAGGCACGCATCATGTTGTTGCCATTAAGGGTAAAAAGATGGGGTTTATATCTATTGCATGAATTTATCCCTCTACATCATGTCATCTTGCTTAAGGTGTTATTCTGTTCGTCATGAAATCAATACACTAGATGCATGCTGGATAGCAGTCGATGTGTGGAGTAATAGTAGTAGATGCAGAAAGTATCGGTCTACCTGTCTCAGACGTGATGCCTATATGTATGATCATTGCCTTAGATATCGTCATGACTTTGCGCGGTTCTATCAATTGATCGACAGTAATTTGTTCACCCACCGTAATATTTGCTATCTTGAGAGAAGCCTCTAGTGATCACTATGGCCCCCGGGTCTACTTCATGTTGGGGAACGTCGCATGGGAAACAAAAATTTTCCTACGCGCACGGAGACCTATCATGGTGATGTCCATCTACGAGAGGGGATGAGTGATCTACGTACCCTTGTAGACCGTACAGCAGAAGCGTTAGTGAACGCGGTTGATGTAGTGGAACGTCCTCACGTCCCTCGATCCACCCCGCGAACAATCCCGCGATCAGTCCCACGATCTAGTACCGAACGGACGGCACCTCCGCGTTCAGCACACGTACAACTCAACGATGATCTCGGGCTTCTTGATCCAGCAAGAGAGACGGAGAGGTAGAAGAGTTCTCCGGCAGCGTGACGGCGCTCCGGAGGTTGGTGATGATCTTGTCTCAGCAGGGCTCCGCCCGAGCTCCGCAGAAACGCGATCTAGAGGAAAAACCGTGGAGGTATGTGGTCGGGCTGCCGTGGAAAAGTCGTCTCAAATCAGCCCTAAAACCTCCGTATATATAGGTGGGAGAGGGGGGCCTTGCCTTGGGGCTCAAGGAGCCCCAAGGGGGTCGGCCGAGCCAAGGGGGAAGGTCTCCCCCCCCAAACCGAGTTGGACTTGGTTTGGTGGGTGGGAGTCCTTCCTTCCCTTCCCACCTCCTTTTTTTTTTCTTTCTCTTTGATTTTTCTTCCAATGCGCATAGGGCCCTTCCGGTAATCAAATGAGGTCATCCTATATATCAATCTTCGTTTCCGGACCATTCCAGAAACCCTCGTGACGTCCGTGATCTCATCCGGGACTCCGAACAACATTCGGTAACCAACCATATAACTCAAATACGCATAAAACAACGTCGAAGCTTAAGTGTGCAGACCCTGCGGGTTCGAGAACTATGTAGACATGACCCGAGAGACTTCTCGGTCAATATCCAATAGCGGGACCTGGGTGCCCATATTGGATCCTACATATTCTACGAAGATCTTATCGTTTGAACCTCAGTGCCAAGGATTCATATAATGCCGTATGTCATTCCCTTTGTCCTTCGGTATGTTACTTGCCTGAGATATGATCGTCAGTATCCACATACCTATTTCAATCTCGTTTACCGGCAAGTCTCTTTACTCGTTCTATAATACAAGATCCCGCAACTTACACTAAGTCACATTGCTTGCAAGGCTTGTGTGTGATGTTGTATTACCGAGTGGGTCCCGAGATACCTCTCCGTCACACGGGGTGACAAATCCCAGTCTTGATCCATACTAACTCAACTAACACCTTCGGAGATACCTGTAGAGCATCTTTATAGTCACCCAGTTACGTTGCGACATTTGATACACACAAAGTATTCCTCCAGTGTCAGTGAGTTATATGATCTCATGGTCATAGGAACAAATACTTGACACGCAGAAAACAGTAGCAACAAAATGACACGATCAACATGCTACGTCTATTAGTTTGGGTCTAGTCCATCACGTGATTCTCCTAATGACGTGATCCAGTCATCAAGCAACAACACCTTGTTCATAATCAGAAGACACTGACTATCTTTGATCAACTGGCTAGCCAACTAGAGGCTTGCTAGGGACAGTGTTTTGTCTATGTATCCACACATGTAAATGAGTCTTCATTCAATAGAATTATAGCATGGATAATAAACGATTATCTTGATACATGAATTATAATAATAACTATATTTATTATTGCCTCTAGGGCATAATTCCAACAGTCTCCCACTTGCACTAGAGTCAATAATCTAGCCCTCACATCATCATGCGAATTACATTGTAATAAATCTAACACCCATACAGTTCTAGTGTTGATCATGCTTTGGCCGTGGAAGAGGTTTAGTCAGCGGGTCTGCTACATTCAGATCCGTGTGCACTTTGCATATATTTACGTCCTCCCCTTCGACGTAGTCGCGGATGAGGTTGAAGCGTCATTTGATGTGTCTGGACTTCTTGTGAAACCGTGGTTCCTTTGCTAAGGCAATGGCACCCGTGTTGTCACAGAACAAGGTTATTGGATTCAGTGTGCTTGGCACCACTCCAAGATCCGTCATGAACTGCTTCATCCAGACACCCTCCTTAGCCGCCTCCGAGGCAGCCATGTACTCCGCTTCACATGTAGAATCTGCTACGACGCTTTGCTTGGAACTGCACCAGCTTACCGCACCCCCATTAAGAATAAATACGTATCCGGTTTGCGACTTAGAGTCGTCCGGATCTGTGTCAAAGCTTGCATCGACGTAACCTTTTACGGCGAGCTCTTCGTCACCTCCATACACGAGAAACATCTCCTTAGTCCTTTTCAGGTACTTCAGGATATTCTTGACCGCTGTCCAGTGATCCACTCCTGGATTACTCTGGAACCTACCTGCCATACTTATGGCCAGGCTAACGTCCGGTCTAGTGCACAGCATTGCATACATGATAGAGCCTATGGCTGAAGCATAGGGGAAGGAGCGCATATGCTCTCTATCCTCATCAGTTGCTGGGCATTGAGTCTTACTCAATCTCGTACCTTGTAAAACTGGCAAGAACCCCTTCTTTGACTGTTCCATTTTGAACCTCTTCAAAATTTTATCAAGGTATGTGCTTTGTGAAAGTCCTATCAGGCGTTTTGATCTATCCCTATAGATCTTAATGCCTAGAATGTAAGCAGCTTCTCCTAGGTCCTTCATAGAGAAACTTTTATTCAAGTAATCCTTTATGCTCTCCAAAAACTCCACGTTGTTTCCAATCAGCAATATGTCATCCACATACAATATTAGAAACGCCACAGAGCTCCCACTCACTTTCTTGTAAATACAAGATTCTCCAACCACTTGTATAAACCCAAATGCTTTGATCACCTCATCAAAGCGTTTGTTTCAACTCCGAGATGCTTGCACCAGTCCATAAATGGATCGCTGGAGCTTGCACACCTTGTTAGCATTCTTAGGATCGACAAAACCTTCGGGTTGTATCATATACAATTCTTTCTTAAGGAAACCGTTAAGGAACACCATTTTGACATCCATCTGCCAGATTTCATAATTGAAAAATGCAGCTATTGCTAACATGATTCTGACGGACTTAAGCATCGCTACGGGTGAGAATGTCTCATCGTAGTCAACTCCTTGAACTTGTGAAAAACCCTTTGCCACAAGTCGAGCTTTATAAACGGTCACATTGCCGTCAGCGTCTGTCTTCCTCTTAAAGATCCACTTGTTTTGAATAGCCTTGCGGCCCTCAGGCAGTACCTCCAAAGTCCACACTTTGTTCTCATACATGGATCCTATCTCGGACTTCATGGCTTCTAGCCATTTGTTGGAATCTGAGCCCACCATTGCTTCTTCATAATTTGTAGGTTCATTGTTGTCCAACAACATGATTGACAAGACGGGATTACCGTACCACTCTGGAGCAGCACATGGTCTCGTCGACCTGCGTGGTTCAACAGAAACTTGAACCGGAGTTTCATGATCATCATCATTAACTTCCTCCTCAACCGGCGTCGCAACGACAGAGGTTTCCCCTTGCCCTGCGCCACCATCCAGAGGGATGAGAGGTTCGACAACCTCGTCAAGTTCTATCTTCCTCCCACTCAATTCTCTTGAGAGAAACTCCTTCTTTAGAAAAGCTCCATTTTTAGCAACAAACACTTTTCCCTCGGATTTGAGATAGAAGGTGTACCCAACTGTCTCTTTTGGGTAACCTATGAAGACGCACTTTTCCGCTTTGGGTTCCAGCTTTTCAGGCTGAAGCTTTTTGACATAAGCTTCACATCCCCAAACTTTAAGAAACGACAACTTTGGCCTTTTGCCATACCACAGTTCGTATGGTGTCGTCTCAACGGATTTTGATGGTGCCCTATTTAAAGTGAATGCAGCTGTTTCTAATGCATAACCCCAAAACGATAATGGCAAATCGGTAAGAGACATCATAGATCGCACAATCTCTAATAAAGTACGATTACGACGTTTGGACACACCATTACGCTATGGTGTTCCAGGCGGTGTCAACTGTGAAACAATTCCACATTGTCTTAAGTGAGCACCAAACTCGAAACTCAGTTATTCACCCCCACGATCAGACCATAGGAACGTGATCTTCTTGTTACGATGATTTTCAACTTCACTCTGAAATTGCTTGAACTTTTCAAATGTTTCAGACTTGTGCTTCATCAAGTAGATATAACCATATCTACTCAAATCGTCAGTGAAGGTGAGAAAATAACGATATCCGCCGCGTGCCTCCACGCTCATCGGACCACACACATCGTTATGTATGATTTCCAACAAGTCACTTGCACGCTCCATTGTTCCGGAGAACGGAGCCATAGTCATCTTGCCCATGAGGCATGGTTCGCACGTGTCAAGTGACTCCAAAAGTCCATCAGCATGGAGTTTCTTCATGCGCGTTACACCAATATGACCTAAGCGGCAGTGCCACAAAAATATGGCGCTATCATTGTTAACTCTAACTCTTTTGGTCTCAATGTTATGTATGTGTGTATCGCTATCAAGATTCAATATGAAGAATCCTCTCACATTGGGTGCATGACCATAAAAGATGTTACTCATAGAAATAGAACAACCATTATTCTCTGACTTAAAAGAGTAACCGTCTCGCAATAAACAAGATCCAGATATAATGTTCATGCTCAACGCAGGCACTAAATAACAATGATTTAAGTTCATAACGAATCCTGATGGTAACTGAAGTGAAACTGTTCCGACGGCGATTGCATCAACCTTGGAACCATTTCCTACGCGCATCGTCACTTCATCTTTCGCCAGCCTTCGTCTATTCCGCAGTTCCTGTTTCGAGTTGCAAATATGAGCAACAGAACCGGTATCGAATACCCAGGCAC
This sequence comes from Hordeum vulgare subsp. vulgare, assembly GCF_904849725.1. Lineage (NCBI taxonomy): Eukaryota > Viridiplantae > Streptophyta > Magnoliopsida > Poales > Poaceae > Hordeum > Hordeum vulgare. The sequence continues at coordinate 577,403,571 of NC_058521.1, forward strand.
TACTAGAGAGCCGGTCAAGTACACATCAATAACATGTATATCAAATATACCTGATTTTTCTTTGGCCGCCTTCTTATCTGCCAGATACTTGGGGCAATTTCGCTTCCAGTGACCCATACCCTTGCAATAGTAACACTCCGTTTCAGGCTTAGGTCCAGCTTTGGGTTTCTTCGTCGGATTGGCAACAGGCTTGCCGCTCTTCTTTGAATTACCCTTCTTGCCTTTGCCGTTTCTCTTGAAACTAGTGGTCTTATTCACCATCAACACTTGATCCTCTTTACGGAGTTCAGACTCTACGACTTTCAGCATCGCAAACAACTCGCCGGGAGACTTGTTCATCCCGTGCATGTTGTAGTTCAACACAAAGCCTTTATAGCTTGGCGGCAGTGATTGAAGGATTCTGTCAGTGATAGCCTCTTGCGGGAGTTCAATCCCCAGCTCAGCTAGACGGTTTGAGTACCCAGACATTTTGAGCACATGTTCACTGACACACGAGTTTTCCTCCATCTTGCAAGCATAGAATTTATCGGAGGTCTCATACCTCTCGATCCGGGCGTTCTTCTGAAAGATAAACTTCAACTCCTGAAACATCTCAAATGCTCCATGACGCTCAAAGCGACGTTGAAGTCCCGGTTCTAAGCCATACAAGACTGCACATTGAACTACTGAGTTTTCCTCCTTACGTGCTAACCAAGCGTTCTTAACATCCTGATCAGCCGTAGCGGGTGGTTCATCTCCTAGCGCAGCATTAAGGACATAATCCTTCTTCCCAGCTTGTAAGATTAGCTTAAGATTACGAGCCCAGTCTACAAAGTTGCTTCCATCATCTTTCAACTTAGCTTTCTCTAGGAACGTATTAAAATTCAGGGTGACTGTCGCGTGAGCCATGATCTACAACACAAATATATTCAAAGTGGACTTAGACTATGTTCAAGATAATTAGAGTTTAACTTAATCAAATTATTCGCTAAACTCCCACTCAAAAAGTACATCTCTCTAGTCATTTGAGTGGTTCATGATCCACTTACACTAGCTCAAGTCCGATCATCACGTGAGTTGAGTATAGTTTCAGTGGTAAGCATCCCTATGCTAATCATATCACCTATATGATTCATGATCGACCTTTCAGTCTCATGTGTTCCGAGGCCATGTCGGCACATGCTAGGCTCGTCAAGCTTAACCCGAGTGTTCCGCGTGCGCAACTGTTTTGCACCCGTTGTATGTGAACGTTGAGTCTATCACACCCGATCATCACGTGGTGTCTCGAAAACGACGAACTGTAGCAACGGTGCACAGTCGGGGAGAACACAATTTTGTCTTCAAATTTTAGTGAGAGATCACCTCATAATGCTACCGTCGTTCTAAGCAAAATAAGGTGCATAAAAGGATTAACATCACATGCAATTCATAAGTGACATGATATGGCCATCATCACGTGCTTCTTGATCTCCATCACCAAAGCACCGGCACGATCTTATTGTCACCGGCACCACACCATGATCTCCATCAACGTGTCGCCATCGGGGTTGTCGTGCTACTCATGCTATTACTACTAAAGCTACATCCTAGCAAAATAGTAAACGCATCTGCAAGCACAAACGTTAGTATAAAGACAACCCTATGGCTCGTGCCGGTTGCCGTACCATCGACGTGCAAGTCGATATTATCTATTACAACATGATCATCTCATACATCCAATATATCACATCACATCATTGGCCATATCACATCACAAGCATACCCTACAAAAACAAGTTAGACGTCCTCTAATTTTGTTGTTGCATGTTTTACGTGGTGACCATGGGTATCTAGTAGGATCGCATCTTACTTACGCAAACACCACAACAGAGATATATGAGTTGCTATTTAACCTCATCCAAGGACCTCCTCGGTAAAATCCGATTCAACTAAAGTTGGAGAAACCGACACTTGCCAATCATCTTTGAGCAACGGGGTTACTCGTAGCGATGAAACCAGTCTCTCGTAAGCGTACGAGTAATGTCGGTCCAAGCCGCTTCAATCCAACAATACCGCGAAATCAAGAAAAGACTAAGGAGGGCAGCAAAACGCACATCACCACCCACAAAAACTTTTGTGTTCTACTTGGGAAGACATCTACGCATGAACCTAGCTCATGATGCCACTGTTGGGGAACGTCGCATGGGAAACAAAAATTTTCCTACGCGCACGGAGACCTATCATGGTGATGTCCATCTACGAGAGGGGAAGAGTGATCTACGTACCCTTGTAGACCGTACAGAAGAAGCGTTAGTGAACGCGGTTGATGTAGTGGAACATCCTCACGTCCCTCGATCCGCCCCGCGAACAATCCCGCGATCAGTCCCACGATCTAGTACCGAACGGACGGCACCTCCGCGTTCAGCACACGTACAGCTCTACGATGATCTCGGCCTTCTTGATCCAGCAAGAGAGACGGAGAGGTAGAAGAGTTCTCCGGCAGCGTGAAGGCGCTCCGGAGGATGGTGATGATCTCGTCTCAGCAGGGCTCCGCCCGAGCTCCGCAGAAACGCGATCTAGAGGAAAAACCATGGAGGTATGTGGTCGGGCTGCCGTGGAAAAGTCGTCTCAAATCAGCCCTAAAACCTCCGTATATATAGGTGGGAGAGGGGGGGCCTTGCCTTGGGGCTCAAGGAGCCCCAAGGGGGTCGGCCGAGCCAAGGGGGGAAGGTCTCCCCCCCCAAACCGAGTTGGACTTGGTTTGGTTGGTGGGAGTCCTTCCTTCCCTTCCCACCTCCTTTTTTTTCTTTCTCTTTGATTTTTCTTCCAATGCGCATAGGGCCCTTTTGGGCTGTCCCACCAGCCCACTAAGGGCTGGTGCGCCACACTCAAGGCCTATGGGCTTCCCCGGGGTGGGTTGCCCCCCCCCGGTGAACTCCCGGAACCCATTCGTCATTCCCGGTACATTCCCGGTAACTCCGAAAACCTTCCGGTAATCAAATGAGGTCATCCTATATATCAATCTTCGTTTCCGGACCATTTCGGAAACCCTCGTGACGTCCGTGATCTCATCCGGGACTCCGAACAACATTCGGTAACCAACCATATAACTCAAATACGCATAAAACAACGTCGAACCTTAAGTGTGCAGACCCTGCGGGTTCGAGAACTATGTAGACATGACCCGAGAGACTTCTCGGTCAATATCCAATAGCGGGACCTGGATGTCCATATCGGATCCTACATATTCTACGAAGATCTTGTCGTTTGAACCTCCGTGCCAAGGATTCATATAATCCTGTATGTCATTCCCTTTGTCCTTCGGTATGTTACTTGCCCGAGATTCGATCGTCAGTATCCACATACCTATTTCAATCTCGTTTACCGGCAAGTCTCTTTACTCGTTCTGTAATACAAGATCCCGCAACTTACACTAAGTCACATTGCTTGCAAGGCTTGTGTGTGATGTTGTATTACCGAGTGGGCCCCGAGATACCTCTCCGTCACACGGAGTGACAAATCCCAGTCTTGATCCATACTAACTCAACTAACACCTTCGGAGATACCTATAGAGCATCTTTATAGTCACCCAGTTACGTTGTGACGTTTGATACACACAAAGTATCCCTCCGGTGTCAGTGAGTTATATGATCTCATGGTCATAGGAACAAATACTTGACACGCAGAAAACAGTAGCAACAAAATGACACGATCAACATGCTACGTCTATTAGTTTGGGTCTAGTCCATCACGTGATTCTCCTAATGACGTGATCCAGTTATCAAGCAACAACACCTTGTTCATAATCAGAAGACACTGACTATCTTTGATCAACTGGCTAGCCAACTAGAGGCTTGCTAGGGACAGTGTTTTGTCTATGTATCCACACATGTAAATGAGTCTTCATTCAATACCATTATAGGATGGATAATAAACGATTATCTTGATACAGGAATTATAATAATTATTATATTTATTATTGCCTCTAGGGTATAATTCCAACACTTCACATCATATTTTCAGCCCTACACTTTTATTTTGTTGTACTTTCCGCCTTCAGATCTCACCTTGCAAACAATCGTGAAGGGATTGACAACCCCTTTGTAGCATTGGGTGCAAGTTTCTGTTTTTGCGTAGGTACATCGGTGCTTCGTCTTGATACTCCTACTGGATTGATACCTTGGTTCTCAAACTGAGGGAAATACTTACTGCTACTGTCTGCATCACCCTTTCCTCTTCAAGGGAAAAATCCAACGCAAGCTCAAGAGGTAGCAGTTGGGTCATTTCTGATGCAAAGAGAGAATGCGATACATAATGCATGGTGTCATCCACGGGGATGATATTTTAGTTCACGATGTCGATGTCACCAATCAGTTTCTGAACGAGTCCGGCGAGGGAGATGAGTCTCTCAACACACGAGGTAGAAGCTCCGGTGAGGTAGACGCCCACGCCTCGGGCGAGGGAGGAATCAACGGCTCAAATGAGAAAGAAGCCGACAAGGGAGAAGCCGACCGCTCCGTCGAGGTGCATATATATATTAATAAATTAATCCTCTGTTATATACATATATTAATGCTCTTGCTTTTAGCCCTCCGGATGGAGCAAAACTTCAGTACGAATGAAACGAGGCCCAACCAAGAAGCTGGATGACGGTGAGAGATACAGGATCGAAACAGTCTCAAATGCCGGGCAACCAATTGCTCCCACAGATGTAAAGCAGAAGTTTGTGAAGGCATGCAGATTTGTTGTTAGGGACCACATCCCTATCACCACTCGAGAATGGATTAAGTCAAGGGAGGAAGGATTGAGATGAGGAGGAGCCAAATGAGGAGGAAATGAAGAGGCAAAAAGAGGCCCTAGAGAAAAAAGTCAAGGAGTGGGCTCTTAAGAAGATGGCTGATCTATTCAGGGGCTGAAAAAAAAAGATTGCACCAGGAATTTATCTTGAAAAATAAGACTCCAGATTTCGATCACGGCTATGAGAAGATAAAAGACTACTGGACCGAATTTGTGGCGTACAGGAAATCGGAGGACGCCTTGAAAAAATCTGCAACAAATAAGATGAATGCAGGTAAGAAGAAGTACCACCATATTATGGGGCCTGGTGGCTACGGCGGTAAGATGGCTAAGTGGGAAGCACTTGAGGCATCATTTCTAGAAAAAATATCACTCCAGAGACCTTAAGATGGCTCGAACGGGGAAGAAACTGGTTTAACGGGCATGGGGGCTTGTTGTACGAAGAAGGGAAGACAATATATAACCAAAGACACAAGGATAATCCCCTACCCATCGAGGACATTAGATGTGCAATACAAGATGTTGAAGAGGGACGGTTCATTCCCGATAGAGAGAACGACGAGCTCACACGCGCCCTTGGGAATAAGGAACACAAAGGGCAAGCACGAGGCTTACCAGGCTCCCCGCCGTGGATGCTTGCGTTTTCCGAGGAAAGGAAGAGATTTCCCGAATGAAGCCATCAGAGGAGAAAGGAAAAGGAGGCACGTGATAAAGCGGCTGAGGCAGACCGGCTGCATAATCTAGACGAAGCAGTAAAGCGGCTGCAACATGATCAAATCGACAAACAACAAGGTAGCGGCCAATCTCAGCGGCTCATGATAGAAGCTGCATCGAATCAGAAAAGCAGTGTCGCTTCCACGCAGCTCCAGGATGATGGTGATGATGCACTGACGACGGATCCTCCTCGTCGCTACCCAGTGGATGATATCACAGAGAGCACACCTTGTGAGCTAAAGGTGAAAGTTGCTTACTTAAGGTTGACGGTGGCGGTCGGCATGGCCATATTTTGGACATAATCCAAGTTGGCATTGCTCTCCGGTTCCAGAAGGGTACGCTGTCATCGCGGTGGATGAAGTGATGAAATATTATGAGGAGCTGAAGCTCGACCACCCTACAAGTGAAGTTAGGGATTTGACTCATCTTGGAGAAGTCAAGAAACAAACCGTTGTATGGCCAAAGGAGGACATCTTGCTTCCAAATTGGACGCCAAGGCCACCGACTCCTCATAGCAGCAATCCTTCTTCGCCTCCATTTCACCAGTCTCCAGCGCAAATGTCGTCTTCGCCACCTCACCAGTCTCCAGCGCAGCCGTCTCCACTGCCCCGTCAGCCGTCTCCGTCCACTAAGGATCAGAGCAAAAAGCGGAAACGTACCACCGCTAATAGTGACGGCAGAAAGGGGTATCGATCACCGAAACGTAAGTGTTCGCCCCTCCCAAAAGTACCTCATAAGGATATGGAGAAGAGACATTGGGACTATACTGGAGAGGACAATATTAAGAGGGCAGATGCCCAGCATCAACAGTGGAAGTTTGAGACGGCTAACAAGAAGAAACCGAAAGAGCCAGAGTTCCCGACCACCCCAGAAGATCACGCCGCATGCGTGAAAATGCTGAAAACCGTTGCAGATCCCTCGCCACCGTTGTGAGCAGACTATGAACGCTCTATTCTCAAGTCGGCTCAGGCAAAAAAGCAGCGGTTGAAGAGTAGTACGTCCAACGGGAAATCAGTTGCCCAACTCGGACAACAGAAAAACCAATCGTGCCCCCCGCTCAAAGTGTATTCCGATACAAAGGTGTGCTCGAGCGGAGCTGCGGTCGAGCAGAGGAATGATGAAACAGCTGGTATCGATCCGGAGTTTGTTGCATTATACGGAGAAGCGGCCAAGGCTCAAGGCATGTCTATTGATGAGTACATAAACCATTTGCAGGAATTCGCTGACATAACATACTTGTACCGGTACGGGGCTCCTCTCGTCAAACCTGAGTTAGTCAACGTGCTACCAACAAAAATGCGAAGATTGCATGACTAGTACATGCAAGCATGTGCTGAACAACAAAACTGGATCTACCTTGCATATAAAGACGAGCATTTCAGGACTGGACAAGGCATGCTAATGATTGAATTCGACGAATTATTTTAGTTATACAAACAAGATGCCCTCGAAAAATCTATCATCACTGCCTATTGTTTGTAAGTATTATTAATTTATGTCATTAAGTCTTACTCAACTTGTTCTTGCATGTATAATCTTACTCATCACTATATTAATTTTGCAGAATGAAGATTCTCGAATGCAAAAGAGGACAAATCTATGACATTGGGTTCATTGACCCATATTACATTCATCACCAAAGTCTCGAAACGAAGCCATGCGAGACACAGAAAAACTTGGTACAAGGGTTAAGGTTTTCCGGTACCAAAAGGGAAATACTATTTCCTTACAACTTCAAGTGAGTGTTACTACACACATTCTATTTTCGCTTATTCGATGTTATTATAAGTGTATAATTGACTTGTTATGCGTGCGTAGGTTCCACTTTATTTTGTTAATCATTGTACCCGACGAGGAAAAAGTAATAGTCATGGACCCGAAACGCACACCCCTCCCTGAATGGGCGAACATGCAGAAATGCCTCTAGAGGTAATTTCAATCATTATGGCACTATATCGGCAACTTCTCGTTCATTTCCTGATAGCAAGAAATTAATATAGAACTCCTTTATTCATTTTCTTTTCTTGGAGGGCTTGGAAACGGTTCACCACCAAGGCTTGGGGTGTTTGGAAGTCAGAGCTTACATTTAAACAAATAGATGTAAGTAACTACTAGCTAGATCTGCGCATCTCTTTATTCTAGTTTCAATACCATTATAATTCTTGATTATGTTTTTGATTGAACTCTGTTCTCGTAAAGTGCTTGAGGCAGGAACACGGGAATAATTTATGTGGATACTATGTTTGTGAGTTCATTCGCCACACGACCCATGAGAAAGGCAAAAACCAGGGCATAAAAAAAATTGAAGTACGATAAACAATACTCACAACTTTATTTTATTACCGTGAGTTGTGTTCGGTTTCATTGATATATATTGACCCCTTCTTTAAATTAGATCAAATGGTTGCGGGAAGGTCTTCTACCACAGGAACGTGTACGAGCAATTCAAGAGGAAATTGCCGGATTCTTAGATGCAGAGGTCCTAGATGTGATGGGAGAATATTATTACCCGTCGATGCAATTCAAATGAAATGTTAAAGTGTAAAAGATATGCATATGTGTGCATGTAACTCGTGTCTATATTTTGTAATATGTTCGACAAAGCACGACAAATGAGATGGTGTAATATATTCGTGACGATGATGTGCAATATAGTTGTTTCTTTATTGTTGTGTATGTACCATCCAATTTAGTGCAAAACAAGAATTAAAAAGTGCCAAAAACAAATAAATGGGAAAATAGGGGGCAGCAAAATAGCCCCATCCAATTTAGAGCAAACCCCTAAACCCTTAAAAGTGCTAAAAAAGCAGCGAAGAAATAGCCCCGGTTCGTAATATGAACCGGGGCTAATACCCCTCCCCCCCCCCCCCCCGCTCCTAGCCCCGCCACGTGGAAGGTCATTAGCGCCGGTTCGGGGCCTAACCGGGACTAGCATTTGTCCCGGTTGATTAGTCCCGGTTCGTGAACCGGGACTAATGGCCCAACCGAACCGGGGCTATAGGCCCTTTTTCTACTAGTGTATGCAGTAATGCATTACTCTTTTCCTTGGAAATGATGGTAACGTCATTATATCCTGATGCATGATAAACCCAGTAAAACTAGACTGGTATGTAGTAATGCATTACTCTTTTTCTTGGAAATGATGATTCAATCAAAGGGAGAAGAATCATCAATCGGGGTAGGGTATCCGAAGCAAAGCTACCACAGAAGTATTACTTTGATTTGGAACCAACTTTCCCGGCTGATACATTTTTTTGTTGTCGTTTTCACATGCGAGAACCATTGTTCTTGCGCATTATGGAGGGAGTGGAGGCACACGATGACTACTTCAAGCTCACAAGGGATTGTGGCGCTCAACTCTCTTTCTCTGTCAAGTGGAAGTGGACGGCTGCCATGAGGATGATTGCACTTGGTACTGCGGCTGATACCGTTGGTGAGATGGTCAGGATAGAGGAGAGCACATGCCTGAAAACTACTGTCAAGTTTGGTCGTGTTGTGATGGAGGTGTTTGGAGCAGAGTATGTGAGAGAGCCAAATGCACATGGCACGGAGAAGTTGTTGGCAATTGGAGAGGCCAGAGGGTTTCCATGAATGCTTGGATCAATCAATTGCATGCATTGGCAATGGAAAAACTGTCCCAAAGGTTTGCGAGGAATGTACCAAGGTCACACAAAAGAGGCCAAAATCATATTAGAGGCGGTGGCATCACATGACTTATGGATTTGGCATGCTTTCTTTGGAATGCGAGGCTCTCATAATGACATCAACGTGCTTCAACGATCCCGATGTTCAGGAGGCTTTGCAACAGGGAATCACCTTCATGCAACTACATCGTCAACGACCGAGACTACAACATGTGATACTATCTTGCCGATGGCATATATCCTTAGTGGGCTGCATTTGTGAATACCATATCCGAACCACATGGAAGAAAACAAAAGCACTTCACAACAATGCAGGAATCAGCTAGGAATGATGTGGAGAGGGCTTTTAGAGTGCTGCAAGCGCGTTAGAGAATTGTTCGTGGGGCTGCAATGATCTGGGAACAAGAAACTTTGTGACAGGTGATAAAATATTGTGCTATTTTGCACAATATAATCGTCGATAATGAGGATGATGGTGTAGCCCAAACCAACGATTTTGAAACACCTGAAGAACAAGTTGAAATACTTGAAGATCAAGATGCAATGCAACTTATGAATTTCATGCAAATGCATCAAAATCTTCGAGATCATCACGTGCACACGCACCTACTTAATGATCTGGTGGACCATATATGGACCCACAATGAAAATTAAAGATCAGATGATTCATTGTGCACTTCAAATAAAATTGATGTAAACAATCTTTTATGTTAGTTACCAATTTTTATTTTATGTGTGACATTTATTATCGAATGATTTATGCGCATAATTTTATATGTATTTGAGAGTCTAAATGTAAGGTATGTAGATATACAAAATAAACTATAAAAAGCCTCCGGATACATCCGCGGGCGTATAAAAGACCGAATTTACTCAATCCGGCTAGATACTCTAACAAGTTACTATTGATTTTTCCGGAGGAACAGGGCCTGGCGAAGCTTGTGGACCAGTATTGCTCGTAAATCCTTCCGCTGGATTTTCCACGACGCACGCGTTTCGGACTAATTTTTGTGTACGTATTTTTTGAACGGTAACGCGCTTCGGGTTAATTAATGCGTACTGGCCGGCTGGGTCGAACAGGCCAGTGCATAGGCTAAGAAATAATGAGCACTCCTTCGGGAGCCTCCGAGTGATCACTCTGACGCGCCGTCGTCATTTGACGCATTCTCAGCCGTCGTCACGTGTTGTGTTTTAAATGTTTTCTTCGTATTTTTTTTTTATTTTTTCGTACGTGTTTTCGGCTTTTTAGAGTAAGTTTTTTTTCAGATTTTTTTCGTGTTTCTGTTTTTCGTAGGTTTTTCGTAACTATTGGACGAAAAAAAATCAATCATTGTTTTGTTTTTTAGTCGAAAAACACGTTTTCTGTTTTTTTGCGAGAGGCATGATTTTGCCTTTGCGAGAGGCACGGCCCTGGCTCTCGGAAAGAGAAAAAAAACACGTTTTTAGTTTTTTTACGAGAGTCACGGTTTTGTTTTCGCGAAAAGCATGGTTTTGCATGCACGCCTCTCGAAAAGGGGAAAACGTGTTTTATGTTTTTTTGTAAGAGACACGGTTTTGCTTCCTCGAATGGCACGGTTTTGCCTTCGCGAGAGGCACGCCCGTGCCTCTCCCAAAAAGAAAAAAATAATTTTGTTTTGCGAGAGACACGGTTTTGCTTCCGCGAAAGACACGGTTTTGTCTTTGCGAGAGGCATGCCCGTGCCTTTTCCGAAAGAAAAAAATGTGTTTTCTGCTTTCTTTTTTCCACGAGAGGCACGATTTTGCCTTCGTGAGAGGTACGATCTGTGCATCTAGGAAAGGGAAAATAACGCGTTTTCTATATTTTTTCTATAGCGTGAGACACGGTTTTTTGTCTGGTTTTTTTCGTGAAAAAAAAGTTCGTCAAAACCAACCAATATGGGTTCTAGTTTTGAAGATCTCGATGCGAGAAAGCCAACGGTGAAAACGGTTCAAAATTTAGACTCACGGTTTAGGAGATAAAGTATTTTAAAAATACGAACCTACAAAAAAAAGAAAAACTATCAGTTGCGATAAACGGTATACATGCAGTACATCATTTATTGCAACATGTAAAAGTGATACTAATCATTAAAAAATGTACTCGCTAACTAATAATTTTGATAGACTTATGCTTTGTTTCATCTTGAACATAGAGCAGGGCTGCCTAAGACGTACAGGCCGACATGCATGTGAACAACATCACGAGACACGAGTGCGCACACATTTTTGTAAAACTTTTAGGATTTGATCCTTTTCCTACCACCGGCGTCCTTGGTGGTAGGTGTAATAGCCTACCGTCAAAATCCTTGATGATAGGAAACTTATCCACATCAGCACGATGAACGCTTACCGTCAAATACGTTAGCGGTAGCCTGTACAACCCTATCGTCAAGGTGCTTGATAGTAAGTGTGAACACGTACTGTGTTTGATACTTAGGAAAATTTGACGATAGGGCGTCTAACTCTACCGCTAGGGTCTTTGGTGGTAGACTATTATATCCTATCGTCGTAGACTCTGATGATGGAAAATGGTCGGATCTTGAAATTTGTATAAATTAAAATCAAATCTGAATCAACTTTTAAAGAAATCAAAACATGAAATTTAGCCCATAGGCATGTACTCCCTCCGTTTCTAAATATAAGTCTTTTTAGACATTTCAATAGGAAACTACATACGGATGTATATAGACATATTTTAGTGTGTAGGTTCACTTATTTTGTTTCGTATGTGGTCCCTTGTTGAAATATCTAAAAAGACTTATATTTAGGAACGGATGAAGTATTAGATTCCGGAGCTGTTTTCTGTTAGCCTAAGAAAAGTCTGAGTTCTGTCAGCCTGTATCAGCAGCTCAGTTTATTAAAGAGGTAATAGCACTGGGATCCTAAAACTTGCACACAATGTGATGGTTTGATCCTAAAACTAGCAAAGTGCATATATTTCATCCTAGAACTTGCTCCTCTTGTGCAGTTTTAGTCCACACCCAATCACAGCGCGCCAAGTGGACACAGTGGGGGCAGTGTTGGTGGTTTTGCAAAGTGGCCCTTCCATTTGTCACTTATTAGTGAACACCTGTCGGCTATTTGCATTAGCACCTGAATTAATTAAAGACCCTCCTCTCTGCTTACTTCCCCCGGTGGCCTCACACTCGCTCGAGAACTACGAGCCAGCTCCACAACCCCTGTCGCACAAGACGACCACAAAGATGGGGAAGCTCATGCGCAGGGCCGCACGGCGGATGTCGCTATCGCCGGTGACCCGCAGAGCCGATCTCGGCACTCCTCCGGCGAATGCTGGTGCCGTGGCAAGGGGCTCAAGCGCTGCTGCTGCCGCCGATCATGCCGCGCAGCCGCACGACGTTGCAGTCACCACTGCCGCTGCCGATCATACCGCGTAGCCGCCGCATGACGTCGCCGCCACCACGGCCGCTCCTCCGGCAAAGCCCCCATAGAGCGTCGGCCTCAACAACAAGGACGAGCAGGCACGGCTGATGGGTCTGCTGCTCAACTTCACCGGCCCGACCGCCGTCCCTCCGGCGAGCGACCTCGTCGACATCTTCAGCCGGTTCGGGCCCGTGGTGGAGGCCAGGGCCGAGGGCTTCTCCGTCGCCGTGGTAGTCTTCGAGAACAGCCTGGACGCCGCGGCGGCGTTCGCGGGCACGGCCAAGATCGGCGCCCTCAGCCCCAACCTCGTCAGCTTTCGCCTCGCCTACTCGCTGTCGGCCGCCTCTGCGCAGCAGGCCGAGTCTCCCCAGAGCCCCATGAACGCCGATGACATGGATCACCTGCTTGATGACCTCCTCGCACTCGAAGCCCTTCAGTAGTTTTGAAGGTTTCTTCTTCTTCTCATCACTGACAGGCAATGTGGTCTGCTTCTTGTCTGAATCATATGACATTGCGGCACTTCCTCTTCTTGTGTTACTCAATGCCGATGCTGTTTTTCTTCTTCTTCACATGTTATTTTGGATAGGAGAATTGAGAAGGCAATGGAAGATTTCACATGTTCTTCAAATCAAGCAAGGAATTTTTTGAATCTTATTAGGTGATGGTAACCTGTAGCAGGACAAATAGTCAATTGTGTCGCATCCATGTCCATGTGGAGTGGTGAAGTCGTAGCATCACACATCAGTTACATCTTTTTTGGTCTGTCTTCTACTACAGAGTGTTGTTTCACTTGCTGCATCTCAGTGCGTTACCTGTGGTGCAAAGACATCAAAGTCAATGATGATTTATATCCTATATATCTATGCATTTGGAATTTGGACTGGTGTTGTATTGCCTGCATTACAAGCTGTGGGTCCTTTGAGCTGCAAAATTTGTAGACAAAACTTGTTTCAATGCTGTGTTCAATTTTTGTCTGAAATCATTATATCATTCCATGTGTGTGTATACAGGCCTGCTATCCATATTAGAAACCATGGTAATTGGTGTATCAGCGGTAATCCGTATAAGGGCACAAGCTAATCTGCAGTAAATAATTAAAAAAAACATATAAACCTTTTTTTAATCCTTTTACTACGCCCTCTGATCCAAAATAAGTATCCCAACTTTAATATGAGAAGACAATGCAAGAGTTTACATGTTCAAATCAAGCAAGAAATTTTTGAATCTTAGGTTCGGCAAGTATTCAGTTATGTTGCATCCATGTGGGGTGGTGAGGTAGTAGCATCACTCATCAGTTACATCTTTTTGGGCTGCCTTCTATACAAAATGTTGTTTCACTTACTTCGTGCTGAGTGAGTTATTTGTGGTGCAAAAACATCTTAGTCGATGATGCTTTATATCCTATATATCTATCCATTTGGAATTTGGACTGGTGTTGTATTATCTGCATTATAAGCTGGGTCGCTATGAAATTTGTAGCAGAAATTATTTCCATGTTGTGTTCATTTCTTTGTGTAAAATGATTATATCAGCCCATGTATATAGAGACTTGTTATGCATATTTAGATACCATCGTAATTCAGCGGATTATTGGTTAATTTCATTTCAGTTCCAATTAGTTTTGAACTCCGTCTTGAACCCCGCCTCCTCCTCGTGGCCGCGCATCAGCTTCTCCAGCTCGCCGTCGCCGCCCGCGCCGTGGCAGAACCACGGGTGCTCCATGATGCCGTCCATGTCAATGCGCGTGGCCGGGTTGGGGTCGAGGATGCGGCGCAGCAGGTGGCGCTGCGCCGGCGAGAACCAGTTGGGGCACCGGAACCTGCCGGCGTAGATCTTGCGGTACATGTTGATGAGGCTGGCGTCGTTGAATGGGAGGTAGCCGGCGGCGAGCACGAAGAGCACCACGCCGCAGGACCAGATGTCGACCTTGGTCGGGTGGTGCCCCTGCTTCGAGAGGATCTCCGGCACGACGTAGGCAGGGGTGCCGCAGAGGGTGTGGTGGAGGCTCCCGTCCGCGACGGCGCCGAGCCCGAAGTCGGCGACCTTAAGCTTGCCCTCGCCGTCGAGCAGCAAATTCTCCGGCTTGATGTCGCGGTGGTAGACGCCGCGGGAGTGGCAGTACCGGACGGCGGAGAGGAGCTGGCGGAAGTAATGCCACGCGAGGTCCTCCGTCATGTGGCCGTCGGAGTCAACGAGCGAGAAGAGCTCGCCGTCGAGGACATCGACGAGAGATACGTGCATGCATGCATGCATGCATGCGCCAGAAGATTGAAGCTTAATTAATTCAGGTGCATTTTGAAACTGTGTGCAGCTATATTAATTAGTGATAAACGCAAGGGGCTGTGTGCAAAAGACCGACCCTGTCCCTCTTTGTCCATTTGGCGCGCTGTGATTGGCTGTGGACTAAAACTGCACAAGAGGAGCAAGTTCTAGGATGAAATAGGTGCACTTTGTTAGTTTTAGCATCAAACCATCACATTGTGTGCAAGTTCTAGGATCCCACTGCTATTACCTCTTTATTAAACGCCCGTACTACCAGTGCCCAGTGGTATTATACCATTTGGAGTTGTTTCCGTCAGCCTAAAAAGTCTGAAAAGGAGTGTGTCTGCTAGCGCTTGAGTTCGCTACAAGAAAAACCTGAGCACGTCATTCTATCAGAAAGAGGGCACAGAAAATAGTATAATCAAACCCTAAAGTTTCTTTGTAGACTTCCCCGAGACATTTAGCGGTAATAGCACTGGGGATCCTAGAACTTGCACATAATGTGATGGTTTGATTCTAAAACTAGCAAAATGCATCTATTTCATCCTAGAACTTGCTCCTCTTGTGCAGTTTTAGTCCACAGCCAATCACAACGCGCCAAGTGGACAGAGTGGGGGCAGTGTTGGTGGTTTTGCAAAGTGGCCCTTCCATTTGTCACTTATTAGTGAACACCTGTCGGCCATTTGCATTAGCACCTGAATTAATTAAAGACCCTCCTCTCTGCTTACTTACCCCTGGTGGCCTCACACTCGCTCGAGAACTACGAGTCAGCTCCACAACCCGTGTCGCACAAGACAACCACAAAGATGGGGAAGCTCATGCGCAGGGCCGCACGGTGGATGTCGCTATCGCCGGTGACCCGCAGAGCCGATCTCGGCACTCCTCCACCGAATGCTGGTGCCGTGACAAGGGGCTCAAGCGCTGCTGCTGCCGCCGATCATGCCGCGCAGCCGCACGACGTTGCAGTCACCACTGCCGCTGCCGATCATATCGCGCAACCACTGCATGACATCGCCGCCACCACGGCCGCTCCTTCGGCGAAGCCCCCACAGAGCGTCGGCCTCAACAACAAGGACGAGCAGGCACGGCTGACGGGTCTGCTGCTCAACTTCACCGGCCCGACCGCCGTCCCTCCGGCGAGCGACCCCGTCGACATCTTCAGCCGGTTCGGGCCCGTGGTGGAGGCCAGGGCCGAGGGCTTCTCCGTCGCCGTGGTAGTCTTCGAGAGCAGCCTGGACGCCGCGGCGGCGTTCGCGGGCACGGCCAAGATCGGCACCCCCAGCCCCAACCTCGCCAGCTTCCGCCTCGCCTACTCGCCGTCGGCCGCCTCCGCGCAGCAGGCCGAGTCTCTGCAGATCCCCATGAACGCCGATGACATGGATCACCTGCTCGATCAAGCTGATAGGATGGACCTCCTCGACCTCCTCGCACTCGAAGCCCTTCAGTAGTTTTGGAGGTTTCTTCTTCTGCTCATCACTCATCACTGACATGCAATGTGGTCTGCTTCTTGTTTGAATCATATGACATTGTGGCACTTCCTCTTCTTGTGTTACTGAATGCCGATGCTGTTTTTCTTCTTCTTCACAGGTTATTTTGGATAGGAGAATTGAGAAGGCAATGGAAGAGTTCACATGTTCTTCAAATCAAGCAAGGAATTTTTTGAATCTTATTAGGTGATGGTAACCTGTAGCAGGACAAATAGTCAATTGTTTTGCATCCATGTCCATGTGGAGTGGTGAAGTCGTAGCATCACACATCAGTTACATCTTTTTTGGTCTGTCTTCTACTACAGAGTGTTGTTTCACTTGTTGCATCTCAGTGCGTTACCTGTGGTGCAAAGACATCAAAGTCAATGATGATTTATATCCTATATATCTATGCATTTGGAATTTGGACTGGTGCTGTATTGCCTGCATTACAAGCTGTGGGTCATTTGAGCTGCAAAATTTGTAGACGAAACTTGTTTCAATGCTGTGTTCAATTTTTGTCTGAAATCATTATATCATTCCATGTGTGTGTATACAGGCCTGCTATCTATATTAGAAACCATGGTAATTGGTGTATCAGCGGTAATCCATATACGGGCACAAGCTAATCTGCAGTAAATAATTAAAAAAACATATAGACCTTTTTTTTAATCTTTTTACTACGCCCTTCGATCCAAAATAAGTATCGCAACTTTGATATGAGAAGACAATGCAAGAGTTTACATGTTCAAATCAAGCAAGAAATTTTTGAATCTTAGGTTCGGCAAGTATTCAATTATGTTGCATCCATGTGGGGTGGTGAGGTAGTAGCATCACTCATCAGTTACATCTTTTTGGGCTGTCTTCTATACAAAATGTTGTTTCACTTACTTCGTGCTGAGTGAGTTATTTGTGGTGCAAGAACATCTTAGTCGATGATGCTTTATATCCTATATATCTATCCATTTGGAATTTGGATTGGTGTTGTATTATCTGCATTATAAGCTGGGTCATTCGGGCTATGAAATTTGTAGCAGAAAGTTATTTCCATGTTGTGTTCATTTCTTTGTGTAAAATGATTATATCAGGCCATGTATATAGAGACTTGTTATGCATATTTAGATACCATCGTAATTCAGCGGATTATTGATTAATTTCATTTCAGTTTCAATTAGTTTTGAACTCCGTCTTGAACCACGCCTCCTCCTCGTGGCCGTGCATCAGCTTCTCCAGCTCGCCGTTGCCGCCCGCGCCATGGCAGAACCACGGGTGCTCCATGATGCCGTCCATGTCAATGCGCGTGGCCGGGTTGGGGTCGAGGATGCGGCGCAGCAGGTGGCGCAGCGCCGGCGAGAACCAGTTCGGGCAGCAGAACCTGCCGGCGTAGATCTTGCGGTACATGTTGATGAGGCTGGCGTCGTTGAATGGGAGGTAGCCGGCGGCGAGCACGAAGAGCACCACGCCGCAGGACCAGATGTCGTCCTTGGCCGGGTCGTGCCCCTGCTTCGAGAGGATCTCTGGCGCGACGTAGGCAGGGGTGCCGCAGAGGGTGTGGTGGAGGCTCCCGTCCGCGATGGCGCCGAGCCCGAAGTCGGCGACCTTAAGCTCACCCTCGCCGTCGAGCAGCAAATTCTCCGGCTTGATGTCGCGGTGGTAGACGCCGCGAGAGTGGCAGTACCGGACGGCGGAGACGAGCTGGCGGAAGTAATGCCGCGCGAGGTCCTCCGTCATGCGGCCGTCGGAGTCGACGAGCGAGAAGAGCTCGCCGCCGAGGACATCGATGAGAGATACGTGCATGCATGCATGCGCCAGAAGATTGAAGCTTAATTAATTCAGGTGCATTTTGAAACTGTGTGCAGCTATATTAATAAGTGACAAATGGAAGGGCCACTTTGCAAAACCACCAACACTGCCCCACTCTGTCCACTTGGCGCACTGTGATTGGCTGTGGACTAAAACTGCACAAGAGGAGCAAGTTCTAGGATGAAATAGGTACACTTTGCTAGTTTTAGGATCAAACCATCACATTGTGTGCAAGTTCTAGGATCCCCAGTGCTATTACCTCTTTAGCATACGCGATTGATTCCGAAGAATCGTTGATGTGATGGAGAAGGCATACACAGGTTGCTTCTGCACTAATTGATAACGATAATGCCAAAGAAAGAAGTCTAGTGTAGTACCACTGACAAAAAATTCTTCAGGCAATAGTGTAGCTAGTGCCGCCAACCAATTTATGTTCTTTCGTCTTGTTTCGATTGATGCTCCATCGAAGGTGAAAATTTTGTCCTTCAATTCTAATTAAGATTCACACTTTAATGGATCGTGTGCTGATTTGTGGGTATTTGTTTTTTCACTAGTCCAATGGAGAGTATTTAGGGAGGTGTACCGATCTAATTTAAGGTGATAATGACCTCTTAAGATTTTGTCAACCAAACATTTCTAAGTTTGATCATTTAAAAAGAAGAATTGCTATAATAGGAAACATTACAAAGTATGAAACGGCATGTTTGCACTAAAAATAATGGCCAAAGTACCATCTTAAAAACTACTCCATCCGTTCCAAATTATAAGATGTTCTAACTTTTTATAAATAGAATGTATATAGACGCGTTTTAGTGTCCCCATATTAAAAGCATCTCCAACAGCCGCGCTAAACAAGCGCCGTGTCGCAAATTTACCCATTTTAGCGTGCGCGCAATCGAGAGAGTGTCTCCAGCGGACGCGCAATACCGCGCGCGCGGCATATATAGTTGGGCGCGCGGTCCGAACCGCCATCGCGCACTGCGTATTTGGGGCGTCCGCTTCCGCGCGGCACACACGAGCGCTCGCGCCGCACTCTCTCCCACCGCGGCACCTTCGCCCCGCACGCGCCGGCACCGGTGAACTGACCCGATGGACGCGCGCCGGCTCCCCCCTCACCCCATCGTACAACCACGAACCCTCCACCGCCGCCGCCGCCGCAAACCCTAGCGCTGGGAGCGTTGGTATCGCCTTCGCCTTCGCCAGAGCTCATCCGAGCATCAGCCTCGCGCGCGGCCTCTTCATGCCGCCGCGGATGACCTCGGCGGCTGGCATTGTCGCGCCGGCGCCGGCGCCCGCCGTGATGAAGCCCTCGAACCTCCCAAATGCGGTGCGACCGAAGAAGGGCAAGACATCCGCGAAGAAGAACAAGACGGCGGGCGGCTCCGGCACCTTGAAGGCGTAGAGAAAGAAGCTTGCAGGGCGTGTGAGGGGCGAGGCGGCTACCGAAGCGCCGGCGAGCTCACTTGTTGAGCCGGCGGCCGACGCGCACAGTGTGTTCGACGATATGCGCCAAAGGTAGAAAATTTCCCTAACTTTTTTTTTCTTGTTCTTTTTTGAATGCATACATATAGATACTTATTTGCATTGTTCTATATACTTTGTAGTGTCAACGACGATGCATACATGTCAACTATGGATGTTGGCTCGAACAATTCGCATTGATCTCAAACCAATGACATGCATTTGGAAGACCATGAGTTCGAGGTGGACCAGGATGGTGAGGGCATTGTCGATGCACCGAAAGGAAGAGGAGGCAACTAGACAAACCAAGAAGACGTCGTGCTATGTAAAACTTGGTTGGATGTGTCGAGAGATCCGTCCGTTGGAGGTGATCAAAGTAGAGAGGCTTATTGGCTCCGGATGAAAGAACACTTTGATCTTTGCAACGTGAGTGAAATTGACCGCTCAGCACGATCGCTTCGTCCCGATGGTCGACCATCAACAAGGATTGTCAACAATGGGCAGCCGCACAAAAAGCGGTTGACAAGTTGAACCCAAGTGGCACCAATGATAACGATAGGGTAAGTGTCATTTCATCATTCCTCATGTTCATCATCATGCTTGTTGTTGGTGTTCCTTGTGCTAAATATTGCACAAACTTGTTTTGTTTTCATGTAGTTAAATATTGCACAAAACTTGTTCAAAGGAGAGGAGAAGAAGACCAAGAAGGGGAAGATAAAGAAAGGAAGGCCATTTACCTTGCCTCATTGCTACGAAGTATTGAAGGATGATGAGAAATGGAAGAAGCGTGACAATATTGATGATTTGGACTTGAGCAAAAGACGCAAGCGAACAAATGTTTTGGAAGATGATGAGGGAGGAGGATGCATCAAGTGAAGAAGGCAAGAGAAGCCCCACACCAAACTCGGTTTCATACTCGAAGCCCAAACGACCAGATGGCACCAAGAAAGACACAAAAGAAAAGAAGAAGAGGAAAGGAGATGATGAGCTAAAAAATGCTATGGAAGCAATTGTCAACGCAAGAAAAGAAGCCAACGAGGTGAGAAAAATGGCAAGGAACCAAGATGGCGTGGCCGAGGAGAGGAGGGTGGCAGACGAGGAGAGGAAAGTGGCATTGGAGGAGAGGAAGGTGGCCATGAAGGAGCGATCTAAATTGTTGGAATGGGAGAAACACTTGTTCTTCTTGGACACATCTTTGTTCAATGATGCGCAAAAGGAGTATGTCAATCTTGCCTATGAACAAGTCTTGATCCAAAAAAGAGCCATGATTCACGAAATGGGTGGCGGTGGCCTTAGCGGCATGGGTGGCATTGGTGCCATGGGTGGCTTTGGAGCCACCATGGGCGGCATGGGTTCCATGGGTGGCTTTGGAGCTACCATGGAGACCATGTGAGGCATGGGTGGCTTTGGACCACCTTCGGGCGGCTTGGACGGCACAGATGGCATGGGTGGCATGAGTTTTGCGGCTCTCATTGGCGGCATGGGTGCACCTCTGGGCGCCGGTGTGCCACCTTCCTACGATCTTGGCAACACCTTCCGAGCTTCACGTGATGAGGATGCGGCGCGCAACAATGGAGAGGAGGAGGAAGAATCGTCTTCGTCGGAGTCGGATGAATCAGAGGAAGATGAGGATGAAGACGAGGCTTGATTTTTGTGCCTTTCGTTTGTGTCATGAACTTGTTTTGCATTTTGAACTTCGTTGAT